>NC_134816.1:16797959-17287959 GCF_046742065.1 Oratosquilla oratoria
CCATCTACATTAGCGGTGGACAAGAATCACCAAGGTCCACGCAACGCCGGACATGTGACCTGAGTCCCCAAGGTCCAAGCAATGCGTGCCGGACACGTGACCTGAGCCCCCGTCCCTTCTTGCTACCTCACTGTTTCAGTATAAATACACATTGTTCTCTACTCTGTAATTCATATCTGCTGAAGAGGATCACAGTAAGTGATCGAAATATACAGATCTCTATATCTTCGCTTATTCTTCTCCGAAAGTGGGTCATCAGTATTATATATATATATATATATATATATATATATATATATATATAGTATATATATATATATATATATAGTATATATATATATGTAGTATATATATATAGTATATATATATATATATATATTAGTATATATATGTATATATATAGTATATATATATATGTATATATATATATATGTATATATTATATATATATATATATAGTGTACATAAATGTATATTATATATATATATATATATATATATACACATATACCAAGGCTTTTTCCCCCCTTACCAGGGGGGTAGCCAAAAAGGACAAGGCACAAATACATTCCCACCCATTTCATCCCCGAAAACACTCCACACTCCCTCCCATCTTAGCACCTCCTAGATGACGGGTCATCCCTGCACCCTGTCCACTGCCCTGGGTCAGAAGCAGCGTCGCAGGACACAGCACATCCACAGCAAGGCCGCTTCATTGAATAGGCGACCCCCCTCTCCGTCCCCCCATATAACGGAGAGGACGGGGAGAAATCCCTTCGGGCTGCGTCAAAAAATTTTGCTCACACACACTACCTCACGCCCATTCCCCCGTCCAATCCACCTCATGCATCACAACATTTTCCATATACAACCATTCTCCATTCACCCCTGTCTTCTGTCCTCTCCCGTCCTTCCTCAACCGACATTCCCCTCTTCCCCAAAGCCCCTTTCACCCCATCCATCCATCTCATCCTAGGACGTCCCCTCATCTTCACTCCCTCCACATCTGCCTTCCATACCTCCTTTACTAGTCTTTCTTCACTCATTCTTTCCATGTGTCCAAACCATCCTAATACTCTTTCATCCACCCTATCTCCCAGCTCCCTTTCCACCCCTGTTCTCCTCCTCACTTCCTCATTTCTCACTCTATCTAGCCTAGTAACCCCCATCATACTTCTCAGACACTTCATCTCAAACACATTCAAGTTCCTTCTCTCTTCCTCTCTCATGTTCCATGTTTCTGCTCCATACAGTGCTGTTGGCACAATCACTCCTTCATACAGTCTCCTCTTAGCATCCATTCCCAGATTCCTATTCCTCATTACACTTTTTAACCACCAAGGCATTTACTCGCTTCTCTCAATCTACATTCTACCTCCACCTTCACTCCACCCTTTCCTGCCACATTTGCACCCAAATATCTAAAACTATCCACTTCCTCCAGTTGCTCTCCCTTAATGCTCACTTCCAGATTACTGCCACTTTGTATATGTATATATATATATATATATATATATATATATATATATGTGTGTGTGTGTGTGTGTGTGTGTGTGTGTGTGTGTGTGTGTGACACACAGGAACCCACAGTCGGAGAAAATAAACTTTGAATAAAGAAGAATCCTATATTTCGGCTATCAACTGTAGCCCTCTTCAGGAAAGTACATAGAGTACAGAGTGGACTTATAAGCTACAGAGAGGAAGAGATGTGGACAGATGACCTCACTCAGGTGCGGGGCAAACTGGGGTGGCGGAGAAAGGGGTGAGTAGGGGGGGGGGTTGTAATGTCCGTACCAGCTTGTTAACTGCCGCGCGTGAAATAATGCCAGGTGTCCACTGCCCTTTAGAAATATTAATATTAGGGCATTCCTCAATTAATGCTGATTCAACTATTTTCCTCCTGAAACCGCAGTGGGACTTGAACACTAATCTGGCCTTACCCCAATCGAAAGAATGATTCTTATTTTTGACATGAAGAAATACAGCCGAGTTTTCTTGACCATACCTAATTGACCTTATATGTTCTGCCAATCTAGTGTTCAAGTCTCTCCCGGTTTGACCCAAGTAAACCAAATCACAATCTTTGCAGGGCAAACAATAAACACCAGGTGACTCAACTTCCTTCGGTTTTTGTTGAACGTTCACAATTTGCTTACGCACGGTGTTAGGATAGTGATATGCAATAGTGAGACGTTCATGAGGAAACAACTTAGTAGAAGAACTGATGGTATTATTGAATGGAATTTTTAAAATGTCCTTAAAGGAGCGGTGAAAACTTGAGGGGACGGAAGTTTTAAAATGGTTGGTCCTCGCCTTACTGAGGGCTTGGTCCAGAAACCAAGGTGGATACGCCAACTTCTCAAGTTGACATTTGATCCCCTCAATCTCTTGGTCCAGAAATTGAGGACTGCAAATCCTGAAAGCCCTCAAGAAAAGGCCAGAGGTAACACTTTCTTAACATTGTCAGGGTGATTGCTAAAAAAATGAAGGTAACTCCCTGAGTGGGTGGGCTCACTGTACACTGTAAAGAATAAATTATCATCAGTTTTTCTTATCAAGATATCCAAGAAAAGGATTTGGTGTCCTTCTTCCCATTCAACTTTAAATTTAAGATTCGGGGTCAATTGGTTCAATTTATCATGAAACACTTCAAATGGGCCCCAACTGTCATCCCACGCCGAAAAGATATCGTCTACGTACCTGAGCCAAATCATTTCGGCCTTTTGATGCTGGGCAGTGTTTGGTCCAAGTTTTCTCTCACGGACAACGTCATCAACCTCACCAACATTGAATTGTCCAACACCCAATTAGAAGTGTTGGGGCTTGGCCTTAATTTCGCCCTCACTCCCGAGAGAAATCATGCTCTGGACTATTTGGTTGGTTTTGACAAATATTTAGCGAACAACAAATATGACAAAGACCTTGCCTGCATTAAAGGGGTTTTATTAAATGGCATTTCCGAATGTTTTCAAAATGAAAGTGGCCTACCAAAAAAACACAGGGAGGCCCTGTCTGCTCTTAAGAAACTTGACATCATCACTAAAGCGGATAAAGGTGGCAATATTGTTATTTTAGATCACTCTGTTTATGTTTAGAAAGCCTATGAGTTGCTTAATGATTCGGCCACTTATGAAAAACTCACCAAAAATCCCCTCAAGAACGCAACCGCCGAGTTTAACAGACAAGTCCGTTACATCACAACTGATAATTGCATTAATGAACTGAAAGTTACCAACCCTAAGCTCCCATATTTTTATGGTCTCCCTAAAATTTATAAAACAGACATTCCCCTCAGGCCCATCATATCCAACCGCGGCTCCTGCACTAGCAAACTTGCTAAATGGCTAGCGGATCTTTTATCCCCGTACGTTGGGAATTTCTCTAACTCTCATATCACAAATTCATGTGATTTTATTTCTAAGATCAAAAATATGAAAGTTCAGGGTTTAAGGCTCCTCAGTCTTGATGTTTTTTCGTTATTTACGAATATCAAAGTCGATGATGTACTTACTTTTTTGGAAACCAAACTGCAACAGTTTCAAGACAATTTCCCCCTCCCTGTCCACAAAATTCTTGCTTTAGTTCGCCTTTGTGTTTCTTCAAATGTTTTTTCCTTTCAAGACCAATTCTTCCGTCAAAAATTCGGTTGCAGTATGGGTTCCAATTTGTCTCCTGTTTTGGCCAATTTATACATGGAGTATTTTGAGTGTACCCTTTTGCCCAGCATCAAACCGCCCGAAATGATTTGGCTCAGGTACGTAGACAATATCTTTTCGGCGTGGGATGACAGTTGGGGCCCATTTGAAGTGTTCCATGATAAATTGAACCAATTGACCCCGAATCTTAAATTTAAAGTTGAATGGGAAGAAGGACACCAAATCCCTTTCTTGGATATCTTGGTAAGAAGAACTGATGATAATTTATTCTTTACGGTGTACAGTAAGCCCACCCACTCAGGGAGTTACCTTCATTTTTTTAGCAATCACCCTGACAATGTTAAGAAAAGTGTTGCCTCTGGCCTTTTCTTGAGGGCTTTCAGGATTTGCAGTCCTCAATTTCTGGACCAAGAGATTGAGGGGATCAAATGTCAACTTGAGAAGTTGGTGTATCCACCTTGGTTTCTGGACCAAGCCCTCAGTAAGGCGAGGACCAACCATTTTAAAACTTCCGTCCCCTCAAGTTTTCACCGCTCCTTTAAGGACATTTTAAAAATTCCATTCAATAATACCATCAGTTCTTCTACTAAGTTGTTTCCTCATGAACGTCTCACTACTGCATATCACTATCCTAACACCGAGCGTAAGCAAATTGTGAACGTTCAACAAAAACCGAAGGAAGTTGAGTCACCTGGTGTTTATTGTTTGCCCTGCAAAGATTGTGATTTGGTTTACTTGGGTCAAACCGGGAGAGACTTGAACACTAGATTGGCAGAACATATAAGGTCAATTAGGTATGGTCAAGAAAACTCGGCTGTATTTCTTCATGTCAAAAATAAGAATCATTCTTTCGATTGGGGTAAGGCCAGATTAGTGTTCAAGTCCCACTGCGGTTTCAGGAGGAAAATAGTTGAATCAGCATTAATTGAGGAATGCCCTAATATTAATATTTCTAAAGGGCAGTGGACACCTGACATTATTTCACGCGCGGCAGTTAACAAGCTGGTACAGACATTATAACCCCCCCTCCTCACCCCCTCCCTCCTACGCCACCCCAGTTTGCCCCGCGCCTGAGTGAGGTCATCTGTCCACATCTCTTCCTCTCTGTAGCTTATAAGTCCACTCTGTACTCTACTCTATGTACTTTCCTGAAGAGGGCTACAGTTGATAGCCGAAATATAGGATTCTTTATTCAAAGTTTATTTTCTCCGACTGTGGGTTCCTGTGGATCTTTTACAAATGTGCTACTACATTTCTGTTTAGAAATATATATATGTATATATATATATATATTTATATTATATATGTATATTATATATATATATATAATATAATACGTATATGTATATTATATATATATTATATATATATATATATATATATATATATATATATATATATATATATATATATATATAGTAGTATACGTTACCCACTAGCGGACAAAAGTCACATACCAAAACCCCGACATCGATTTTTCTCGACACATTTTCTACGAATTTTCTCGACACCGTTGACCCCTTTCCGCAAGGTTAATTTTGGTAAACTTTTTTTTTTTTTTTTATCCGAGAGAGAGGTTATTCATGCCCAATATCCAAGTTAAAAACCTTTGTTAGCAATTTGTTTGAGTTTCAGCCAAAAAATCAGCTGGATTGACTATTATGAACACCGAAAAGACAAATACACCTGTGTAATGACCAAATGCCTCCTCTGTCAAAGGGACCATCCAGCTGTTGCACACCGCTGCCCGAAAAGGAAAGAAAGAGAAATGAAAAAACAAAACAGACACACACCAACACACAAACATATGCCTCTGCCACTACATCAAAACCCGCACTCCTCCCCACACCAACAACCACGACCACAACACTTCACCACATGACAACAATAAAAACAGCCACCCTTATGGACACGGAATAGCAAGGATCATTCCAGAGCACACTCAACACCATATACCAAGCCAACGGCCTCCCCACAGTCATAATCCCTCCCCATGCCATTAACACAAACCTACTAAAGAATCGCACTCCTGTCTCAGTTCCTGGAGACGGCACCTGTCTTTTTCACTCTGTTTCGTTTGCAGTGACAGGTCACAGTGGTTTGGCCAAGAATTTACGAGTTCGCACGGCTCTAGAAACGATTCAAAACGAAAGCTACTACAAACGCGTTAATCACGATCCTCTGTGGGATCTACTAACTCCCGACATATGAGGAATCATGCAAGGAGTGTGCAGTAGGAAATGAATCGTCAGCATGGACCATTCATACACTTTCCACGGTTGTGGGAATACCGATAGTGTCTATCTATCCAGCTGTTAATGGTTTGCAAGATCCTGCCGGCGGCCTTCTGGCGGTCGGTCAGGAAGCTCTTCGGCGGTAGTAAGACACGTTACACACCATACATCACTGAGACTAATGGCATCAGACACCACGACGTGGAAGACAAAGAATTGGCTCTACGTCCACACTGGCAGATAATCCTGACTATTTCCTCAGAGGAAAATCAGGATTTTGATCAAAACTACGAAGACGACATATCGAGGGACATGCGACATCACACGTCCATCACCTCCCCCCCTCCCCCACGCCCTGTGAGAGGCTGTGCAGCTAGTCACTGCCTCGGAGGTTAAGAGCGCATAATTATCTAAGCCTATGCTCCTTAAAGCACCGGAAATAGTATTATGTAACTTAGCGGAAATATACAGTGCCGCACTTGCTCTAGGATACTTCCCCGACGCATTCAAATCGGCGGTTATGATTTTTATTCCCAAAACAGGCACAAAAATACATTCCATCACCAACCTCCGCCCCATATCACTGCTAGAAACACATGGGAAGGTATCTGAAAAAATCCTTACCCGACGCCTCCAAGCACACATCAGAACGAACAATATACTGCTTCCTAACAAACATGGCTTTCGATCCTTACACGGCACAGACACAGCACTTGCCACAACATACCAGACGATCGCTGCTGCTAAAGCCCGCAAAATGAAGGTTAATCTGGTTTTGCGGGACGTGAGCAAAGCCTTCGACAAGGTATGGTGGCTCGGGTTGAAACACAAACTGAAACAGATGAACATGCACCCAACATTCACACGAACACTTTGTGATTTCATTACAGACCGAACTGCTTGCATACGTATACAAAAACACTATGGGCCATACTTCGCTCCACTCTGTGGAGTACCGCAGGGAAGCGTATTAAGCCTAACACTACAACATTTACTTAAAAGACCTCCCTTCACCACACCCACACTGTCAGAACATAATATACTCAGATGACATCACACAGATTATAACATATACTGGCCGCTCGGAGCGTATGCTTGCGTTAACGACTGCGAAAGCAGTCGAGCAAGTAGATGCATACGAGCCTTAACACAAAATACGAACAAACACAGACAAATTTAAACTCATCCCCATACAGGGACGTAGGCGTGAACCCGTCGTCATTGACGGGGCTCCGCGCAATTACGCAGATAAGGGCAAGATACTTGTCTAGACGATTACCACCAATGGTGGGTCGGCCCATGTACGCGACAGGAAGGTGCCTGCATCTCTCGGCCTACAACGGCTGCAGAGATTCAAAAACCTCTCTGTTAAGTACAAGAAAAATGTATCTCGCACTTATACGGAGCAGACTTACGTACCCGATAATACCGTTACACACATCACCAAAGACAGGCATGCAAACATTGCAAGCGGTTCAAAACAAAGCACTAAAGCTCATTACAAACACGTACTACCCTGACATAAAAACTGCACAAGCACTACACGAGGAAGCTGACATTCAACCACTGAACATTTACCTACACGAGCGTGCCTCCCGTGTAAGGGAGAAGCTCATACAAATCAACACAAACTACACGTTCACTCACAGACAACACACTCCCACTACATGTGGAACACGCTAGATTGCCGCTGAGTTTCGAAAAAACACAAAACGGTGATCTACCCACTCCCCTTTTTCTAGACGTAACTATAAACCCCCCGCTTTTTTCATGAATAATTAAAAGCGAGCATAGGCACACATCAATACATCAATATACAAAACTTAGAGTTAAGATAAAAAAAAAATAGGTTTAAGTTTTGTAGATTTAAGTCATTAGATTTAAGTTCAGATTTAAGTTTTTGCCTTAACCAACACATACATATACACCCCTTCCCGCCTTCGTCTGGACGACATGGGCTCTACCCTCCCTGCATTTGACGACGTAGGAAATACCTGCGTGCCAGAAGCCCGGCAGCCTATCTATTTCCCTCTTCCTTCCGTTATTTCTATCTGTTCTTCCCCTTTTCCCCCCTCTCCCTCCGTGGTGCCATGATATTATAGTGATGTAATGTTAGTGTAATGCGGAGGCATTTCACCTCTCCCGTCAAGGAAGGTTTTGCTCTCACCACCGGAGTCCGTTCCTCCTCCACCGATTACTGCCATTGCCCAACCAGCTGTCGTGAAGTGAAGACGTATCGCCGAAGCTCCGATTAAAAATTCCCGATACCCGAGCTATTCTCGCTTTCTTCCGAGATCTCGCTCTGTCGGACGATTCATGTCCCCCTTAACTCTGCTGTGGGCAACCATAGCCCCTGCGGTCTGTAAAACTTGGTTGTTCTGCAGTAGAGGAGGGGGAAACCTCCCTCCCGGTCTCGTGCCTCTTGTAGCACAACCGGCATAGGCACGCGTGTTTGACCAGTCTGAACCTGACTCCCTCACTCTCCCGTATCGAGCATCACCTCCCACGTCGAGATTCAGCCCCCGTTTAACGCTCGCGCAATGTCAGTGTATGCCTACGTTTTACATTCTTTCCGTTAACCCGTTCGATTAACCCCATCGCCCCACCACCCACCCCTACAACAATCGCTTGACAATCGCCGCCCCTTCACCCAACACGTATAACAAACAAAAACACTAGGACACAAGGACGCTTTGTGGCAAGTTGGTTTTGGCGCGCAAGTAGGTTTTGGCGCGTATCGTAAACAAGGGCCTAGCTTGGCTTGGCTTGGCTTGGTCGTGCCTAGCTACCACGCTTCCCAGGGACGCACCCTTTGTTCCGGGCTAAGTCCGCCCCATGTAAGGTCACGTGGTTGTAGGCCTAAGAGGTGATTGGACAACGCATAGAAGGAAGCCCGCTCGGGAGAGGCGGCATTCCAGGGCCAAAGGTTGACGGAGGCGGTCACGACGCAGTACCATCGCCACATTTCCGTACCTCCCGTAGTCGAACTCCGAAACATATTTAAAATAACCCACATAATAAAATAGAGCCAACACACCATACGTGTTTATATTGCCCAGCAATTGTAGTCCCATACAAAGTGGTATTTCCAACATACCATAGCTTAACCCATTGGGGTCGAGTCAGGATCCGGGACTCACGTCCCAACACTAACCGACAGTCACGAACCAAGGAACTGTGGGACACTCTAGCCAAACACAACATATACATACATAAACTCATACACCAACACAACGCATTTCTTCTACTCACAGACGACACAACCACTGAAACACTATGCCAGAAACAAACTAAGGACCAATTCTCAAACAACGGATTCGACATTCAGGACCCACCAGAACTTAACGCTAATAGAACACTCGTAATCACACAAGTTGACCCACACGTAACAAACCACACACAACAAGAAATCAAAGTAGAAATTGAAAGACTTAAACACTATAGTCACTGAAGTCATCATACTCCCACGCACAGTCATAAAGATCAGATTTGAAACAACACAAATGGTGAAAGACTGCCTTCTGAAAGGAATCAAGATGTTCTGCCAATCCTTCACCACACATGCACTTAGAAAAGACACATATACATGCATCCCACAGTGTAACAACTGTTTTTCACTCGATCACACACGCAAACAATGCCCACACCCATTCCCATACATGGCCTGCTGGAACTGTGCATCCAAGGAACACAGAAGGAACGACTGTCACTGTGCAATACCACAGTGCCTCCTTTGCCAGGGAGACCACCCAGCTATTGCAATGCGGTGCTCCATGAAAAAGGAAAAGATAAAGGAAATCAACACACACCAATACACAAACATACGCCTCTGCCACCAAGTCAAAACCCGCACTCCTCCCTACACCAACAACCGCAACTTCAACACTTCACCACATGACAACAGTAAACACAGGCATCACAGTAGCAACACTTATGGAAGCAGTAGAACCAGGCTCATTCCAAAACACACTCAACGCCATATACCAAGCCAACGGTCTCCCTACAGTCATAATCCCTCCACAAGCCATCAACACAACCCTACTAGCAAAGGCATTTAAAGACCAAACACAACACATCACAACACCTAAAAACACACAGATCACAGAACCCATGGAGACAACAGAACAAACACTAAAAAGACCTGCATCACCCAACGAAGACACTAATCCCCCACAAAAACAAAGACCAACCAACCAAAAACCAAACAACCTAGGACTTCAAATTGTAGCACCAGTAACAGAAGATACCAACAGACCCCACACACGACAACCTCAAAACACTCATCAACCAAAAAATGAAAATAATATACACATCACCACAACAGGAAAAAGACATAATAGAGAAAATAGCCAATGACACAATCAACTTAAAGGTCAGATATCAAGACTTCCATAACTTTTTTTATTTACAGTTTAATGTACATAAAAAAATCATACTGACAGTATTCTATATAATTCCACCATCTACATCTTATCAAATTTGGCAAAAAACAGTTGTTTGTCTTTATTTCATTGCGTCGTCTGCTATTCGAAACAACCCGCCCGTGCACTTCGAGAACGTTCGAAGAATTCCGCGTTCGTGACGTCACAGTTACCAAACAATATTGCTATTCTGAGAGTGCATTGTATCGCTTTTGCATTATGCCATTGTCAGTCGTGTGTCGTCTCTTGAGTGTCTCAATTTAACTTTGGATTTTATTGTCACAAAATTGTGATAATAATGGTGTACTGCGTTGCCGCAGGCTGCAACAATGGTAGTGGAAGTGGGAGGAGTTTCTTTCAATTTCCTACGGAGCCAGGCCGAAGATCGAAATGGATAAGAAAGGTGACCAGAGCAGGCAAAAGACCGGGCAAACTGTGGGAGCCTTCGAAGTTTTCAAAACTTTGCTCTGACAACTTCGAAGAGGAATGCTTCGAAATGAATCTAGCGTTATCGATTGGATTTATGGAGAAGACCAGGAGACATCTAAAACCTGATGCCGTGCCCTCAATTTTTGCAGCCACTACAAAGCATTCCACGCCGAAACCAAAAAAGAAAAGTAGGAGGTCAGCGTTTGATAAACGCCGGAGGCTTGAGGTACCGTAGACAGTTTACTTTTTCTGACTCCATGCATCATGTGCATGCATTAGGCTTAGGCCTATGCCTATGTCAGAGAGGGCCAGTTATAAATTCCATGGACATGCAGGATGGCCTATATAGGCCTAGTGAATTAAACTCTGGCCCTGAAGGTATAAAATAAGAGTTGAAGCCGCGAGTCGAGAGGATCGAGGGCTACCCACCCCCCTGGCCCGAGGGCTAGGCCTACCTGAAGCCAGGCTATGCATGTGCATTGTGGTCTGGATCGTGGTACTAGCCTATGGCTATGCCAGTGAGTGAGTGCCTATTATCATGATTATGTAGTAATTGTCCTACCAATATTTTTTTTCCAGACTATATCAGAGTTGATGGATGAACATGATGAAAACCAAGAGGAGGGTGCCAGTAGTGTGCCAGTTCATAGTGTCTCTGACACTTCCGAGCTTGAAATCTCAACAATTGCAGCTGATACGACAGAGCCTGACCTAACTGAAAGCATATTGACCAGCATCTCTGTGCAAACAGTTTTATAACCAAGCCAGTTGGTTCCCAGACATCATGGGTATGTGTATTTTTTTTACCTTGAACATGTTGAAAGTGAAAATCATGCTACCACCAAGGTACCGGTACACGGGTACAGGTCACACTGAAAGATCTGATACATGGAGTACCTCCATGCAAGGGATTGGTCTCCATTTTATTGGATCATTTGTGATTTTTTTCTGTCATTTTTAGTATCGCAGACATTATGGGGTGCAGGTCAAGTACACAACACCCATGAAGAACAGGAGTACCCAGTGTGAAATCAAGGCTTCGTCAATACGATTTTCTAAAAGCACCCAGACACAAATGGCAGACATTCAACCACAATCTGATCTGAAGAACAATGTTGACATTGGTACCCAGTGCAGTTTGTGTGCATGCAAGGAAGAAGGTGATACGGAAGAAGATATGGATGTTGATGATTTAGATTTTGAGGATGACCCTGCTGATGAAAATTATTCTCCATACACTGAGGACATGGACGAGGTTAAAGATGACGACGACGAGGAAGATAAATGGTTATTTGATCAACAATATTTACAAATGCATTAAATCAAACATGTCAAAGTATCGAAGTCCAGTGTGGTACCGGTACTCTTTGAAACTAATGTCAAGGCTCAGCATACATAAACAGACCATTTCGCAGTTGATGCTACTAGAATTGTTAAAATAATTTGAATTGCGTGATATTTTCACCAGTGCAATTAGTTGTTTTTTGTTTCACTGTCTTTGCGGGGATTCTCATGAGGACTTCTCTTTCAATGAACATCCAGTTCAGATGAGGAAATTTATTGTTTTTGAGAGCTGTTTGCGGGCCCTTTTGGCTGTCTGCATGCTTTGTCTTGCACCATGCACGACTGTCATTAAACATATCAGAGGAACACTGGTCGTTATGAAAAGCACATGCCAATCAGGACATGTAAAAATTTGGTACAGCCAACCGATGTCAGGTTCAATGCCATTAGGAAACTTGATGTGTGCAAGTTCTGTACTATTTAGCGGTTGCAGCTCAGTGAAAGCCATCAATATGTTGAAGAATGTGAACATAGAGTCATTTTCGAAGGCAACCTACAACAGAATTCAGCGTGTTTACTTATTACTTGGTATGGCTTTACAATGGGATGTTCGGCGATATCAAACTCCTCTTCCTCTTCTTCTTCCACCATACATACTATCCTTCCGAATTGGAATGCACAATGGGCCATTTTTGCGAACAAATTTGGATTAAAAACGAACATGAAGATGAATAACTCGATTGGAATGACTGAGCTGAACTACAGCATGTGTTTCTTTGTCCGATTGCTTGACAACTGTGACGTCACCGCCGGTTCACCTAGCGGCGATTACTGATACTAATTACTAATTGACTAGAACATCTAGACTTCGGAAAATTGGTATGCGAGGCGCAATTAAAAGTGAATTTTCTGAATAAATTCTTCTGTAACAGGTAAAAACTTTATTTGTATGCTTTTAACCCATTCAACTCCGATGACAAGATGTCTTGTCATTTAGTCAAATAAAACAAAAAATCATAATAAAACAACAAAATGTTTGATGATCAAACAGCACCAGAAAAATATGACGTCATCAGTCCTCCTCGAGGAGGACTGATGACGTCATATTTTTCTGGTGCTGTTTGATCATCAAACATTTTGTTGTTTTATTATGATTTTTTGTTTTATTTGACTAAATGACAAGACATCTTGTCATCGGAGTTGAATGGGTTAAAAAGTACTTTTTCGAGCAATACGATGATTTTTTTTAGCGAATGGTATATCTGTTGATATCTGACCTTAAGTGATTACGATCTGCATCAGCTGATGGAGTGTCAGCCCCCCCCCCTATAAATTAAAATTTATTTTCACTTGTATACACTATACAACACACCAAACACCGATCATTATGAAGGGTGCATTCACCGGGATGTGCATGCGCATTTCACATACGCATGCACATCTTCTGAATGTATGAGTGGGTGTGGCTAAACCCGCACTCACTCATAAGTCAATCACCCTCCAAACGGACTCACTTAAAAGGCCGTGGGAATATATATATATATATATATATATATATATATATATATATATATATATATATATATATATATTTTTTTTTTTTTTTTTTTTTTTTTTTTTTTTTTTTTCCCGAACTAAACAGAGACAGGGCTCAGAGCGGTTGGCGGAGAGAGGCGATTGACCATTCAGAACGCAGGGATTGGGTTCTCGTTCGCCTGCGACCGCTCTTGCCAACTACGGCTGCCCACTATGTCAGATTTAAAAGGAAAATTTCCAACGGCTGACTCGGACGACTCGTGTCCTATCTCCCTGACGAGCTGCCTGGGGAAGACTATGGAAAAGATGGTTCTCCAAAGACTTTTGTGGAAACTGGGACCACCACAAGAGAACCTCTATGGCTTCACCAAAGGGGTGGGCACGGCTTAATGCATTGCAACGCTTCTGAGCCATGTGGAGCAACGTCACGCCATGGTCGTCTTCTTTGACCTAGAGAAGGCATTCGAGCTTGCCAGTCCCGCTGCAATTCTGGACAGTCTGGCTGCCAGGGGAGTACAGGGGAAAATGTTACAGTGGATAGCGGACTACCTCTCCAATAGAACTGCCAGAGTCCGTCTACAGGGAGTGGAGTCCTGCTATCACCCCCTGGAAAATGGTACACCCCAGGGTGGGGTTCTCAGTCCCACCCTGTTTAACGTGCTGATGACTGAATTAATAGCCATCCCTCTACCCACAGGATGCCGCCTCCTATCATACGCAGACGATGTCGCGCTGGTGGTAGTAGGAAGAAGGACCAAGGCCAGAAGGACGCAAATGTGCCTCGACCGCATTTCCTTCAAATGCGAAGAGCTTGGCCTCAAGATCTCGCCACCAAAGACCAAAGCCATGTGTTTTGGCACTAGCGTGACACCGAGGGACAGGCTTCTGCTGCAGGGACATGAGGTAGAGTGGGTCAGCACGCACATGTACCTTGGTGTCTGGCTTGACTCCAGGCTGTCCTTCCAGACTGAAGTGGCCTACATCCGGGGAAGGGTCCTCAGCCGGATTAACGTTTTGAAGTCCTTGGCGACCAGCGAGGCAGGTGCCAACTGCGCTGTCCTCCGGACATTCTACGTCAGCGCAATTCGACCGGTGATAGACTATGCCAGCAGTGCTCTGGCTGGTCTATCCGCAACACGGTTGGCTGGCTTGGAGACAGTACAGAACCAGGCGCTGCGCGTAATATTGGGCGCGCTGTATACGTCACATACACATGTAAGTATCAGTCAGTCATATGACCCACACACTCCTCCATCTCAACTACCCCAACCACACTCTGGACTTATTGGCGCCACCCATTTCCTGCCAAGAAATAGCCGAGCTAAGCATCACGTGGATCAAGCAATACACACACACACGAACACACACTCATAAGTGCAATCAACCACCAACACATTACATTACAGAACTACCCCATAATAACGAGCTCTTCCCCCCCGGGAAATATTATAATATATAAATAGAAATGTAACAATACTTAAGTACCAACACAGCATATTGTAAGAGACTAAATACTCCCACTAAAAACTGTACAAGTACGATTGCTGGGACCCGCCAAATAGTGCTCGGTCAGCTGTTTACTGATCAAAAACCGAAGCGCGGACCACAGGAGCGGAGGTCGGTCGATAACTTACAATGTGCACTGTAGTGATAAGGAAGATGTGATAAATTACTATTGATGTAAAACTTTTTAATTATGTAGTGACAATAAGTGATTAAAGTGGAACTAGGTGACATATAGTGTTTGATATATTCGCCTACACATCTGGATAGGGACGGGACCACGTATGGACACATAAACTGGTGGCAGCGAACGTCCTCCCCACACCTCTGAAGAAAACCGCCTGTCTCTGAAGAAAACACGTCCAAGTAATTCACCCCCGCCACCCGACTTCAGTCGAACCAGCGCGGTCCATCGCTCGTCTAACTCAGAGACATATCCACCTCCTCGCACCTACCGCTCCCTCCGCAACGGCCCGAGTGAAACTTCACTCTGAGAGGTAAACCACCTCCCCGCACCAACCGTTCCCTCCCAGACGCGCACCAACAGTCACTACACCTGCCTAATTAATCACGTCCCTGTCACCCAGTGCATATAAGTACGTAATATCGCCGACCCATCTCACAACTACCTACTGACTACAGGTAACATAACAAATTTCTTCAACTTACCTCCACTACATCTCAGTATAATAACCATACATTACCCCTTCAAATTCCAATCTGATACTCGCACTTCTTTTCTATGCGAACATCATTCACCGAGCCCTCGGGACTTCCATCGCCTGTGCACAGACCCGGTAATAACCACCTCATCCGCTCACCCTCATCACCAACCTCCTCCTCCGAGTGTCGCGTTCCACCGAGAATCGCAACGTCAGCAAATATCCCAGCTGCACGTCCTATTACCACTCGCTTCAACGCACGGTATTAAGGTAACCTCCATACCTTTAGATACCCACGTGCTCAACGCACGTACACCTTAGTCATATAACAACTATGTAATCTCGCACTTATATTAGCATATTGTCATTTAGAATTTTGTCTCTCCAAAAATTATCATTAAGTAATACTCTTTAATCTGCCAATTACCAATATACATATATATTCAACAGTTAATACTATTACATTATTACCAACTTCCCTGTATGTATATAGCATATATACACCTTTTTTTGGTTATTATACCTTTCTCATAAATTAAACAATAGCTCTCATAATTATATGTTTCAACACTAATTATATTTTTGCCTAATTTTTAAAACAACATATATTTATATATGCAATAACTTTTACTAGATTTGACTATTACATAATATCACATTCATATACATTCTTCCAGTTAAGTAATTCTTGTTTAAACAAATAGCTCTTACATGTTTAAAATTCAACATTCAACATATTTTGCCTATCTTTAAATAAATATATATATATATATGCAATAACCCTTAATTGCTTTCACTACGTATTACCCATTTATATTTACATAGAACTTATACATTTTTATCAATGTAACCTATTTTACTGCTGTAATTTTTTTTATGAACCATAATTAATTCTATTATAAGTATAATATCACAATAATTAACTCCTTACTATATCATATTATTTCCACATTTTATTATTATTATATGTATATACATATTTTTATGATTTCACATATGCAATCCCGTTATACTGTATAACCTTATGACAACCATAGTTAATTCTATTATAAGTATAATATCACAATAATTAACTCCTTACTATATCACATTATTTCCACATTTTATTATTATTATATGTATATATATATTTTTATGATTTTACATATGTAATCCCATTATACTGTATAGCCGTTGACATACTATATCCCCCCTCCCATATCTAAGCATAACATATTACCCTTAGTTACTATATACCTATCATTCATATTTTAACAGCCTTTTTTTTCTTAGATTACAAATCAAACCTAACTATTAACTAATACATACTAACTATTAACTAATACATGACTTAACAGCATGGCCTTTGCCACCAGAAGCAAAATTAAACAAAGTTTACATAGCGTCTTCTCAAAGTCTAGAGAAGAAAAACAACATGAAATATCCAGTGACAAAGAGGAAATACACACAGAAGACTTAATTGGCAATGACAAACCAGACCATTTTTACCTATATCCACAGGATGACAATACCTCTAAACAGTTAACCAATGACCAGTTAAATAATCCTGACAAAACTAATCCTAATGCAGATAACCCAATAGACCCTCTTTATGAGAACGATGTCTTACCTTTTTTCAACCAGCCTCCTCAAGTAGACACCTCCAACCCATCTCAACCACAACAACCCACCCAACCAACTCCTCATATTACTCCTCCTAATATCATACCTTTCAACCAGCCTCCTCAAGTAGACCCCTTTCACCCCTCACAACCACAACCACCCATTCCTCCCATCCAACCAAATATGCAAACAAAACCTCCTATAAACCATAATCCATCCAACCCCCATATCCCAACACATAATAACCCCCCTCCCATTCAGCAGCAGTACCAAAACTTCCCCTTTCCTTCCCCCCATACCCCATCTGGTCCAACCCACTCCACACCATACCACCAACCACCACCTAACCTTCCTCCAAACCCACAATATTATCCTTACCCACAACCTCAACCAACAATAATTAACAACTATCAAACCATAACCCCCCTCACAGAAATCCCAACCTTTTCCCAAAATAGTGGACTATCCATTACAGACTTCTTGACAGCATGTGACCTGTTCTTTTCAAAGAACACCCAATACTCTGAGACAGATAAAATAAATTTGTGCCGTCAGAAAATAAATCCATCTGACATTTGCCGTTCAAAGGCAAGGATGCTAGACAGCTTAGTTGCATGTGGAATCACATATCAGGAATATAAACGCCACCTTCTTAAGGTCTTTCATAACAAACAAGCAAACAACATTTCCTTCCTTATCACTTTCCTCAATAACACTAGAGTCCAACCACATTCCGTTACTAACATTATGGATTTCGTAGCAAACGGAATTAAAGAGGTCAGAGAAGACCTAGAGAATAACTCTCCTTGGACTCACACTGACCAATTTGGTCAAAATGTAATACCAACAAAACACTAACATTCCTTGAGATAGCTTCCTATCTCTCCCAACTCCCTCCAAAGTGTTTAAAGGAAGCCTCCAAAAGGGAACTAGACACTAGAAATCCTCTAGCTTATACCTATATCTTAGATATCATGAATGCTTGCAATGTATCTTTAGATACCCCCAACCATCTCCCCAGACTAAATAGCCTTCACTCACAGCAGCCCCCTCCCACCAATCAAGGACAACCTTCTAAGTGGTGCTCCTACCATTCATCAACCAGTCACAACACAAAAGACTGCATACAGCAACAACAATACCCGCAGGTACAACACCACCCTATCCCTTGCTCAGTTCATGGAACCATTTCCCACACCGATGCCCAGTGTTGGACACAGCAAAAACAACACACGCAGGTCCACACCACCCCATCCCTTGCTCAGTGCATGCTACTACCTCACATACGAATGCTCAGTGTCAAGTTCAGAATCAAAACAAACAAGTTCCACCCCCCTTTAAACACCCACTCCTACCTACACCAACACATCCAATCAAATACTGCAACCTACACAAAACATCAACTCACTCCAACAAAGAGTGTTACCTACAGAAAACACAACAACAACCTCATCAGAGAACTAACCAACCATTCACCACCCCTCGACAAACAGCTCCCTCCCACACATCACACTCAACCCAACACCACCGATTGGGGGAACGTGTACGTGCCTCTCGCACCAAACCTACATAGGAATATCTCATACCTTATACAATTACCTCACCCTAGAAGCGAGTCTAGATCAACTTAAAGTTGACATGATGGTTGATACAGGAACAAACCTGAACATCATCCCAAGAGCTCTGTATGAAGCATTAAATGACCCACCCCAAATTCAATTTTCCAATATGGAAGGACTCCTAATAGAAGGGAGTACCATTTCACTTCACGACATGGTTGATCTGAGCATAGAAGTGAACGATTCCAAAGTAGGTTTCACACCTTTCCACATAGCTGATGAATGGAGTCTTGATCAACAAGGTATAATAGGATTAAATTCATTAAGGATTTGGAAAACTAAGATAGACTTTGAGACTAACAAAATCTCCTTCCGAGATGTAAATAATGAGTCAACAGTTCCTGAGACACCCGACTCAGACACACAACATCTCTCATGTCTACCTTCCTTCAATACTCCCAATCCCACTAACAGCTATTCCTACCGACCACCCCCTTATGTCACCTCAAAGGCACTGATGTCTAACACAGTCATCATACCCCCTAGACATTCAATAACAGTCCCACTATACATACCCGGTGCAATCGACCATCAGGACGTCATAATCGACTCAGACACGTCCAGGCTTAACAACATAGCCATTGAGTCCTCCTGGGACACAATATCAGAAAATAAACATACACTAGCTATGTTAACAAACATGTCAGACCAACACCGTAAAATCAGGAAGAATACAAACATTTGCGCAGTCCATCTCCATAATTCCCCTATCCAGGAACCACTGCCGCAACGCATCAACCAAGTAAGACCAACACAACCCCTTCCCCCTATCCCCCCAGACCAAATCACGACATCAGCTGACGGAGAAATTCATAACGAGCTATTAGCTCTCCTACAGAGGAATAGATCAGCTGTCGCCTTAGAAGGTGAACCACTAGGCAAATGTGATATAATCAAACATCACATCCAAATTCCCCCAAACACCCCCCCTTCATACACCCCCGCTTACCGCATACCTCACAGTAGGAAATCCCAAGTCAATGACAGTGTACAAGAGATGATACACCAAGGCGTAATTTCCCATTCAGACTCCCCATGGAACAGTCCCCTCTTTTTGGTCCCTAAGAAAGACGGAACCTTATGCCCTGTTGTTGACTTCAGGAAAGTCAATAACCTAACTCAATCTGACCCACACCCCCTCCCCGCCATGCAAGATGTACTACAATGCATTGGCAACGGGAACTCTGTTTTTTCCACAATAGACCTCAAGTCAGCCTTCTGGCAGGTCGAACTAACAGAGGAATCAAAACCCGTAACTGCATTCTCCACTGATAAAGGGCATTTCAACTTTCAGCGTATGCCCTTTGGCCTTAAGAATGCCCCCTCAACCCAACAAAGGTTGATGACCCGCATTTTCAGTGACATGATAGGAGTCTCATTATTCGTCTATTTAGACGACCTCATTATATATAGTCCCACAGAAAGAGACCACCTTAACACTTTAGAGATTGTCATCAAACGTCTCAAAAATACGGGGTTAAAGATTCAATTAAGGAAATGTAGATTCCTCATGAAGGAACTCATCTTCCTAGGCCATAAAGTGGATGCAAAGGGGATTCACACAACCACAGATAAAATAGATACAATAAACAATTTCCCAACCCCCAGAAACGCAAATGAAACACGAAGTTTCATAGGGTTAGCCTCCTACTACAGACACTTTATCCGAAATTTTGCTGATATTGCTTCCCCTCTGACCAAATTCACAAGGAAAGGCGAGCCATTTCAATGGTCAGAAACAGAACAGCAAAGTTTCGACACTCTCAAACACACACTCACCACAGCCCCTGTACTAGTTTTCCCTGACATGAAGAAAGAATTCTTTCTTTACACAGACGCCTCCTCTAAAGGAATAGGCGCAGTCCTACAACAGAAAGATGACAATGGCAAAGAACACCCCATAGCCTACGCAAGTAGAGTCCTAAATAAAGCTGAAAGTAACTACTCAACTACACACACAGAAGGACTTGCAATCATATGGGCACTAAAACACTTTAAATACCTCATTTTAGGCTACAAGATTACCATACTAACAGACCACCAACCCCTAGTCTATCTTTTTAACTCCAAAGACTTACATGGGAGAGTTGCTAGATGGAAAACAACTCTCCTTGATTACGATCCCATGATCGTATACTTAGCTGGGAAAGCTAACGTAGTGGCAGATTGCCTAAGCAGACAAACCCACATCACCCCCATAACCCAAACCATATGCATACCTATGCAACAACTCATATATGAAACAGACAGAGACCCAATATGGTCCCCAATAAAACAGCATCTCATTTCACAAACCCCCTTACACTCCCGACCACCTGTCCCTATTGAGGAACTCAATCTGGTCGACGGAGTCATAAGGAGAACCATTAATACAAGAGAGGTTACTGTTATCCCCAGAGCCCTAGTCCCCAAGCTCCTACACATATTGCACGACAGTGCAATGGGAGGCCACTCGGGCAGAGATAAGACACTAAACACTGCTAGACACACTTACTACTGGTCTAACATGAAAAGAGATATAACCACACACATAGATTCTTGTATAACTTGCAACCAATTCAGAGGCCCTAACCTGAGGGAAATCAACATAAAAGATATCCCACTCCCTGCTGAGCCATGGGAAACACTTGGCATTGACCTACTGAAAATGCCAACGAGCCATCAAGGTTCCAATTATGTACTCACAGCAGTTGATTATTTCTCTAAATACACAATCTTAATACCACTCCAAGACAAAACAGCAGAGACTGTAGCCAAAACCCTAGTCAACAATATCTTTTGTAGATACAACATACCACACACAATGTTATCTGACAATGGCTCAGAATTCAAAAATGAGGTGATGCGCGAAATAGCACACCTCTACAACATTGACCAAACATTTGCCACTGCATACCACCCTCAGGGAAACGGTCTGACTGAGCGAACAAATCGCAAGGTCCTAGAGATTCTCAGACCATTGGTCAATGACCTCATGGACAGTTGGGAAGATTGGCTACCACAGGTACAAGCCAGTATCAATAGCACAGTCAATTCCGCAACAAAGATGTCCCCACATGAGATCATTTTCGGCAAACCAATGCGCCTACCCTACCAAATATTCAACCAACCACCCCCACCCTTATACAACCTAGATAACCTCGCACACTGCATCAAGAGGTATGCAAACAATTTACAAAAAAGTTAGAGCAAACCTGAAAGAAGCCCAGGAGAAGACAAAGACAAAACAACACAAACGGTCAATTCCACTTGACATAGCACCTGGCGACTCAGTCATGGTAAAAGACTCAAGTAGAACAAACAAACGCAAACCCAAATTCCTAGGCCCCTTCACAGTCACAAGTTCACTCCCTAACAATGTTTTCCTACTAACAGATCCTTCCGATCACACCACCTTCACCATACATGGAGAGAAGTTGAGAAAGGTCAAACTGAACCTCGACCCAATCTCACCTCCCATCCACAACCCACCTACCACAGACACACACCAATCACCAAAACGCAAGTCTCATCCCATGACTCTGCGTCGACGCAATTAAACATGCACTCTAGCTCTCGCCCCTGAAGATGCAGGACGTCATGTATCTACCAGTGGAGGTTAAAATGGCCCATTTCCAATAAGAACTCCTTTCCGAATATCTATCGAAACTTCTCTACTTCCTTCCGACCAATATAACCTTAGCGGGAGTCAGATAAACATATCCTCATTCACTGAGACATAACCTCATTCTCCAAAATGAAATACATAATTAATTACCCACCTTAAACATCGACTACTTTTGACATGGACTCACTCGACTTACATCATAAGATTCTTCCATATACCTCCACAGCCCTTTCCCTCTTAGTCATTCTCTTTAAACTAATAATAATCATATTCTGTTGCACGAAGTAAAACCTTCCATAACATTTCAACCCCCATTCCCGACTTACTGTAAACCTAGATTAAGTTTATTCTTGTGTCTCACCCAATATCTTAAATACCATAAAAATTCTTACAGAAACTATATATACATACTATGAAATAAAACAAGTGCGATGTGACACACCAAACTGACCACAGAACAGTGTTTAGAAAATAGCACTCCCTACAGTGATAGTGTTAAACACATGAACACCATAACATTTATAAAGTGATTTCAACGGTGCTATCAAATATATAGTGAAAACTTTCATATGATATTTAATATAACATGTAATCTGGTGAGACACAACGTTACACTTCTGAGACACAACATCGCTACCCTTATTTACAGTTCATGATCCCCCTTGGGACCTCAGATTCACTTCAACAACAACCCCCCCCCCCCATCTTCACATTTAGTCAACCAGGATTTTGTGTCTCTGAATTTTTTTTCCTTTCCACTGTTCAACCATAGGTATAGATTTTTTCTTTTGTAAACCATGTAACCTAGGTGCCGGGAGCCACCTAACCCTAGGGGGAGAGCGATATGTATACGTCACATACACATGTAAGTATCAGTCAGTCATATGACCCACACACTCCTCCATCTCAACTACCCCAACCACACTCTGGACTTATTGGCGCCACCCATTTCCTGCCAAGAAATAGCCGAGCTAAGCATCACGTGGATCAAGCAATACACACACACACGAACACACACTCATAAGTGCAATCAACCACCAACACATTACATTACAGAACTACCCCATAATAACGAGCTCTTCCCCCCCGGGAAATATTATAATATATAAATAGAAATGTAACAATACTTAAGTACCAACACAGCATATTGTAAGAGACTAAATACTCCCACTAAAAACTGTACAAGTACGATTGCTGGGACCCGCCAAATAGTGCTCGGTCAGCTGTTTACTGATCAAAAACCGAAGCGCGGACCACAGGAGCGGAGGTCGGTCGATAACTTACAATGTGCACTGTAGTGATAAGGAAGATGTGATAAATTACTATTGATGTAAAACTTTTTAATTATGTAGTGACAATAAGTGATTAAAGTGGAACTGGGTGACATATAGTGTTTGATATATTCGCCTACACATCTGGATAGGGACGGGACCACGTATGGACACACGCGCCGCGCTGGACTCTGGTCGCCAATATGCAGCAAGAGGCGGGACTGGTGCCAATCAGTGCGAGGATCTCAGGGTTGGTGGTAGCCTTCGCCATAAGAGTCATTCAGAGAGAACATGACTCGTTCCTGCGGCGAAGGCTAATCAGCGCCCTCCAGCAAGATCCGGATCTCTTCCCGCAGAAGAGGTGGTCAGCGAGGGTTGCACACCGCATAAGGGACCTTCACCTGCATGACCTTATCCTTCAGAAGAGGAGGGATGTGCCGGTGGAAGGTTATGTGCAGTCTCCCCCCTGAGAGAATCCACCGGCCAGAATCAGTGTGATGGCGTCACGACGCGGTGCGCCGCTGCCGCGCCTGCGGGCGGATGCGGAGGCCACAATGAGATCTGTCGCCCAGGAAAACTGCGTCGTCTATTTCACAGACGGCTCCGTGGATCCCGTACACAACGTGGCAGGTGCAGCGTTTGTCACGAAGGACGAGCAACAGGGAGTAAGGGTGTTGGGCACTCGCTGCTCGACGCAAGCAGAGGGTGTTGCAGTGGGTCTAGCATTGACCCATGCTCTCAACACCCACCAACGTAATGTAGTTGTGCACACAGATAGTTTAGCTCTGTTGCAATTAATATCTAAAATTTATCATAATGACCATAAAAAACTAATGACCTCGCTGTTGTTTCAGCTCAAGGCCCTCCGTCAGCAAGGGAGATCAGTCGTCCTCAACTGGGTGCCGGGACACCTTCGGCATCCAGGGAAATGAAGCGGCAGGCAGGGTGGCCAGAAGAGCGGCCACAGGGGACATGGAAGGCGGAATCGGTGTCCTCCCGAGCCGAACTGAGATCTTGGCCATTGCAACGAGAACGATGGCCAAGAGGGAGCTGCAAAGCCATAGGAACCTAACAGCCCAGAGGCCGTCAGCACGCTGGTATCAAGTTGCCACAGCGTATGAGCGACTGACCCCTGGAGTCCGTCTCTCCAGGATAGAGGAAGTCACCTTTCATCGACTCCGTCTCGGGTATCGATGTTTCTCGGAGGTGACGGGACAGCCGGAGGCCTGCATCCACTGTGGAGAGGCCGGCGCAAACGGGCTAGATCATTATGTGGCCCTTTGCCCAGCGACCAGATTTCTGCGTGCTGGCCCCAGGACCTCGGCCGGGGGACTCATCCGTCGACTGACGATGTCACTTAACTCGTATCAGCTGGGACGCCTCCTTCAAGTGCCGCCCCCCAGATGATACGGATGGGTTCTGTTTGACTGTACTCTCTTGCTGATTTTTGACTTATGACTTTTTAACTTAAGCCAAGGACTAATGCTTTTTTTCACTTAGGTAACTGCGCAGGATGCCCTGAACCGACCGGATGAGACGCGACGAGTACAAAAGATACCAACCACGTCGGCTGGGAAGTCTCCTTCACGTGCCAGCCCCAGAGGATACGGATGGGTTCTTAACTGTACTCACTTGAAATATTGACTTATAGCTCACCACAAAAGTTCAAGCCAAAGGACTAATATCTTCTCCTTTCTCACTTAGGTAACTGCGCATGATGCCTTGGACTGGACCGGATGGGACGCGACGGGTGCAGGAACTAAACCACGTCGGCTGGACCGGATGGGACGCGACGGACACATAGGACACTAACCACGTCGGCTAGATCGTGGAGACCGACCAGGACCGTGCAGCGCTACAAATATTAACATAATTAAACACATGTACATGTAACTTTTATTGTAAAAGGCATACTTGTATGCCTTCCAGGAATATGGGTAGAGACCCAAACAAGATGTACTTCTTGTGATCAATAAATGTAAATGCCCAACCACCATTGTGTATACATCGACTCTGCGCAAAGTTTACTGCAAGAATTCCGGTACCCGAGATAATTCTCGCTCTCTTGAGAACTCGCTCTGCCGAAGACTTATGTCCCATTAACTCTGATGTAGACGACCATTGCCCATGAGGTCTAAAAACTTGGTCGTTCTGCAGTAGAGGGGGAAAAATCTCCCTCCCGGTCTCGTGCCCCTGCACTACCGGCATAGACGCGAGCCGAGCTTGGCCAATTTCACCAACGGAAATAGCCATTCCCTACAATCTCCCGCACCGAGAAGCACTCCCCCCCGCGTACGCTCACGTAATTGTCAGTGTAGTCGCCGTGAAACTTTTATAACTAACCGATAACTAACGTTTCCTGCCCCCCCGCCCCTACAACAACCGCTACACAATCACCATCCCCTTACACAACACGTACAACACAAACACAAAACACTAGAACACAAGGACGCCTAACCCATTGCGCAGGGTCGAGTCAGGATACGGGACTTAGGTCCCAACGGAAAACAACCACGCACATCAGAACTATGGGACACTCTAGCCAGAAAAAACATATACATACAGAAACTCATCACATTACACAGTGCATTCATACTCATCACAGACGACACGACCACGGAAACACTCTGCCAGAAATCCACAAAAACATTCTTCAACACTAATAACTTTGAAATCCAAGACCCACCAGAACTCAACGCAAACAGGACACTTGTAATCACCAACGTAGACCCTTACGTCACACGAAGAAATCAAAGCAGAAATAGAAAGACTAAACACAAACACACAAGTAACACAAGTAATCAAATTACCACGCACAAAGACAGTCCTCAAAATAAAACTAGAATCAACACAAATGGTGAAGGAATGCATCCTGAAAGGACTCCGAATTTTGTCACAATCATTCCCCACACACGCACTCAGACAAGAAACGTACACATACATTCCCCAATGCACAAACTGCTACTCACTCGAACACACACGCAAACAATGCCCACACCCATCCACATACACAATATGCTCCAACTGCGCGTCTACACAACACAGACAAAACAAATGCACCTGTGCTATTACCAAATGCCTCCTCTGCCAAGGGGACCACCCAGCCGTGGCAATGAGATGCCCCCCAAAAAAGGAAATAGCAAAACAGATGAACCAACAACCACACACCAACACACAAACTTACGCCACTGCCACACAACAAAAACCCGCCCTCCTCCTTACACCAACAACTACAACCACATCACTTTACCACATGACAGCAATTAACACAGCCATCACACTAGCTACACTCATGGACACACAAGAACCAGGCACATTTCAAACCACACTAGACGAACACAAAGCCAACGGACTCCCAACAGTCATAATCCCCACACAAGCCATCAACACTACACAACTAGCAAAAGCACTCAGCAACTACACCAAACCTACCAACACACAGACCACAGAAACCACAGAACCCATGGAGACAACAGAGCAAACACTGAAAAGACCCGCACCAAACTCTGAGAACACTAACCCCCCACAGAAACGAACACAAAACCAAACAAAGAGCCTGGGACTTCAACTCGTCACATCAGAAACAGAACAGATACCAACAGAACCCACATACGACACCCTAAAAACACTCATCACCAACCACAAAATCAAAATAATATACACAGCACCACACAAAGAAAAGGACATCATTGCACAAATAGACACAGACAAAATAAACCTAGCACACTACAACATAGTAAGAGTAAACCAAACAAAATTCAACAAACTCAAACAAGGACACTTCGACCTCCACGACAAGAACACAAAACACGAACACCACTGGACACACAACGCCGATTAAACAACCACAACACAATGGAACAAATTCACATCATCCAACACAACATAATACAGTGGACATTCAACAGAAGAAACGAACTCTGTAACATATACAACATAACAACACCAGACATCATACTTTTAAACTCGATAGGAACACCAGACAGACTCAAAATATACAACTACACAGTACACCGAAGAAACGACTACAATCAAACACATGCAGGCATAGTAGTAGCTATCAAACACAACATTAAACACAAAATACTAGACGACTTCCAAGACGAAATACTAGCGCTCCAAATTGACACAAACCAAGGACCAATAATAATAGTAACGTTATATTAACCCCCCTATAAACGACATTCTAAGACTAACAAGAAAAAGACTACCAGTATACATAATAGGAGACATGAACGCTAAACACCCCACACTAGGACACAGCAACGCAAACACCACAGGAAGACAAATAGCACAATTAATACAAAGAGGACACATAACACACTTAGGGCCAGACTTCCCCACCTACATCACACACAACGGACAAGGAACACCAGACATAATACTAACAAACAGACACCATCATTTAAACTACAGAATCACACCAGGACAACTAACTACATCAGACCACATCCCAATACACTCAACACTAGCAACAAAACCTATAACAATACCCACACCAGAAAGATACATATTCCACAAAGCAGACTGGACAGGATTCAAGAATACACTAAACACAGAGAGGACAAAATACGACAAACAAAGACAGAGAACAACACGTAATAAACAATACATTGACGACAAACTCAACATATGGTACACCATAATACAACAAGCCATGGACCAATTATAGAGAACTGGAACAAAAGTCTGTACGACGACGAAGTATTTCAAATCAAACTACTATCAGCAACTAAATTTAGAAAACTAAACAAAACACCAACAGCTACATAAAACACACAAATAAACACCAACATGTACACTACACTCAAAGTCCTACAGCACAACGTACTGGATTGGCACAACAGAAGACACGAACTAATAAACACCTACAGACGATTAGACCCAAATATCATTATCATTAACGGACACGGATGTAACAAAGACAGACCAATAAAAATACCAGGATACACCATTCACTCCATAAACACCACGCAAGAAAAACACGACGGAACATGCATTGCGGTCCAAACACACTTAAAACACAAACTTATAGACGACTTTCACTCAGACATGTTAGCAGTAACCATAGAAACCTCTCTAGGACCTACAACATTTGCCTCAACATACATCCCATTCAGACGATGCTACCTAGTATTTCCAGACTTCATAAGACTCGCCACATTCCAACACCCAACATACATAATGGGTGACCTAAATGCCAGGCCCCATGCACTGGGACACAGGGATTCAAACCCCCCCGGCAAAGGAGTCACTCACCTCATACATAATTACGGCATGACACACATAGGACCAGAATTCCCCACATACATTAACCATCAAACATCCACCACTCCAGACATAGTCCTACAAAACAGACATGCCACTCACAACTACCACATAACACCAGGTCCACTAACATCAAGCGACCACATCCCAGTCATTATGACAGTGTCTGCGTCCCCCATTCAAATCCCGATAAGATGCCGATTCGCGCCCAAGAGAGCGAACTGGAAACGCTTCAAGTCGCTCACGGAGGGTTGCGATGAGGTCAACTTGGAGGGTGCGAACAAGGAGGAGATAGACCGAGCACTACAAGCAACTGAAACAATCATACAACACGCAGCTACACTCACAATTCCAAAAATAGCTCACAGGATACTACCACACGCACCCATCACAGAAAACATTAAACGACTACTAACACAAGCAAGACACATACACGAATACATCACAACACATCCACAAGGACCACATCACATCAAAAGACTTAACAAAATCAGACAACTACTCAACGAACACTACAAAGCACAACACCAAGAAAAATGGCAGGAAATGATCTCCAAACTGTCATCTACCAAAGACACAAAAACATTCTGGAAATCGGTAAACAGGATGATGGGAAACACTAAAACGTCACATAATCATTACATAACAGATGAACAAGGCAAAAAACACTATTCACCACAAGAAAAAGAAACAGCGCTACGTACACACTGGGAAAAAACTTTCACCATCACTCCAACAGAAAACCAAGACTTTGACAAGGACTTTGAAGAATACATTGAAACTTGCATGGAAGAACACTCATCTCTCATAACCCCCTCCACACACTCCTACCCCTCCGCTCTCCCTAAGGAGGGACTAGCCAAACCCATACAAACACATACATTACGTGAAGCCCTAAGCTCTATGAAAAATAGGGCGCCAGGCAGATCGGGAATAACAAAAATGCTTACACACGCACATCCCAAAATAATACAAAACCTCACAAACATCTTCAACGCAGCACTAGAGATGGGTTACTTTCCACGCACTTTAAAAACAGCAGTAATAATCTTTATCCCCAAAACAGGCACTAACTTAAGACAAGTAAACAATAACAGACCCATATCACTCTTAGAAATACACGGAAAACTCTTCGAAAAAATACTAAATCACAGACTCTACACACACCTCCATCAACAAAACATACTAAAACCGTCACAACACGGCTTCAGACCAGGATTCGGCACACACACAGCTCTGGCCACACTATACCAATCAATTGCAATAGCTAAAGCCCAGAAGCATCAGGTCAACCTGGTGCTCAGGGATGTGAGCAAAGCCTTTGATAAGGTATGGTGGACAGGGCTAAAATACAAAATAATTCAACTACACCTCCACCCATATCTCACACGTATACTTTGTAATTTCATAACAGACAGGAAAGCATGCATACGCATACATCACCACATAGGACAAGAATTCTCAATCACCTGTGGAGTCCCGCAAGGAAGCTCCATTAGCCCAACACTATACAACATTTACATACAAGATATTCCGGAGCCATAGCCGGGATGTCGACACATCATATACGCGGATGACATCACACAAATAATTACACAACCAGGTAAATCAACACGCATGCTTGCGAAAATGAAAGAGCGCGAGATCAAAAGCATTAATGCTTACGAGCGCTGATGGAAAATTCGCACGAACCAACAGAAATTCACATTAATACATATACAAGGACAAGGGAAGTCACCTGTCACGACAGATGGCATCCAACACAAATACTCAACACATGGCAAAGTACCTGGGTGGAACTTCTCCTATGGAGGAGCAGCCCATTATAGCGCTTCGTGATTGGCGGTCTCAGCGGGCCAATCAGAACACAGCGTTATACGCTCGCACACCCCCTTGAGCCATAAGGCGTGTATATAAACTCTGTATGTATCTAGTATGCTCAAAAAACACACCACGACTCACTCATTGCCCAACCTCCGTAGCATTCAGAACGTCGCTCCGCAAGCTACAAGAAAAAAAAGAAATTCCGGTACCCGAGATAATTCTCGTACTCTTGAGAACTCGCTCTGCCGATGACCTATGTTCCCTTAACTCTGCTGTAGATAATCATTGCCCATGCGGTCTTAGAACTTGATTACTCTACAGTAGAGGGGGAAACTTCCCTCCCAGTGTCGTGCTTCTCCAGCACAACTGGCATAGACGCGTGCGTGCTTGGCTAGTTATCGCCAGAGATAGACCTGCCCCCCCACTCTCCCGTATCGAGCATCACCTACCACGTCGAGATTCAGCCCCTTTTTACGGCTCGCGCAATGTCAGTGTATAGCCACGTTTTACATTCTTTCCGCTAACCCGTTCCATTAACCCCATCGCCCCCGTCACCCATCCTACAACAATCGCTTGACAATCACCACTCACTTAACCAACACATATTACACAAACACGAAACACTAGGACACAAGGACGCTTAACCCATTGCGCTCGGCGCAATGGGTCGAGTCAGAATCCGGGACTCGCGTCCCAACAACAACAACCGACAATCACGAACTAAGGAATTATGGGACACTCTAGCCACACACAATATATACATACATAAACTCATTCCCCAACACAACGCATTTCTTCTCCTTACAGACGACACAACCACCGAAACACTATGTCAGAAACAAACCAAGGACCATTTTTCAAAGAAAGGATTTGACATTCAAGACCCACCAGAGCTTAACGCAAACAGGACACTCGTAATCACACAAGTTGACCCACATGTAACGAACCACACACAACAAGAGATCAAAGAAGAAATTTAAAGACTGCAGTCACTGAAGTCATCACACTCCCACGCACACAAACAGTCATTAAGATCAAATTCGAAACAACACAAATGGTGAAAGACTGCCTACAGAAAGGAATCAAGATGTTCAGCCAATCCTTCCCCACGCATGCACTTAGGAAAGACACATACACATACATCCCACAATGTAACAACTGTTTTTCACTCGAACACACGCGCAAACATTGCCCACACCCATTCCCATACATGGCCTGCTGGAACTGTGGATCAAAGGAACACAGAAGGAACGACTGCCACTGTGCAATACCCAGGTGCCTCCTCTGCCAGGGAGACCACCCAGCTATTGCAATGCGGTGCCCCAAGAAAAAGGAAAAGATAAAGGAAATCAACAAACAAACAAATCAACAAACACACACCAATACACAAACATACGCCTCTGCCACCAAGTCAAAACCCGCACTCCTCCCTACACCAACAACCACAACCTCAACACTTCAACACATGACAACAGTGAACACAGGCATCACAATAGCTACACTTATGGAAGCAGTAGAACCTGGCTCATTCCAAAACACACTCAACGCCATATACCAAGCAAACGGTCTCCCTACAGTAATAATCCCTCCACAAGCCATCAATACAGCCCTACTAGCAAAGACATTTCAAGACCAAACACAACACATCACAACATCTCACGTCACACAAACCACAGAACCCATGGAGGCAACAGAGCAAACACTTAAAAGACCTGCATCACCCACTGAAGAAACCAATCCCCCACAAAAACAAAGACCAACCACCAAAAACCAAACCAACCTGGGACTTCAAATTGTAGCACCAGTAACACAAGAAATACCAACAGCCCCCACACATGACACTCTCAAAACACTTATCAACGACCAAAAACTGAAAATAGTATACACGTCACCACAACAGGAAAAAGACATAATAGAGAAAATAGCCAACAGCACAATCAACTTAGCCAACTACACCATACAAATAATAAACGAAAAGAGATTCAAGACACTCAAACAAGGATACTTCGACCTCCACGACAAGAACACAGAGCACGAACCACACTGGACACACAACGCCGAATAAATAACAACTACACACTTCTACCTCAACATCAATCCTTCCCCACGCATGCACTTAAACACGATACACGATACCCCCACACCTATCCCTCAAAACATAGCAGACCAAATACAAACACTAAACACTGTGATTGCCAATAAAATACATGAACAAAAAACACAAAATTGGCAAAACTTTATCAATACACTTGATCACAAAACAAACACCAGCAAATTGTACAAAACACTCAACAGCATCACACTATCCAACACTAACACTACACGCTCTCACGCAGCAATAATCACAACAACAGATAATCTACCCTCAAACAGACAACAAGCAAACGCACTCATACGTCATTTTGCACAGACGAGCCATCTTACATCTCACCCTGACGACCGACGCACCATTCGACGTAAGAAAGACTTTCCCACAGACTCAGACTATACACCCTTCATAGACAGTCAGACAAAACTCATAATGCATAGTCTCAAGCACTCATCTGCCTGTGGCCCTGATAACATAAGCAACATCCACCTAAAACACATTGGACCACAAGGTATACACGCACTCACAAACATTGCAAACTACAGCCATTCACACAACACTATACCCGACATCTGGAAGCATGGTAAAATAATCACCATCCCAAAACCGAACAAAGACCCAACAATCCCATCATCGCACCGCCCAATCACACTTCTCTGCACCCCCTCTAAAGTCATTGAACGCCTAATACTTAAACTTGTCACACCATATATTCCCCTTGCTGACTCACAACACGGTTTTAGGCCACTACACTCCACAAACACTCTTCTGACAAACCTCACACAAAGAATTTTTGATGGCATCAATTCAGATAGGCCCCACCACAGAACACTTCTTATAACATTGGACATTAGTAAAGCTTTTGATGCTATCCCCCGCCACAACCTAACAAATAAAATATATAACACAGACATGCACAATAACACCAAAAGATGGCTGGCCAATTATCTGGCAGGCAGGAATGCTCATGTGTCATATAATGGCCAATCATCGCACATCAGAAACATTAAGAACGGAGTACCGCAGGGCTCAGTTCTATCCCCCACATTATTTAATCTATACATGCATGACTTACCCACGCCAGACACCTCAGAAATACAAATCTCTTCTTACGCAGACGACATAACAATCACATGCACACATCGTAACACAGACAAAGCTGCAGAAATAATCCAGCCTTACCTTGACACACTCAACACATGGTTCATCACAAACAGACTCAAAATAGCTCCAACCAAATCTACAGCAACACTTCTCACCAACTGGACAAAAGAACACAAATACATACCTCATCTCTACATCAACAACACTCTAATACCACACACAAACACACCGAAAATTCTTGGTGTAACATACGATACATCCATGTCTTTCAAACAACACCTCACAAACATAAAAAACAAATGCACACCTAGACTTAACGCACTTAAGTCAATCACTGGAACAACATTTGGACAAAACAAAGAAACTAATATAACAATATACAAACAATGTATACGCTCAGTGATGAATTATGCGAGTCCTGCATGGGCTCCTAATCTCAGTGAGACACACCACAACACCCTTCAAATCATACAAAACAAAGCCCTAAAAACAATTACAGGCTGCACAAATACATCACCTACAGACCATTTACACCATGAAACAAAAGTCCTCAAAGTCAAGGAACACCTCGACATGAGAGGCACACAAACACATCACACCCGTTACACTACATAGCAGAACACCCACACACACCAAGAAACATTAAAACTACACCCAAAGACCTTTATTACACAAAGATACTCTCTTCTCTTCCTCCACAACCACCAAATACCAGCCTCCGGAAACATATTCATAATCATATCACTCACCGCTCCATTAACACACTGAAAGACAACACACTGCTGCATGCCAGACCCCCTGATATCCACCCTTCTGAATCCTCTCTCCCACGTAAGGACAGAGTCCACTTGGCCAGACTGCGATGCGGTCACCACCCAGCACTTCTAAGCTACCAGAGGAGGCTGGACGACCGTGTTGTGAACAGCTGCCCAGGATGTAACACTTCACCCCATACCATACAACACATAATGGAAGACTGCATTATACACAATCATGCACGCAAACAACACAACATACACTCTATAAAGGATTTGTGGGAAAACCCAGTCTCGGCTGTGGCCTTCCTTGGGGAGACGGGACTGCTCGGACAGACAGTCTAGGGAACGACAACAACAACAACCTCAACATCATGGAACAAATACACATCATACAACACAACATAATACAGTGGACATTCGACAGAAGAAACGAACTCTGTAACATATACAACATAACAACACCAGACATAATACTCTTAAACTCGATAGGTACACCTGACAGATTAAAAATACACAATTACACAGTACACCGACGAAACGACTCTAATCAAGCACAAGCAGGCATAGCAATAGCCATTAAACATAACATTAAACACAAAATACTAGACGACTTTCAAGACGAAATACTAGCAGTCAAAATTGACACAAACCAAGGACCCATAATAATAGCAACCTTATACTTACCCCCCAGACGCCCCCTCTTCCCTATAGATGACATACAAAGACTAACAAGAAAAAGACTACCTGTATACATATTAGGAGACATGAATGCCAAACATCACACTTTAGGAAACAACAGCGCGAACACCACAGGAAGACAGATAGCACAACTAATACAGAGAGGACACTTAGCACACTTAGGGCCAGACTTCCCCACCTGCATCACACACAACGGACAAGGAACACCAGACATAATAATAACAAACAGACATCATCACTTAAACTACAGAATCACACCAGGACAACTAACTACATCAGACCACATCCCAATACATCTAACACTGGCAACAAAACCCATAATAATACCTACACCAGAGAAATACGCATTCCACAAAGCAGACTGGATAGGATTCAAGAACACACTAGACATAGAAAGAACAAAATACGACAGACAGAGACAGAGAACAACACGAAATAAACAATACATTGACGACAAACTCAACACATGGTACACTATGATACAACAAGCCATGGACAAACACATTCCCAAAACAAAACATCAAATTCTACCACACCCAAGACAATCAGATACATTAAAACTACTACAATGGCAATATCAGCAGCTACAAACACAAGCACACATTACCGGCACATGGACACCACAAGCAAAACAAACACTACGCGACATCCAACACCAACTACTAGAAGAAAACAAACAAATATACGACGAACACTGGAACAATGAAATACGAAAGATAAACCTACAATACAATAACACCCAATACTTCTGGACACAAATTAAACGACTAACAGGAACACCTACTACCACCACCCCTTACATCATACACAATAACCACAAGATACACAAGGACAAAGAAAAAGAACACATATTCAGACAACACTGGAGAAAGATATTCAGAATCACACCAGCAGAAAACGCAACATTTGACATGGAACATGAAAGAACAATCACAACACAAGTACAAGAAATACAAGATGACATTACCCCTCTCAATTTAGCTGACATGAGACGACTCGACCCAGACAACACACTCACAAAACCCTTTACACTAGATAACGTCAAACAGATAATAAAGAACTTCAAAAACAAGACACCTGGACAAACAAAAGTAAACAAAATAACACTAACTAACATTCCGGACTCAACACTACAATTACTCACAGAAATCTTTAATGAAACATTCAGCATGGGATACTTACCCGACATATTCAAAACAGCTACACTAACATTCATACCCAAACACGGAAAAAACATCACAGACATAAACAATTACAGACCTATATCACTACTCGAAGTCCCAGGAAAAATACTTGAAAAACTCCTACTACAAAGACTACTCAAACACTTACACAATAACAACCTAACAAACGAAAACCAGCATGGATTCACAAGAGGAAGAGGGACACACACAGCCATAGCCACACTATACGAAACAATACCCATAAGTCAACGACACAACCACGGATGTAACATAGTAACACGAGACATAACAAAAGCATTTGACAAAATATGGCACACAGGACTTAAAAAATACAAAATACACCAAACACACCTCCCAGACATACTAACAAGAACACTCTGCAATTACCTCGACAACAGACAAGCACAAATACGAATATACCAGTATACAGGAAAACCCTTCAACATATACAGTGGAGTCCCCCAAGGAAGTATCCTTTCACCAACACTATTCAACCTCTACACACACGACACCCCCAACCCGACACACGGAGTCACACACGTGCAATTTGCAGATGACCTGACACAGATAATCACATACCCAAGTAAAAAAGGCAAAAACATGTTAGCACTAAAAACAAGCAGAACAATAGAGACCATAAACACATATGAACAACAATGGAAAATACAAACAAACACAACAAAATTCCAACTACTAAACATATCAACACAGAAACCAGCAGAAATATGGACAGGAGACACACATATACGCAAACAAAGAAACATAAAAATACTAGGATTAACACTTGGAAACAGAGGTCTACAAACACACACAAACAACAGAAAAATACAAGCAGAAAAAACATTACACACTACGACGATTCACAAACCTTGACACCAAACTACTATTAAGACTATACAAAGTACTTGTACGACCTCAACTAGAATACATACCAATAACAACAATCACATTAAAACCAAGTCAATTCCAAAAACTACAGTCAATACAAAACAAAGCACTACGATTCGCCACACACTCCATACCCCCATACCTTAACACAGTAGAAGAACTACACATACAACATAAACTCGAACCACTTAACACAAGTCTTCATAGACTAGCTTACAGAACAAGGAACAGACTTACAATAACAAACCCAGAAATAGTACAAAACAGCGAAGTCATAGACATAGAAGACGGACACGATCACAACTGGTGGCCTAGAGTGTCCCCTATCATAAACGGCCCTCCACCCGAACCTAAATACATACTTTAAACACAAATAAACATAAAAATACATCACTATCCTTCATTGTTCTACTAACCATACTAACACAACTAACAATATAACTACTATTATACTAACATTATTACTATTGTTATCAAAAATGATAACACGTGCGAAATCAATCGCACGTGATATCATACAATCAATGAGTATGGTAATAGAAGTCACTACCCTCCCCCAACATTGTAATGCAAAATAAACCAAAAAATCACTAGCCGTCATCCCAAGGGGAAAAAAAATCATACTCATTGAAGAATGAAAAAAAAAAAAATGCATAAGACATGTAGAAATTAAGACACCCCCCACCATAATAACGCAAATAAAAAAGAAAACAAATAATAATATAAAAATATACATATATATATACCCCCTTAGAATTGTTTTCAAAAACCTATATTAGGTAAAAAATAGTCGTATACATTTTTAGGGAAAAAAAAATCTACATTAACGTCAAAACTAACAAATTAACAGCCAATAACAATCCAAAAGACAACTCAAGAAGAAGAACAGACGATCCAATCCTGCGGAAGATGGACCAGCCTCCAACCAACTTTAAGAACAACTTGGCATAGCTTCACAGCAAACAAAAAAAATATATATATATATATATATATATATATATGATTATGTATGACTAAAGCAGCAAGTGGGTCTGCCCCACACCTATTATAACTCTAACTTACTTCCATTTCCTCCTTTACTCTTTTACACATACACACCCTCCCCCTCCTCCCTCTTACCTATCCTGTCTGTAAGTAAGTGTGCTCAAAGATGAGAATCAACTCAGCGCTCCTAGAGGTCGGACGTCTCTTCAACCAACTCTCTCAACAAGCTCCAAGTATCATCGCCGGCCGGTGGTGGCTGGGAGATATATCTCCTAGCTGCTGCCGGTCTGGCATGGCCGACCTCTACGTTGACGTCGGCAGGCGGGTTTACACCAAGACAAATACACACACACATTTCCCAAGTCACGTAAATCTCTGTTTTCAGAGTAGTGCTTGGAAGAAAAGAGGCACACGCACACTTTCTCGCTAGCAAAGCAGAGGCCCAAACCGTCTCTCTCAGTACGCCCAATCTGACCGCAGGCTGGTTGACGGAGAGACTTGGGACACCTTTCTGTCCAACCGGCCCGCAACCAAACGCTGGCCTCTCGCTGACGCTGGTGAGCGAGTTTACACTTCTGACATTTACACACAATTCCCAATCGCGTAATTCTCTGTTTTCAGAGTTGTGATTGGAAGGAAAGAGACCATACAACACCCGCCCGTCTGCCCCTCCCTCGCATCGCCACTGAATCGACTCTTCCGAAATCCAAACCCAGTCTGGGGATAAACAGGCAACGCTCGCCCCACCTGTGGCTCATCAGAAACGCGCTCGCCAGCGGTGGCGGCGAGGAGTTATCTCCTTGCCGCTCCCGTTCTGGTCACTGATCTCTTCGTTGACGTCGGCAGGCGGATGTACACCGCCCGTCTGCCCCCCCTCGCACCCCCCCTTGATCAACTCTAAAAGGACTTCAAACCCAAAACCTGGGGATAATCAGGGTACGCTCGCCCCACCTGTGGCTTATCAGGACCGCCCTCTACACGCGGGAAGTGAAATCAACTCACTTCTCGTAAGATACACACATACACCTCTCACGAACAGAGCCACAACACACTCACAAACATATACACTTACTTTTTCTTCGACTAAAATTAGTTTCCTTTCTAACTTTCTCTTCTACTAAATCTTCTCATTTCAGTTTACCTCCCACTAAAGATTTTTCCGTTTTTCCACCTTTCTCTACTACTACGCCTCCTACCATTTTCTAAACTTTCGTTGGTGATCCTAACCTCGGCGTCAAGCGCTGCCCTCCAAGCTCCCGGTCCAGTCCTCCTAAGCCACGACAACAAATAGGTGGTCTTTTCTTGGAATCCAGAATCCAGAAGATGATCGATATTGGATATCAGAACGCTATTGGACACCATAGTGAAAGGACGTACGGAGAAGAACCTCCTCCAACAAAGTGACCAACGAACAACGCCAATATTATCGAAACCGTTACCCGAGCTAAGGGCATCTCTCGCCTTCTCGCTCTGACGGTATATGCCCTCGTTAACCCCCCTTTCGGCTGCACATTGCCCTTGTCGGTCTTAAAACTTGTGCAGTCGTCTGGTGGGGGAGGGAACCCCCTCCTGGGCCTTTCCCGCAACTAAGCGGACCCAGCATAGGTCAATCCCCGGCGACCGAGCCATTCTAGACTCTACCAATAGACACGCGGGTACCAGCCCACGCTGCGCTTTCCCCTAACCGCCGTCAACCATACAATAAGAGAGCGAAGACCGCACCTTCACGACACCCCCCCGCCCCATACCCCATCCCCCCCCTTTCTTTTACACTGATTCACACACACAAACAAATAAACACCCACACACAAGCCCGTGCGCTTCGGCGCAATGGGCAGGATTAATATACGAGAAAACCGGCCCACTGCCGGCCAAACCAAAAGGACCGAAATCTGGAAACTCCTAACCAAGTTAGAAATACCCATCCAAAGACTCTACACCAACGGGACTCAACATACAGCCATCGCGGAAGACAGCATCATAGAAGAACTTACGAAGAAATCAACTAAGAACGCCTTCGCAAAAGCTGGATTGGACATCATAGACCCACCCGAACTCAACGCCAAAAGAACTCTCATCATAAGACAGGTAGACGGACATATACATGATGAAGACTGTGAAACCATCAAAGCAGAACTGGAACGACTTAACCATTATATGAAAATAACCAATGTCATAAAACTACCGAACACCAAGACAATCATAAAAATCAAGATGGAAAACTCTACTATGGTCAAGAAAAGCTTAGATACCGGAATCCTTATGTTCAGCCAATCTTTCCCCCCACATACACTCAGTCAGGAAACCTACATACACCTAGCCCAATGCACAAGATGCTACTCGTACGAACACACACTTAAACACTGTACACAACCATCCACCTACACAATCTGCTCAGGATGTTGCTCACTTGAACACAGAATCAACAATTGTCATAACGCCATCAAGAAGTGCATTGCCTGTGGTCAAAACCATCCGACCTACGCCGCCAGATGCCAAGTGAGAAAGGACCTCATCAAGAAAAACCAACAAGAGAACAAAGTACAACACACACACACACATTCCAACAACACATACGCAAACGTAACCACAGGAAACACTACTCAGTCTTCTCCCACACCCACACCCACACCCAACCCTATCACCCTCAAACACCTCACAGTCATAAACACAGCAATCATACACGCAAACATATCTGAGGCAGCAACACCAGGAACATACCAACAGACAATTGACGCATATTACAAAGCCAACGGACTCCCCACAATCACAATCCCACCCTCAGTCATAAAACCCACAGCTATACTAAACATGATCAACAACACAACACACACTCAACCACAAACAGAAGAAATGGAAACAGAGGAACATAGAAATAAAAGGCCACACACCACATCTGAAACTGAACAACCTACAAAGACAAAGAAAACAGAACAAAACACAGAAACAATACAGATCATTACACCCAACACAATAAACATGACAGATGAAGAAATACATCAAAACATACACACACTCCTTCAAAACAACAATGTCAAATACATATACACCAAAGAAATACCAGAAGAGACAGTAGACACTATGATTAGTCTAGAACTGATTGACTTGACTAAAGCCCCTATACAAAGACTGACTAAGACCAAATACAAAAAGACACAACAGGGTTACTTCGACATCCGCAAACACAAACCAACAGACACACCGCATTGGACAGTGAACTGCCAGTAACTCAAACACACATGGACACAATACGCATAATACAACACAATGTACAACACTGGACATTCCACAGAAGTAATCAACTAACCAATCACTACTTAGCACAAACACCAGACATCATAATACTCAATTCAATAGGTAAACACACAGTCAAAATATTTAATTACAACACACACGCACGAAACACTTACAACGAAGACAACGCAGGAATAGCAATAGCCGTAAAACGAAACATCAAATACAAAATATTAGACGACTTTGACGAAGACATGTTAGCCATTGAAATACACACAAACAAAGGACCCATAATCATAGCTACAACATACCTTCCACCACGAAGACCATACCTACCAACACAAGACATACTAAAAATCACACCAAAGACACAACCAACATACATAATAGGAGACTTTAACGCAAAACACAAAACACTAAAACACACACAACAATCACGTAGGAAAATGCATACACCAATTAATTATACAGAACCACCTCACCTTCCTCGGCCCAGACTTCCCTACAAGCATTACAAACAACGGAACAAGCAACCCAGATATGATATTCACCAACCGACACCACCACCTCACATACAGAATACACCCAGGCGACATAACTTCTTCAGATCACATACCACTACACTTCACTCTATCTACTACAGCAATCACAATACCCACACCACCTAGACTTCTATACAAAGAAGCAGACTGGAAGAAATTTAAAACAATATTAGAAACAACAACAGAAGAATACTACAACAACAGAAACACAAATCAACACTAACACACAAATAAAAAACACAAAGTACATAGACAAAATAGACAATTGGTACAAATTTATACACAACGCAATCAATCAGAGCATACCTACAACACACCACAAACAACTACCCACCCCCAAAACATCCAAAACTTTAAAACAATTAACATGGAAGGCAAACAACATAAGAAACAAAGCCATAACAAACAACACCTGGACTCCACACACAACACAAACAATTAAACAACTACAAACACAGATACTAGAGGAACACAAAAAACTACGAAGAGACATGGAACAAACTAATATCAAACATCAAATTCAACCCCAAAAAACCACAAGACTTCTGGAACACAATTAAAAGACTACAAGGATCCAATACTAACACTTCACCATACATCACATATAATAATGTCAAATTACACGACGCCAAAGACAAAGAAAACGCATTCAGACAGGTATGGCAGAACATTTTTCAAATCACACCAGAAGAAAACGCACAATTTGACACAAACCACGAAACAAAAATTCTCACACACATAACACAACACTTCCAACAAACACAACCATATACAAACATAGACTTAGACAGACTAGACACCGACAACCACACCGGACAATCAATACACCTAGAAGACGTTAAAAACATAATCAAACACACCAAAAACAAAGCTCCAGGACAATCAGGCATCACAAAACAAATACTCGCACACCTACCAAACATAACAATACAACTACTCACAGATATATACAACGAAACACTCAGCCTAGGATACTTCCCACAAAAATTCAAAAACTCAATCATCACATTCATACCAAAACAAAACAAAGACACCACACAAATACAAAACTACAGACCCACATCACTACTAGAAACACCAGGAAAAATATACGAAAGACTAATCACAAACGGACTCATGGCACACGAACACGAACACGACATGCTAAACCCTAACCAACATGGATTCACACCCGGCAAAGGAACACACACAGCACTCGCCATCATATATGAAACAATCGCAGACACACAAAGACACAAACATGCATGCAACATAATATCACGCGACATATCCAAGGCCTTCGACAAAGTTTGGCACGAAGGCCTTAAATACAAAATACTCCAAACACACCTTCCAGACACCATCACAAAAACACTCTGTAGCTTCCTAGACAATAGAACAGCAAGAATAAAAATAAACCATTATATAGGACCAGCCTTCCCTCTCCACAGTGGAATTCCACAAGGAAGCGTTCTCTCCCCAACACTATTTAACTTATACACATCAGACATACCACCACCTTCACACGGAAGCTACACCATACAATACGCAGACGACGTCACACAGATAATCACATACCCTAACACTACAGGAAAACACATGCTTGCCAGAAAGACAGAACACGAAATCAACAAAATTAACACTTACGAAAAACAATGGAAACTATCTACAAACACAAACAAATTTCAATTATTAGCCATCACATCACGCCAACCAGCACCAATAAACATAAACAACAGCATTATACCTTACAATAAACAAGCACACATCCTAGGCCTCACCTTCAACACACAAGGAATCAAACACATCAAAAACAGAATAAATATCACACAAAACACATTCAATAGACTAAGACGCTTCAGAGGACTATCAACAAAAACACAAATAAAACTATACAAAACACTTGCACGACCACAACTGGAATACCCCCCAATAATCACAGTCACAAGCACACACACAAACATCAAACAAATGCAGACACTACAGAACAAAACATTAAGGAAAATACTAAAACATAAACCACCATACCTAGAAACACAAGAACAACTACACAAAACAGCAAAAATAGAAACAATACACTCAAGACTCATAAGACTGAGCAGCAATGCATGGAACAACATACAAACAAGCAACATAATACCACCACCCCCACAATCATCAAAAAAAACATATGACCACAAAAACTGGCCCAGATTAAAAACCGTACTAGGCTAAAATCCATCCCTTCCGCCACAGACATGGCCCATAGCTAATCATAAAAAAAGGGAAGATTACGCATATAAAAATTAACGACAAATTAATATTAAGATTTCACACAAGGCACATTGCCTCGCACAAAAACACGTATCCATAGGATACGTGTGTAATACTTACTGACGTAATTTACTAGCATTTGAATTCATATGGCACACTAGCCAATACTGACAAGCGTAATCTTCCTAAAAGAAAAAAAAAAAAAAAAAAAAATTATATATAAATATATAACTCATCTGGAAGCAGGTATGACACAACTTGATACTAACTTCAATATTAAATATAATGAAAACCCAACTAATATATAATTAACATTCACGGCACAAGCCTATACAAAATCATACCTGCTACCAAATCTTGTAAATGTTTAATACTATGTTCACAATGAAGGAAGGACTTATAAAAAATCACAGAAATAACATCAAATTTCAGTAACACTTCAAACTCAAAGTCAAAACTAAATGTATCATAGAAATAAGTCCTTCCTTCACACCAAATATATGATTAACTAGATAGTGAAAATATTCTTATTAGAATAGATAGGGTGACCTCACAAATAATTATACCATGCAAGTGGGTCCGCCCCACACTATTTCACTTACTCTTCTTTCACTTTCTCAACTTTACCTTCCTCTATCATCCCCCTCCCCCCCCTTGCTCCCACACACTCTTACTTAACTGTCATATATTATTATTATATTATGCTCAAAGGCTTAGCGAGAGAGATTCGAGCTGCAGACACCACTGCGTGAAGACGTGCGCAAGCTTTCTCCACAACGCGAGTTGAAGCAACTACAATCTACCGATACCCGAGCTAAGGCAAATCTCTTCTTGCCCCTCGCTCTGTCGGATTTATGCCCTTGTAACCCCCCTTTCGACTGAGCATAGCCCTTGCTGGTCTTTAAAACTTGCTCAGTCGACTGGGTGGGGAGGGAACCCCCATCGTTCCGGTCTCCCGCTACTACAGCGGAACCGGCATAGGCTCGACGGATAGGCAGCCAAGGCGTTTCTTACGCTTCGGATAGGCACTAGGGCACCAGCCAACGTGGCGCTTTCCCCTTAACCTCCGTTAGGCCATTCAGGAACAAGTGAGCACAGACCGTACCCCTACGAACCCCCCCCTCCCTCATACCATTTCCCTTTTTCCTTCCTTTTAACTTTCGAACTCTGACACACACACCAAGCCCAGCGCCTCGGCGCAATGGGCAGACTCAAACTCCGAGAAACCCGGCCCACGGCCGGCACCAACCAAAGGCAAGTCATATGGAAAACGTTATCGACCCTCAGTATCCACGTTCACAAGATACTCTCCAGCGGACCCCTTCACACCATAATTGCCGACGACACCACCATTGAGAACCTAATCAAGAAAACCTCAAAAGCTGCATTCATCAAAGAGGGACTTGAAGTTAATGACCCACCGGAGCTTAACGCCAAACGGACACTAGTAGTCAAACAGGTAGATGAACACATTCAAGAAAAGACCACAGACGAAATCAAGGATGAACTCAAACATCAAAGTAAACGAAGTTATCAAGATCCCGAACGCCAAGACCATTATCAAAGTTAAAATGGAAACATCTGCTATGGTCAAAAGATGCCTTGAAACCGGCATACTTCTGTTTAGCCAGTCATTCCCCACACACGCCCTCAACCAAGAAATTTACGTTCAACTGCCACAATGTTCTAGATGCTATTCCTATGATCATACACTCAGAAACTGCACACAACCAAACACTTACACTATCTGCTCAGGCTGCTCCTCCACCGAACACAGAATAAACAATTGCCACAATGCCATAAAGAAATGTCTAGCCTGCAACCAGAACCACCCAACTTATGCATCAAGATGCCCAGTTAGAAAAGAACTAATCAGGAAGAAGACCCAGGAACTTAAAACACAACACTCATCCACACACACAAATACATCATACGCCAACATAGCTTCAGGAAATACCACTCAGTCTACACCAATGCCAACAACTACACCCAACCCTATAACACTCAAACACCTAACGGTCATCAACACTGCCATTATACACGCAAACATCACAGAAGCCGCCACTCCAGGAACATACCAACACACGATAAACGAATATTACAAAGCCAACGGACTTCCCACAATAATCATTCCTCCCTCAGTCATCAACCCAACACCAATACTCAACATGTTAAACAACACCACACACTCCCACACTGAACAAGAAGACATGGAAACCGAAGAACAACGAAACAAAAGGCCACACATCTCAGAACAAGCAACAGATACAGAACAGCCATCCAAAGCCAAGAAAACCGAACAGGAAAACATACCCATACAGATAATAACACTAGACACCAACGACATGACAGACGACACAATACACAAGAACATACACACACTCCTACAAACAGGCAAAATAAAATACATCTACACAAAGGACTTACCAGAGGAAACAGTTGAAACACTAATAAAACAAAGACTTATAGACTTGACACAAGCACCTATACAAAGACTCACCGAAACAAGATACAGGAAAACAAGACAAGGATATTACGAGACACGCAAACAAAAACCAACAGACACACCACACTGGACAGTTAACTGCCAATAAAACAACACACATGAACACAATACACATAATGCAACATAACGTAAGATCCTGGACAACACACAGACAACACGAACTTAGCAACTACTACATAACACACTCACCTGACATTTTACTGCTTAACTCCACTGGAAAACACACAGTCAAAATACTCAACTACAACACATACACAAAAAACACATACAACGAAGACAACGCAGGCATAGCACTATCAATAAAAAAGAACATAAAACACAAACTCTTAGACGACTTTGACGAAGACTTACTAGCAGTAGAAATACACACAAACAGAGGACCAATTATCATAGCCACACTATACATACCACCACGCAGACCATACATACCTAAACAAGACATATAAAAAATTACACAAAAACCACGACCAACATACATTATAGGAGACCTCAACGCAAAACACCAAACACTAAATCACTCATACAACAATCAAACAGGAAGAAATATACATCACCTCATAACACAAAACCACCTCACCTTCCTCGGACTAGACTTCCCCACAACCATAACACCCTTTGGCTCAAGCAACCCTGACATGATTTTCACCAACAGACATCACCACCTTACATACAGAATACATCCCGGAGACATAACATCATCTGATCTCATTCCTCTCAACCTCACACTTTCCACCACAGCCATCACAATTCCCACACAACCCAAACTAGCATTCAAACAAGCAGACTGGAAAAAATTCAAAACAATACTTGAAACAACAACAAACGAATACATAAACACAGAAAAACAAAACACAAACCCTCAAACAAAAAACACAGATTACATAGACAACAAACTAAACATATGGTATAAACTCATAGACGACGCAATTACACAAAGCATACCAATGACACGACAAAAACAAATACCCACACCCAAGACATCCAAAAAACTGAAACAACTGATATGGCAGGCAAACTACATAAAAAACAAAGCTACACGCGAAAACAACTGGACACCACATACAATAAGAACAATCAGACAAATACAAACACTAATACTCGAAGAAAGCAAACAAAATTACGAAGACACATGGAACAACATTATATCAAACATTAAATTCAATCCCCAAAAACCACAAATATTCTGGAACAAAATAAAACAACTATTAGGATCGAACACCCCCACCACGCCATACATAATACACAGCAATGAAAAAATACACGATGACAAAAATAAAGAAACTGCATTCAGACAGATATGGCAAAACATATTCCAAATCACACCAGAAGAAAACACGCACTTTGACACGAATCACGAAGCAAAAGTACTCACCCACATAACACAACACCTCCATCAAACACAACCATACACAAACATAGACCTAAATAGACTGAACACTGACAACTACATTACCCAACCCATACAACTCGAAGACGTCACAAACATAATAAAACACACAAAAAACAAAACACCTGGAGAATCTGGAATCACTAAACAGATACTCGCACACACACCAAAAATAACTAAACAATTGCTTACAGACATATTCAACGAAACACTGAGCCTAGGATACTTTCCCCAAAAATTCAAAAACTCAATAATCACATTCATACCAAAACAAAACAAAAACACAACACAAATACAAAACTACAGACCCATTTCACTACTCGAGACACCAGGAAAAATATTCCAAAGAATCATCACAAACAGACTAATGGCACACCTACACGAACACGACCTGTTAAACCCACACCAACACGGCTTCACCCCTGGCAAGGGAACACACACCGCACTCGCCACCCTATATGAAACAATAGCAGACACACAAAGACACAAACAAGCATGTATAATTATATCAAGAGACATCTCTAAGGCCTTCGACAAAGTCTGGCACGAAGGCCTTAAACACAAAATACTACAAACACAACTCCCTGACACCATCACGAAAACACTGTGTAGCTTCCTCGACAACAGAACAGCAAAAATAAAAATAAACCAACACATAGGACCAGCCTTCCCACTCCACAGTGGAGTTCCACAAGGAAGCGTCATATCCCCAACACTCTTCAACTTATACACAGCAGACACCCCTCCACCATCACACGGAAGCTACACCATACAATACGCAGACGACATAACACAAATCATCACATACCCCAACACCACAGGAAAACAAATGCTTGCCAGGAAAACACAACACGAGATCCACAAAATTAACACATACGAGAAACAATGGAAAATTTCAACAAACACAAACAAATTTCAACTCCTAGCCATCTCATCACGACAACCACCACCAATCAAGATTAACAACACCATAATACCATACAACAAACAAGCACACATCCTAGGCCTCACCATAACAACACAAGGAATACAAACACACATTAAAAACAGAATAAGAACAACACGAACCACACTAAACAAATTAAGACGTTTCCGAGGACTCAAGACAAAAACACAAATACAACTATACAAGACACTAGCACGACTACAACTAGAATACCCACCCATAATCACAGTCACAAGTACACCTACAAACATAAAAAAAGCAAAAATTACAGTACAAAACAATACGTAGTATACTAAAACACAAACCCCCCTACTTAGAAACAACACAACAACTTCATGAAACAACTAAATTAGAAACCATACATGCACGATTGATAAGACTGAGCAGTAAAGCCTGGAACACCACATTAAACAACAACACTCTACCACAGCCCCCACCAAGCAATAAACAAAGACATGACCATAAAAACTGGCATAGACTAAAAACCATTCTTGGTTGAGCCCCTGGACTTTCCCCTAGCTAAAAAAGGAAGATTACGCATGTTAAAACTAAAATGAAATTAACATAAGAACTCTCGAGGCACTTGCCACATCCAAACACACATATCCACACGATATGTGTGTATAATAAACTCACAATACTTAATAACAAACTTCATATGGCACATTAGCCAATAAGAAACAACCGTAACCTTCCTAAAAAAAAAATATTATATATATATATATATATGTATATATATATATATATATATATATATATATATATATATATATATATATATATATATATGTTTATTTGAGAGCATGTATGACACAACTTAACGTAAATAATAGCATTAACTAATATAAAAAACTTTACATTATATTACAAAATCTTGTATCAATTCACGGCCCATTCCCGATACTCAGTCACACCTGCTCCCAACCTATGGAAATATTGATTACCTTTTATAAAATATGCAATGTAGGAAGCACTCATGAATTTTATTTGTATTCAACAAAACACAATTTTCACTAAAGTCAACTTCATCAAACCAATAGGTATACCACCAAATGAATGCTTCCTTCATACCTATTAATATTTCTTACATGAAAATATTATTATTGAAATTATTATCATATGTTTAGCTAGTTAGGGAACTAATTTTAGTGAGCTAGGATGACCATTTACAAAACACAAACTACAGTGCAAGTGGGTCCGCCCCACACTATCTCTCTCACACTTCCTTCACTTTCTAAACTTTACCTTCACCTATCACCCCCCCCCCTCTTGCTCCCACACCTTCTCACTTCACTGTCGCCTCTATTCAATTCAATATGCTCATCGACAGAATCAACTCAGCGCTCGTAGAGGTAGGACGTCTCTTCAACCAGCTCTCTCAACAAGCTCCAAGAATCTGCGCCGGCCGGTGGTGGCTGGGAGATATATCTCCTAGTTGCTGCCGGTCTGGCATGGCCGACCTCTACGTTGACAAATACACACACACATTTCCCAAGTCACGTAAATCTCTGTTTTCAGAGTAGTGCTTGTAAGAAAAGAGGCACACGCACACTTTCTCGCTGGCAAAGCAGAGGCCCAAACCGTCTCTCTCAGAACGCCCAATCTGATCGCAGGCTGTTTGGCGGACAGACTTGGGACACCTCTCTGTCCAACCGGCCCGCAACCTAACGCTGGCCTCTCGCTGACGCTGGTGAGCGAGTTTACACTTCTGACATTTACACACAATTCCCAATCGCGTAATTCTCTGTTTTCAGAGTTGTGATTGGAAGGAAAGAGACCATACAACACCCGCCCGTCTGCCCCTCCCTCGCACCGCCACTCAATCTACTCTTCCGGAATCCAGACCCATCCTGGGGATAATCAGGCTACGCTCGCCCCACCTGTGGCTAATCAGGAACGCGCTCGCCAGCGGTGGAGTCGAGGAGTTATATACTTGCCGATTCCGTTCTGATTACGGATCTCTTCGTTTACGTCGGCAGGCGGGTGTACACCGACCGTCTGCCCCCCCTCACACCGCCACAGGATCAACTCTAAAGGACCTCAAACCCATAACCTGGGGAAAATCAGGCTACGCTCGCCCCACCTGTGGCTTATCAAGACGCCCTCTACACGCGGGAAGTGAGATCAACTCACTTCTCGTAAGATACACACACACACCTCTCACGAACAGAGCCACAACACACGCACAAACATCTACACTTACTTTTTCTTCGACTAAAATTCGCTTCCTTTCTAACTTTCTCTTATACAACATCTCACTTCAGTTTACCTCCCACTAAAGATTTTTCCGTTTTTCCACCTTTCTCTACTACTACGCCTCCTACCATTTTCTAAACTTTCGTTGGTGATCCTAATCCTAACCCCGGCGTCAAGCGCTGCCCTCCAAGCTCCCGGTCCATTCCTCCCAAGCCACAACAAATAAACCCCTAATCGCTCGCAATTCGCCCGGTGGCAATAGCCCTCTTTTATACACTACTATCTTTTCATTTTCTTACAGACATTCTTCCCCTCCCACAAAACCCGATCCCGCGCAAGCGAGGTGGTCTTTCCTTGGAATCCAGAATCCAGAATCGACTTATACATCATAAAAGAGATTAGACGCCACACTGAACGGACGTAGACGCTCCTCAGAATTCTTCAAGCAACCATTACACCGTTACCCGAGCTAAGACAATTTCTTCGTTGTCTCTCGCTCTGACGGTCTTCTATGCCCTTATAACCCCCCTTTCGGCTGTACATTGCCCTTGCTGGTCTTAAAACTTGTACAGCCGACTGGTGGGGGAGGGAACCCCCTTCCTGGCCTTTCCCGCACCTAGCGGACCCGGCATAGGCCAAGAATCCCCGACGACCGAGTCATTCCTGACTCTGCCAATAGACACGCGGGTACCAGCCCGCGCCGCCGCTTTCCCTTAACCACCGTTAGGCCATCACACCACGCGAGCATAGACCGTACCCCTGAGACCCCCCCTCCCCCAAACCATTACCCTTATCATTTTCTTCCTTCTTTCTTTCGTACACAATACAAACTTATACACAGCAACACACACATACACTTAAAACCCAACGCGCTCCGGCGCGATGGGTAGAATTAATATTCGGGAAAACCGGCCTCGGCCGGCCAGACCAAGAGGAACGTCATCTGGAAACTCTTATCCAAACTAGGAATATCTATCCATAAACTGTATACGAACGGAAACCAACACACCGCCATCGCTGACGACAAGACGATCGAGGACCTAACCAAGAAGACCACGAAAACTGAATTCATCAAAGAAGGACTGGACATTGTTGACCCCCCAGAACTAAATGCCAAAAGAACACTGATCATCAAGCAAGTAGATGGACATATACACGAAGAAAACACAGACACAATCAAGAATGAATTGGAACGCCTCAATACATACATGAAGATCACAAATGTCATAAAACTACCCAACACTAACACAATAATCAAAGTCAAGATGGAGACGTCAATAATGGTGAAGAAAAGCCTAGAATCCGGCATCCTTATGTTCAGCCAATCTTTCCCACCTTACACACTTAGCCAAGAAACTTACATTCACCTTCCACAATGCACAAGATGCTATGCCTACGACCACACACTCAAACACTGCACAAAACCATCCACATACACAATCTGCTCTGCATGTAGCTCTCAAGAACACAGGATCAACAACTGTCACAATGCAATAAAGAAGTGCATAGCATGCAGCTTGAACCATCCAACATACGCTGCAAGATATCAAGTCAGGAAAGACTTAATAAAGAAGAACCCACAAGAGAATAGAGAGCAAAACACACACACACACACACACCAACACTACTTACGCAAACATAACCACAAGCAACGCTACTCAGTCACCCCCCCACACCGACACCCAACCCCATCACCCTAAAACACCTGACAGTAATCAACACAGCAATCATATACGCTAACATAAATGAAGCAGCTACACCTGGAACATACCAACAGAATATAGACGCATACTACAAAGCCAACGGATTCCCCACAATCATAATCCCACCCTCAGTCATAAAACCCACAGCTATACTAAACATGATCAACAACACAACACACACTCAACCACAAACAGAAGAAATGGGAACAGAGGAACATAGAAATAAAAGGCCACACACCACATCAGAAACTGGACAACCTACAAAGACAAAGAAAACAGAAGAAAACATAGAAACAATACAGATCATTGCACCCAACACAATAGATATGACAAATTAAGAAATACACCAAAATAGTACACACACTCCTACAAAACAACAAGGTCAAATACATTTACAATAAAGAAATGCCAGAGGAGAGTGTAGACACAATGATCAGACAAAAACTGATTGACTTAAGCAAAGCCCCCATACAACGACTGACTGTGACATAATACACAAGGACACAACAAGGTTACTTCGACTTCCATAAACACAAACCAACAGACACAGCTCACTGGACAGTCAACTGTCAATAACTCAAACACACATGGACACAATACACATAATACAACATAACGTACAATACTGGTCATACCACAGAAGCAACCAACTAAGCAATCACTACTTAACACAAACACCAGACATAATATTACTCAACTCAATGGGTAAACACACAGTCAAATTATTTAACTACAACAGACACACACAAAACACTTACAACGAAGACAACGCAGGAATAGCAATAGCCATTAAACGAAACATAGAATACAAACTAATAGACGACTTTGACGAAGACATGTTAGCAATCGAAATACACACAAACAAAGGACCCATAATCATAGCCACAACATACCTCCCACCACGAAGACCATACCTACCAACACAAGACATACTAAAAATCACACAGAAACCACAACCAACATACATCATAGGAGACTTTAACGCAAAACATAAAACACTAAAACACACATACAATAATCACGTAGGAAAAAACATACACCAACTCATAACACAGAACCACCTCACCTTCCTCGGTCCAGACTTCCCAACATGCATTACACACAACGGAACAGGCAACCCAGACATGATATTCACCAACCGACACCACCACCTCACCTATAGAATACACCCAGGCGACATAACCTCATCAGACCACATACCACTACATTTCACACTTTCCACCACAGCAATCACTATTCCCACACCACCTAGACTACTATACAAAGAAGCTGACTGGAAGAAATTTAAAACATTACTAGAAACAACAACAGAAGAATACAATCACACTTATAAACAAATCAACAAATACACACAATTAAAAGACACAAAATACATAGACTACAAAATTGATAACTGGTATATATTTTTACACAACGCAATCACTCAGTGTATACCTACAACACACCACAAACTACCCACCCCCAAAACATCTATAACATTAAAACAATTAATATGGAAGGCAAACAACATAAAAAATAAAGCCATAATAGAAAACCACTGGACTGTTTTTTTTTTTTTTTTTTTTTTTTTTTTAAGCAGGTTATTTCCCTGCACGGGCTATGGGGTGAAAGCCCGTCCTCCTATAGGCCAGTTATGCTGGCCTATCTGGGGGGTAGATGACGCTGAAGGTTGGCAATTTTATTTTTTATGAAGTTTCTGAGAAACCTCTGGACAATTCCCTGTGGAATGTAGCTGGACACTCTAGCAGGTAGTACCTCAGATTCGTCTCCGGGGCCTCACAGTAAGGGCAGTGCTTTTCCTCCTCAGGTACCGTACGCACTATCTCCCAGGCGTACGGGTACCCTAACCTGAGTCAGAAAGGCAGAACCTCATCCCCTCTCGTTAGGCGCCATCCTGTTGCCAACGGTGTGTACTGCATTGCGACCGCACACCACTTCGCTGAATCACTGCGTCGAGCTCGTATCCTGTGGTCCCGTAGAACTCGCCGGTTGACATTGGTGCGAATACGTGCCTTGATCTCCTCCCTGCTTGGCCACACCCCGATTCCATCCTCAAGTGGGCCTAGCGCTGCTCTTTTTGCCTCTCTGTCTGCTTCTTCATTTCCGGTAATTCCAATGTGTCCAGGGACCCAGTTGATCATTACCTTCCTGTCCTGCTCTCTGAGTTGCTGAAGTAGAAGCAGTATGCTCGTGATCAGGTAGATATTGTCCCAGGGCTCGCGTCGAGTGACGGCCTGGATGAGAGCGATGGAATCAGTGTGCACGACGTCTTGGTTGTGTGCGTCCAGCGCATGGCTCAAGGCCATGCCAAGTGCAACTGCCTCCGCTTGCATGGAGCATCGGGTTCCAATGACTCGCATCCCTCTCTTGTCTCCCTCGGTCACGAAGGCTGCTCCTGCCCTGTCATGGTCGGTCTCCACAGAACCGTCAGTGAAGTAGGTCACGCTATGACGAGGTGTTACTTCCGCCATGATTCTCTCCGTCTGCATCCGCAATTGATGAACTGGTGTTCGGCGCCGGAGCTTCATGATTGCTGTCTGTGCCAGCTGGGGTTCCCAAGGTGGAGATGGCACATATCCTCTCCGGTATTCATCTCGCCCTTTGAACAGGAGCAGTTCGGAAAGCTTAACTCCCCTAACGCAGGCAGCCACCAGTGGGAGCCATCTTCGTTGGGGAAAGAGCAGTGGATCCTGTCTTATCGCCGTGACAAACTTTCTTCGCAGCTCCGTATCCTGGGGGGACTGGACTACTTTTGCGACAAAGGTAGCTACCAATTGCGTCATGCGCACGTTCAAGGGTTGAAGTCGGGTCTCCAGATGCATGTTCGGTACTAATGTCCATCGTGGCGCTCCTAGCATGATGCGCATGGCTTCATTTTGGAGGCATTCAATCTTCTTCATCATGGTGGTTGACAGACTGATGTTCACCAAACATGCATAATCTATGACCGTCCTGATCGCAAACATATAGAATGTTCTGAGCACACTAAAGGTGGCCCCCTTCTCTCTGCTGGCCAGCGCCTTCATAGCATTAACACGGGCCCTTACCTTATCAATGCAATAGTTGGCCTGTCTCTTGAACGTGAGTTTGTCGTCAATCCAGATCCCCAGGTATATGTGGGAGTGAACCCATTCCAGTTCGGCCTGCTGCAGCACGAGCCTGTATCCTGGAATCCTCCCGCCAATGCTCATGGCCTTTGACTTGGCAGGAGACACCTTGAGGTCCAGAATAGCACACTGGTCCGACACTCTGCCTAGGCACGCCTGTGCCTTTCTCTGATGAGCACCTCTTCCCGTGACCCCCAGTGCTAGATCATCCGCGTATGATAGTATTCTACATCCTGGAGGAAGCTCCGTGCCGAGGAGTTTTTCCATAAGGACGTTGAAAAGGGCTGGACTAAGGACGCCTCCCTGTGGTGTGCCGTTCTCCAGGGGGTAGTAAGGTGACACCGCCCCCTGGAAGCGTACCCTGCAGCATCTATCCTGTAGATAGTCCAAAATCCACTTCAGTAGTCGCCCTTGTATTCCTCTCTCCGCCAGCGTGTGCGTGATCGCCAGAGGGCTTGCCAGTTCGAAAGCCTTTTCCAAGTCAATGAAGACCACAGTGGCTGTCCCCTGGCCTACATGACTGAGGAGCGTGGCAACACTGTGTGCCGTGCCCCGTGCTTTCGTGTAGGCATGGATGTTCTCGTGGGGATGTCCTAGTTTCCACTGGAGTCTGCGAAGCACCATGGTCTCCAGCGTTTTACCTATGCAGCTGGTAAGGGAGATGGGACGGTACTTGTTGGGCTCTCTTGGCTTGGGTATAGGAACCACCTCCGCAGTCTTCCACGAGGACGGAAGTCTCCCCAAGCACCAACTTTCATTGAATACCCTGAGGAGGGCGCGCTCCCCCTGTTCCCCCAAGTGCCCTATCATGGAATAAGTTATTCCATCGCAGCCAGGAGCGGTATCAGAGGACTTCTTGAACGCTGATGTCAGTTCAGCGGAAGTGAACAGGGTGTCGGTGTCAGCCGGAGCATGGATGGCATCCTGTACTTGGTGTTGTCGAGCCGGGCCTTGCTCCTCTTGAACCCGCTGAACTTCTGCCGGAAGAGTGGTCGAGGAAGTCCGCCTTGCAAAGTCTTGGGCTAGTCTGTCCGCTTCAGTCTGGGGATCAGGATGAGCCTTCCGCGGCGGAGCCCTTCTGGTCGCAGTCCTAAGCTTTGTCCAGAGTTCCTTGAGGGTAGTATGCGCCCCAAAGGTGGCACACCATTCCAGCCACTTTTTCTCCCTGACCTCGGTGGCTGTCTCCTTGGCCGCGGTAACCGCTGCCCTCAGATTGGCAAGGTTCTCCGGTGTTCTGTTTCGCCAAAAGTTCTTCCGGAACATATTGACCCTGTGGTTAGCTACCCTGATGTCCCCACAGTAGTACCAGTAGTTCTTCCGAGTCCTTCTCCCACTTTGAGCCTTTGGAATGGCATCAGAGGCTGCAGAGGAGATGGCTTCTACAAGGTCCCTCTCAAGATCTTCTAGTGATGCCGGTACATTGTTATACGTCGCCTCCCATTCCGCCATGCAAGCCCGGAAACGATTCCACTGGGCCTTGCGAGTGTCCCAGCGTCGTGGAGAAGGACGAGGTCCAGACGGGAGCGTGACCGAATCCAGGATTGTAACTACTCCAAAGTGGTCACTGGTGACAGTGTCATCTACTCTCCATGACAACCGTGGCGCTAGTGTGGCACTGGCAAAGGTAAGGTCTAGTCTGCCACCCCGGATGTGAGTGGGATCTGCATTGTTGAGTAGCAGAACTCCAGGAAAGTCAGAGAGTGACTCAAGGATGTGCCTGCCCGTCTGGTTCGTAGCTCGTGTTGAGTGAAGGATATCGTGATGAGCGTTGAAATCGCCCGCCACGATATGATTTTCATGTTCATCCACTGTGAATAGTTCAGCTATGTCAAGACTTCCGTATGCAGCAGATCTATATACGTTGTAAACGCTTAAGGACTCCCCATGCAGCTCGAGCTTCACTGCAACAACTTCCACTCCTTCCCCACAGGAAATCTGGTGTGCTATTCTCTCACAGGGGATGGACGCGTGAACCAGAGTTAGGAGGCCTCTGCAGTTATCGTCCCAGGGAAGCACAAATGCATGATAGCCCGCAACCCTGAGCTCCATGTCACGCACCAATGTTTCCTGCAGGAGTACATGTATGTTCATGCAGTTAATCGTCGCTAGTAGATTAGCAGCATGGGGGCGGTAGCCATTCAAGTTCCACTGAAGAATCCGCAGAGGTCTTGAGTTGGAGATAGCTGGTGGTGTGTCACTCATGATCTATATTGATATCCTCCTGGTCGGAAACGGTAGAGGTCAGACTGGACTGGCTGGATTCACTGGACTCGCTGGACTGGCTGGATTCACTGGACTCGCTGGATTGGTCATCACTTTCGCCTGGGTTAGACTGAAAGCCAAAGCTGAACTGAGGTCCCCCTTCGCATTTGGTAAGGGTGACTCCCTTCGCTTGCTGCGATCTGGTGACGCGTCTGTTGGCGATATCCTGATGAGGGCTACTTGGTGGAGCATTTGTTGAGGAAGTGTCTGGTGCAGGAGATGGAACTGCAGCTGGTGCGGTAGGTGGAACAGTGGATGGAACTGTCTCTAGAGCACTGAGCCCTACGGTGGTGTTGAGCACAACACAAACAATTAAACGATTACAAACACAAATACTAGAGGAACACAAAAAAAACTACGAAGAGACATGGAACAAAATCATATCAAACATTAAATTCAACCCCAAAAAACCACAAGACTTCTGGAACACAATTAAGAAACTACAAGGATAAAAAACTAACACTTCACCATACATAACATATAATAACGACAAACTACACGACGCCAAAGACAAAGAAAACGCTTTCAGACAGGTATGGCAAAACATTTTCCAAATCACACCAGAAGAAAACACACAATTTGACACAAACCACGAAACAAAAATTCTCACACACATAACACAACATTACCACCAAACACAACCTTACGCAAACATGGACTTAGACAGACTAGACACTGACAACTACATCGGACAACCCATACAACTAGAAGACGTAAAAAACATAATCAAACACACCAAAAACAAAGCTCCAGGACGATCAGGCATAACGAAACAAATACTCGCACACCTACCAAACATAACAATACAACTACTCACAGACATATACAACGAAACACTCAGCCTAGGATACTTCCCACAAACATTCAAAAACCCAGTCATCACATTCATACCGAAACAAAATAAAAACACCACACAAATACAAAACTACAGACCCATATCACTCCTAGAAACACCAGGAAAAATATACGAAAGACTAATCACAAACGGACTCATGGCACACTTACACGAACACGACATGCTCAACCCTAACCAACATGGATTCACACCTGGCAAAGGAACACACACAGCACTAGCCATCTTATATGAAACAATCGCAGACACACAAAGACACAAACATGCATGCACCATAATATCACGTGACATATCGAAGGCCTTCAACAAAGTTTGGCACGAAGGCCTTAAATACAAAATACTCCAAACACACCTTCCAGACACCATCACAAAAACACTCTGTAGCTTCCTAGACAACAGAACAGCAAAAATCAAAATAAACCATTATATAGGACCAGCCTTCCCTCTCCATAGCGGAGTTCCAAAAGGAAGCGTTCTCTCCCCAACACTGTTTAACCTATACACATCAGACATACCACCACCCTCACGCGGAAGCTACACTATACAATACGCAGACGACGTCACACAAATAATCACATACCCTAACACTACAGGAAAACACATGCTTGCCAGAAAGACAGAACATGAAATTGACAAAATCAACACATACGAAAAACAATGGAAACTATCCACAAACACAAACAAATTCCGATTACTAGCCATCTCACCACGCAATCCAACACCATTAAAAATAAACAACAACATAATACCATACAATAGACAAGCACATATCCTAGGCCTCACCATCAACTCACAAGGAATAAAATACATCAAAAACAGAATACAAAACACAAAAAACACACTTAACAGACTAAGACGCTTCAGAGGACTAAAAACAAAAACACAAATAAAACTTTACAAAACACTAGCACGACCACAACTAGAATACCCCCCAATAATCACAGTTACCAGTACACACACAGACCTCAAACACATGCAAATCTTACAAAACAAAACAATAAGAAACATACTAAAACATAAACCACCATACCTAGAAACACAAGAACAACTCCACAAAACAGCAAACATAGAAACAATACACTCCAGACTAATTAGACTGAGTAGCAAAGCATGGAACAACATATTAGAACATAACTTAATACCCACACCTCCTCAATCATCTAAAAAAACAAAAGAACACAAAAACTGGGGCAGATTAAAAACTATACTAGGCTAAAATCCAGCCCTTCCGCCTCAGACATGGCCCCTAGCTAATCAAAAAAAGGAAGGTTACATATATAAAATGTAACGTCTAACTAATATTAAGATATCACACAAGGCACATTGCCTCGCTTAAACACACGCATCCACAGGATACGTGTGTAATACTTACTTACACAACGCACTAGCATTAGAATTCATATTGCACATTGACCAATATTAAGAAACGTAACCTCTCTTACAAAAAAAAAAATATATATATATATATATTAATATATATAAATATATATATATATATATATATATAATATATATATATATATATATATATATATATATATATATATATATATATATATATAATATATATATATATATATATATATATATATATATATATATATATATATACTTCAACCGGGAGCAGGTATGACACAATCGTAATTACAACTTTAATTAAATGAATACCTAACTATTACTTAACTAATATTCACAATACAAAGCCTATAGAGAATCACACCTGCTCCCAACTCTTATAAATATTATTATGTGCACAATGAAGGAAAGACTCATTAATCACAGAAACAACATCAAATGATAAGATCACTATTCAAACTCAAAGTCAAAACTAAATGTATAACACAAATGAGTCCTTCCTTCATATCAAATTATATGATTAGCTAGATAGGGAAAATATTTTATTTTAGAATAGATAGGGTGACCATACAAAAAAATTACACCATGCAAGTGGGTCCGCCCCACACTATTAAACTTACTCTTCTTTCACATTCTCAACTTTACCTTCCTCTATCACCCCCTCCCCCCCTGCTCCCACACACTCTTACTTAACTGTCTTCAATTATTTATTTTATATATGCTCATCGCTGTTGCCCAACCGTCGTAGAAGAAAGACGTCGCTCCTCAAACAAAAAGTTTATCATCAAGAAGAAATTCCGGTACCCGAGATAATTCTCGTACTCTTGAGAACTCGCTCTGCCGATGACCTATGTCCCCTTAACTCTGCTGTAGATAATCATTGCCCATGCGGTCTAGAAACTTGATTATTCTACAGTAGAGGGGGAAATCTCCCTCCCGATATCGTGCTTCTCCAGCACAATCGGCATAGACGCGTGCGTGCTTGGCCAGTATCACCAGAGATAGGTCTGAACCCCCCCCCCCACTCTCCCGTATCGAGCATCACCTCCCACGGCTCGCGCAATGTCAGTGTATACCCACGTCTTATATTCTTTCCCCTAACCCATTCAACTAACTCCATCGCCCCTCGTCACCCGCCCTATAACAATCGCTTGACAATCACCACCCATTTACCCAACACGTATTACACAAACAAAAAACACTGGGACACAAGGATGCTTAACCCATTGCGCTCGGCGCAATGGGTCGAGTCAGGATCCGGGACTCGCGTTCCAACAAAACCAACCGACAATCACGAACCAAGGAATTATGGGACACTCGAGCCACACACAACATATACATACATAAACTCATCCCCCAACACAACGCATTTCTTCTCCTTACAGACGACACAACCACCGAAACACTATGCCAGAAACAAACTAAGGACCAATTTTCAAACAATGGATTCGACATTCAAGACCCACCAGAACTTAGCGCTAACAGAACACTCGTAATCACACAAGTTGACCCACACGTAACAAACCACACACAACAAGAAATCAAAGCAGAAATTGAGAGACTTCACATAAACACTGCAGTCACTGAAGTCATCACACTCCCACGCACACAAACAATCATAAAGATCAGATTCGAAACTACACAAATGGTGAAAGACTGCCTACAGAAAGGAATCAAGATGTTCTGCCAATCCTTCCCCACACATGCACTTAGGAAAGACACATACACATACATCCCACAATGTAACAACTGTTTTTCACTCGACCACACGCGCAAACACTGCCCACACCCATTCCCATACATGGCCTGCTGGAACTGTGGATCAATGGAACACAGAAGGAACGACTGCCACTGTGCAATACCCAGGTGCCTCCTCTGCCAGGGAGACAGCCCAGCTATTGCAATGCGGTGCCCCAAGAAAAAGGAAAAGATAAAGGAAATCAACAAACAAACAAATCAACAAACACACACCAATACACAAACATACGCCTCTGCCACCAAGTCAAAACCCGCACTCCTCCCTACACCAACAACCGCAACTTCAACACTTCACCACATGACAACAGTAAACACAGGCATCACAGTAGCAACACTTATGGAAGCAGTAGAACCAGGCTCATTCCAGAACACACTCAACGCCATATACCAAGCCAACGGTCTCCCTACAGTCATAATCCCTCCACAAGCCATCAATACAACCCTACTAGCAAAGACATTTAAAGACCAAACACAACACACCACAACATCTAACATCCCACAAACCACAGAACGCATGGAGACAACAGAACAAACACTAAAAAGACCTGCATCACCCACCGAAGACACCAATCCCCCACAAAAACAAAGACCAACCGCCCAAAACCAAAACAACCTGGGACTTCAAATTGTAGCACCAGTAACAGAAAATATACCAACAGCCCCCACACATGAAACTCTCAAAACACTCATCAACGACCAAAAACTTAAAATAATATACACGTCACCACAAGAGGAAAAAGACATAATAGAGAAAATAGCCAACAACACAATCAACTTAACCAACTACACCATACGGATAGTAAACGAAAAGAAATTCAAGAATCTCAAACAAGGCTACTTCGACCTCCACAACAAGAACACAGAACACGAACCACATTGGACACACAACGCCGAATAAACAACAATTACGCACTTCTACCCCAACATCATGGAACAAATACACATCATACAACACAACATAATACAGTGGACATTCGACAGAAGAAACGAACTCTAACATATACAACATAACAACACCAGACATAATACTTTTAAACTCGATAGGTACACCTGACAGATTAAAAATACACAATTACACAGTACACCGAAGAAACGACTCTAATCAAGCAAAGGCAGGCATAGCAATAGCCATTAAACATAACATTAAACACAAAATACTAGACGACTTTCAAGACGAAATACTAGCAGTCAAAATTGACACAAACCAAGGACCCATAATAATAGCAACCTTATACTTACCCCCCAGACGCCCCCTCTTCCCTATAGATGACATACAAAGACTAACAAGAAAAAGACTACCTGTATACATATTAGGAGACATGAATGCCAAACATCACACTTTAGGAAACAACAGCGCGAACACCACAGGAAGACAGATAGCACAATTAATACAGAGAGGACACTTAGCACACTTAGGGCCAGACTTCCCCACCTGCATCACACACAACGGACAAGGAACACCAGACATAATACTAACAAACAGACATCATCACTTAAACTACAGAATCACACCAGGACAACTAACTACATCAGACCACATCCCAATACATCTAACACTGGCAACAAAACCCATAATAATACCTACACCAGGGAAATACACATTCCACAAAGCAGACTGGATAGGATTCAAGAACACACTGGACATAGAAAGAACAAAATACGACAGACAGACAGAACAACACGAAATAAACAATACATTGACGACAAACTCAACACATTGTACACTATGATACAACAAGCCATGGACAAACACATTCCCAAAACAAAACATCAAATTCTACCACACCCAAGACAATCAGATACATTAAAACTACTACAATGGCAATATCAGCAGCTACAAACACAAGCACACATTACCGGCACATGGACACCACAAGCAAAACAAACACTACGCGACATCCAACACCAACTACTAGAAGAAAACAAACAAATATACGACGAACACTGGAACAATAAAATACGAAAGATAAACCTACAACACAATGACACCCAATACTTCTGGACACAAATTAAACGACTAACAGGAACACCTACTACCACCACCCCTTACATCATACACAATAACCACAAGATACACAAGGACAAAGAAAAAGAACACATATTCAGACAACACTGGAGAAAGATATTCAGAATCACACCAGCAGAAAACGCAACATTTGACATGGAACATGAAAGAACAATCACAACACAAGTACAAGAAATACAAGATGACATCACCCCTCTCAATTTAGATGACATGAGACGACTCGACCCAGACAACACACTCACAAAACCCTTTACACTAGATAACGTCAAACAGATAATAAAGAACTTCAAAAACAAGACACCTGGACAAACAAAAGTAAACAAAATAACACTAACTAACATCCCGGACTCAACACTACAATTACTCACAGAAATCTTTAATGAAACATTCAGCATGGGATACTTACCCGACATATTCAAAACAGCTACATTAACATTCATACCCAAACACGGAAAAAACTCACAGACATAAACAATTACAGACCTATATAACTACTCGAAGTCCCAGGAAAAATACTTGAAAAACTCCTACTACAAAGACTACTCAAACACTTACACAATAACAACATAACAAACGAAAACCAACATGGATTCACAAGGAGGAGAGGGACACACACAGCCATAGCCACACTATACGAAACAATAGCCATAAGTCAACGACACAACCACGGATGTAACATAGTATCACGAGACATAACAAAAGCATTTGACAAATTATGGCACACAGGACTTAAATACAAAATACACCAAACACACCTCCCAGACATACTAACAAGGACACTCTGCAATTACCTCGACAACAGACAAGCACAAATACGAATACACCAGTATACAGGAAAACCCTTCAACATATACAGTGGAGTCCCCCAAGGAAGTATCCTTTCACCAACACTATTCAACCTCTACACACACGACACCCCCAACCCGACACACGGAGTCACACACGTACAATTTGCAGATGACCTGACACAGATAATCATATACCCAAGTAAAAAAGGCAAAAACATGTTAGCACTAAAAACAAGCAGAACAATAGAAACCATAAACACATATGAACAACAATGGAAAATACAAACAAACACAACAAAATTCCAACTACTAAACATATCAACACAGAAACCAGCAGAAATATGGACAGGAGACACACATATACGCAAACAAAGAAACATAAAAATACTAGGATTAACACTTGGAAACAGAGGTCTACAAACACACACAAACAACAGAAAAATACAAGCAGAAAGAACATTACACACTACGACGATTCACAAACCTTGACACCAAACTACTATTAAGACTATACAAAGTACTTGTACGACCTCAACTAGAATACATACCAATAACAACAATCACATTAAAACCAAGTCAACTCCAAAAACTACAGTCAATACAAAACAAAGCACTCCGATTCGCCACACACTCCATACCCCCATACCTTAACACAGTAGAAGAACTACACATACAACATAAACTCGAACCACTTAACACAAGATTTCACAGACTAGCTTACAGAACATGGAACAGACTTACAATAACAAACCCAGAAATAGTACAAAACAGCGAAGACATAGACATAGAAGACGGACACGATCACAACTGGTGGCCTAGAGTGTCCCCTATCATAAACGGCCCTCCACCCGAACCTAAATACATACTTTAAACACAAATAAACATAAAAATACATCACTATCCTTCATTGTTCTACTAACCATACTAACCCAACTAACATTATTACTATTGTTATTAAAAATGATAACACGTGCGAAATCAATTGCATGTCATATCATACAATCAATGAGAATGGTAATAGGAGTCACTACCCTCCCCCAACATTGAAATGCAAAATAGATCAATAAAAAAAATCATTAGCCGTCATCCCAATGGGAAAAAAATCACTCATTGAAAAAAAGAAGAAGCATACGACATATAGAAATTAAGACACCCCCCACCATAATAACACAAAATAAAAAGAAAAACAAATAACATAATATATATATATATATATATATATATATATATATATATATATACCCTCTTAAAAATATGTCAAAAACCTATATTACGTAAAAAATAGTCGTATACATTTTTAAGGAAAAAAATTACATTAACGTCAAAACTAACAGCCAATAACAATCACAAGACAGCTCAAGAAGAACAGACGACCCGATGCTGCGGAAGATGGACCAGCCTCCAACCAACATTAAGAATAACATGGCATAGCTTCACAGCAAACAAAATATATATATATATATATATATATATATATATATATATATATATATAATTATGTATGACCAAAGTAGCAAGTTGGTCTGCCCCACATCTATTATAACTCTAACTTCCTTCCATTTCCTCCTTTACTCTTTTACACATACACACCCTCCCCCCTCTCCTCCCTCTTACCTATCCTGTCTAGTCTAGTCTAGTCTGACTCGGACTGACTGGACTTCCCAACCAAGTGCTGAAGAGGTAACAAACACGCTCGCTCCACTCCGCTATACCTCCATCAAGAATTCCTTCCATCAAGATCTCCCCATCACTCAACGCTGGCCTACATCCACAGTTGCTTATGCGGCACAGGTAGATATAATATTGTGACACCACAACTTCCCCCCCTTCTCTACCATCTCTTTTCTTGCCGCCATCATTCCACACATAAAAACACTTACACTATGAGTGCTAAAGTCCGCCTACGGGCGGCTACAAGTACAAAACCATCCTACGAAAAAACCTATGCAAGATGGAGATCCCGGTGACTAGACTGACTGAAACGGCTGACGGCTACGTAGTATTTGCTCTGAATGAAAAACACCTCCTACCCATTTTCAACCTGAAGAAAAACTCGCCCCTGGAAGAAGTTGGACTGGCTCCGATCCTAACTCAGCAACATATAGCTCAACGCTCCGTCTTCTGCCGCGGAATCCAGCCTTGGATTGGAGATCGCACGGCGGAAGAAATCCAGACCGAATTGACTCAAAAACACACCTTCATCACCACCGCCAACGTCACCAAGCTCGGCAACAGCAACAGAATCTTCAAGATCACGTTCGGAACAAGCGGTCGAAGCGGTGCTACGTCGAGCTCCAGGTTTGCCTCTATAACCTGGTGACCGACTACAAGGAGGGCAGTAAGACCATCCCAGAGTTCCTGCGTGGCATCAGTCAACCTGCGTGGTGGCCAGCCCAACGTCTAGGCCATCTGTATTACTGTATATATGTCCTGTATTATATGTGATATGTATTATATATGTGATATGTACTGTGATTTATCATCTTATATGATTTGTAAGATGTACTGTGATTCATCATTGTGATATTTAATAAAATATCAAATATTATTGTACTTTGAGATTCTCCAGAATTTAAGGGTTGTTATAAAACCACAATTAACTACGACCCAAAATGTATAAACAGTGGATAAAAATCAATATTCGTTGAAAAAAAAATTGGGGACCTTTTGTCCTAAATATTGGGGACATTTTGTCCCGGGGGTGCAGATTTCAGGACATTTTGTCCGTTCCCCGGTCAGGAAGCTCTCCGGCGGTAGCAAGACACGTTACACACCATACATCACTGAGACTATGGCATCAGACACCACGACGTGGAAGACAAAGAAAGCTCTACGTCAACACTGGCAGACAATCCAGACTATTTCCTCAGAGGAAAATCAGCACTTTGACTCAAAACTACGAAGACGACATAACAAGGGACATGCGACATCAACGTCCATCGCCTCCCCCCTCCCCCACGCCCTCATATGCCGCCTTCCTGTGAGAGGCTGTGCAACTAGAGTCACTGTCTCGGAGGTTAAGAGTGCATTATTTCTAATGCGCAATAAAACTCCGGGCAGGACTCAAATATCTAAGCCTATGCTCGCTAATGCCCCTGAAATAATAATAAGTAATTTAGCAGAAATATACAGTGCCGCACTTGCTCTAGGATACTTCCCCGACGCATTCAAATCGGCGGTTATGGTTTTGATTCCCAAAACAGGCACAAACATACATTCCATCACCATCCTCCGCCCCATATCACTGCTAGAAACACATGGGAAGGTATTTGAAAAAATCCTTACCCGACGCCTCCAAACACACATTAGAACGAACATACTGCTTCCTAACAAACATGGCTTTCGAGCCTTACACGGCACAGACACAGCACTTGCCACAACATACCAGACGATTGCTGCTGCTAAAGCCCGCAAAATGAAGGTTAATATGGTTTTGCGGGACTTGAGCAAAGCCTTCGACAAGGTATGGTGGCTCGGGTTGAAACACAAACTGATACAGATGAACATGCACCCAACATCCACACCAACACTTTGTGATTTCATTACAGACCGAACTGCTTGCATACGTATACAAAAACACTATGGGCCATACTTCGCTCCACTCTGTGGAGTACCGCAGGGAAACGTATTAAGCCCAACACTCTACAACATTTACTTAAAAGACCTCCCTTCACCACATCCACACTGTCAGAACATAATATACTCAGATGACATCACACAGATTATAACATATACTGGCCGCTCGGAGCGTATGCTTGCGTTAACGACTGCGAAAGCAGTCGAGCAAGTAAATGCATCCGAGCGGAAACACAAAATACGAACAAACACAGACAAATTTAAACTCATCCCAATACAGGGACGTAGGCGTGAACCCGTCGTCATTGACGGGGCTCCGCGCAATTACGCAGATAAGGGCAAGATACTTGGCTGGACGATTACCACCAATGGTGGGGCGGCCCATGTACACGACAGGAAGGTGCTTGCATCTCTCGGCCTACAACGGCTGCAGAGATCCAAAAGCCTCTCTGTTAAGTACAAGAAAACCCTGTATCTCGCACTTATACGGAGCACACTTACGTACCCGATAATACCGTTACACACATTACCAAAGACAAGCGTGCAAACATTGCAAGCGGTTCAAAACAAAGCACTAAAATTCATTACAAACACGCACTACCCTGACATAAAAACTGCACAAGCACTACACGAGGAAACTGAAATTCAACCACTAAACATTTACCTGCACGAGCGTGCCTCCCGTATATGGGAGAAGCTCATACAAATCAACACTGAAATTACACGTTCACTCACAGACAACACACTCCCACTACATGTGGAACACACTAGATTGCCGCTGAGTTTCGAAAGAACACAAAACGGTGATCTACCCACTCCACAATACACAATATATACGTAGGAGAAGAATCTTGACCGAGGGAAGTATTAACCCCCCCTTTTTTCTAGACGTAAATATACCCCCCCCCTTTTTCATGAATAACAACAGTGAGCATACATGTTCCACTGAAGTCGCAGCTGAGAGACTCCTTAAGGAAGGCATAAAAGCCTTCAACATGTACATTCCAGCGGACAGGGTCCGTAGGGAGGAGTATGTAGAGATAACACAATGTTTTAAGTGTTATCAATTCAATCACTCTACTAAGCAATGCACCTACAAGGACAACATCTGTTCCAACTGCTCTCAAAAAGGTCACACCCACAGTGTACTGAAACAACACCTCAGTGCTTAATAAACTGTCAGGGGAATCATGTGGCTGTAGCTGCGTCCTGTCCCATGCGAAAGGAGAAGAAAAAACTCCTTAAAGCCAAGCGGACAAAAAGTTACGCGAGTGCACTACATAACAATACTACAAGCACAACACAAGCTCCTACCTCAGCCACCAATCAACCCACACAACCCACAGGACTTCCTCAAATCACCTTAAATTTGTCCAACACACTACAATTACAAACAGTGGGGATGATTTATTCAGCCCACTTGTGGCGAATAAGCCCCCACATGTGCTATGTCGGCTTATAGCATCGCAAACCCAGCAGTGGGAGCAACCATGAATTGATAGACTGTGTAGAAATAGTTGGCCTTCGGCCTCATATTAATTGTGTGTACAATAAGTCTTTAGTTCTCCTATATTGCATGTATTTGTATCCTCATAGAAACACACTTCAGCCCTACGCCCGGCAACCCTGCGCCAGCCAGAGGTAGGCTACTTTTCGGTACTCAAGGAGAGTACTTAAGGGTTGCCGGGGTCAGGTCGCGGTCCGCAACTTGCTCACTGTGTCACACACAGTAAGCATCTCCTTCGTGGGAGTTCGTCGTCGTCGTCGCGGTTTCGATAAGTTTTCATTTCCCTCGTTGCGTAGTGGTAAATTGAAGCGAAGTCTGCGAAGTGCTCCGCCTCGTTGTGTGGTGGTAAAGTGAAACTTTTGAAGAGTTTTGTGGTTAAGATTGAGTGTGAACAGCGAAGTGTTGGAAGTATAATTATTATACTTCCGAAAAGTGCAATTGAAGGGATTAAGTGATATTGTAATTCCGAGTGCAGTGGTAAAAGTATAGTGTAGTGAAGTGTCTTTTTTTCTTTCTTTTCTTTTTCTTTCTTTTTTTGTGTGAAGTGTTCGGTGTGAAATAATTTCCGATATTAAGTGCGGTGCTAAAAGTATAGTGCAGTGAAGTGTTCTGTGTAAAAACAAATACGGTGTTAGAAGTATAGTTACTATACTTCCGATATTAAGTGGATCAGCGGTCGCTCAACGTCGTTTCGCTCGTCTGCGAAGTGCTCCGCCTCGTTGTGTAGTGGTTGAAATTAAGCGTGTGAATAATAGTGTTGTGATTAGAAGTATAATTATTATACTTCCGAAAAAGTGCAATTGAAGGGATTAAGTGATATTATAACTCCGAGTGCAGTGTTAAAAGTATAGTGTAGTGTTTTTTTTTTTTTTTTAATGCGGTGCTAGAAGTATAGTTACTATAAGTGAAGGGATTAAGTGATATTAAAATTCCGAGTGCGGTGCTAAAAGTATAGTGTAGTGAAGTGTCTCTGTGTGAAATGCAGTGCTAGAAGCATTGTAGTGTAGTGTAGTGTTCTTTCGTCTTTCGTGAAAGTGCAGTGACTAAGTACTTCCGAGTGCAGTGTTAAAAGTATAGTGTAGTAAAAAAGTGCAATTGAAGGGATTAAGTGATATTATAATTCCGAGTGCGGTGCTAAAAGTATAGAGTAGTGAAGTTTCTCTGTGTGAAATGCAGTGCTAGAAGCATTGTAGTGTAGTGTAGTGTTCTTTCGTCTTTCGTGAAAGTGCAGTGACTAAGTACTTCCGAGTGCAGTGTTAAAAGTAGTGTAGTGAAAAAGTGCAATTGAAGGGATTAAGTGATATCATAATTCCGAGTGCGGTGCTAAAAGTATAGTATAGTGTACTGTAGTGTTTTTTCGTGAAAGTGCAGTGACTAAGTACGATAATAAGTCTCTCCTTATCGTACCTTCGTAAAAGTGCAGTGACTAAGTACGATATCAAGTGTTAAAAGTGTACGGTTTTAAACACGATGTAGTGTAGTGCTCTTTTCCCCCTTCCCCCCTTCCCTTCTTTTCCCTTTCCCTTTTTTTTTTCCTCTCCCCTTTCCCCCTTCCCTCTCATAACCCTCATCTCCCTACCTCCATACTACCTCCCCCTCCATTTTCCCTCTTCCTCCACCTTCACTCTACTCTTCTCCCTCCTCCGCCTATCTCCACTTCGCTCCTCCATCTCCTATTTTCTCCCGCTCACAACTTCCTCCTCCTCCATAACCCCTCCTGCTCATACCCTTTCTTCTCCTACTTCCTCACCATCTCCTCCACCCGTCCTCTCCTATCCCACATTCTCACTCTCCTCCCCTGTACCTAGTTGCTCTTCCATCCTTGCCCTTCGCCACTCACCCTTAAACTCCCTTCCTCCTTCCACTACACCTATCACTCTACTTCCCCCCCTTTACCACCCTCTCCCTCACGCTCACCCTTACTTCTTCCTTTCTCACTTCTCCACTATCCCTCCTCCCCTATCACTCCCTCCTTTTCCTCTCCCCACCTCTCCCTCCTCCGCCTCCCCAATCACTACCCTTCCGCTTTCCCGCCTACACATCCTGTCTCGATCCCTCGTTTCCTGCTACCAGCAACAGCAAGAATGGATGAATCCACGCGCCTTTCAGAAACGGGCGATGACGGTGAAGGAGGCTGGGTGACTGCTGGCCAAAAGAGGAGTAAGAAGAAAGAGCGTGCTATTCGCTCTGGAGATGGGCAGGAGAGTCGGGAGCAAGCGGAAGGGGCCAGGAGGGCATCGCCCCCTTTGGTCACCACAGGAAACAAGATCCCAAAGTCTCCAGGTTTCCAATCAGCCTATGCGCTTTCTCGAGAAATCGAGAAACAGCATAGCAATTGGAGCATCACTTTTAAGTACCTGCCAACCGGAGAGATTCTCATCTCTCCTAAGGATGAGGCCGCCACTTCTGCCCTTGCCAACCTAACGGAGGTCAGTGGTAGGAGGGTAAACCTCCAGAGGGTGGAAGGAGCAGAAAAGGGAACGAAGATGGTGCTACAGGGCTGGTCAACGGTTAATACCCTGGACGCCATCGAAGAGCATCCACAGGTGATCAGTGCAGAGAGATGCACCTGGAGGAAGGAGAACACCAGGCAGGTCGTGGTTACCCTCCGGGGGCCCGCACTGAGGGAACTGGACCTGGGCATGTGGGGCACGTTCCCACTACGCACCTTTGTGCCGGACCCCATGAGGTGTTTTCGCTGCCAGCAGTACGGGCACCACCAAAGGCACTGCAGACGCTCGTTTAAGTGCGGCATCTGTAGTGGCCCACATACCACCGACACGTGCATTGCAAAGCACAAGAAAAACGAGGAGACGACGGCTAAGTGCCCCAACTGCGGCAAAACACATCATGCTTGGAGCCTTGCCTGCGGTGTCCGCAGAGACGAGGCCAAGGCTACGAGGGAGGTGTACAAGGCCAGAGAGGACTACGTTCCAGCCCCGCCCCGTCCCTCGGTGTGGAAACACCCTCGGCAACCGAGGGAGCCACGCCAGCAGCCTCCAACACCGTCGCCTGCGCTAACGGAGGCAGAGTTCCCTGGGCTCCCTCAGCGGCCCCAGTTCCATAACGGAACCAAGAACCGCAGCCCCCCAGCAGAACCTCCTGTCCAAAGGGAGCAGCAGCCGGCGCAAGCCCTTCCGCGGCTACTCACCTTCCAGGATGACGAACTGATGCAGTTCGTCATGGTCGCCGCGGCTGCGCTGGCCCGCCACCTGGGGAGCTCGGAAGACCAGGTCAGGGAAGCTACGAGCTTCCTCAAGGACATGGCGCAGGCGATGGTCTCCATCAAAAAGTGCTCACCTGCCACCAAGCCCTCCATGTTTCCATCCGCTGCTCCAGGTACCACCCACTCCAACGATCCCATCTCCTGCGCAGCCTCCCGCAGTGCCCTCGACCAGTGTCCGAACACCCGAGGAGGATCCAGCGCCCTCCCCAGTACGCGCAGAGCCGCCAACGTCTGACGAGCCGGCCCGAAAAGGCAAAGCAGGAGCCGCGGTCAAGGCTACACTGCCTGAGGGCCCAGTTCGAGTCCAGCGGTACCAGACGAGGCGAAAGGTTACCCTCTCTAAGGCAGGTGGCGCAGCGTTTGTGGCTGGATTCCCTGACGTACCTAGGGGAAACGAAGGGGCGGATACGGACACTGATGGTAGCAGCGAGGGCTCTTCTTCGCCGTCAAGCCCGTCATCGTCATCAGAAGACAACGAGCACCATGGATAGAGTGTCCACAGTGCGCTCGACCACCCAGACTGTTCGCTTCCTCCAATGGAATATCCTTGGATTCAGAGCGAAACAGTCACTTCTGCAAGCCATCATACGGCAGGAGGAAAAACAGGTCATCCTCTTGCAAGAGACCCTGGTGGGAGAGGAAGAGATCAGGATCTCTGGATACCACGTGTTCGTGTCGCCCCAAACGGACACAAGCAGAGGTTGTATGACCCTTGTCCATGCGTCCATCCCATGTTCAAGAGTAGACCCACCAATAGAGTGTGGGGAAGATGTGGAGGTGCTCGCAGTTCGACTGCACTTACCCCATGAAACGGTCCATGTGTATAACATTTACAAGGCCCCTGTGCGTGGACACTTGGACCTGGGGGAAGTATGCACCGTCGCGGAGGACGAGCAGTACATCATCGCAGGTGACTTTAATGCGCACCACCCCATTCTTCACTCTGTGTCGCCTACAAACTCGTCCGGGCGACACATTGATGAAATCCTGAACACCAGCCCGGGTGTGGTCCTACTGAACGACGGGTCGCCGACGCATGTACGACATGGCAGGCTCGATCTCTCACTTGTCTCCTCCTCATTGCTGCATCGGATGTCGTGGAGCATCAACGACACGGCTACGAGTGATCATTTTGGAATAGACATGTCGCTCACCGTAGCCCCGCCACCCCCAGTGGTCCAGAGAATAGGAAGGTGGAACCCGCGCAAGGCCAATTGGACGTTGTTCAAGGACAGAGTGGCTCGCGAGGTCGTCACCGACGCTCTGGCCATGGGTGAGTTGGACGATGCGGAGGCCTCACTGGTCTCTGCTATTCATGCAGCGGCAGAGGAGGCAATACCTAAGAAGGGCCTCAACAGGAGGAGACATCGAGATGGTTGGTACTACAACCAAGAGATCAAGGATGCCAACCACAGGGTCAACCGTCTACGAAAGATCCTGCGTAGACACCACAACCCTGCTAACCTGGCCAACCTCCGGAGTGTCGTCGAAGAGGCCAAGGAGACAGCTCGACGTGTGCGTAGCGAGAAGTGGCTAGAATGGTGCCAAAGCTTTAGTGAGTCCACCACGCTAAAGGAACTTTGGGGGAAACTCCACATAGCGACCAGCCGTACCCCACCACGGCGCGCTCCCCGTGCACCACAGTGCGAGGCAGAAAATCTGGCGCAAGAATTTGCCAGACGCACGCACACAGCCACGCTACCCGCCGAGCTGCAACAGAGGCAGGCCATGCTCCGTGAACCAAGAGAGACCAGGATACAAGCTGCCATGGGGTCTCCGGGTGACACGGACACGCCATTCACCATCCATGAGCTGCAAGCCTCAAGTAAGAGATCCTCCGACACTGCTCCAGGGAGCGACCTAGTGACGTACTCCATGGTTGCACACCTGGGGGATGCTGGAGAAGAAGCACTCCTCCAGGTGGTAAACAGCAGTTGGTCCTGTGGAAGACTTCCGTCCAACTGGAAGAGGGCCGACATCGTGCCTATCCCCAAGCCCAGGGAGCCCGGAAAGTATCGTCCTATCTCCCTGACGAGCTGCCTGGGGAAGACCATGGAAAATATAGTTCTCCAAAGACTTTTGTGGAAACTGGGACCACCACAAGAGAACCTCTATGGCTTCACCAAAGGGGTGGGCACGGCTCAATGCATTACAACGCTTCTGAGCCATGTGGAGCAACGTCACGCCATGGTCGTCTTCTTTGACCTAGAGAAGGCATTCGAGCTTGCCAGTCCCGCTGCAATTCTGGACAGTCTGGCTGCCAGAGGAGTACAGGGGAAACTGTTACAGTGGATAGCGGACTACCTCTCCAATAGAACTGCCAGAGTCCGTCTACAGGGAGTGGAGTCCTGCTATCAACCCCTGGAAAATGGTACACCCCAGGGTGGGGTTCTCAGTCCCACCCTGTTTAACGTGCTGATGACTGAATTAATAGCCATCCCTCTACCCACAGGATGCCGCCTCCTATCATACGCAGACGATGTCGCGCTGGTGGTAGCAGGCAGAAGGACCAAGGCCAGAAGGACGCAAATGTGCCTCGACCGCATTTCCTCCAAATGCGAAGAGCTTGGCCTCAAGATCTCGCCACCAAAGACCAAAGCCATGTGTTTTGGCACTAGCGTGACACCAAGGGACAGGCTTCTGCTGCAGGGACATGAGGTAGAGTGGGTCAGCACGCACATGTACCTAGGTGTCTGGCTCGACTCCAGGCTGTCCTTCCGGACTGAAGTGGCATACATCCGGGGAAGGGTCCTCAGCCGGATTAACGTTTTGAAGTCCTTGGCGACCAGAGAGGCAGGTGCCAACTGCGCTGTCCTCCGGACATTCTACGTCAGCGCAATTCGACCGGTGATAGACTATGCCAGCAGTGCTCTGGCTGGTCTATCCGCAACACGGTTGGCTGACTTGGAGACAGTACAGAACCAGGCGCTGCGCGTAATATTGGGCGCGCCGCGCTGGACTCTGGTCGCCAATATGCAGCAAGAGGCGGGACTGGTGCCTATCAGTGCGAGGATCTCAGGATTGGTGGTAGCCTTCGCCATAAGAGTCATTCAGAGAGAACATGACTCGTTCCTGCGGCGAAGGCTAATCAGCGCCCTCCAGCAAGATCCGGATCTCTTCCCGCAGAAGAGGTGGTCAGCGAGGGTTGCACACCGCATAAGGGACCTTCACCTGCATGACCTTATCCTTCAGAAGAGGAGGGATGTGCCGGTGGAAGGTTATGTGCAGTCTCCCCCCTGGGAGAATCCACCGGCCAGAATCAGTGTGATGGCGTCACGACGCGGTACGCCGCTGCCGCGCCTGCGGGCGGATACGGAGGCCACAATGAGATCTGTCGCCCAGGAAAACTGCGTCGTCTATTTCACAGACGGCTCCGTGGATCCCGTACACAACGTGGCAGGTGCAGCGTTTGTCACGAAGGACGAGCAACAGGGAGTAAGGGTGTTGGGCACTCGCTGCTCGACGCAAGCAGAGGGTGTTGCAGTGGGTCTAGCATTGACCCATGCTCTCAACACCCACCAACGTAATGTAGTTGTGCACACAGATAGTTTAGCTCTGTTGCAATTAATATCTAAAATTTATCATAATGACCAGAAAAAACTAATGACCTCACTGTTGTTTCAGCTCAAGGCCCTCCGTCAGCAAGGGAGATCAGTCGTCCTCAACTGGGTGCCGGGACACATCGGCATCCAGGGAAATGAAGCGGCATCCAGGGTGGCCAGAAGAGCGGCCACAGGGGACATGGAAGGCGGAATCGGTGTCCTCCCGAGCCGAACTGAGATCTTGGCCATTGCAACGAGAACGATGGCCAAGAGGGAGCTACAAAGCCATAGGAACCTAACAGCCCAGAGGCCGTCAGCACGCTGGTATCAAGTTGCCACAGCGTATGAGCGACTGACCCCTGGAGTCCGTCTCTCCAGGATAGAGGAAGTCACCCTTCATCGACTCCGTCTCGGGTATCGATGCTTCTCGGAGGTGACGGGACAGCCGGAGGCCTGCATCCACTGTGGAGAGGCCGGCGCAAATGGGCTAGATCATTATGTGGACCTTTGCCCAGCGACCAGATTTCTACGTGCTGGCCCCAGGACCTCGGCTGGGGGACTCATCCGTCGACTGACGATGTCACTAAACTCGTATCAGCTGGGACGCCTCCTTCAAGTGCCGCCCCCCAGATGATACGGATGGGTTCTGTTCGACTGTACTCTCTTGCTGATTTTTTGACTTATGACACATTTCAACTTAAGCCAAGGACTAATGCTTTCTTTTCTTCACCTAGGTAACTGCGCATGATGCCTTAGACTGGACCGGATGGGACGCGACGGGTGCAGGAACTACGTCGGCTGGACCGGATGGGACGCGACGGACTCATAGGACACTAACCACGTCGGCTAGATCGTGGAGACCGTACAGCGCAACATATATTGTCATATTTAAACAAATGTACATGTAACTTATTGTAAAAGGCATACTTGTATGCCTTCTAGGAATATGGGTAGAGACCCAAACAAGATGTATTTCTTGTAAATCAATAAATGTAAAAAAAAAAAAAAAAAAAAAACAGGTCGCGGTCAGTCCCTCTCTTGTACTTGTACCCAACAGAGTCCGACCCGAGCTCGCGGTCACCTTGTTATGTAGGGCAGGGCCATGAGCCCTGCCCGCGTCGACCCAACCAGAATAAAACAAACGAAGCTCACCCGAGTTTCCTTCACTCCTTCGGCACCTACGCACAAGTGACATCACCGTATGTTACACACTTACATAACATCACTCACCCAGGTACATTCCAGACACATCTCACAGAGCTCTGTATACAAAATAACATCACTCCATTCACACTAATCCCAGCAGGCTCTTCTGAATCACTTTTGGGCATCAACATACAAACTGGATATACAACCCCTTCCAACAATCCTTCTACCAAAAAAAACACAAAAGCCCTCTCATACCAACGACTCAAACTCCGCCCCCAACCCCCTCCCTTCCACACATTCCCACCATCTCCACAGCCAACACAAACACAGTTACCAACACCCCCTCCCCACACTCCCCCTCCGCCACTCCAAGCAAAGCAACGGTTACATCTCAAGAGACTGACAATCACGAACAATCCTCCTCCTCCTCCCAATCCGTCCCCTCCAACAACACCACAAGCACCCAAACCGTCACCACCCAACCAAAGATCTCCATCACGGAAGACACAGAACACACATCAGAAAAGGAATTCGATTTCACAATATGTGCAGCAGTAAATACACACATCCCAGCCATCCCAACAACACACAACCTCTCAAAAGGACTTGACAAAGGACATTTCAAAATCGTACCTAAAACTGACGAAATCAAGTTAGGACCAATTATAGAGAACTGGAACAAAAGTCTGTACGACGACGAAGTATTTCAAATCAAACTACTATCAGCAACTAAATTTAGAAAACTAAACAAAACACCAACAGCTACATAAAACACACAAATAATAACCAACATGTACACTACACTCAAAGTCCTACAGCACAACGTACTGGATTGGCACAACAGAAGACACGAACTAATAAACACCTACAGACGATTAGACCCAAATATCATTATCATTAACGGACACGGATGTAACAAAGACAGACCAATAAAAATACCAGGATACACCATTCACTCCATAAACACCACGCAAGAAAACACGACGGAACATGCACTGCGGTCCAAACACACTTAAAACACAAACTTATAGACGACTTTCACTCAGACATGTTAGCAGTAACCATAGAAACCTCTCTAGGACCTACATTTGCCTCAACATACATCCCATTCAGACGATGCTACCTAGTATTTCCAGACTTCATAGGAATCGCCACATTCCAACACCCAACATACATAATGGGTGACCTAAATGCCAGGTCCCATGCACTGGGACACAGGGATTTACCCCCCCTCCCCCGGCAAAGGAGTCACTCATCTCATACATAATTACGGCATGACACACATAGGACCAGAATTCCCCACATACATTAACCATCAAACATCCACCACTCCAGACATAGTCCTACAAAACAGACATGCCACTCACAACTACCACATAACACCAGGTCAACTAACATCAAGCGACCACATCCCAGTCATTATGACAGTGTCTGCGTCCCCCATTCAAATCCCGATAAGATGCCGATTCGCGCCCAAGAGAGCGAACTGGAAACGCTTCAAGTCGCTCACGGAGGGTTGCGATGAGGTCAACTTGGAGGGTGCGAACAAGGAGGAGATAGACCGAGCACTACAAGCAACTGAAACAATCATACAACACGCAGCTACACTCACAATTCCAAAAATAGCTCACAGGATACTACCACACGCACCCATCACAGAAAACATTAAACGACTACTAATACAAGCAAGACACATACACGAATACATCACAACACATCCACAAGGACCACATCACATCAAAAGACTTAACAAAATCAGACAAGTACTCAACGAACACTACAAAGCACAACACCAAGAAAAATGGCAGGAAATGCCCTCCAAACTGTCATCCACCAAAGACACAAAAACATTCTGGAAATAGGTAAACAGGATGATGGGAAACACTAAAACGACATATAATCATTACATAACAGATGAACAAGGCAAAAAACACTTTTCACCACAAGAAAAAGAAACAGCGCTACGTACACACTGGGAAAAAAACTTTCACCATCACACCAACAGAAAACCAAGACTTTGACCTGCAGGACTTTGAAGAATACATTGAAACCTGCTGCATGGAAGAACACTCATCTCTCATAACCCCCTCCACACACTCCTACCCCTCCGCTCTTCCAAAGGAGGGACAAGCCAAACCCATACAAACACATACACTACGTGAAGCCCTAAACTCTATGAAAAATAGGGCGCCAGGCAGATCGGGAATAACAAAACAAATGCTTACACGTAACGCACATCCCAAAATAATACAAAACCTCACAAACATCTTCAACGCAGCACTGGAGATGGATTACTTTCCACGCACTTTACAAATAATCTTTATCCCCAAAACAGGCACTAACTTAAGACAAGTAAACAATAACAGACCCATATCACTCTTAGAAATACACGGAAAACTCTTCGAAAAAATACTAAATCACAGACTCTACACACACCTCCATCAACAAAACATACTAAAACCGTCACAACACGGCTTCAGACCAGGATTCGGCACACACACAGCTCTGGCCACACTATACCAATCAATTGCAATAGCTAAAGCCCAGAAGCATCAGGTCAACCTGGTGCTCAGGGATGTGAGCAAAGCCTTTGATAAGGTATGGTGGACAGAGCTAAAATACAAAATAATTCAACTACACCTCCACCCATATCTCACACGTATACTTTGTAATTTCACAACAGACAGGAAAGCATGCATACGCATACATCACCACATAGGACAAGAATTCTAAATCACCTGTGGAGTCCCGCAAGGAAGCTCCATTAGCCCAACACTTTACAACATTTACATACAAGATATTCCGGAGCCACAACCGGGATGTCGACACATCATATACGCGGATGACATCACACAAATAATTACACAACCAGGTAAATCAACACGCATGCTTGCGAAAAAGACAGAGCGCGAGATCAAAAGCATTAATGCTTACGAGCGCTGATGGAAAATTCACACAAACCAACAGAAATTCACATTAACACATATACAAGGACAAGGGAAGTCACCTGTCATGACAGATGGCATCCAACACAAATACTCAACACATGGCAAAGTACTTGGCTGGAACTTCTACTCCTATGGAGGAGCAGCCCATTATAGCGCTTCGTGATTGGCAGTCTCAGCGGGCCAATCAGAACATAGCGTTATACGCTCGCACACCCCCTTGAGCCATAAGGCGTGTATATAAACTCTGACCAAGACTCACACTCACATTCACTCACCAAGCTGACCTTCTGGCGTCAGCATGGAGTGAGGTCTTTAAACCCCATCCCGTGCAAGGACCACATTGCTTTAGCACCTTGCACAGTGTTAACTCTTTCATGAACAGCTGTAGTGACCTCATTCCCGACGAGACTGTTGATCTCTCTCAGTTAGATGAAGATGATCCCCTTATCTGCCCCATCGTTTTGGAGGAGGTAAAGGGGGTTATCTCGGCATTAAAACTAAAATCCCCTGGCCCTTCAGGCATCGATGCACACATACTCAAACGTATGCCAGACAACATAATCTCACACATGACGACACTATATAATAGCTCACTAGCCTCTGGGTACTTCCCACTACTATTCAAAGCCTCCCATACCATCCTCATTCCTAAACCCCAGAAACCCGCCTCCGCCCCCCTTTCATACCGGCCCATCTCCCTTCTGGAGTACTTTGGAAAGGTGTTTGAGCACGTCTTATGCCGCCGCCTGACCGTGTACCTAGAGACGGAGAATGTGCTGAGGGACTGCCAGTTTGGTTTTCGGCCGGGGCGCGGTGCAGAAGACGTAATATCCATAATCACTCAATGGGTTCAAAGACCGCCAGACGGTCGCCCTGGTAAGGCCATTTTGGTTTGTAAGGATGTGGAGAAGGCATTCGATACTGTCTGGCATGAAGGCCTTAAGTACAAATTGTACCACAACTTCGACTTTGCCCTGCCGTTCACAAGGTTGCTCTGCAACTACCTGGACGACAGGTCAATAAGAATAAAGTGGCGGGGCTGTCTGTCCCAACCTTTTGTGCCGAAGGCTGGAGTACCGCAAGGGTCAGTCCTTGCCCCCACTCTGTACAATCTATATACGAATGACCTGCCAGAGCCAGCTTATCCTCGCAACCAGGCTCTAACTCTTTCGTATGCGGACGACACTAACCACATAAGCAGACACAAAACGCTGCAGGGAGCGTTACACGTAATGCAAAACATCCTAGACGGGGCACACGCGTGGGAGCAACAGTGGCGCATTAAGACCAACGCGTCGAAATGCAATGCTGTATACTTCTGCTACAAACGAACCAACAGAACAATCACAAACACTCCTCTTAAAATAAACAACACAAACATCCCAGCGAAAGACCATACCCGTGTGCTGGGTAGCACACTTGATAATGGCCTTACCTGGAACCCACACTTCCGCAAGCAGGGAGCGAAGGCTAGGGCTGTGCTGGGTAAGCTCAGACGCTTCAAAACTGCAACACTGAGAACCAAACGTCGATTGTACCTAGCCCTCGTCAGACCGATTCTGTGCCAGTCCCCGGGACTAAGCCAGCTGACATGTGCCACTAATAACTACGAGCATCAGAAGGTTCAGAATGCCGCTGTCCAGTTCATCACGGGCTCGCGATGGAGCGACTTCAGAACCACTGAGTCTCTACACCAAATTTCCAACATCCGTCCACTCAACCAACACAAACACAAACTTCACTCAAGACACCTAGAAAAACTGCACGACAAACACAAACATCTGATACAACATATTACACCTAGACCACACCGTACAGACTATCTGTCAGCTGCGCCCGTCCCACGTGCGGTGTACACGATAAGACGTGTATAACCGCACCTACAAGTAACACACCCCTTCACCAGCTTGACTGGTGATAACCGCAATAATGTAATAATAATAATAGTAATGGTAATAATGATAATAATAATAATATCGCATTAACTGACAGGCTACTCAAACCCAACCTGGGGTAAAACAGGAATTCTCATGCCTTACCTGGGGCTAATCAGGAACGCCCTCTACACGCGGGAAGTGAAATCTACTCACTAACCGTAAATTACACACACACACCTCTCACGAACATAGCTGCATCCCACGCACAAACATATACACTTCCTTTTTCTTCGACTAAAATTCGTTTCCTTTCTCACTTTCTCTTATACTACATCTTCTCATTTCAGTTTACCTCCCACTAAAGATTTTTCCGTTTTTCCTCCTTTCCTACTACGTCTCCTACCATTTTCCAAACTTTCGTTGGTGATATAATATGCTCTTCCTCCCGGCATTGGCGCCGCCGTCCAAGTTCCTAGCCCAGTTCTCCTAAGCCACGACAACAAATAAGCCCCAAATCGCTCGCAATTCGCCCGGTGGCAATAGCCCTCTTTTATACACTACTATCTTTTCATTTTCCTACAGACATTCTTCCCCTCCCACAAAACCCGATCCCGCGCAAGCGAGGTGGTCTTTACTTGGAATCCAGACTCACTTCCGCTATTCCATATGGATTGGACCTCCTCGCTGCGCTTAAACTCGTCGATCTCGTCGTTCACAGCCACAAATACCCTAGTCTCTAGCTCTGTTTGTTGTGCTGCCACTATCATCGGAAAAAGTACTGTTACCCGAGTTAATTCCCCCTTCACCGAGGAATCTCGCTCTGACAGGATTATGCCCTGCATAACTCTCCCTGCACGATCGGTGTAGCCCGTGTGGTTCTTGTAAAATCACCTTTACGGCGGGAGAGGAGGGAAACTCTTCGTCAACGTCCGGTCATTTCGCACGCTCTATGTGCCCCGGGCCAACGTATTCGATCGATTGCCGCTAGGTAGACAGGTTTCGTAAAGCGAATACCAACCGCTCTTAACGCCCTCGCCCCCTGCCCCTTAACTTTCCGCCAATTATTATTATTATTTTTTTTTTCTCCGGGAGTTGTTGAGGATTGATAGGATACACATATTTACGATTAGGATTTTTTTTTTTTTTTCTCGTTCTCAGTGCCGCCATGGCGGACACTGATTCATGGACCTGCGTGTCCAAGAAGCGTCGCTGCGCTCCGAGTTCGCCGGCTCCATTGAGTAGCGAAGCTGCCGTAGTGATGGCCCCAGCTAACACTAAGGGTGGCAAGCTCCCCACGTTCAAGGTCGTACCCTCGGCAGGATACGACACTGCGTTTGAAGTGGTGAGAGCACTGGAGAAGGGCCCTCTCTGCGGTCAGCTCTTGTCCCTTCGACCCCCTCGGCGATGGTAGCGTGCTTCTGCTACCGAGCAGCTATGACGTTGTCGAGGAGTTGGACAGGACCAAGACGCTCAATGGTAAGCCGTTGAACTTAGAGCGGCTAAACCCTGAAGACCGGAAGCATCGTCTCGTGGTACACGATTACCACACCTCTTTCGATACCGAGGTCATTGAGGACCATCCACAGGTAATCGCGGTCACGAGAATGCGCCGGTGGGACAAGACGCCGACACGCCAGGTCCTTATAACTATTAGAGGCGAACCGTTTGATACTATTGACCTGGGTTGGTATGGCAGGCATGATGTACGAACGTACATCCCTGATCCTCTCCGCTGTTTTAAATGTCAGCGCTACGGTCATCACCAGGCGAGGTGCACTGCTAAGCAGCACAGGTGCGGAATTTGTAGCATGCCTCATGCCACTGAGACTTGTCTCGACAAGTTCAAAGCTGGCACTGAGACTGTTCCAAAGTGTCCGAACTGTGGGAAGAAGCACCACGCCTGGAATACCGGGTGCGCAGTGCGTCAAATGCAGGCCATTGCCTCAAAGGAGAGGACAGAGAAGCAGCAGGACTTCATACCTGCCCCCCCAGGAACATTTGTATGGGGCAGCAGGAAACAGTCTCCTGCCACTGCACCACCACCACCTACACACAGTGCTCCTGATTTGAACAATCAGGCGCACTTCCCAACATTGAAGACAGCTCCCACACAGACACAACCAGCTCCCAAAAAAGCCGCTCCCACCTCCAAACCTGCACCCATCTCCAAATCCACACCTGCCTCTAATCCTAATCCCAACCCTAAAGCCAAAGCCAAACCCACGCCCCCCGTACCAACCCCACGAGCACAGGACCGACGGTCCTCTCCACCTGAATATCCGTCCGATGTCATCCCCCTGAAGGAGGATGACATCGAACTGATAGTGACTGGCGTTGTTGCTGCTGTCGCCACGACTTATGGCGATGATGACACCAGCAAGATGCTGGAGCTGGTGAACAGGTCCGTAAAGAATGTGCTCAAGCTCCTAAAAGAGAAGAGGAATCCAAGGCGAAAGGAGAGGACTCCCTCCCCCTCTACCTCCTCCTCCCCTGCCTCTTCCACCACTTCTTCCTCTTCCTCAACCTCCTCCTCCTCCTCCCCTTCCACCTCCCCCAAGCCTGACACACCCGCCTTCACCATTGGGAAAGACACGCCCACTACATCTAAGACCAGGAGAGTGTCTTCTGCTAGGCCCCAACGTCAAATTGCATTGAGGCTTGAAGACTCCTCTTCTGATGAGGAAGAAAAGGCACCCACTGTTTCAAAGTCGCAACCCATCTTGTCCTCTAACCGGGGAGAGCAAGATGAGACCGTCATGGAAACTGACAGGGAAGAACATCGCCCTGTTCAATAATCACTTGAGGTTGCTACAGTGGAACCTTAACGGGTTCCGCAGTAAAAGTTCGTATCTCCTTGCGCTTGCGCAAGAGCATGATTACGATATCATGCTTCTCCAAGAGACATTGGTGAGCGACGAGGTGCGATTTCCGGGATATCGCATCTTTTCCCTCCCTCGTTCACTCACTGCTAGAGGGTGCATGATCTTAGTCAAATCATCCATCCCCTGCAGTGAAATCACGGACCCTGTATCATGTGGGGATGGTGTAGAAGTTCTTGCGGTTCGACTCCATCGGGCCCATGAAACGTACACCATCTACAACATATACAGGGGCCTGAGAGCAGAACTGGACCTTGGAGAAGTGTGTACTCTTGCTGCGGACAGGCTCCTCATCATAGGAGGGGACTTCAACGCCCACCATGAAATTTTAATGTCGTCCCAAGGGCCCAATGTCGCTGGGCGCCACTTAAAATTCAGTATTAGACGAATGCCCTGACATTGCGTTGTTGAATGATGGAAATCCGACGCACGTGCAAGGTGGACGACTTGATCTGACCTTTTTTTTTTTTTGCTGGAGATAAGACTCCAGCCCGGGCCTTAACCTGAAGGTGGCCCGGTCCGTGATCTGACCTTGGCGACGGCCACTCTCCTCCCTAGGGTAACCTGGGAGGTGCATCCTATTGTCACTAGCGATCACTTTGGTGTCTCTGTGCACATACGGGATTCACCACCCATACCAGCTGTATTACCTGTTCCCAGGTGGAAGACAGCTTCGGCAAACTGGCCAGTGTTTGAGAAGTCTGTTGAAGAATGGGCAGCGTCCTACGTTCCACCACAGGACGTGGAAACGTTGGAAGCTGACTTTTCTGCAGCCATTCAGGTGGCTGCCAACAGAGCCATCCCAAAGACTCGCCAGTCCCCCACAGAACATAAGAACAGCTGGTATTATACCCCCGAGGCGAGAGAGGCCAACCATCGGGTCAACATGCTTAGGCGTGTTTTCCGACGGCGCCGAACTCAGACTAATTTGGCCAACTTGCGCGCTGCAGTACATGACGCTCACGTCATAGCTGCAGATGCCAGAAGAGTTAAATTTCTTGAATGGTGTGAGGGCTTTACTGCTCACACCTCCCTAGCAGAGCTGTGGTCTAAGCTCCGTAGGGCTACTGGCAGGACTCAACCACGACGCACTCATCATGCCCCTGATGCTGAGGCGAAGCGGCTGGTGCAGGAGTATGTCTCTCGCTCCAGCAGCACCTCACTCCCGCAGTGTGTTCAAGACACATTGCAGGACCTCCAAGGAGTGAGGCGCCAAGGTGTTGAGGACATGGCGAGTCGGTCGGATGATACTGACGCTAGCTTTACGCTTCAGGAGCTACGGGTCACACACAAGACCAGCTCAGACACGGCACCTGGAGAGGACCTCGTGACCTATTCCATGCTGGCCCACCTTGGACCAGTGGGTGACGAGGCACTTCTAAGGGTGATAAACGCGTCTTGGAGGACTGGCAAGCTACCAACAGCCTGGAAGACGGCAATCATAACGCCAATTCCAAAGCCAAAGGAACCTAGTGCTTACCGCCCCATCAGCCTGACAAGCTGCATGGGCAAGACAGCAGAGAGGATGGTGCTAAACAGGCTGCTGTGGAAACTGGGCCCATTGCATGAGCATATCCATGCTTACTGCAAAGGCACTGGCACAGGAAACAGTATAGCAACACTCCTCAATGCTGTCAGTGGAACACCGTCCATTGTGGTCTTTTTGGATTTGGAAAAGGCGTTTGAGCTGGCCAGTCCACTTGTGATATTAGACACCCTTGCTCGCAAGGGCGTAAAAGGCAAGCTGCTTTCTTGGATTGCTGACTATCTCAGTCACCGGTCTGCGAAAGTACGCTTTCAAGGTCACATATCAGAGGCCAGAATGTTGGAGAATGGCACTCCACAGGGGGGGTCCTCAGCCCCACTCTGTTCAATGTGCTCGTCTCCAACATTCTGGAACTACCTCTACCACAGGGGTGCAAGGTCATCTGCTATGCAGATGACATTGCGCTCTTAATTACTGGGAAACGGCAGTGCTTCAACAGGGCCCAACGCTGTTTAAGCACTGTGGCGACGGAATGTAGCAGGTTGGGGTTAAAGATCTCCCCTACAAAGTCGAAAGCTATGGCACTGAGACTCAGGACAGAGGGGAAGCACCTCACCATCCAGGACCTTAGGCTGGACTGGGTTCACCAGTATCAGTACCTGGGGGTCTGGATTGATGAGAGGCTCACCTTTCAGAGGGAACTTACCTAGCTCAAGGAGATACTGAAGGCAAGAACCACAGTTATGAGAGCAATGACGGGGAAGGCACTCGGTGCCACGCATCGGGTCCTTCGCACATTCTATGTGCACGCAGTCCGCAGTCTGGTGGACTACGCTGCCCCAGCTCTCATAAATGTGGCGACTGCCAAGCTTGAAGACCTGGAGCCTTGCCAAAATGCCGCAGCAAGGATTATCCTAGAAGCTCAACCTTGGACTAAGATCGTTAACCTCCGAATGGAGGCTTCGTTGCCTTCATTAACATCACGGGTCAGAAGGCTGGAGGTCGACTTTCTTGCCAAGTTGGTCCAGAGCCCCAGGATAACTGAGCTGAGTCAGAGCCTTGTGGCAGCTCTGGGACGGTTGGGTACTTTTATCCACTCCGATACCTGGCTGGCACAGGCGGCAGGGATCCTCGACTCCTTCAAGCTCACCAGCACTCTCCTTGAGAAAAGTAGGGACTCTCCACATCCAGAGTTCAAGCCCCCACCACCATGGCTGTCGATACCTGCAACTTTCGTTGTCACAAAGCTTCCCAGTTAGAAGGAGTTATGTGACCAGGAGAGAGTACGAGCGCAGGCCCTACAAGGCGTCCGCGCACTGTCGAGACCTGGAACGGCGGTCTATTACACGGATGGCTCCGTAGACACCAACAGGCCTCGCAGTGCGGGGGCTGCCTTTGTGACGGATGGTCTGACCTACGGCAGGAGAGTATCTGATCATGCGTCCACTCTCCAAGCTGAGGCCATAGCGGTCCAAGGAGCGTTAGAGCATGCTCTAATATCTCGAGCTGGTCCTGTGGTAATCCACACGGATTCACAATCTTTGCTAGGCAGCTTAGAATCGATACAGCCCAGCGACAATGTACGCCTACTGACCTCCATCCTAGCACTCCTGCTGAAGCTGCATCAGCAAGGCAGGAGTGTTACGCTCAACTGGGTGCCAAGCCACGTAGGCGTCCCAGGTAATGAGTTAGCCGACGCCGCAGCAGAAGCGGCGCGCAAAAGACCTGAAGTCGATGTTGTCGTCCCTCTCAGCAGAAATCAGTTGCGTCTATGCACCAGGGCTCTTAACCAGGTACAACGGTTCCTCGAGCACAGACTGGAGGCAGAGGTGTCAGAGAGGGCGAGGTGGTACAGGGCAGTCACAGACTACGAGCCCCTTGTACTTCCTCGCTCCACACCTAGAAAAGTGGAAACTCTGCTCTTCCGTCTGCGGCTGGAGGACCGTTGTTTCTGGGAAATCAAGACTAATTCCACACCTGAAGAGAGAAGATGCCGCCATTGCAGCCACCCCGAAGCCACCCTGAACCACTACCTCAAGCATTGCCCCGCATTTGCTTTTCTGAACCGTTGAACTGCGTCGGCTGGTGGAGTGTCAGCCCCCCCTTTAAAATATTATATATACATGTCTCTTTCGGAAGGGTGAATTCATAGCGATGTGCATACGTATATTGCATACGTATGCACATCTAATGTATGTATGAGTGTGTGTGACCAAGGCCACACACGCTCATACATTGAATCACCCCCCCTTTTAATTTCAATATATATATGCTTATTGTCAGGAAGGGTGTATTCATGGTGATGTGCATACGCATATTGCATGCGTATGCACATCCAATGTATGTATGAGTGTGTGTGGCCAAGGTCACACACACTCATACATTGGATCACCCCCCTCCCCTTTTCTTACATTATATTTACGAAGATGTCACCACTTACCATCCAATTCAGCTATATTGAGAAGGGTGCATTCACGGAGATGTGCATGCGCATTCTTATGCGTGTGCACATCTTGTGAATGTATGAGTGTGTGTGGCTGGGCCCACACACACTCGTATGTACAATCACCCACCAAACGGGCTCACACCCAAAGCCCGTGGGAGCCTCTCTCCCAATTAAACACACACACACACACACACTCACACACTCGCGGATCACATGATATCATTCGGCTACTGGACACCACACCGTACGGACGTCTCCCGAAGTACCTCCCACACCGCTGTGACCGTCGATAAACGCCGACACTGAAACCGTTACCCGAGCTAAGGGCATTTCTCAGCCTTCTCGCTCTGACGGTGTATGCCTCATAACCCCCCTTTCGACTGAGCATAGCCCTTGCTGGTCTGTAAAACTTGCTCAGTCGACTGGGTGGGGAGGAACCCCATCTCCTGGTCTCCCGCATCTAGCGGAACCAGCATAGGGCCTAAACTCTCCGGCGACCGAGCCCATACTGCGCTACCAGTAGACACGCGGGTACCAGCCCTCGCTGCCGCTTTCCTTAACCACCGCTAGGCCAATACACTGCGCGAGCACTGACCGTCCCCTTGAGACCCCCCCTCCCCCAAACCTACTTCCTCGTCATTTTCTTCCTTCTTTCCTTCATACATAATACAAACTTATACACAGCAACACACACACGTACTTAAAACCCTTCGCGCTTCGGCGCGATGGGTAGAATTAATATCCGGGAAACCCGGCCTTCGGCCGGCCAAACCAAACGGACCTCAATATGGAAACTCTTGACCAAGCTAGGAATATCGATTCAAAAGCTATTCACGAATGGAAACCAACACACCGCCATCGCTGACGATAGAACAATCGAAGAACTAGCCAAGAAGACCACGAAGACCGAATTCGCCAAAGAAGGACTGGACATTGTTGACCCCCCAGAACTAAACGCCAAACGAACATTAATCATCAAACAAGTAGACGGACATATACACGAAGAGAACACAGACACGATCAAGAACGAACTGGAACGACTCAACACATACATGAAGATTACAAACGTCATAAAACTACCTAACACTAACACGATACTCAAGATCAAGATGGAAACGTCAACAATGGTAAAGAAAAGCCTGGAATCCGGCATCCTCATGTTCAGCCAGTCTTTCCCACCTCACTCACTCAGCCAAGAAACATATGTTCACCTCCCACAATGCACAAGATGTTATGCCTACGACCACACACTGAAACACTGCACTAAACCTTCCACATACACAATTTGCTCTGGATGCAGCTCCCAAGAACACAGGGTCAACAACTGCCATAATGCTATAAAGAAATGCATAGCATGCAACCTAAACCATCCAACCTATGCTGCAAGATGCCAAGTCAGGAAAGATCTAATAAAGAAGAAACTACAAGAGAATAGAGAGCAAAACACACACACACACACCAACACCACTTACGCAAACATAGCCACTAGCAACGCTACCCAGTCACCCCCCACACCGACACCCAACCCTATCTCCCTAAAACATCTAACAGTAATCAACACAGCAATCATTCACGCTAACATAACTGAAGCAGCTACACCTGGAACATTTCAACAGACAATTGACGCATATTACAAAGCCAATGGACTCCCCACAATAGTAATTCCACCTTCTGTCATAAAACCCACAGCTATACTAAACATGCTCAACAACACAACACACACTCAACCACAAACAGAAGAAATGGAAACAGAGGAACACAGAAATAAAAGACCACACACCACATCAGAAACTGAACAACCTACAAAGACAAAGAAAACAGAACAAAACACAGTAACAATACAGATCGTAACACCCAATACAACAAACATGACAGACGAAGAAATCCACCAAAACGCACACACACTCCTACAACAGAACAAGATCAAATACATATACACCAAAGAAATGCCTGAGGAGACAGTAGACATCATGATTAAACAAAAACTAATCGACTTGACTAAAGCCCCAATTCAAAGACTGACAGAGACCAAATACAACAAGACACAACAAGGTTACTTCGACATACGCAAACATAAACCAACAGACACACCACACTGGATTTTCAACTGCCAATAACTCAAACACACATGGACACAATACGCATAATACAACACAACGTACAACACTGGTCATTCCATAGAAAAAACCAACTTACCAATCACTAATTAACACAAACACCAGACATTATACTACTCAACTCGATAGGTAAACACACAGTCAAAATATTTAATTACAACACACACACACAAAACACTTACAACGAAGACAATGCCGGAATAGCCATAGCCATTAAACAGAACATAAAATACAAATTAATAGACGACTTTGACGAAGACATGTTAGCCATAGAAATACACACAAACAAAGGACCCATCATAGCCACTACATACCTCCCACCACGAAGACCATATCTACCAACACAAGACATACTGAAAATCACACAGAAACCACAACCAACATACATCATAGGAGACTTCAACGCAAAACATAAAACACTAAAACATACACACAATAATCACGTAGGAAAAAACATACACCACCTCATAACGCAAAACTACCTCACCTTCCTTGGTCCAGACTTCCCAACTTGCATTACACACAACGGAACAGGCAACCCAGACATGATATTCACCAACCGACACCACCACCTTACATACAGAATACACCCAGGCGACATAACATCATCAGACCACATACCACTTCATTTAACACTCTCCACCACAGCGATCACTATCCCCACACCACCTAGACTACAATTTAAAGAAGCAGATTGGAAGAAATTCAAAACAATTCTAGAAACAACTACAGAAGAATACAACAACACAGAAACACAAAACAACACAAACATCCAAACAAAAAACACACAATACATAGACGAAAAAATAGAAAACTGGTACAAACTAATTAACAATGCAATCACACAGAGCATCCCTACAATACACTACAAACAACTACCCACACCAAAAACATCTAAAACACTAAAACAACTAGTATGGAAAGCAAACAACATAAAAAACAAAGCCATAACTGAAAACAACTGGACTCCACACATATCACAAACAATTAAACAACTACAAACACAGATACTAGAAGAACACAAAAGAAACTATGAAGAAACATGGAACAAACTAATTTCAAACATCAAATTCAACCCCAAAAAACCAAAAGACTTCTGGAACACAATAAAGAGACTACAAGGATCTAAGACTAACACTTTACCCTACATAACTCACAACAACGAAAAACTACACGACGACAAAGACAAAGAAGACGCATTCAGACAGGTATGGCAAAACATTTTTCAAATCACACCAGCAGAAAACACACAATTCGACACAAACCATGAAACAAAAATACTCACACACATAACACAGCACCACCACCAAACACAACCTTACACAAACATAGACTTAAACAGACTAGACACTGACAACTACATCGGAGGACCCATATACCTAGAAGACGTTAAAAACATAATCAAACACACCAAAAACAAAGCTCCAGGACAATCAGGCATCACAAAACAAATACTCGCACACTTACCAAACATAACAATACAATTACTCACAGACATTTACAACGAAACACTCAGCCTAGGATACTTTCCACAAACATTCAAAAACTCAATCATTACATTCATACAGAAACAAAACAAAAACACCACACAAATACAAAACTACAGACCCATATCACTACTAGAAACACCTGGAAAAATATACGAAAGACTAATCACAAACAGACTTATGGCACACTTACACGAACACGACATGTTAAACCCTAACCAACACGGATTCACACCTGGCAAAGGAACACATACAGCACTCGCCATTTTATATGAAACAATTGCAGACGCACAAAGACACAAACACGCATGTAACATAATTTCACGTGACATCTCTAAGGCCTTCGACAAAGTATGGCACGAAGGCCTTAAATACAAAATCATACAAACACAACTTCCAGACACCATCACGAAAACACTGTGTAGCTTCCTAGACAACAGAACAGCAAGAATAAAAATAAACCACCACATTGGACCACCCTTCCCTCTCCAAAGCGGAGTACCACAAGGAAGCGTTCTCTCCCCAACACTATTTAACCTATACACATCAGACATACCACCACCTTCACACGGAAGCTACACTATACAATACGCAGACGACGTCACACAAATAATCACATACCCTAACACTACAGGAAAACACATGCTTGCCAGAAAGACAGATTATGAAATTAATAAAATCAACACATACGAAAAACAATGGAAACTATCCACAAACACAAACAAATTCCAATTACTACCCATCTCAACACGCAATCCAACACCAATAAAAATAAACAACAACATAATACCATACAACAGACAAGCACATATCCTAGGCCTCACCATCAACACACGAGGAATAAAACACCACATCAAAAACAGAATACAAACCACAAAAATTACACTCAACAGACTTAAGCTAGCCATATACCTGCAGATTTGATCGCTCAGTTCCAGCAGATTTGATCGCTACGGACCAAATCTCCTAAATATCTGCCTGTGTATGGGGCGATAAAGATAAAACCTCGCACATCAAATCGCTCATTTTGATCTTCCATCATGTTGGAAGTTTTTACCCCCGTACAGATTTTATCGCTGAGTCTATGGATAAATGCGAGAGTTCTTTCCTTCCACAGGTTGAATAGTTCAGTGTGTGGCTGACAGCAGGAGAGATAGGTTGTGCCCTGAGCGGTGTCACCATGGTTTGTGTATCTGACGCTCGTTTTACGAATACAGATTTTATAACAGAATTCATTGAAATCTATAAAACACATACGTGCTTATGGCAAGTAAAATCCCCAGAGCATACAAATCGTGACAAACGAGATTCAGCCTACAAAAGTCTTTTAACTTATTGTCAAACAGTAAACCCTGACTGTGATGTATCTTTTGTAAAGAAGAAAATAGCAAACTTGAGGAATGCTTTTAGAAAAGAACATGCAAAAGTTAGAAAATCTACGAAATCAGGTGTTGGTGCTAATGGGATATATGTGCCAAAACTTTGGTATTACAAATTACTGGCGTTTACTGCTGATCATGAAGAGCCACGTGAATCATTCTGTAGCATTGACAGTGCGGACCACGATGAACAACCGACACAGGAAGATAATCAATGTGACCAACCGGATGTTGAAGTTGAGGTAAGTGAAATGTTATAATAACTGAAACGTTTTATTTAATACATACATGTACAAATGAATGTAGGTCACTGTAAACATTACTGTAAATTTGTCAGAAGTCAAATATTGTATTACAGAAATCTAAGAAATGTACGCCTCAAGTTTAAACTAAAGTTAAACAGTAAAATAAATAGTAAGCAAAGTGATCAGCATTAATAGTACCATTTCAGGCCATATCGTTCTGCCAAGGCACAGCTCCAGTAGTATTGAAGTAGGTAACATACTTGTCTCTATTCTGTTTGCCGCCAGCTTGCCCTGTATTATTTAGGTTCGCTTGAAGAGGGGTGAGTTGTTGTTCTTCGTTTCTCCAAGAACCTGGGATCAATTGCCGACTCTCAATATCTTCTCGATCAACCATAGTGGTTGGTGTATAACCACCTTTATTTTTTTGCCGCAATACATTATGTAAAATACAACAAGCTAGCACAACAGCGTCTATTTTGTTTGGACTCATATTGATTGTTGTGTGAAAGATGCGAAAACGGTTTGCTAAAATGCCAAACGCATTTTCTACGACCCGTCTTGCTCTGGAAACTCTATAATTGAATATTCGTTTCTCTATAGTTAGATCTCTAAGAGCAAATGGTTTCAATAGATTCTCGTGTAAAGCAAACGCATCGTCTCCGAGGAAGACAAAATTCAAACTTTCTTTGTTCATGTCTGCTGATGGCAGATTGAGTTCATGCCGATGGAGTTTTTTACAGAAAGTTGTAGTTTGGAAAACTCCACCATCTGACAGTCTTCCATTTCTTCCGACATCCACCATCATAAACTCGTAATTCGCATTTACAATAGCCATTAAGATGACGCTTTTGAACCCTTTGTAATTATGATAGTAGGATCCACTTCCTGCAGGGGAAATAATCCTCACATGTTTCCCGTCGATTGCTCCTCCACAGTTTGGGAAATTCCAGTAGCCTTCAAAATCAGCAGCAACCGCCAGCCACTCATTTTCAGTCGAAGGAAACTGAGAAAGAAATAGAAATATTTGCATTAACATCTACGTGTGTGACTTAATTCCAACCTAACATCTCAAATAATACATTTTGGCCCGAAAACAATATTGCTTACAAAAAGCGTATTATATTTATAATATAAAGCAGTCAGCAAAATAAGAAAAATCTGAATATTTATTGGATACATATATTATTCGGTTCTATTCAAGTGCAAGATAACAGATGCTTTCATATAATCAATTAAATATTAATTATTATTTATATTATAATATATATATATATTATATTTATTTTATTATTATTATTTATTATTTTTTTATTATTATTTTTTTAATCAATTTTTTATTTCTCTACAGAATGGACAAGTGGCGCAGCCCAGTTGCAGTATGAATTCATCTACACCTATGAAGCCTCCATCACGCAAAGGGCTAAAACGTAAGGTGTGCCAAGTAGATAACCTTGTAGAACAGGCTATGTCTGTTCTTAAGAAAACAGACGACTCATGTGATTCATTTGGTCGTTACATTGCTACAGAGCTAAGAGAACTGAATGAGAACCAACGTGTTCTTGCGAAACAGAAGATATCAGACATAATATGTCAGACACAGTTGAATAAACTTGTTGATGGACAGCATCATACAGTATATAAACCTGTCTATTACAACAGTGGATATTACACAAACAGTACGCCTGACTACCAACCATCACCGTACCAACCATCACCGTCACCATCACCCTCCGACTGTATTGATAGCAATGTTTCCTATACTAACATGTAATGTGTCACAAAAAATCTATGAGACATGGATACAAGAATAACATTACATCCATTTGTTTTTGTACTGGATAAAGGAATAACTGTTAATTAGGTGATTTCTTTCTATTTTCTTAAATGTTATACATGCCATTAGGTATAGGTAGAGCCATTAATATTATTATTATTTGTGAGATGACAACATGTCATGAGAGGTTTACCAATTTTTGTATGCATTCATAAATAAACAGAAAAATACCTTGTTTTAATATAATTTGGAACATACCTTCATATACTGGTCTCGTAGGGCATGCCATAAAGCTCTGCATGTTTCAGGTATGATGTTTCCCAGAGACTGTGCAGAAATAGCAGTTGAAAATTTAAGATCCTCCAAAGACCTTCCAGTTGCCAGGAATCTCAAGGTTGCTATTAATCTTTGTTCGGAACTGATTGCCTTTCTGAGCATCGTATCCTGCTTTTGTATGAAGGGGGCAATAGTGGCATGTATTTCTTGGAATACCTCATCTGACATTCGCAAATAATTTCTAAAATCATCTGGGTTATTTTCTTTTAATTCTTTTAGAAGTGTCATATGAGAAAATTCATCTCTTCTTTGAAGCCATTTCTTTGTCCAACACGATCGTTTCCGCTTTCTGGACTTCATAGCACTACATATCACCAAGGTTGCTAATGCTTTTTTCTTATCGTCCATGACTTTTCTGGTTGGTTTGCCCACGTGCGCCTGCCACTACTGCTGAACACACACTGGAGGTGGAGTTGGATATCTGAGCGATTTAGTCTGCGCAGTTAGTGGCGAGTAGAGCGGCAGATTTCATCTCTCGCATTCCATATCTGTTGGTCATGAACGATCAAATCTGCAGGTGTATGGCTAGCTTAAGACGCTTCAGAGGACTCACACCAAAAACACAAATAAAACTTTACAAAACGCTAGCACGACCACAACTGGAATACCCCCCAATAATCAGTCACTAGCACACACACAACCATCAAAGCCATGCAAACCTTACAAAACAAAACATTAAGAAATATACTAAAACACAAACCACCATACCTTGAAACACAAGAACAACTCCACAAAACAGCTAACATAGAAACAATACACTCAAGACTAATCAGACTGAGTAGTAAAGCATGGCATAACATACTAGAACACAACATAATACCCCCACCTCCTCAATCAACAAAGAAAACACAAGATCACAAAAACTGGCCCAGGCTTAAAACTATATTAGGTTAAAATCCAGCCCTTCCGCCTCAGACACGGCCCCTAGCTAATAAAAAAAAAAAAAAAAAAAAAAAAAGGGAAGGTTACGTAATTTTGATGTAAAGTAATTTAAGATTAACTAATACATAAAGCACATCACCTCATACAAACACACATATCCCCCAGGATATGTGTGTATCATTTAAACATAATAATAGTATAAATCATAAGGCACATTAGCTAAGCACTAACGTACGTAACCTCCCCCCCCCAAAAAAAAATATATATATATATATAAATATACGTATATATATATATATATATATATATATATATATATATATATATATATATATATATATATATATAATTCAACTGGGAGCAGGAATGACATGACTTGTCACTAACTATAACTTAATGAAACCCAAATAATACTTACCTAACTTTCACGGCACAAAGCCCGCACAGAGTCACACCTGCTCCCAACTCCTGTAAATTCTTAAATATGTATTATTATGTGCACAAAGAAGGAAGGACTTATACTAAAACATAAAAGTAACAGCAGAAATAATGTCTTGCCATTCAAAGTCAATACAAAATGAATAAGAAGAAATAAGTCCTTCCTTCACACCATAAATATGATTAGCTACATAGGGAAACTTTTATATAGCATAGATAGGATGACCGAACGAATTATCAATATACCATGCAAGTGGGTCCGCCCCACACTTCCACACTTACACTTCTTTCACTTTCTAACCTTTACCTTCACCTCTCACCCCCTCACCCCCCCCTTGCTCCCACACTTCTTACTTACCTATCTTCAATTATTTATTTATTACACACTCGCGGATATCATGAAGATTCGAGTAGAAGACACCACCGAGAGCAGACGTGCGCAAGCTACCTCCTCAACGTGACCAACTACTACGACTACGCCATACCGTTACCCGAGCCAAGGGCATTCTCCTGCCTTCTCGCTCTGACGGTCCATGCCCTTATAACCCCCCTGTCGACTGAACATAGCCCTTGCTGGTCTTAAAACTTGTTCAGTCGACTTGCGGGGAAGGGACCCCCCTCCTGGTATCTCGCCACTAGAGCGAAACCAGCATAGGTATCGAGCCCCCTCGGCGATCGAGCCAATCAGACCGTTGCCAGTAGGCACCCGGGCGCCAGCCATCGCGACGCTTTCCTTTATCCACCGCCAGCCACTTAACCAAACGCGAGCACAGACCGTACCCCTGCTACCCCCCCTCCCCCTGTACCAATTTCCTTTCATTTTTTTCTTACTTTACACAACTGGCACACACACACTAACAAGACACACACACACACACAAGCCCATCGCGCTTAGGCGCAATGGGCCGCCTCAAATTACGAGAAACCCGGCCCTCGTCCGGTAGCACCAAACGAGGATCAATATGGAAAACCCTGTCAAGCTTGAACATCCACATTCAACGACTATTTACAAATGGACCCCTGCACACCATCGTGGCTGACGACTCAACAATTGAAAACCTGACAAAGAAAGAGAACAAGACCGCCTTCGCAAAGGAAGGCCTTGACATAATGGATCCGCCTGAATTGAACGCTACGAAGACCTTGATCATAAAACAAGTTGATGACCACATCTATGAGAAGACCCCGGAAGAAATCAAAACTGAAATAGAAAGGTTGAACCCAGTCAAGATAAGCGAGATCATCAAGATACCAAACGCCAAAACCATCATCAAGGTGAAAATGGAGACTTCAGCAATGGTCAGAAAATCATTAGAAAATGACCTATTAATATTCAGTCAATCCTTCCCCTCACACTCACTCACTCAAGAAACTTTCATACAACTCCCACAATGTACACGCTGCTACTCTTATGAGCACACACTACGCCACTGCACACACCCAACAACCTACACCATATGCTCCGGATGCTGCTCAACCGATCACCGCATCACAAACTGCCATAATGCCCTCAAAAAGTGTATTGCATGCGGTCAAGATCACCCCACATATGCAACAAGATGCCCAGTCAAGAAGGAGCTCATCAAGAAGAAGAAACAAGAACTTAAGGAGCATAACACAACCACATACGCAAACACTTCATACGCCAACATTACCTCAGGCAATACCACTCAAACAACTACCTTACCGACACCCAACCCCATTACACTCAAACACCTAACTGTAATAAACACAGCCATCATACACGCAAACATCACAGAAGCTGCAACACCTGGCACTTACCAACAAACAATAGACGCATATTACAAGGCAAACGGACTCCCCACAATTGTAATCCCACCCTCAGTCATCAAACCAACAGCCATATTGAACATGTTAAACAACACCACACACTCCCACACAGAACAAGAAGACATGGAAACAGAGGAACAAAGAAACAAAAGACCACTCAACACAGAACACACTACTGAAACTGAACCCACAAAATCAAAGAAAACTGACCAGAACGCAGACATAACATTACAGATAATAACACCCACCACAATAAACATGACAGACAATGAGATACACCAAAACGCACACACACTTCTCCGATCAAATACATATACACCAAGGACATACCAGAAGAGACTGTAGACATCATGATTACACAAAGACTAATAGACTTGACAAGAGCCCCCATACAACGACTGACTGAAGCAAAATATAAAAAGACACAACAAGGATACTACGACATCCGCAAACACAAACCAACGGACACACCTCACTGGACAGTCAACAGCCAATAAACCAAACAAACATGGACACAATACACATAATACAACACAACGTACAACACTGGACATTTCACAGGAGAAACCAATTATGCAATCATTACACAACACAAACACCAGACATCATACTACTCAATTCTATAGGGAAACACACAGTTAAGATATTCAATTACAACACACACACACACAAAACACGTACAACGAGGACAACGCAGGAATAGCAATAGCCATAAGACGAAACATAAGATACAAACTGTTAGACGACTTTGACGAAGACATGTTAGCCATTGAACTACACACAACCAAAGGACCCATCATCATAGCCACAACATACCTCCCACCACGAAGACCATACCTACCAACACAAGACATTCTCAAAATCACACAAAAACCACAACCTACATACATCATAGGAGACTTCAACGCAAAACACAAAACACTGAAACACACATACAACAATCACGTAGGGAAAAGTATACACCAACTAATAACACAAAACCACCTCACCTTCCTCGGTCCAGACTTCCCAACATGCATTACAAACAACGGAACAGGCAACCCAGACATGATATTCACCAACCGACACCACCATCTTGCATACAGAATACACCCAGGCGACATAACATCATCAGACCACATTCCACTTCATTTAACACTCTCCACCACAGCGATCATTATTCCCACACCACCCAGACTACTATACAAGGAAGCAGATTGGAAGAAATTCAAAACAATTCTAGAAACAACTACAGAAGAATACAACAACACAGAAACACAAAACAACACAAACATCCAAACAAAAGACACACAATACATAGACGCAAAAATAGAAAACTGGTATACACTATTAAACAATGCAATCACACAGTGCATCCCTACAATACACCACAAACAGCTACCCACACCAAAAACATCTAAAACACTAAAACAATTAATATGGAAAGCAAACAACATAAAAAACAAAGCCATAACTGAAAACAACTGGACTCCACACATATCTCAAACAATTAAACAACTACAAACACAGATACTAGAAGAACACAAAAGAAACTACGAAGAAACATGGAACAAACTAATTTCGAACATCAAATTCAACCCAAGAAAACCACAAGACTTTTGGAACACGATAAAGAGACTACAGGGATCAAAGACTACCACTTCACCCTACATTACACACAACAACATAAAACTACACGACGACAAAGACAAAGAACTCGCATTCAGACAGGTATGGCAAAACATTTTTCAAATCACACCAGCAGAAAACACACAATTCGACACAAACCATGAAACAAAAATACTCACATACACAACACAGCACCACCAACTAACACAACCTTACGCAAACATAGACTTAAACAGACTCGACACTGATAACTACATCGGAGGACCCATATACCCAGAAGACGTAAAAAACATAATCAAACACACCAAAAACAAAGCTCCAGGACAATCAGGCATTACGAAACAAATACTCGCACACTTACCTAACATAACAATACAATTACTCACAGACATTTACAACGAAACACTCAGCCTAGGATACTTTCCACAAAAATTCAAACACTCAATCATCACATTCATACCGAAACAAAACAAGGACACCACTCAAATACAAAATTACAGACCCATATCACTACTGGAAACACCTGGAAAAATTTACGAAAGACTAATCACAAACAGACTTATGGCACACTTACACGAACACGACATGATCAACCCTAACCAACACGGATTCACTCCTGGCAAGGGAACACATACAGCACTCGCCATTTTATACGAAACAATTGCAGACGCACAAAGACACAAACATGCATGTAACATAATTTCACGTGACATCTCTAAGGCCTTCGATAAAGTCTGGCACGAAGGCCTTAAATACAAAATCATACAAACACACCTTCCAGACACCATCACGAAAACACTGTGTAGCTTCCTCGACAACAGAACAGCAAATATCAAAATAAACCACCACATAGGACCACCCTTCCCTCTCCAAAGCGGAGTACCACAAGGAAGCGTTCTCTCCCCACTATTTAACCTATACACATCAGACATACCACCACCTTCACACGGAAGCTACACTATACAATACGCAGACGACGTCACACAAATAATCACATACCCGAACACTACAGGAAAACACATGCTTGCCAGGAAAACAGAACATGAAATCAACAAAATTAACACATACGAAAAACAATGGAAACTATCCACAAACACAAACAAATTCCAATTACTACCCATCTCACCACGCAATCCAACACCAATAAAAATAAACAACAACATCATACCATACAACAGACAAGCACATATCCTAGGCCTCACAATCAACACACAAGGCATAAAACACCACATGAAAAACAGAATACAAACCATAAAGAACACACTCAACAGACTAAGACGCTTCAGAGGACTAACGACAAAAACACAAATAAAACTTTACAAGACCTTAGCACGACCACAACTAGAATACCCACCAATAATCACAGTCACAAGCACACACACAAACATCAAAGCCATGCAGACTTTACAAAACACAACATTAAGGAAAATACTACAACACAAACCACCATACCTAGAAACACAAGAACAACTCCACATAACAGCAAAAATAGAAACTATACACTCAAGACTCATAAGACTTAGCAGCAAAGCATGGAACAACATACTAACACACAATATAATACCCCCACCCCCACAATCATCAAAAAAGACACATGACCATAAAAACTGGCCCAGATTGAAAACCATCTTCGGCTGAAATCCTGACCATCCACCATTGCCGCGGCACTAGCTAATTAAAAAAAAAAAAAAAAAAAAGGGAGAGGTTACGAATTTAAGATGTAAAAGTAATATATGAATAACTAATGTACTAGCCATATTGCCTCATACAAACACACATACCCCCAGGATATGTGTTTTACCTAACTATAATACTAGAAACAGAATTCACAAGGCACATTTGCCACATGCCATACGTAACCTCCCCCCCCAAAAAAAAAACACCCATATATATAAAACAAATGGAAGCAGGTGTGACACAATATTGCTTAAATCAAACAAAAATAAAATTAAAATTAACATCAAAACCCATATAAAAACTAACGGCACATTGTCATATATAGCCACACCTGCTCCCAACTCATATGAATATTTAATGTCAATTGTACTAAATGAAGGAAGGACTTGTACTAAATTAAATCAATAACTTTAAAATATTAAAATACGTAAACACCTAAAATCAAATAAAATGTAGAACAGAAAATAAGTCCTTCCTTCACAACATATATGTATGATTAGCTAGATAGGGTACCGTATTATAGAGTAGATAGGATGACCATCACTATAAAAATAACACCATGCAAGTGGGTCCGCCCCACACTATCTATCTCACACTTCCTTCACTTTCTGAACTTTGCCTTCATCTATCACCCCCTCCCCCCTCTTACTCCCCCATTAACTCTCACTTACCTGTCGTTATTCATTATTATTATTACACACTCGCGGAGAGAGAGGACTCGAGCTGCAGACACCACCGCGCGAAGACGTGCAAAAGCTTTCTCCGCAAAGTGTGCCAGAAGCAACTGATTCTACCGATACCCGAGCTTAGGCAAAATCTCTTCTTTGCCCCTCGCTCTGTCGGATATATATGCCCTTATAACCCCCCTTTCGACTGAGCATAGCCCTTGCTGGTCTAAAAACTTGCTCAGTCGACTGGTGGGGAAGGGAAACCCCCTCCCTGTCTCCCGCATCTAGCGGAACAGGCATAGGTCGAGACCCGGCGATCGAGCCACCCCAACCGTTGCCAATAGACACCCGGGCGCCAGCCGACGCGGCGCTTTCCCTTATCCACCGCTAGCCACTTAGCCAATTAACGAGCACAGACCGTACCCCTGCGACCCCCCCCCTCCCTCAAATCATTTCCCTCTTTTTCCTCCCTTTTAACCTTTCAACTCTGACACATACACAACACAGAACACACACACACACCAAAGCCCAACGCGCCTAGGCGCGATGGGCCGTCTTAAAATAAGAGAGAACCGGCCCTCGCCCGGAAGCAACAAGAGAGCCACCATATGGAAAACCCTAACCACCCTCAACATCCATATACAAAAACTCTTCACAAGCGGACCCCTTCACACCATAGTAGCAGATGACTCAACAATAGAAGAACTCACCAAGAGAGTAAACAAGGCCGCCTTCTCCAAAGAAGGTCTCGAAATCACAGACCCTCCTGAACTTAATGCGAAGAAGACCTTAGTAGTCAAACAAGTAGACGACCACATCTATGAAATGGAACCAGAAGACATCAAATCAGAAATTGAAAGATTGAACCCCCAAACACCAAGACCATCATAAAGGTGAAGATGGAAACCTCAGCAATGGTCAAACGCTCATTGGAACACGGACTATTGATCTACAGCCAATCCTTCCCCCCACAAGCACTCACACAAGAAATATACATTCAACTCCCCCAATGCACACGGTGTTATTCTTATGAACACACACTCCGCCACTGTACACACCCAACAACCTACACCATCTGTTCCGGTTGCTGCTCCACAGATCACCGCATTAATAACTGCCATAATGCTCTCAAGAAATGTATTGCATGCAACCAAGACCATCCAACATACGCTGCAAGATGCCCAGTCAAGAAAGAGCTGATAAAGAAAAGGATGCAGGAACTTAAGGAACAACACACAACCTCAAACACAAACACCTCATACGCCACAGTAACCTCAGGCAATACTGCTCAACCCACACATACACCTACACCCAACCCGATAACACTGAAACACCTAACCGTCATCAACACTGCCATCATCCACGCAAACATCACAGAAGCAGCCACTCCAGGAACATACCAACACACGATAGATGAATACTACAAAGCCAACGGACTTCCCACCATAATCATACCTCCTTCAGTCATAAACCCAACACCAATACTTAATATGTTAAACAACACCAACCACTCTCACACTGAACAAGAAAACATGGAAACAGAAGAACAAAGAAACAAAAGACCACTCACCACAGAACAAACAACAGAAACCCAACAACCTTCCAAAGCCAAGAAAACTGAACAAGATAACATACCCATACAAATAATAACACCAGACACCAATGACATGACAGACGACGCAATCCACCAAAACACACACACTCTCCTACAAACAGGCAAAATAAAATACATCTACACTAAGGACATACCTGAAGAAACAATAGAAACACTAATAAAACAAAAAATACTAGACCTGACAAAAGCTCCCATACAAAGACTGACTGAAGTAAGATACAAAAAAACAAAACAAGGATATTACGAAATACGCAAACACAAACCTACAGACACACCACACTGGACAACCAACTGCCAATAAATCACGCGCACATGAACACAATACACATAATGCAACACAACGTAAAATCCTGGACAAAACACAGACAACACGAACTATCCAATTACTACCTAACACAATCACCAGACATATTACTACTCAATTCCACTGGCAGACACACAGTCAAAATACACAATTACAACACATACACAAAAAACACATACAACGAAGACAACGCAGGCATAGCCATATCCATTAAAAAAAACATAAAACACAAACTTCTTGACGACTTCGACGAAGACACATTAGCAATAGAAATAGACACAAACAGAGGACCCATTATCATAGCCACACTATACATCCCACCACGCAGACCTTACATACCAAAACAAGACATACTAAAAATTACACAAAAACCACTACCAACATATATAATAGGAGACTTCAACGCTAAACACCAAATATTTAACCACACATACAACAATCAAATAGGAAGAAATATCCATCACCTAATAACACAAAACCACCTCACCTTCCTCGGACCAGATTTCCACACAACCATAACACCCTTTGGCTCAAGCAACCCGGACATGATTTTCACCAACAGACACCACCACCTTACATACAGAATACACCCCGGAGACATAACATCATCAGACCACATACCTCTCAACCTCACACTTTCCACTACAGCCATCACTATCCCCACACAACCCAAACTAGCATACAAACTAGCAGACTGGAAAAAGTTCAAAACAATACTAGAAACAACAACAAATGAATACATAACCACAGAAAAACAAAACACAAACAACCAAACAAAAAACACACATTACATAGACAACAAACTAAACATATGGTACAAACTCATAAACAACGCAATTACACAAAACATACCAACGACACAACATAAACAAGTCCCCACACCCAAAACATCCAAAAAACTGAAACAACTAATATGGCAGGCAAATTACATAAAAAACAAAGCCACACTCGAAAACAACTGGACACCACACACAATAAGAACAATCAGACAAATACAAACATTAATACTTGAAGAAAGCAAACAAAGTTACGAAGACACATGGAACAACATTATATCAAATATCAAAATTAATCCCCAAAAACCACAAGAATTCTGGAACAAAATAAAACAACTCTTAGGATCAAATACCCCAAACACACCATACATAATACACAGTAACGAAAAAATACACGATGACAAAAACAAAGAAACAGCATTCAGACAGGTATGGCAAAACATATTCCAAATCACACCAGAAGAAAACACGCACTTTGACACGAATCACGAAACAAACATACTCACCCACTTAACACAACACCTCCATCAAACACAACCATACACAATTATAGACCTAAATAGACTAAACACAGACAACTACATTACCCAACCCATACAACTCGAAGACATCACAAACATAATAAAACACACAAAAAACAAAACACCCGGAGAATCTGGAATCACTAAACAAATACTCTCACACACACCAAAAATAACTAAACAATTGCTCACAGACATATTCAACGAAACACTGAGCCTAGGATACTTTCCCCAAAAATTCAAAAACTCAATAATCACCTTCATACCAAAACCAAACAAAAACATAACACAAATACAAAACTACAGACCCATTTCACTACTCGAGACACCAGGAAAAATATTCGAAAGAATCATCACAAACAGACTAATGGCACACCTACACGAACACGACCTGTTAAACCCACACCAACACGGCTTCACCCCTGGCAAGGGAACACACACCGCACTCGCCACCCTATATGAAACAATTGCAGACACACAAAGACACAAACAAGCATGCATACTTATTTCAAGAGACATATCTAAGGCCTTCGACAAAGTCTGGCACGAAGGCCTTAAACACAAAATACTACAAACACAACTCCCTGACACTATCACGAAAACACTGTGTAGCTTCCTCGACAACAGAACAGCAAAAATAAAAATAAACCAACACATAGGACCAGCCTTCCCACTCCACAGTGGAGTTCCACAAGGAAGCGTCATATCCCCAACACTCTTCAACCTATACACAGCAGACACCCCTCCACCATCACACGGAAGCTACACCATACAATACGCAGACGACATAACACAAATCATCACATACCCCAACACCACAGGAAAACAAATGCTTGCCAGGAAAACACAACACGAGATCCACAAAATTAACACATACGAGAAACAATGGAAAATTTCAACAAACACAAACAAATTTCAACTCCTAGCCATCTCATCACGACAACCACCACCAATCAAGATTAACAACACCATAATACCATACAACAAACAAGCACACATCCTAGGCCTCACCATAACAACACAAGGAATACAAACACACATTAAAAACAGAATAAGAACAACACAAACCACACTAAACAAACTAAGACGTTTCCGAGGACTCAAGACAAAAACACAAATACAACTATACAAGACACTAGCACGACCACAACTAGAATACCCACCCATAATCACAGTCACAAGTACACCTACAAACATCAAAAAAATGCAAAAATTACAGAACAAAACAATACGTAGTATACTAAAACACAAACCCCCCTACTTAGAAACAACACAACAACTTCACGAAACAACTAAATTAGAAACCATACATGCACGATTGATAAGACTGAGCAGTAAAGCCTGGAACACCACATTAAACAACAACACTCTACCACAGCCCCCACCAAGCAATAAACAAAGACATGACCATAAAAACTGGCCTAGACTCAAAACTATTCTTGGTTGAGCCCCTGGACTTTCCCCTAGCTAAATAAAAAAAATAAATAAATAAAAAAAAGGTAGGATACGTACGTAACTAGGAAGATTAACTGTAATATCTGGCACAATAGCCACCCATAAACACACGTATCCACAAGGATACGTGTGTAATAATCATAAATACTAGCAGTCACATGGCACATAAGCCATTTCTAAACGTACGTATCCCTCCCCCCCCCCAAAAAAAAGGAAGATTACGCATGTTAGAACTAACATATAATTAACATAAGAACTCTCAAGGCACTTGCCACATCCAAACACACATATCCACACGATATGTGTGTATAATTAACTTACAATACTTGATAATAAACTTCATATGGCACATTAGCCAATAAAAACAACCGTAACCTTAAAAAAAAACAAAAAAAACATATATATATATATATGATAATAAACTTCATATGGCACATTAGCCAATAAAAACAACCGTAACCTTAAAAAAAAAAAAAAAACATATATATATATATATATATGTATATATATATATATATATATATATATAAATTTATTTGAGAGCAAGTATGACACAACCTAACGAAATAATAACATTAACTAATATTAAAAAACTTTACATTAAATAACAAATCTTGTATCAATTCACGGCCTATTGCCTATACTAAGTCACACCTGCTCCCAACCTATGAAAATATATAACCTTTTATAAAATATGCAATGTAGGAAGCACTCATGAAATTTATTTGTATTCAACAAAACACAATTTACACTAAAGTCAACATCATCAAACCAAAAGGTATACCACCAAATGAGTGCTTCCTACATACCTATTAATATTTATTACATGTAATTATTATCATATGTTTAGCTAGTTAGGGAACCAATTTTTAGTGAGCTAGGATGACCTCTTAAAAACACAAACTACAATGCAAGTGGGTCCGCCCCACACTATCTCTCTCACACTTCCTTCACTTTCTAAACTTTACCTTCACCTATCACCCCCCCCCCTCTTGCTCCCACACCTTCTCACTTCACTGTCGCCTCTATTCAATTCAATTCACACTCGCGGCTTAGGCTTAGAGAGACTCGAGCTGCAGACACCACTACGTTAAGACGTGCGCAAGCTTTCTCCACAACGCGTGTTAGAAGCAACAATCTACCGATACCCGAGCTAAGGCAAATCTCTTCTTGCCCCTCGCTCTGTCGGATTTATGCCCTTGTAACCCCCCTTTCGACTGAGCATAGCCCTTGCTGGTCTTTAAAACTTGCTCAGTCGACTGGGTGGGGAGGGAACCCCCATCGTTCCGGTCTCCCGCTACTACAGCGGAACCGGCATAGGCTCGACGGATAGGCAGCCAAGGCGTTTCTTACGCTTCGGATAGGCACTAGGGCACCAGCCAACGTGGCGCTTTCCCCTTAACCTCCGTTAGGCCATTCAGGAACAAGTGAGCACAGACCGTACCCCTACGAACCCCCCCCCCTCCCTCATACCATTTCCCTCTTTTTCCTTCCTTTTAACTTTCGAACTCTGACACATACACACCACAGAACACACACACACACCAAGCCCAACGCGCCTCGGCGCAATGGGCAGACTCAAACTCCGAGAAACCCGGCCCACGGCCGGCACCAACAAAAGGCATGTCATATGGAAAACGTTATCGACCCTCAACATACACGTACACAAGCTACTCTCCAGCGGACCCCTTCACACCATAATTGCCGACGACACCACCATTGAGAATCTAATCAAGAAAACTTCTAAAGCTGCATTCATCAAAGAGGGACTTGAAGTCAATGACCCACCGGAGCTTAACGCCAAACGGACACTGGTAGTCAAACAGGTAGATGAACACATTCAAGAAAAGACCACAGACGAAATCAAGGATGAACTCGAAAGGCTGAACTCAAACATCAAAGTAAACGAAGTTATCAAGATCCCGAACGCCAAGACCATTATCAAAGTTAAAATGGAAACATCTGCTATGGTCAAAAGATGCCTTGAAACCGGCATACTTCTGTTTAGCCAGTCATTCCCCACACACGCCCTCAACCAAGAAATTTACGTTCAACTGCCACAATGTTCTAGATGCTATTCCTATGATCATACACTCAGAAACTGCACACAACCAAACACTTACACTATCTGCTCAGGCTGCTCCTCCACCGAACACAGAATAAACAATTGCCACAATGCCATAAAGAAATGTCTAGCCTGCAAACAGAACCACCCAACTTATGCATCAAGATGCCCAGTTAGAAAAGAACTAATCAAGAAGAAGACCCAGGAACTTGTAACACAACACTCATCAACACACACAAATACATCATACGCCAACATAGCTTCAGGAAATACCACTCAGTCTACACCAATGCCAACAACTACACCCAACCCTATAACACTCAAACACCTAACGGTCATCAACACTGCCATTATACACGCAAACATCACAGAAGCCGCCACTCCAGGAACATACCAACACACGATAAACGAATATTACAAAGCCAACGGACTTCCCACAATAATCATTCCTCCCTCAGTCATCAACCCAACACCAATACTCAACATGTTAAACAACACCACACACTCCCACACTGAACAAGAAGACATGGAAACCGAAGAACAACGAAACAAAAGGCCACACATCTCAGAACAAGCAACAGATACAGAACAGCCATCCAAAGCCAAGAAAACCGAACAGGAAAACATACCCATACAGATAATAACACTAGACACCAACGACATGACAGACGACACAATACACAAGAACATACACACACTCCTACAAACAGGCAAAATAAAATACATCTACACAAAGGACTTACCAGAGGAAACAGTTGAAACACTAATAAAACAAAGACTTATAGACTTGACACAAGCACCTATACAAAGACTCACCGAAACAAGATACAGGAAAACAAGACAAGGATATTACGAGACACGCAAACAAAAACCAACAGACACACCACACTGGACAGTTAACTGCCAATAAAACAACACACATGAACACAATACACATAATGCAACATAACGTAAGATCCTGGACAACACACAGACAACACGAACTTAGCAACTACTACATAACACACTCACCTGACATTTTACTGCTTAACTCCACTGGAAAAAACACAGTCAAAATACTCAACTACAACACATACAACGAAGACAACGCAGGCATAGCACTATCAACAAAAAAGAACATAAAACACAAACTCTTAGACGACTTTGACGAAGACTTACTAGCAGTAGAAATACACACAAACAGAGGACCAATTATCATAGCCACACTATACATACCACCACGCAGACCATACATACCTAAACAAGACATATTAAAAATTACACAAAAACCACGACCAACATACATTATAGGAGACCTCAACGCAAAACACCAAACACTAAATCACTCATACAACAATCAAACAGGAAGAAATATACATCACCTCATAACACAAAACCACCTCACCTTCCTCGGACCAGACTTCCCCACAACCATAACACCCTTTGGCTCAAGCAACCCTGACATGATTTTCACCAACAGACATCACCACCTTACATACAGAATACATCCCGGAGACATAACATCATCTGATCACATACCTCTCAACCTCACACTTTCCACCACAGCCATCACAATTCCCACACAACCCAAACTAGCATTCAAACAAGCAGACTGGAAAAAATTCAAAACAATACTTGAAACAACAAACGAATACATAAACACAGAAAAACAAAACACAAACCCTCAAACAAAAAACACAGATTACATAGACAACAAACTAAACATATGGTATAAACTCATAGACGACGCAATTACACAAAGCATACCAATGACACGACAAAAACAAATACCCACACCCAAGACATCCAAAAAACTGAAACAACTGATATGGCAGGCAAACTACATAAAAAACAAAGCTACACGCGAAAACAACTGGACACCACATACAATAAGAACAATCAGACAAATACAAACACTAATACTCGAAGAAAGCAAACAAAATTACGAAGACACATGGAACAACATTATATCAAACATTAAATTCAATCCCCAAAAACCACAAGAATTCTGGAACAAAATAAAACAACTATTAGGATCGAACACCCCAACCACGCCATACATAATACACAGCAATGAAAAAATACACGATGACAAAAACAAAGAAACTGCATTCAGACAGATATGGCAAAACATATTCCAAATCACACCAGAAGAAAACACGCACTTTGACACGAATCACGAAACAAAAGTACTCACCCACATAACACAACACCTCCATCAAACACAACCATACACAAACATAGACCTAAATAGACTGAACACTGACAACTACATTACCCAACCCATACAACTCGAAGACGTCACAAACATAATAAAACACACAAAAAACAAAACACCTGGAGAATCTGGAATCACTAAACAAATACTCGCACACACACCAAAAATAACTAAACAATTGCTTACAGACATATTCAACGAAACACTGAGCCTAGGATACTTTCCACAAAAATTCAAAAACTCAATAATCACGTTCATACCAAAACAAAACAAAAACACAACACAAATACAAAACTACAGACCCATTTCATTACTCGAAACACCAGGAAAAAATTACGAAAGAATCATAACAAATAGACTAATGGCACACCTACACGAACACGACATGCTAAACCCACACCAACACGGATTCACTCCTGGCAAGGGAACACACACAGCACTCGCCACACTATACGAAACAATAGCAGACACACAAAGACACAAACAAGCATGTTTAATTATTTCACGCGACATCTCTAAGGCATTCGACAAAGTCTGGCACAAAGGCCTTATATACAAAATCTTACAAACACAACTTCCTGACACTATCACAAAAACACTGTGTAGCTTCCTCGACAACAGAACAGCGAAAATAAAAATAAATCAATACATCGGACCAGCTTTCCCACTCCATAGTGGAGTACCACAAGGAAGCGTCATTTCTTCAACACTATTTAACTTATATACAGCAGACACCCCTCCACCATCACATTGAAGCTACACAATACAATATGCAGACGATGTCACACAAATCATCACCTACCCAAACACAAAAGCAAAACAAATGCCTGCCAGGAAAGCACAACACGAAATACACAAAATAAACACCTACGAAAAACAATGGAAAATCTCTACCAACACAAACAAATTTCAACTCCTATCCATCACAACACGACAACCACCACTGATCAAGATTAACAACACCATAATACCATACAATAAACAAGCACACATCCTAGGTCTCACCCTCACAACACAAGGAATACATAAACACATCAAAAACAGAATACGAATAACAGCAAACACACTAAACAGACTAAGACGTTTCCGAGGACTCAAGACAAAAACACAAATACTATACAAGACACTAGCACGACCACAACTTGAATACCCACCTATAATTACAGTCACAAGTACACCCACATACATCAAAAAAATGCAAAAACTACAGAACAAAACAATACGAACAATACTAAAACACAAACCCCCCTACCTAGAAACCACACAACAACTTCACAAAACCACTAAACTAGAAACAATACACGAAAGACTAATAAGGCTGAGCAGCAAAGCCTGGGATACCACATTTGAACACAACACAATACCGCAGCCTCCTCCAAGCAACAAAAAAAACCCAAGACCACAAATAGTGGCCACGCCTCAGGACCATCCTTGGCTAACCCCCCCACCATTTCCGCCTAGCTAAAAAAAGGAAGATTACGCATACTAGAACTAGCATAAAATTAAAATAAGAACTCTCAAGGCACTTGCCACTTCCAAACACACATATCCACACGATATATGTGTATAATCAACTCAGTAATTTATAATAACTTCATATGGCACATTAGCCAATAAAAATAATCGTAACCTTCCTAAAAAAAAAAAAAAAACATATATATATAAGTTTATTTGAGAGCATGTATGACACAACTTAACGGAATAATAACATTAACTAATTAAAAACTTTAACATTATATTACGAAATCTTGTATCAATTCACGGCCTATTGCCTATACTCAGTCACACCTGCTCCCAACCTATGTAATTATTGACTATCTTTACAATTATGCAATGTAGGAAGCACTCATGAATTTATTTGTATTCAACAACACAATCTTTCACCAAAGTCAACTATATAAAACCAATAGGTAAATTACCAAATGAGTGCTTCCTACATACCTATTGATATTTATTACATATTATTATTATTGTTAAATTATTACCATGCTTAGCTAATTAGGGAACTAATTTCAGTGAGTTAGGATGTCCATACATAATGCAAACTACTATGCAAGTGGGTCCGCCCCACACTATCTCTCTCACACTTCCTTCACTTTCTAAACTTTACCTTCACCTATCACCCCTCCCCCCCCCTTATCCCACAACTTCCCACTTCTCTGTCGAGACTATTCTATTCTATTCTATGCTCATCACAGAGATTAGAGAAGAGAGACGATTCGGACACCACCATAGACGGACGTGCTTACGCTTGTTCCTCAGAAGTGAATTTCGACGATATCTCCGTTTACCGTTACCCGAGCTAAGGGCATTCTCTCGCCTTCTCGCTCTGACGGATATATATATGCCCTCATAACCCCCCTTTCGACTGTACATTGCCCATGAGGTCTTAAAACTTGTGCATTCGACTGGTGGGGGAGGGAACCCCCTCCTGGTATCTCGCCACTAGAGCGAAACCAGCATAGATTATCGAGCCCCCCTCGGCGACCGAGCCATTCCGATCACTGCCAGAAAGCACCTGGGCGCCAGCCGACGCGGCGCTTTCCCTTATCTACCGCCAGCCACATAATCAAACGCGAATACAGACCGTACCCCCGTACCAATTTCCTTTTTATTTTCTTACTTTACAGAACTGTCACACACACATCAACAAGACACACACACACACAAGCCCATCGCGCCCCGGCGCAATGGGCCGCCTCAAATTGAGAGAAACCCGGCCCTCGACCGGTAGCAACAAACGAGGAACAATCTGGAAGACCCTCACAAACTTGAGTATCCATATACAACGGTTATTCACAAATGGACCCCTACATACCATCGTAGCGGAGGATTCTATAATTGAAGACCTAACCAAGAAAGAAAACAAGACCGCCTTTGGCAAAGAAGGCCTCGAAATTATGGACCTCCAGAATTAAATGCCAAGACCTTAATTGTTAAACAAGTTGATGACCACGTACACGAGAAGACACCGGAAGAAATTGTAACGTAATATTAGATATTACGTCATATGTGTAATTATGTTATAGAATTGTGTTCCTTTGTATTACATAACTATGTTCATATTTCTTGTCTATGTATGTATTGTAACAATGTTAAGCAGTAACGCCCGTCCACTATATGTAATCTTGCCTACGTGCGGAGAAATGTGCGCACTCTTGTAGAACAAACAGACAAGCGAAATCCTGAATAGTTCGGAGCGCACAGATTTGACAGTTACTAAATAAGTAGATTGTTCAAGCGAGTCGAGGGTCTTAAAACTACCCATGTTGACGTGTGTTAACTTACCCTCCTCCCCCCTTTGCGCTCACCCGCACCCTTCACCGGAAGTATCCCGCTTCCGGTCCAATGGTATATAAGCGGTGGAAATCACTCACACCTTGTCATTTCCCGCATATTGATCTCTTGATAAAAATACAAGTTTGGACTCATGAGACGATTGGTGGGAAGTGAACACCCTTTTTGCCTACATTACGTGTCTTATATACATTGCATTGCATTATACTTATATTTGTACTTATTACTTATTTTGATACATGTTCCTGATCTCTTTGTACTTAGATAGTACCATATTGTATGCGTATCTTGTGTTTCATATTTGAACGATACTTTCCATATTCTTATAATCATGTAACGGTCCCATTGACCCTACTGCCCATTCTCTTTTGTGTTGATTGCCTGTAAATATTTTCCATGATATTAATAATTTCGTTTACTAGTTTTATCGCTAGTTTAATATTCCTTTCCTGGAATCTTCTTTGTTACCTTTACTTCTAGTCTTACGAATTATCTAGGCCCTGACCAGATAGTTCAGTCCTACAGTGGCTTCTAGAAGCGAGCTGGTTCTTAAGCACTTATCCGTTATACGTAACGTCTCTTCACCTAACCAGCCCGTCCCGTAACAAAGTGGCGACCCTTGCCAAGGATATTTTATCAGGTATTTAACACATTCTTTTAGAGATGGATATATTTCAAGAATTCGTTCAAAATCCCAAGGTAAGTTTCTTAAAGAAACAAACTAAGGACATTTTGATAGAAATAGGCAAGCACTTTGGAGTAGACATTGATACAAGTTTGCGAAAGAAAAAATTACTTCAGGAACTCGTTGAAAATCTGATCGAAGATGAGATCTTATCTCCAGAAGAGATTACAGCTATACAAATTCCTTCAAACAGGTTAGAAATAGAGGCACGACTAACCGAACTTCAGATTAAGGAGATTGAATTAAAGGTCAGGAGAGTAGAAATTGAGGAAGCTAAATTGAAACAAATGCAAATGGAGGCAGAATTTAAAGCTAAAGAGGAGGAAGCTAAACTGAAACAAATGCAAATTGAGGCAGAATTTAAAGCTAGAGAGGAGGAAGCCAAATTGAAACGAATGCAAATGGAGACAGAATTTAAAGCTAAAGAGGACGAAACTAAAATCAAATTGGCAGAGTTAGAATTAAAGAAGACAGAAGTAGAAGCTAGGATTGTTGATAGACAACCCGTAGTTCAGGAAGGTCATATAGATATTTCCAAGTATGTAAAACTTTTACCCCAATTTTCAGAAGGAAAGCCAAAAACTTTCTTTCTTCAGTGGGAAAAATTGGCGCAACAGTTACAAATCCCTAAAGAAAATTGGCCATTAATCATTCAAATACAATTTAAGGGTAAGGCTCAGCAAATTTATACTTCTCTTTCAGAAGCAGAAAGCGAGTATGATTATATGAAAGCTTGTATTCTAAAAGCTTATGAACTAATACCAGAGGCCTATAGACAGAAATTCCGTAATTATAGGAAGACACCTCAGTTAACATACGTAGAATATGCGGCTCAACAAGAGAGGTTATTCAATAGGTGGTGTTTGGCTAGTGAAACAGACACCTTAGATAGACTTAAACAGTTGATTTTATTGGAGCAGTTTAAGAATACCTTAGAGACAGATCTTAGGATTTTTATAGATGATCATGTTCCCGAAACTTTAACTAAAGCTGCTGTATTGGCTGATGAGTTCACACTAAATCATAAACCTAAGTCAAGACAAATGGAATCCCAAAAGTCAAAGTCATATATTCCAGATTCAACAAAATACTCTGATCCTTGGTCCCCAAAGAAACACTTTGAAAATCAGTCTAGCCCATCACATTTCAGTTACAGGTCTGATTTCAATCAATATCCTCCAAACCAACCTTGGCAAAGAATGGACAGGTTTAAGACTAATCCCCCTGCAACTTGTTCATATTGTAAAAAGGCTGGCCATCACATTTCAAATTGCAGAAAGAGACTGACTCCCTCATTCTCCAATAAGACACCAACTCTTGTAAGTAATATAAAATCAGATGATTCAAAATCCTCTATTCAGGATAAACTACCAAAGAAGCCGGTATTGTCAAGTAATGTAGAACCACCCTCATCAGATCATGATCCTTGTTTCAAACCATTTGTATCTTCAGGAACTATATCTCATAGTAGTAGTTCACAACAATATCCTATTTCCATACTCCGAGACACAGGAGCAAAGCAAAGTCTGATTTTAAATTCTGTCTTGCAGAATCTGGGTGAGTCATATACAGGTTATGATATATTGATAGAAGGAGTTGGAGGAATTGTAAAATGTCCATTACATAATGTTTTCTTGCGGTCTGATTTAACAACCGGAATGGTTAAAGTAGCAGTAGTAGACTCTCTTCCCATAGTAGGAATATCCTTATTGTTGGCCAATGACATCGCTGGAAGCAAAGTCATTTCTCCTTTAATAACAAATAACCCTAAGACCTCGGTAGAACCTTCAGATAACTTACAGTTGTTTCCCGCTTGTGCTGTAACCAGATCTCAGTACAAGAAATCTGAAGAGGAGACCTATAATTTAGAATCCCTATTCTCCCAAACTGACCCATCTTCTTCTTCACCAGTTTCTCTATCTAGAGCAGAATTAATCAAAGAACAGAAGTCAGATCCTTCTCTTAAAAATTTGTACGAGTTTGTTTCATCTCCAGAAGTTGAAAATATGTCACGAGGTTTCTATATAGAAAACGGAGTCCTAATGCGAAAATGGAGAGCATCCACCGCAACCGCTGACCAGCCATGGCAAGTAAGGAATCAAATAGTCCTCCCTCTTGGTTTCAGGAATAATGTTCTAAGATTGGCTCATGATACTCCCTTAGCAGGTCACTTAGGGGTAAGAAAGACCTTGTTCAACATAACCCAACATTTCCATTGGCCCACGGTTGTCAAAGATGTTGCCCAATATTGTAAAACATGTCATACATGTCAACTTGTAGGTAAGCCCAACCAGAAAATTGTAGAAGCTCCACTCCATCCCATTCCTGTAATGGAAGAGCCATTTAAAAAAGTTCTTATTGACTGTGTAGGACCTTTACCTCCTTCAAGTAAAGGAAATCAGTACATTCTCACAATCATGTGTATGAGCACTCGTTTTCCAGAAGCAATTCCTTTGAAAAATATTAAAGCTCAAAACATAATCAGAGAAATGTTGAAACATTTCACTATGGTAGGATTTCCCAAGAACATTCAAAGTGATCAAGGAAGTAATTTTCTTTCCAACAAGTTTAGATAAACTCTTGTAACACTAGGTATAAATCATGTAACTTCCTCCGCCTATCATCCTCAATCACAAGGTGCTCTAGAGCGCTTTCACCAAACGCTCAAGACAATGTTAAGAATCTTCTGTGCTGAGAACACTCGAAATTGGGAAGACGGACTCCCCTTTTTGTTGTTCGCCACCCGAACAACAATTCAAGAAAGCCTTGGATTCAGCCCGTCAGAATTAGTCTTCGGTCATGAAGTCCGTGGTCCCCTAAAGATACTTCATGAACAATGGATGAAAGAAGAACCACCAGTTCCTTCTTTGAAATACGTGTCCCAGGTCACCGAGTTGTTAGAAGCTTGGAAGTTGGCAAGAGAGAACTTGACGAATGCTCAACGAGTAATGAAAGGTCGGTATGATAAAAATTCTAAACTTAGAACTTTCTCTCCAGGAGATCAAGTGTTACTTTATCTTCCCATACCAGGAGATCCATTGCAGGCTAAATACAAAGGACCCTATGAAGTCTTGTCCAGAGCCAGTGATCTCAACTACATAATCAAAACTCCAGACAGAAGAAAGAGTTCCCGTCTCTGTCACATAAATACCTTAAAACCTTATTATTCCAGAGATCCAATTCCAGCTTGCAGCTCTACCACAATAGAATCGGAAGAGCCTCCTGATAACCTGCCTAATCCTCCTGAGATTCCCTTGGAAAACTCTCAGATACTACAAAATCTTCAGATAAAAGTAGGACACTTATCTGAGAAACAAGGTAAAGACATTCTTTCTCTCTTAAGAAGTTTTCCAAAATTATTTCTAGATTCCCCAAGATTCACTTCTTTGATAGAACATGAAATAATTCTAGACTCGCCAAGAGCTATCAAACAAGCCCCTTATAGAGTCAATCCATAACAGAAGGAGTTCATAAAAGCAGAAATAAACACTCTGCTTCAACAGGGAATAATTGAACCCTCCAGTAGTCCTTGGGCATCTCCTTGCATTCTTGTCCCTAAATCTGACCATTCTTATCGCCTGTGCATTGACTACGGGAAAATCAATGCCCATACTAAGGCCGATGCTTTTCCTATCCCTAGGATAGATGATATCATAGACAGTCTAGGAACTGCCAAGTATGTATCCAAGTTGGATATGTTAAGGGGATACTATCAAATCCCGGTACACCCTCGCTCAAGAGAAGTTACCGCTTTCATTACGGAAGAGGGATTGTTTCAATTCCGAGCAATGCCATTTGGGCTTAAAAATGCCCCTGCCACTTACCAAAGAATGATAAGTAATCTTGTTGCAGGATTGCCAGGAGTAAAAACTTATCTAGATGATGTGATAATATTTAGTCAGTCTTGGACAGAACACATTGAACACTTAAATAATTTCTTTTATAGAGCAGACCAAGCAAACCTTACCATCAATTTGTCCAAATGTGATTTCGGACATACACAGGTCCCCTATTTGGGATTTAAAGTTGGAAATTCCCAAGTGTTTCCAATAGACGCCAAGATAAAAGCCATCAATGATGTACCAACACCCACTAATCGTACAGAGGTACGTCGTTTCCTTGGAATGAGTGGCTATTATCGCCGTTTTTGTCCAAATTTTTCAGATGTAGCAGAACCATTGACTGACCTGTTGAGAAAAGACCACGACTTCGTGTGGACGCCTACCTGTGAGACGGCCTTCAAAAACCTGAAGTCCCTTCTCACTAACGCACCAGTTCTAAGGGCACCCGATTTCCAACGACCCTTTCTTCTGCAAGTCGACGCCAGCGACACCGGTATCGGTGCCGCCCTCTTGCAAGAACACAATGAAGTTCTTCACGCTATCGCCTACTACAGCAAGAAGCTGTCCCCTGCGCAGAAGAACTACTCAACAATTGAGAAGGAGACACTCGCTTTGGTCCAGGCCCTTATCCACTTCGAAGTCTACCTGGGTTCGTCCTCAACTACCATTCAAGTATATTCGGATCACAACCCCTTAAAGTTCCTACAGACTATGAAAAACAAGAATCCGAGACTTACACGTTGGAGTTTATTTCTCCAACCCTTTAATCTAACAATTCATCACATTAAAGGCGTCCTTAATGTTTTAGCCGACGTCCTTTCTAGAACATAGCTTTTCAACAGAAAGTGAAAAGCTTTCCCAAACGGTGGAGGTGTAACGTAATATTAGATATTACGTCATATGTGTAATTATGTTATAGAATTGTGTTCCTTTGTATTACATAACTATGTTCATATTTCTTGTCTATGTATGTATTGTAACAATGTTAAGCAGTAACGCCCGTCCACTATATGTAATCTTGCCTACGTGCGGAGAAATGTGCGCACTCTTGTAGAACAAACAGACAAGCGAAATCCTGAATAGTTCGGAGCGCACAGATTTGACAGTTACTAAATAAGTAGATTGTTCAAGCGAGTCGAGGGTCTTAAAACTACCCATGTTGACGTGTGTTAACTTACCCTCCTCCCCCCTTTGCGCTCACCCGCACCCTTCACCGGAAGTATCCCGCTTCCGGTCCAATGGTATATAAGCGGTGGAAATCACTCACACCTTGTCATTTCCCGCATATTGATCTCTTGATAAAAATACAAGTTTGGACTCATGAGACGATTGGTGGGAAGTGAACACCCTTTTTGCCTACATTACGTGTCTTATATACATTGCATTGCATTATACTTATATTTGTACTTATTACTTATTTTGATACATGTTCCTGATCTCTTTGTACTTAGATAGTACCATATTGTATGCGTATCTTGTGTTTCTTATTTGAACGATACTTTCCATATTCTTATAATCATGTAACGGTCCCATTGACCCTCCTGCCCATTCTCTTTTGTGTTGATTGCCTGTAAATATTTTCCATGATATTAATAATTTCGTTTACTAGTTTTATCGCTAGTTTAATATTCCTTTCCTGGAATCTTCTTTGTTACCTTTACTTCTAGTCTTACGAATTATCTAGGCCCTGACCAGATAGTTCAGTCCTACAGTGGCTTCTAGAAGCGAGCTGGTTCTTAAGCAATTATCCGTTATACGTAACGTCTCTTCACCTAACCAGCCCGTCCCGTAACAAAGTGGCGACCCTTGCCAAGAATATTTTATCAGGTATTTAACACATTCTTTTAGAGATGGATATATTTCAAGAATTCGTTCAAAATCCCAAGGTAAGTTTCTTAAAGAAACAAACTAAAGACACTTTGATAGAAATAGGCAAGCACTTTGGAGTAGACATTGATACAAGTTTGCGAAAGAAAAAATTACTTCAGGAACTCGTTGAAAATCTGATCGAAGATGAGATCTTATCTCCAGAAGAGATTACAGCTATACAAATTCCTTCAAACAGGTTAGAAATAGAGGCACGACTAACCGAACTTAAGATTAAGGAGATTGAATTAAAGGTCAGGAGAGTAGAAATTGAGGAAGCTAAATTGAAACAAATGCAAATGGAGGCAGAATTTAAAGCTAAAGAGGAGGAAGCTAAACTGAAACAAATGCAAATTGAGGCAGAATTTAAAGCTAGAGAGGAGGAAGCCAAATTGAAACGAATGCAAATGGAGGCAGAATTTAAAGCTAAAGAGGACGAAACTAAAATCAAATTGGCAGAGTTAGAATTAAAGAAGACAGAAGTAGAAGCTAGGATTGTTGATAGACAACCCGTAGTTCAGGAAGGTCATATAGATATTTCCAAGTATGTAAAACTTTTACCCCAATTTTCAGAAGGAAAGCCAAAAACTTTCTTTCTTCAGTGGGAAAAATTGGCGCAACAGTTACAAATCCCTAAAGAAAATTGGCCATTAATCATTCAAATACAATTTAAGGGTAAGGCTCAGCAAATTTATACTTCTCTTTCAGAAGCAGAAAGCGAGTATGATTATATGAAAGCTTGTATTCTAAAAGCTTATGAACTAATACCAGAGGCCTATAGACAGAAATTCCGTAATTATAGGAAGACACCTCAGTTAACATACGTAGAATATGCGGCTCAACAAGAGAGGTTATTCAATAGGTGGTGTTTGGCTAGTGAAACAGACACCTTAGATAGACTTAAACAGTTGATTTTATTGGAGCAGTTTAAGAATACCTTAGAGACAGATCTTAGGATTTTTATAGATGATCATGTTCCCGAAACTTTAACTAAAGCTGCTGTATTGGCTGACGAGTTCACACTAAATCATAAACCTAAGTCAAGACAAATGGAATCCCAAAAGTCAAAGTCATATATTCCAGATTCAACAAAATACTCTGATCCTTGGTCCCCAAAGAAACACTTTGAAAATCAGTCTAGCCCATCACATTTCAGTTACAGGTCTGATTTCAATCAATATCCTCCAAACCAACCTTGGCAAAGAATGGACAGGTTTAAGACTAATCCCCCTGCAACTTGTTCATATTGTAAAAAGGCTGGCCATCACATTTCAAATTGCAGAAAGAGACTGACTCCCTCATTCTCCAATAAGACACCAACTCTTGTAAGTAATATAAAATCAGATGATTCAAAATCCTCTATTCAGGATAAACTACCAAAGAAGCCGGTATTGTCAAGTAATGTAGAACCACCCTCATCAGATCATGATCCTTGTTTCAAACCATTTGTATCTTCAGGAACTATATCTCATAGTAGTAGTTCACAACAATATCCTATTTCCATACTCCGAGACACAGGAGCAAAGCAAAGTCTGATTTTAAATTCTGTCTTGCAGAATCTGGGTGAGTCATATACAGGTTATGATATATTGATAGAAGGAGTTGGAGGAATTGTAAAATGTCCATTACATAATGTTTTCTTGCGGTCTGATTTAACAACCGGAATGGTTAAAGTAGCAGTAGTAGACTCTCTTCCCATAGTAGGAATATCCTTATTGTTGGCCAATGACATCGCTGGAAGCAAAGTCATTTCTCCTTTAATAACAAATAACCCTAAGACCTCGGTAGAACCTTCAGATAACTTACAGTTGTTTCCCGCTTGTGCTGTAACCAGATCTCAGTACAAGAAATCTGAAGAGGAGACCTATAATTTAGAATCCCTATTCTCCCAAACTGACCCATCTTCTTCTTCACCAGTTTCTCTATCTAGAGCAGAATTAATCAAAGAACAGAAGTCAGATCCTTCTCTTAAAAATTTGTACGAGTTTGTTTCATCTCCAGAAGTTGAAAATATGTCACGAGGTTTCTATATAGAAAACGGAGTCCTAATGCGAAAATGGAGAGCATCCACCGCAACCGCTGACCAGCCATGGCAAGTAAGGAATCAAATAGTCCTCCCTCTTGGTTTCAGGAATAATGTTCTAAGATTGGCTCATGATACTCCCTTAGCAGGTCACTTAGGGGTAAGAAAGACCTTGTTCAACATAACCCAACATTTCCATTGGCCCACGGTTGTCAAAGATGTTGCCCAATATTGTAAAACATGTCATACATGTCAACTTGTAGGTAAGCCCAACCAGAAAATTGTAGAAGCTCCACTCCATCCCATTCCTGTAATGGAAGAGCCATTTAAAAAAGTTCTTATTGACTGTGTAGGACCTTTACCTCCTTCAAGTAAAGGAAATCAGTACATTCTCACAATCATGTGTATGAGCACTCGTTTTCCAGAAGCAATTCCTTTGAAAAATATTAAAGCTCAAAACATAATCAGAGAAATGTTGAAACATTTCACTATGGTAGGATTTCCCAAGAACATTCAAAGTGATCAAGGAAGTAATTTTCTTTCCAACAAGTTTAGAGAAACTCTTGTAACACTAGGTATAAATCATGTAACTTCCTCCGCCTATCATCCTCAATCGCAAGGTGCTCTAGAGCGCTTTCACCAAACGCTCAAGACAATGTTAAGAATCTTCTGTGCTGAGAACACTCGAAATTGGGAAGACGGACTCCCCTTTTTGTTGTTCGCCACCCGAACAACAATTCAAGAAAGCCTTGGATTCAGCCCGTCAGAATTAGTCTTCGGTCATGAAGTCCGTGGTCCCCTAAAGATACTTCATGAACAATGGATGAAAGAAGAACCACCAGTTCCTTCTTTGAAATACGTGTCCCAGGTCACCGAGTTGTTAGAAGCTTGGAAGTTGGCAAGAGAGAACTTGACGAATGCTCAACGAGTAATGAAAGGTCGGTATGATAAAAATTCTAAACTTAGAACTTTCTCTCCAGGAGATCAAGTGTTACTTTATCTTCCCATACCAGGAGATCCATTGCAGGCTAAATACAAAGGACCCTATGAAGTCTTGTCCAGAGCCAGTGATCTCAACTACATAATCAAAACTCCAGACAGAAGAAAGAGTTCCCGTCTCTGTCACATAAATACCTTAAAACCTTATTATTCCAGAGATCCAATTCCAGCTTGCAGCTCTACCACAATAGAATCGGAAGAGCCTCCTGATAACCTGCCTAATCCTCCTGAGATTCCCTTGGAAAACTCTCAGATACTACAAAATCTTCAGATAAAAGTAGGACACTTATCTGAGAAACAAGGTAAAGACATTCTTTCTCTCTTAAGAAGTTTTCCAAAATTATTTCTAGATTCCCCAAGATTCACTTCTTTGATAGAACATGAAATAATTCTAGACTCGCCAAGAGCTATCAAACAAGCCCCTTATAGAGTCAATCCAAAAAAGAAGGAGTTCATAAAAGCAGAAATAAACACTCTGCTTCAACAGGGAATAATTGAACCCTCCAGTAGTCCTTGGGCATCTCCTTGCATTCTTGTCCCTAAATCTGACCATTCTTATCGCCTGTGCATTGACTACGGGAAAATCAATGCCCATACTAAGGCCGATGCTTTTCCTATCCCTAGGATAGATGATATCATAGACAGTCTAGGAACTGCCAAGTATGTATCCAAGTTGGATATGTTAAGGGGATACTATCAAATCCCGGTACACCCTCGCTCAAGAGAAGTTACCGCTTTCATTACGGAAGAGGGATTGTTTCAATTCCGAGCAATGCCATTTGGGCTTAAAAATGCCCCTGCCACTTACCAAAGAATGATAAGTAATCTTGTTGCAGGATTGCCAGGAGTAAAAACTTATCTAGATGATGTGATAATATTTAGTCAGTCTTGGACAGAACACATTGAACACTTAAATAATTTCTTTTATAGAGCAGACCAAGCAAACCTTACCATCAATTTGTCCAAATGTGATTTCGGACATACACAGGTCCCCTATTTGGGATTTAAAGTTGGAAATTCCCAAGTGTTTCCAATAGACGCCAAGATAAAAGCCATCAATGATGTACCAACACCCACTAATCGTACAGAGGTACGTCGTTTCCTTGGAATGAGTGGCTATTATCGCCGTTTTTGTCCAAATTTTTCAGATGTAGCAGAACCATTGACTGACCTGTTGAGAAAAGACCACGACTTCGTGTGGACGCCTACCTGTGAGACGGCCTTCAAAAACCTGAAGTCCCTTCTCACTAACGCACCAGTTCTAAGGGCACCCGATTTCCAACGACCCTTTCTTCTGCAAGTCGACGCCAGCGACACCGGTATCGGTGCCGCCCTCTTGCAAGAACACAATGAAGTTCTTCACGCTATCGCCTACTACAGCAAGAAGCTGTCCCCTGCGCAGAAGAACTACTCAACAATTGAGAAGGAGACACTCGCTTTGGTCCAGGCCCTTATCCACTTCGAAGTCTACCTGGGTTCGTCCTCAACTACCATTCAAGTATATTCGGATCACAACCCCTTAAAGTTCCTACAGACTATGAAAAACAAGAATCCGAGACTTACACGTTGGAGTTTATTTCTCCAACCCTATAATCTAACAATTCATCACATTAAAGGCGTCCTTAATGTTTTAGCCGACGTCCTTTCTAGAACATAGCTTTTCAACAGAAAGTGAAAAGCTTTCCCAAACGGTGGAGGTGTAACGTAATATTAGATATTACGTCATATGTGTAATTATGTTATAGAATTGTGTTCCTTTGTATTACATAACTATGTTCATATTTCTTGTCTATGTATGTATTGTAACAATGTTAAGCAGTAACGCCCGTCCACTATATGTAATCTTGCCTACGTGCGGAGAAATGTGCGCACTCTTGTAGAACAAACAGACAAGCGAAATCCTGAATAGTTCGGAGCGCACAGATTTGACAGTTACTAAATAAGTAGATTGTTCAAGCGAGTCGAGGGTCTTAAAACTACCCATGTTGACGTGTGTTAACTTACCCTCCTCCCCCCTTTGCGCTCGCCCGCACCCTTCACCGGAAGTATCCCGCTTCCGGTCCAATGGTATATAAGCGGTGGAAATCACTCACACCTTGTCATTTCCCGCATATTGATCTCTTGATAAAAATACAAGTTTGGACTCATGAGACGATTGGTGGGAAGTGAACACCCTTTTTGCCTACATTTCGTGTCTTATATACATTGCATTATACTTATATTTGTACTTATTACTTATTTTGATACATGTTCCTGATCTCTTTGTACTTAGATAGTACCATACTGTATACGTATCTTGTGTTTCTTATTTGAACGATACTTTCCATATTCTTATAATCATGTAACGGTCCCATTGACCCTACTGCCCATTCTCTTTTGTGTTGATTGCCTGTAAATATTTTCCATGATATTAATAATTTCGTTTACTAGTTTTATCGCTAGTTTAATATTCCTTTCCTGGAATCTTCTTTGTTACCTTTACTTCTAGTCTTACGAATTATCTAGGCCCTGACCAGATAGTTCAGTCCTACAGTGGCTTCTAGAAGTGAGCTGGTTCTTAAGCACTTATCCGTTATACGTAACGTCTCTTCACCTAACCAGCCCGTCCCGTAACAAAATCAAGAATGAAATTGAAAGGTTGAACCCTGTCAAGGTAAACGCAGTCATCAAGTTACCAAACACCAAGTCGATCATCAAGGTGAAAATGGAATCTTCGGCAATGGTCAAGAAAACACTGGAAAATGGCCTCTTAATATTCAGCCAATCCTTCCCCTCACACAATCTCACACAAGAAACATACAACTCCCCCAATGTACACGCTGCCATTCTTACGAGCACACACTCCGCCACTGCACTCACCCAACCACCTACACCATCTGCTCCGGCTGCTGCTCCACCGACCACCGCATCACCAACTGTCATAATGCCCTCAAGAAGTGCATAGCATGCGGTCAAGACCACCCTACTTATGCAGCAAGATGCCCTGTGAAGAAGGAGCTAATCAAAAAGAGGACATAACCTCAGGCAATACTGCTCAATCTACACCTACACCGACACCCAATCCCATTACACTCAAACACTTAACAATCATCAACACTGCCATCATTCACGCTAACATCACAGAAGCAGCAACACCAGGCACTTACCAACACACAATAGATGAAATCTACAAGGCTAACGGACTTCCAACAGTGATCATTCCACCATCAGTTATCAACCCCACAGCTACTCTCAACATGATAAACAACACCAAACACTCCCACACAGTACAAGAAGATATGGAAACAGAAGAATACCGCAACAAAAGGCCACACACAACAGAGACAGAACAACCATCCAAAGCCAAGAAAAAGGAACAAGAAAACATACCCATACAGATAATAACACTAGACTCCAATGACATGACAGACAATACACAAGAACACACACACACTCCTACAATCAGGGGAAATCAAATACATCTACACAAAAGACATACCAGAGGAAACAGTAGAATCACTGATAGAACAAAGACTGATAGACCTGACGAAAGTACCCATACAAAGACTACCTGAAGCACGATACAAGAAAACAAAACAAGGATATTACGAAAGACGCAAACACAAATCTACAGACACACCACACTGGACTGCCAACTGCCAATAAAACACGCGCACATGAACACTATACACATAATGCAACACAACGAAAAATCCTGGACTACCCACAGACAACACGAACTATCCAACTACTACCTAACACAATCACCTGACATCTTACTGCTCAATTCCACTGGTAGACACACAGTCAAATTACTCAACTACAACACATACACAAAAAACACATACAACGAAGACAATGCAGGCATAGCACTTTCCATTAAAAAGAACATAAAACACAAACTTATAGACGACTTTGAAGAGGACACGTTAGCAATAGAAATAGACACAAACAGAGGACCCATTATCATAGCCACACTATACATCCCACCACGCAGACCTTACATACCAAAACAAGACATACTAAAAATTACACAAAAACCACTACCAACATATATAATTGGAGACTTCAACGCTAAACACCAAACACTTAACCACACATACAACAATCAAATAGGAAGAAATATCCATCACCTAATAACACAAAACCACCTCACCTTCCTCGGACCAGATTTCCACACAACCATAACACCCTTTGGCTCAAGCAACCCGGACATGATTTTCACCAACAGACACCACCACCTTACATACAGAATACACCCCGGAGACATAACATCATCAGACCACATACCTCTCAACCTCACACTTTCCACTACAGCCATCACTATCCCCACACAACCCAAACTAGCATACAAACTAGCAGACTGGAAAAAGTTCAAAACAATACTAGAAACAACAACAAATGAATACATAACCACAGAAAAACAAAACACAAACAACCAAACAAAAAACACACATTAGACAACAAACTAAACATATGGTACAAACTCATAAACAACGCAATTACACAAAGCATACCAACGACACAACATAAACAAATCCCCACACCCAAAACATCCAAAAAACTGAAACAACTAATATGGCAGGCAAATTACATAAAAAACAAAGCCACACTCGAAAACAACTGGACACCACACACAATAAGAACAATCAGACAAATACAAACATTAATACTTGAAGAAAGCAAACAAAGTTACGAAGACACATGGAACAACATTATATCAAATATCAAATTTAATCCCTAAAAACCACAAGAATTCTGGAACAAAATAAAACAACTCTTAGGATCAAACGCCCCCAACACACCATACATAATACACAGAAACGAAAAGATACACGACGACAAAAACAAAGAAACAGCATTCAGACAGGTATGGCAAAACATATTCCAAATCACACCAGAAGAAAACACGCACTTTGACACGAATCACGAAACAAACATACTCACCCACTTAACACAACACCTCCATCAAACACAACCATACACAAACATAGACCTAAACAGACTAAACACAGACAACTACATTACCCAACCCATACAACTCGAAGACGTCACAAACATAATAAAACACACAAAAAACAAAACACCCGGAGAATCTGGAATCACTAAACAAATACTCTCACACACACCAAAAATAACTAAACAATTGCTCACAGACATATTCAACGAAACACTGAGCCTAGGATACTTTCCACAAAAATTCAAAAACTCAATAATCACTTTCATACCAAAAACAAACAAAAATATAACACAAATACAAAACTACAGACCCATTTCACTACTCGAGACACCAGGAAAAATATACGAAAGAATCATTACAAACAGACTAATGGCACACCTACACGAACACGACATGCTAAACCCACACCAACACAGATTCACTCCTGGCAAGGGAACACACACCGCACTCGCCACCCTATATGAAACAATAGCAGACACACAAAGACACAAACAAGCATGTATAATTATATCAAGAGACATCTCTAAGGCCTTCGACAAAGTCTGGCACGAAGGCCTTAAACACAAAATACTACAAACACAACTCCCTGACACCATCACGAAAACACTGTGTAGCTTCCTCGACAACAGAACAGCAAAAATAAAAATAAACCAACACATAGGACCAGCCTTCCCACTCCACAGTGGAGTTCCACAAGGAAGCGTCATATCCCCAACACTCTTCAACCTATACACAGCAGACACCCCTCCACCATCACACGGAAGCTACACCATACAATACGCAGACGACATAACACAAATCATCACATACCCCAACACCACAGGAAAACAAATGCTTGCCAGGAAAACACAACACGAGATCCACAAAATTAACACATACGAGAAACAATGGAAAATTTCAACAAACACAAACAAATTTCAACTCCTAGCCATCTCATCACGACAACCACCACCAATCAAGATTAACAATACCATACAACAAACAAGCACACATCCTAGGCCTCACCATAACAACACAAGGAACACAAACAAACATTAAAAACAGAATAAGAACAACACAAAACACACTAAACAGACTAAGACGTTCCCGAGGACTCAAGACAAAAACACAAATACAATTATATAAGACACTAGCACGACCACAACTTGAATACCCACCCATAATTACAGTTACAAGCTCACCCACATACATCAAAAAAATGCAAAAACTACAGAACAAAACAATACGAACAATACTAAAACACAAACCCCCTTACCTAGAAACCACACAACAACTTCACAAAACAACAAAATTAGAAACAATACACGAAATACTAATAAGATTGAGCAGTAAAGCCTGGAACACAGTACTTGAACACAACACAATACCACAGCCCCCAATTAGCAACAAAAGAACCAAAGACCACAAAAATTGGCCACGCCTAAAGACCATCCTGGGCTAAGTCCCCTTACCCTTTCCGCCTAGCTAAATGTGAAGGAGAAAAAAAAAAAAAAAAAAAAAACCGTTGGATACGTACGTAAGCATTAACGATAATAATTGGCACATTAGCCACACAAACACACGTATCCATAAGGATACGCGTGTAAACCTTAATAAGTACTAGAAGTCACATGGCACATTAGCCATCTCCAAACGTACGTATCCCTCCTCATGAAAAAAACAAACTATAAATATACGTATATATATATAATTCAAATGAGAGCAGGTATGACATGACTTGTTACTAATTATAACTTAAATGAAAATGAAACCCATAAAATACTTGACTAACTTTCACGGCACAAAGCCCGCACAGAGTCACACCTGCTCCCAACTCTTGTAAATTCTTAAACATGTATTATTATACGCACAATGAAGGAAGGACTTATACTAAAACATAAAAGTAACATCAGAAATAATACCTCGCTATTCAAACTTAAAGTCAATATATAATGAATAACAAGAAATGAGTCCTTCCTTCACATCACAAATATGTTTAGCTAGATAGGGAAACTTTTGTCTAGAGCATAGATAGGATGACCGCACAGATTATTAATATACCATGCAAGTGGGTCCGCCCCACACTTCCACACTTACACTTCTTTCACTTTCTAATCTTTACCTTCACCTCTCTCCCCCTCCCCCCCCCCTTGCTCCCACACTCTTACTTACCTATCTTCAATTATTATTATTATTATTATTATTATGCTCATCAAAAAAAGGAAGATTACGCATACTAGAACTACCATAAAATTAACATAAGAACTCTCAAGGCACTTGCCACTTCCAAACACACATATCCACACGATATGTGTGTATAATCAACTCACAGTACTTAATAATAACTTCATATGGCACATTAGCCAATAAAAATAATCGTAACCTTCCTAAATATATATATATATATATATATATATATATATATATATATATATATATATATATATACATAAGTTTATTTGAGAGCATGTATGACACAACTTAACGGAATAATAACATTAACTAAATAAAAAACTTTACATTATATTACGAAATCTTGTATCAATTCACGGCCTATTGCCTATACTCAGTCACACCTGCTCCCAACCTATGTAATTATGCAATGTAGGAAGCACTCATGAATTTATTTGTATTCAACAACACAATCTTTCACCAAAGTCAACTATATAAAACCAATAGGTAAACTACCAAATGAGTGCTTCCTACATACCTATTGATATTTATTACATATTATTATTATTGTTAAATTATTACCATGCTTAGCTAGTTAGGGAACTAATTTCAGTGAGTTAGGATGTCCATACATAATGCAAACTACTATGCAAGTGGGTCCGCCCCACACTATCTCTCTCACACTTCCTTCACTTTCTAAACTCTACCTTCACCTATCACCCCTCCCCCCCCACTTGCCCCACAACTTCCCACTTCTCTGTCGAGACTATTCTATTCTTCTATGCTCATCATGATCATCAGAGATAATTCAGACACCACCGAGGACGGACATACTCGCTCCCAACGTGAACCACGAAGATTTCTCAACGCCGTTACCCGAGCTAAGGGCATTCTCTTCGCCTTCTCGCTCTGACGGTTTTATGCCTCATAACCCCCCTTTCGACTGTGCATTGCCCTTGTTGTATTAAAACTTGCGCAGTCGACTGGTGGGGGAGGGAACCCCCTTCCGGTCTCCCGCATTCTAGCGGACTCGGCATATAATTCGATCCCCGGCGACCGAGCCATTCCAACTCTACCGATAGACACACGGGCGCCAGCCAACGTAGCGCTTTCCCTTAACCTCCGTTAGGCCAATAGTAAATCGTGAGCACAGACCGTATCCCCCCCCACCCCAATACAATTTCCCTTACTTTCCTTTTCTTTCTATACACAACACTGACACACACACACACAAACTAACACACACACATTTTTTAAAGCCCAATAGCGCTTCGGCGCTATGGGCAGAATCAACATTAGAGAGATCCGGCCCACGGCCGGCCAATCCAAACGTCCTGTAATCTGGAAGCTATTGACCCAGCTGGAGATAGCTATCCAGAGACTCTTTACGAACGGCACTCAACATACGGCTATAGCAGAGGACAAGATAATCGAAGAACTGACCAAGAAGACAACGAAGACAGCATTTGCAAGAGAAGGACTGGACATTATTGATCCCCCGGAATTGAACGCCAAGAGAACACTGATAGTCAAACAAGTAGACGAACACATATACAATGAAGACCCGGAAACAATCAAGCAAGAAATGGAACGACTTAACTCCTACATGAAAGTTGTAAACATCATCAAGATGCCCAACACGAAGACCATCATTAAAGTAAAGCTGGAAACAACGACAATGGTGACGACAAGCTTGAACAGAGGCATCCTAATATTCAGCCAGTCATTCCCCCCACATACACTAAGTCAAGAAACATATATACACTTACCACAATGCACACGCTGTTACGCTTATGACCACACACTCAAACATTGTCCTCAACCAACCACATACACCATATGCTCAAGCTGCTGCTCAAGAGACCACAGAAACAACAATTGTCACAACGTTCTCAAGAAGTGCATCGCCTGCGGCCTCAACCACACTACGTACGCAGCTCGATGCCAAGTAAGAAAAGACTTGATAAAGAAGATACAAGACAAAGTACAAAACACACACACACACTCCAACACTTCATATGCTAACGTAGCCACAGGAAACACTGCTCAGTCTTCCCCCACACCAGCACCCAACCCTATAAACCTGAAACACCTCACTGTCATAAACACAGCAATCATACATGCCAACATTAATGAAGCAGCACAACCAGGAACATTCCAACAGACAATAGATGACTATTACAAAGCAAATGGACTCCCAACAATCATAATCCCACCCTCTGTCATGAAACCCACAGCAGTACTAAACATGATCAACAACACTACCCACCCACAATCACAACCAGAATCAATGGAAACTGAAGAACAGAGAAACAAAAGACCACACAACACAGAACATACATCAGTAACAGAACAACCCACAAAGACAAAGAAAACAGACCACAACACAGACACAATTCAAATATTAACACCCAACACAACAGAAATGACAGACGAAGAAATACATCAAAACGTACACACACTCCTACAAAACAAAAATATCAAATACATTTACACCAAGGAAATGCCTGAGGAAACTGTAGACACTATGATAACACAAAACCTAATTGACCTGACCAAAGCCCCTATACAAAGACTGACAGAAACAAAATACAGAACAACACAACAGGGATACTACGACATTCGTAAATACAAACCAACAGACACACCTCACTGGACAGTCAACAGCCAATAAACCAAGCAAACATGGACACAATACACATAATACAACACAACGTACAACACTGGACATTCCACAGAAGAAACCAATTAAGCAACCACTACCTAACACAAACACCAGACATTATATTACTCAACTCTATAGGGAGACACACAGTTAAAATATTCAACTACAACACACACACACTAAACACGTACAATGAAGACAACGCAGGAATAGCCATAGCCATAAAACGAAACATAAAATACAAAATATTAGACGACTTTGATGAAGACATGTTAGCCATAGAAATACTCACAAACAGAGGACCCATAATCATAGCCACAACACACCTCCCACCACGAAGACCATACCTACCAACACAAGACATACTGAAACCACAACCAACATACATCATAGGAGACTTTAATGCAAAACATAAAACACTAAAACACACACACAATAATCACGTAGGTAAAAACATACACCAACTCATAACACAGAACCACCTCACCTTCCTAGGCCCAGACTTCCCAACATGCATTTCACACTTCGGAACAAGCAACCCAGACATGATATTCACCAACCGACACCACCACCTCACATACAGAATACACCCAGGCGACATAACCTCATCAGATCACATACCACTACATTTCACACTTTCCACCACAGCAATCACTATTCCCACACCACCTAGACTATTGTACAAAGAAGCAGACTGGAAGAAATTTAAAACAATAATAGAAACAACAACAGAAGAATACAACACAGAAACACAAATCAACACAAACACACAAATAAAGGACACAAAATACATAGAGGACAAAATAGAAAACTGGTACAAATTGATACACAACGCAATCACACAGTACACCTACAACACACCACAAATAACTACCCACCCCCAAAACATCTAAAACTTTAAAACAATTAATATGGATGGCAAACATAAAAAACAAAGCCATAATAGAAAACAACTGGACTCCACACACAACACAAACAATTAAACAATTACGAGCACAAATACTAGAAGAACACAAAACAAACTACGAAGAGACATGGAACAAATTAATATCAAACATTAAATTCAACCCCAAAAAACCACAAGACTTCTGGAACACAATTAAGAAACTACAAGGATCTAACACTAACACTTCACCATACATAACACATAACAACGACAAACTACACGACGCCAAAGACAAAGAAAACGCATTCAGACAGGTATGGCAAAACATCTTTCAAATCACACCAGAAGAAAACACACAATTTGACACATACCACGAAACCAAAATTCTCACACACAACACAACACTACCACCAAACACAACCTTACGCAAACATAGACTTAGACAGACTAGACACTGACAACTACAACGGACAACCCATACAACTAGAAGAAGTTAAAAACATAATCAAACACACCAAAAACAAAGCTCCAGGACAATCAGGCATAACGAAACAAATACTCGCACACCTACCAAACATAACAATACACCTACTCACAGACAAAAACAACGAAACACTAAGCCTAGGATACTTTCCACAAAAAATCAAAAAATCAATTATCACATTCATACCAAAACAAAACAAAGACACCACAAAACTACAGACCTATATCACTACTAGAAACACCGGGAAAAATATATGAAAGACTAATCACAAACAGACTCATGGCACACTTACATGAACACGACATGCTAAACCCTAACCAACATGGATTCACACCTGGCAAAGGAACACACACAGCACTCACCATCATATATGAAACAATCGCAGACACACAATGACAAACATGCATGCAACATAATATCACGTGACATATCCAAGGCCTTTGACAAAGTATGGCACGAAGGCCTTAAATACAAAATACTTCAAACACACCTTCCAGACACCATCACGAAAACACTGTGTAGCTTCCTAGACAACAGAACAGCAAAAATCAAAATAAACCACTACATAGGACCATCCTTCCCTCTCCCCAGCGGAGTTCCACAAGGAAGCGTTCTCTCCCCAACACTATTCAACTTATACACATCAGACATACCACCACCTTCACACGGAAGCTACACCATACAATACGCAGACGACGTCACACAGATAATCACATACCCTAACACAACAGGAAAACACATGCTTGCCAGGAAGACAGAACACGAAATCAACAAAATTAACACATACGAAAAACAATGGAAACTATCTACAAACACAAACAAATTCCAATTACTAGCCATCTCAACACGACAACCACCACCAATAAAAATAAACAACAACATAATACCATACAATAAACAAGCACATATCCTAGGCCTCACCATCAACACACAGGGAATAAAACATCACATCAAAAACAGAATACAAATCACAAACAACACACTCAATAGACTTAGACGCTTCAGAGGACTCACAACAAAAACACAAAACTCTACAAAACACTAGCACGACCACAACTAGAATACCCCCCAATAATCACAGTCACAAGCACACACACACACAGACATCAAACAAATGCAAACATTACAAAACAAAACATTAAGAAAAATATTCAAACATAAACCACCATACCTAGAAACACAAGAACAACTTCATGAAACAGCAAACATAGAATCAATACACTCAAGACTAATAAGACTGAGTAGTAAAGCTTGGAATAACATAATAACAAACAATATAATACCACCACCTCCACAATCATCAAAACGAACACAAGATCATAAAAACTGGCCCAGAATTAAAACCATTTTAGGATAAAAACCAATCCTCCCGCCAAACCGCGGCCACTAGCTAATCAAAAAGGGAATGTTACGTATATAGATTTAACGTAGAATAAAAATTAAAAACATCATATAAGGCACATTGCCCCACAAAAACACACATATCCACAGGATATGTGTGCAATAATTAAGACATCATAATAGTTATATAATTCACATGGCACACTAGCCAAGACTAACATACGTAACCTCCCCCCCCCAAAAAAAAAACAAAAAAAAAAAACTATATATATATATATATAAATTAACTGGAAGCAGGTGTGACACACTCCATTACTTACCTTGATATAAATAAAAAATAAGAACTCAAATTAAATATTCAACCCAATACTCAAGGCACAAAGCCACTACACTGTCACACCTGCTCCCACATATGTGTGAATATTTATTATATTATGTGCATAACGAGGGAAGTACTCGTAATAAACAAATTAAAGCAAATTATTAACAAGACAACAAATTAAATATTCTCAAACCCAAACAAATATCAACTATGAATAACTAAAATACGAGTCCTTCCCTCAAATATATAAATATGATTAGCTAGCTAGGGAACAATGATTTCGAGTAAATAGGATGACCACAACTAACACAAAAAATACCATGCAAGTGCGCCCCACACTAACACACTCCTTCTTCCTTCACTTTCTAAACTTTACCTTCACCTATCACCCCCCCCCCTTTCTTCCTCCCACACCCTCTCACTTCACTATAGTTAATTATTATTATATTATATGCTCATCTTACGCTTATCACAACGCTTATGATTCGAGTTGCTGACACCACCGGAGACGGACGTCCGTACGCTTGCTCCGCAAAAGTGCCAATCAAGATTACCACCTACACCGTTACCCGAGCCAAGACAATTTCTTCGTTACAAAGGATTACAAAGGCGGAGCATGCCGACAGGAGACCTTTTGATCCATATCTAGGTAGGATGCGAAAAAAAAAATAATAATAATAAAAAAAATATGATAATGTAAATAACAAATAAAATACATAAATAAATGCATAGGTATAGTTAAATAATAAACAAACAGGTAAATAGTAAATAATAATAAATTGACATATAACTAATAATAAATAAAAATCAGACAGACAAATGATAACAAAACAAAAACAAATAATATAAGATAAATTATAATCATTACAGCATCTTACTTAGGTATTTATCTAAATTATTCTTAAAGCTTTGAACTGAACTACATTGCACTACCTGTGCAGGAAGTTTATTCCATTCATTAACTACACGGTTGGCAAAGTTGTTTCTACCTACTTCCAAATTGAATCTATTTCCGGACAGTTTGAGACCATTGTTTCTTGTCTGATTCTCATTCAATGTAAAAATTTGGTCACTTTTGATGTTGTCAATTCCCTTTAGAATTTTAAAGACCTGTATCAAGTCACCTCTGAGTCTACGCTTTTTTAGGGAAAACAGATTCATGTTTTAGTCGATTTTCGTATGATTTATTTTTGATATTTGGAATCAGTTTTGTGGCTCGCCGTTGTACTCTTTCCAATCTGTCAATGTCTTTAATGAGATTCGGTGACCATACGGAAACAGCATATTCCAAATGTGGACGAACTAACGATTTATATAGCTTGTTAATGAGTGATGGACTTTTGAAATCAAAAGATCGCGCAATCAGTCCTAGAATCTTATTTGCTTTCTCAGAGGCTGAAATACACTGCTTGGATGATTTGAGGTCGTTACTGATAATTACGCCGAGATCTTTTTCACTATCCACTTTTGTTAACGAATTTCCAAATAACTTGTAATCGTACTTACTGTTATTTTTACCTATGTGCATTACCTTGCATTTACTTGTGTTAAATTTCATTAGCCACTTTTCAGACCATTGCTGTAATTTATCTAAATCTTCTTGAATATCTAATTGGTTTGAGTGATCATTTGCCACTCCGCACAGTTTTGTATCATCAGCAAATTTGGAAACAGTAGATTTTAGTCCATGGTCTATATCATTTATATATACTATGAATAGAAGTGGCCCAAGAACGGAACCCTGAGGAACTCCACTTGCAACACTTTTCCATCCAGAAGTTTGTCCATTTAAAACAACTCTCTGTTTTCGATCATTCAACCAATTACTAGTCCAACCTAATAGGCTACCACTTATTCCATGCAAAGCTATTTTAGTAAGTAGTCTTTCGTGTGGGACGGTATCAAAAGCTTTTGCAAAGTCTAGATATATTAAATCTATATTGTTTCTTTTGTCATAATTCGAGATAACTGTGTTGTAGAATTCGAGTAAGTTAGTCACGCAAGAACGTTTCCGTCTGAAACCATGTTGGCTATCATTTATCAAACGGTTACTTTCTAAATGATGTTCGATAGCATCTCTGATGATAGTTTCCATTATTTTTCCTACGATTGAAGTCAAACTTATAGGCCTATAGTTATTTGGTTTCTTTTTGTCACCTTTTTTGAATATGGGAGTAACGTTAGCTAGCTTCCATTCTCTTGGGACATCTCCGGATATGATGGATTTCTTGAAAATAATTTCTAATGGAACAATCTCATTTTTCATTTCCTTTAAGATTCTTGGATGCCAACCGTCAGGCCCTGGTGTTTTATTAACTTTGAGTTTGTCTATACACCTTTTAATTTTTTCTTTTGTTATATTTACCGTACCGAGTAAGTTTACCCTAGACTTTTCACAGGTTTCAGTTTGGAATTCACCTTGAGGTGTTTCGTTTACGAATACCGAGCTAAAATAATTGTTTAAGATATTACACATTCCTTCATTTGAATATTCAAGTTGACCGTCAGCAGATAATAGTGGACCAATGTGATTCCGAACAACCTTTTTATCTCTAATGTAACTATAGAATTCTTTGGGATTCTCTTTGGATTTCTCAGCGATGTTCATTTCGTATTGTCGTTTTTTTTTTTCTTATTGTCTTTTTTAAATCTCTCTGTATTGATACATAACTTTCATAGTCATTAGATACACCCGAGCACTTATATTTCTTATAAGCCTGTCTCTTTTTAGCAATACTTTTTTCAGTTTCTTTGTCGAGCCACTTTGGGCGAGCCTGATTTGGGGGACGTCTGTCCTTAAAAGGAATGTAAGTTTGAATCATCTTAGTGAGCGTATTTTGAAATATTTCCCACATCTGATCTACAGGTCTTTCGTTTAATTTTGCCTCCCAATCTGTAAGCTGAAGCTCCTGACGTAGTTCTATGAACTGAGCTTTACTGAAATCGGGTATTTTAGACGGTATATGCCCTCATAACCCCCCTTTCGACTGTACATAGCCCTTGCTGGTCTAAAAACTTGTGCAGTCGACTGGTGGGGGAGGGAACCACCCTCCCGGGCCTTCGCGCATCTGCGGACCCGGCATAGCTGAATAACAATCCCCGGCGACCGAGCCAATCCTGACGCTACCGATAGACACACGGGCACCAGCCCACGTTGCCGCTTTCCCTTAACCGCCGCCAACCACACAATAAGAGAGCGTAGACCGCACCTTTATAACACCCCCCCTCCCCATACCCATTTTTTTGCTCCCTTCTTTTACACTGATCCACACACACAACCAACAAATAAACACTCACACACTCACAAGCCCAGTGCGCCTCGGCGCAATGGGCCGTATATAAGAGAGAACCGGCCTTCGGCCACCCAACCCAAACGGAATGTCATCTGGAAACTCTTAAGTCAACTGGAAATTCCAATACAAAAACTACATACGAACGGCCACCAACACACCGCTATCGCAGATGACAAGACTATTGAAGAGATTGCCAAGAAAACAACCAAGAACATCTTCGCCAAGGAAGGACTTGATATAATAGACCCCGCGGAACTGAACGCGAAACGGACACTCATCATCAGGCAAGTGGACGAACACATTCACAACGAAGAACCAGAAGACATCAAGGCGGAACTGGAAAGGTTAAACCCATACATGAAAGTAACCAGTATAATCAAGCTCCTCAACACCAAGACCATAATAAAAGCCAAGCTAGAAACTTCAACGATGGTCAAACGAAGCCTAGAACACGGAATCCTCATGTTTAGCCAATCTTTCCCCCCACATACACTTAACCAAGAGACCTACATACACTTACCTCAATGTACACGCTGCTATTCATACGACCATACACTCAAGACAATGCACACAACCAGCCACCTACACTATCTGCTCCAGCTGCTGCTCAAGAGAACACCGTATTAACAACTGTCACAATGCCATTAAGAAGTGTATCTCATGTGGACAGAATCACCCAACATACGCTGCCAGATGCCCAACTAGGAAAAATCTCATCAAGAAAAAAATCCAAGAAAGCAGAGAGCAGAACACTACCACACACCCAAACATGACATATGCTAAAGCAGCCACAAGAACAGCCGCTCAACCAACCTACACACCGACACCCAACCCAACAACTCTAAAACACCTGACAATCATAAACACTGCTATTATACACGCCAACATTACAGAAGCAGCAACACCAGGAACATATCAGAACACCCTAAACGAAATATACAAACTAAACGGACTCCCTACAGTACTAATTCCACCTTCAGTCATCAACCCCACAGCTATACTGAACATGATTAACACCCCCAACACCCCCCCCCCAGCCACAACCGGAAGACATGGAGACAGAAGAACAGAGGAACAAAAGACCACACAACATTGAACAAACAACAGAAACCGCTCAACCCACGAAGACAGAAACACAACACAGAAACATTACAAATAATAACATCTAACCAAGACATGACAGACAAAATAATACACGATAACGTACACACACTACTCCAAAACGGCAAAATCAAATACATCTACACCAAAGACATGCCTGAAGAGACCATAGAAACAATGATTGAACAAGGACTAATTGACCTGACTAAATCACCGATACAAAGACTAACAGAAACCAAATACAAGAGAACAAAACAAGGATACTACGACATACGCAAACACAAACCAACAGATACACCACAATGGACTGTCAACTGCCAATAAACCGAACACACATGAACACAATACACATTCTACAACACAACGTAAGATCCTGGAATATACCTAGACGACACGAACTAAGTAACCACTACACAACACACACACCGGACATCATATTACTCAATTCAATAGGTAAACACACAGTTAAACTATTCAACTACAACACACACACAAAAAACACATACAACGAAGATAACGCAGGAATAGCCATAGCAATTAAACAAAACATCAAATACAAACTATTAGACGACTTCGACGAAGACATACTAGCTATAGAAATAAACACAAAGGACCCATAGTCATAGGCACATTATACCTCCCACCACGCAGACCATTCCTACCAACACAAGACATATTAAAAATCACACAGAAACCACAACCAACATACATAATAGGAGACTACAACGCAAAACATAAAACACTAAAACACAACTACAACAACCAAGAAGGAAAACATATACACCAACTAATAATACAAAATCACCTCACCTTCCTAGGTCCAGACTTCCCTACATGCATCTCAAACAACGGAACAAGTAACCCAGACATGATTTTCACAAACAGACACCACCACCTCACATACAGAATACACCCAGGAGACATAACTTCATCAGACCACATTCCACTTCACTTCACACTATCCACCACAGCGATCACTATTCCTACACAACCCAGACTACTTTACAAAGACGCTGACTGGAAAAAATTCAAAACAGTACTGGAAACAACAACAGAAGAATACAACACCACAGAAACACAAACCAACACACACACACAAACAAAAGACACAAAATACATAGACGACAAAATAGACGACTGGTACAAACTGATAAACAACGCAATCACTCAATGCATACCAACAACACACTACAAACAATTACCCACACCCAGAACATCCAAAGCACTAAAACAACTAATATGGAAAGCAAACACTATAAAAAACAAAGCCTTAATAGAAAACAACTGGACTCAACACACGACACAAACAATAAGACAACTACAATTTCAAATACTAGAAGAATCCAAAAGAAACTACGAAGACACATGGAACAAAATAATAGCAAATATCAAATTCAACCCCAAAAAACCACAAGACTTCTGGCATACAATAAAAAGACTACTTGGATCTAACACCAACACTTTGCCCTACATTACACACAACAGCGTAAAACTACACGACGATAAAGACAAAGAAAATGCATTTAGACAAGTATGGCAAAAGATATTCCAAATCACACCAGAGGAGAACACACAATTTGACACAAACCATGAAACAAAAATACTTACATACATAACACAACAATACCAACGAACACAACCTTACACAAACATAGAGTTAAACAGACTAGACACTGACACCTACATCGGACAACCCATACAACCAGAAGACGTTAAAAACATAATAAAACACACTAGAAACAAAGCACCAGGACAATCAGGCATCACAAAACAAATACTAGCACACACACCTAAAACAACAATACAACTACTCACAAACATATTGTGAGAATAAACACCTTGTGAGATCGAAACCTTTATTGGTACTACGTTTCGCTTTTTACAGCAACATCTCCAGCAGGCCGCTGTCTGACATCGAAACTGAAGTGCTCAGCTTGGGACTTAAATTCGCCACCGGCATCCCGAAACCTAACCAGAACATCGACCTCGTCACGAAGAACTACAGGTACAAAGACAGCGAATTCCAGCAGGGCTACATACAAGGACTACTAACCTCGGCACTTTGCGACCCTCCCAATCCTACTTTACCCAAGAGATATTTTCGAGCGTTGGAGGCACTCGCCAAGGACCCCGCCGTCAGGATCACCACCGCGGACAAAGGTGGAGGAGTGGTGGTGATGGACGCATCGTCCTACCTACATAAGATGACTGACCTCCTCAGCGATGAAAATACTTACACCAAAGTCACCCAGGCGAAAGTGGACGTCGAGACAAATAACTTCCTTAAGGCAGCCAGGAGGATTCTTAGGAAATCAGAAACTGGTAAGTGTTTACTTCACCTCCTGCCAAACCTCCCACGTCCAGCCACCCTGTATGGGCTCCCAAAAACCCACAAGCCCAATATACCCATGAGACCAATTACATCAGGGATCGGGAGTGCGCCACACAAACTGGCAGGTGCGCTGGCCAAACATTTGTCTCGCCTTTTGGGTACCATCAGCGGTGCTCATTTGAAACACTCAGGGGACCTATTGAATAGAATTAAGGACGTTCCTGTTCGCAACAAAAAGCTGGCCAGCCTGGATGTGACCTCGTTATTCACACGTGTCCCGACCCTTAAAGCGATTGACCTCCTTAGGGCTAAAATCACTAGTTCCCACACTGACCTCCCTATTCCCCCCAATGACTTTGTGGATTTAGTACAGCTTTGTGTCCAATTTAATTATTTCAAATTCCAGGACCAGTACTTTCACCAAAGGTTTGGCATGGCCATGGGCTCTCCTTTGAGCGCTGTCCTTGCCAACCTGTTCATGGAATTTTTAGAAGCAGGGCCTTTCTCAGATATCGTTCCTGGCAACGTAGTATGGCTTCGCTATGTGGATGACATACTACTAATTTCCCCCAGACGGTTTGACATCCCCAAACTCCAAGCGGCTCTGAACGAGGTTGAGCCATCCATCCAGTTCACCTTGGAGGAAGAAATCAACGATTCCCTTCCATTTTTGGATACCCTTATTATCAAACATGATAATTTTTTAAAATTTACAGTCTACAGGAAACCAACCAATAAGGACGATTTGACTCACTTCCTATCCCACCATGACCTCAGTATTAAAAAAGGTGTAGTCATAGGTTTCTACCTCAGAGCTCTCAGAATATGTAGCCCTGAATTCTTAGAGGACGAGTTTAGGCACATAAAGGAGGTTTTTCATAAATTAAAATATCCTGAGTGCATCATCCACCAGTGTAAGAAAAAAGAAAAAGGCACTCAAAATAATGGAAGGGCGGGAACCAACAAAAGATCCAGCTAGGAGGCTTATCCTTCCAGCCAGCAGCGTCACCGCCACCCTCACCCGGACACTTGGGCGTTGCAACATTCAGGTAGTGGGCCAGTCCAGCAGAACTATCAAAGAGCTCTCAAGAAGGAGTGACAGCCAGGACGAGATGTGGGGAAAAAACGCTGGTGTCTACCGCATACCCTGTGCTGGATGTGATAAAGTATACATCGGCGAGACCTCCCGTGACCTGAAGACCCGGATCCGGGAGCATCGCTACGATTCCCGGAACAACATCACCACCAACGCCTGTGTTATCCACCGGAACACCAACGACCACCTGATGGATTGGGATAACGCAGAACTTCTGTTTAGTGAACCAGACAGGGTGAGGAGAAAATGCCTCGAAGCGGCCGCCATTCAAAGCTTCAAAACCATTGAGCAGAACAGAGGCATGTTTAACATCGCCCCTCCTATCATCCATCTGTTACCCGCATTAAATAAATGTATGAAATGTCCCCCTTAGTCCACTTCAACAAACTGTCCGAAATGTCCTCCTTTGTCTCCACCAAGTCCCACCCGTCCCCCTCCTCCCCCTCCACCTACCACCCACCCCGTCCTGATAACCACTCCCAGTTCCTTCCCTGTTGGCTTATATGTGCTCTGAGTGTGTGTCATGTCTGTACTTGAAAAAGCTGTGACAAGCGAAACGTAGTACCAATAAAGGTTTCGATCTCACAAGGTGTTTATTCTCACAGTCTTGTCGGCTTTTGCCATTGTGATTCATCTTGTCACAAACATATTCAATGAAACACTCAGCCTAGGATACTTCCCACAAAAATTCAAAAACTCTATCATCACATTTATACCAAAACAAAACAAAGGCAACAAACAAATACAAAATTACAGACCCATATCACTTTTAGAAACACCAGGCAAAATATTCGAAAGACTAATTACAAATAGACTAATGGCACACTTACACGAACACGACATGCTCAACCCACACCAACACGGATTCACACCTGGCAAAGGAACACACACAGCACTCGCCATTTTATACGAACAACCAAGCATGCAACATCATATCACGAGACATATCTAAGGCCTTCGACAAAGTTTGGCATGAAGGCCTTAAATACAAAATCCTACAAACACACCTCCCAGATACCATTACAAAAACACTGTGCAGCTTCCTTGATAACAGAACCGCTAAAATAAAAATAAACACATACATAGGACCAGCCTTCCCACTCCGCAGCGGAGTACCACAAGGAAGCGTACTATCTCCAACACTCTTTAACTTATACACATCAGATATACCACCACCTTCACACGGAAGCTACACAATACAATACACAGACGACGTTACACAAATCATCACATACCCAAACACTACAGCAAAACAAATGCTTGCCAGGAAAACAGAACATGAAATTAACAAACTAAACACATACGAAAAACAATGGAAACTCTCCACAAACACTAACAAATTCCAACTCCTTCCCATTTCATCACGCCAACCACCTCCAATAAAGATAAACAACACCATTATACCATACAACAGACAAGCACACATCCTAGGCCTCACCATAAGTTCACAAGGCATACACCGACACGTCACAAACAGAATACAAACAACAAACACTACACTAAATAGACTAAGACGTTTCAGGGGACTAACCACAAAGACGCAAATAAAACTATACAAAACACTAGCACGACCACAATTAGAATACCCCCCAATAATCACAATCACAAGTACACCCACAAACATAAACAAAATGCAAAAATTACAAAATAAAGCAATAAGAATACTAATACACATACCACCATACCTAGAAACAACGGAACAATTACACAAAACAACAAATCTAGAACAAATACACGCCAGACTAATACGACTAAGCAGCAACACTTGGAACAAAATTCTCACTGACGACATATTACCTTCACCCCCACCCCCCTCCAAAAAATCAAAAGACCATCAATACTAGCCACGCTTGAAAACCATACTTGGCTAATCCCCCAACCTTTCCGCCATCACCCACTAGCTAATTAACAATACATACATACGTATGTAAATGCATTAAAAAAAAATAATAATAAATAAATAAATAAATAGATTATATAAAAAATAAAAACAATAAACAGGAAGGATACGTGAGAACATTAGAGTCAATATACGCAATAGCAGTCGTAAGGCACAAAAGCTTCATAAATTCACACTTATCCTTCAAAAAAAAAAAAAAAAAAAAAAAAATCATATATATGTACAAATAAATTGAAAGCAGGTGTGACACATCTCAATTCTAACTTATATTAGAATAACTTAGATAAATATTCAAGGCCTAAAGCCATCATATTTTCACACCTGCTCTCAACTCATTAAATATTCATTATCAATTGCACAAAATGGAGGTAACACTCATCAGTAAATTCAACCTATAACGACACAGCTGAATAAATCACAACTAACCCTAAAGTAGAAATTATAATGAAATACAATAACATGAGTGCTCCCTCCATAATATTATTACTATTATATTATTTTTATCAATATAATTAGCTAGTTAGGGAACAATTATTTATGAGCATAGATAGGATGTCCGACACCACATACACAATTTACCATGCCCCACACTATTACACTTACTCTTCTTTCACTTTCTCAACTTTACCTTCCTCTATCTCCCCCTCCCCCCCCTTGCTCCCACACACTCTTACTTAACTGTCTTAAATTATTATTATTATTATGCTCATTCACGACACACTCGTTGCCCAACCGTCGTAGAAGAAAGACGTCGCTCCTCAAACAAAAAGTTTACCATCAAGAAGAAATTCCGGTACCCGAGATAATTCTCGCTCTCTTGAGAACTCGCTCTGCCGATGACCTATGTCCCCTTAACTCTGCTGTAGATGATCATTGCCCATGCGGTCTTAAAACTTGATTATTCTACAGTAGAGGGGGAAACCTCCCTCCCGATATCGTGCTTCTCCAGCACAATCGGCATAGACGCGTGCGTGCTTGGCCAGTATCGCCAGAGATAGGTCTGTCCCCCCCCCCCACTCTCCCGTATCGAGCATCACCTCCCACGAAGAGATTTCAACCCAGTTTTTTACGGCTCGCGCAATGTCAGTGTATACCCACGTATTATATTCTTTCCGCTAACCCATTCAACTAACCCCATCGCCCCCGTCACCCATCATACAACAATCGCTTGACAATCACCACCCATTTACCCAACACGTATTACAAAAACAAAAAAACACTAGGACACAAGGACGCTTAACCCATTGCGCTCGGCGCAATGGGTCGAGTAAGGATCCGGGACTCGCGTTCCAACAAAACCAACCGACAATCACGAACCAAGGAATTATGGGACACTCTAGCCACACACAACATACATACATAAACTCATCCCCCAACACAACGCATTTCTTCTCCTTACAGACGACACAACCACCGAAACACTATGCCAGAAACAAACTAAGGAACAATTTTCAAACAATGGATTTGACATTCAAGACCCACCAGAGCTTAACGCAAACAGGACACTCGTAATCACACAAGTTGACCCACATGTAACGAACCACACACAACAAGAAATCAAAGCAGAAATTGAGAGACTTAACATAAACACTGCAGTCACTGAAGTCATCACACTCCCACGCACACAAACAATCATAAAGATCAGATTCGAAACTACACAAATGGTGAAAGACTGCCTACAGAAAGGAATCAAGATGTTCTGCCAATCCTTCCCCACACATGCACTTAGGAAAGACACATACACATACATCCCACAATGTAACAACTGTTTTTCACTCGACCACACGCGCAAACACTGCCCACACCCATTCCCATACATGGCCTGCTGGAACTGTGGATCAATGGAACACAGAAGGAACGACTGCCACTGTGCAATACCCAAGTGCCTCCTCTGCCAGGGAGACCACCCAGCTATTGCAATGCGGTGCCCCAAGAAAAAGGAAAAGATAAAGGAAATCAACAAACAAACAAATCAACAAACACACACCAATACACAAACATACGCCTCTGCCACCAAGTCAAAACCCGCACTCCTCCCTACACCAACAACCACAACCTCAACACTTCAACACATGACAACAGTGAACACAGGCATCACAATAGCTACACTTATGGAAGCAGTAGAACCTGGCTCTTTCCAAAACACACTCAACGCCATATACCAAGCAAACGGTCTCCCTACAGTCATAATCCCTCCACAAGCCATCAACACAACCCTACTAGCAAAGGCATTTAAAGACCAAACACAACACATCACAACACCTAACGACACACAAATCACAGAACCCATGGAGGCAACAGAACAAACACTAAAAAGACCTGCATCACCCACCGAAGAAACCAATCCCCCACAAAAACAAAGACCAACCAGCCAAAAGCACACCAACCTGGGACTTCAAATTGTAGCACCAGTAACAGCAGATATACCAGCAGACCCCACACATGACACTCTAAAAACACTCATCAACAACCAAAAACTGAAAATAATATACACATCACCACAAGATGAAAAAGACATAATAGAGAAAATAGCCAACAACACAATCAACCTAACCAAATACCACATACAGATAGTAAACGAAAAGAAATTCAAGAATCTCAAACAAGGATACTTCGACCTCCACAACAAGAACACAGAACACGAACCACACTGGACACACAACGCCGAATAAACAACAACTACACGCTTCTACCTCAACATCATGGACCAAATACACATCATTCAACACAACATAATAAAGTGGACATTCGACAGAAGAAACGAACTCTGTAACATATACAACATAACAACACCAGACATAATACTTTTAAACTCGATAGGTACACCTGACAGACTAAAAATACACAATTACACAGTACACCGACGAAACGACTCTAATCAAGCACAAGCAGGCATAGCAATAGCCATTAAACATAACATTAAACACAAAATACTAGACGACTTTCAAGACGAAATACTAGCAGTCAAAATTGACACAAACCAAGGACCCATAATAATAGCAACCTTATACTTACCCCCCTAAAGATGACACACAAAGACTAATAAGAAAAAGACTACCTGTATACATATTAGGAGACATGAACGCCAAACATAACACTCTAGGAAACAACAGCGCGAATACCACAGGAAGACAGATAGCACAACTAATACAGAGAGGACACTTAGCACACTTAGGGCCAGACTTCCCCACCTGCATCACACACAACGGACAAGGAACACCAGACATAATACTAACAAACAGACATCATCACTTAAACTACAGAATCACACCAGGACAACTAACTACATCAGACCACATCCCAATACATCTAACACTGGCAACAAAACCCATAATAATACCTACACCAGAGAAATACGCATTCCACAAAGCAGACTGGATAGGATTCAAGAACACACTAGACATAGAAAGAACAAAATACGACAGACAGAGACAGAGAACAACACGAAATAAACAATACATTGACGACAAACTCAACACATGGTACACTATGATACAACAAGCCATGGACAAACACATTCCCAAAACAAAACATCAAATTCTACCACACCCAAGACAATCAGATACATTAAAACTACTACAATGGCAATATCAGCAGCTACAAACACAAGCACACATTACCGGCACATGGACACAAGCAAAACAAGCACTACGCGACATCCAAAATCAACTACTAGAAGAAAACAAACAAATATACGACGAACAATGAAATACGAAAGATAAACCTACAATACAATGACACCCAATAATTCTGGACACAAATTAAACGACTAACAGGAACACCTACTACCACCACCCCTTACATCATACACAATAACCACAAGATACACAAGGACAAAGAAAAAGAACACATATTCAGACAACACTGGAGAAAGATATTCAGAATCACACCAGCAGAAAACGCAACATTTGACATGGAACACGAAAGAACAATCACAACACAAGTACAAGAAATACAAGATGACATTGCCCCTCTCAATTTAGCTGACATGAGACGACTCGACCCAGACAACACACTCACAAAACCCTTTACACTAGATAACGTCAAACAGATAATAAAGAACTTCAAAAACAAGACACCTGGACAAACAAAAATAAACAAAATAACACTAACTAACATCCCGGACTCAACATTACAATTACTCACAGAAATCTTTAATGAAACATTCAGCATGGGATACTTCCCCGACATATTCAAAACAGCTACACTAACATTCATACCCAAACACGGAAAAAACATCACAGACATAAACAATTACAGACCTATATCACTACTCGAAGTCCCAGGAAAAATACTTGAAAAACTCCTACTACAAAGACTACTCAAACACTTACACAATAACAACCTAACAAACGAAAACCAACATGGATTCACAAGAGGAGGAGGGACACACACAGCCACAGCCACACTGTACGAAACAATACCCATAAGTCAACGACACAAACACGGATGTAACATAGTATCACGAGACATAACAAAAGCATTTGACAAAATATGGCACACAGGACTTAAATACAAAATACACCAAACACACCTCCCAGACATACTAACAAGGACACTCTGCAATTACCTCGACAACAGACAAGCACATATACGAATACACCAGTATACAGGAAAACCCTTCAACATATACAGTGGAGTCCCCCAAGGAAGTATCCTTTCACCAACACTATTCAACCTCTACACACACGACACCCCCAACCCGACACACGGAGTCACACACGTACAATTTGCAGATGACCTGACACAAATAATCACATACCCAAGTAAAAAAGGCAAAAACATGTTAGCACTAAAAACAAGCAGAACAATAGAGACCATAAACACATATGAACAACAATGGAAAATACAAACACAACAAAATTCTAACTTCTAAACATATCAACACAGAAACCAGCAGAAATATGGACAGGAGACACACATATACGCAAACAAAGAAACATAAAAATACTAGGATTAACACTTGGAAACAGAGGTCTACAAACACACACAAACAACAGAAAAATACAAGCAGAAAAAACATTACAGACACTAAGACGATTCAGAAACCTTGACACCAAACTACTATTAAGACTATACAAAGTACTTGTACGACCTCAACTAGAATACATACCAATAACAACAATCACATTAAAACCAAGTCAACTCCAAAAACTACAGTCAATACAAAACAAAGCACTGCGATTCGCCACACACTCCATACCCCCATACCTTAACACAGTAGAAGAACTACACATACAACATAAACTCGAACCACTTAACACAAGTCTTCATAGACTAGCTTACAGAACATGGAACAGACTTACAATAACAAACCCAGAAATAGTACAAAACAGCGAAGACATAGACATAGAAGACGGACACGATCACAACTGGTGGCCTAGAGTGTCCCCTATCATAAACGGCCCTCCACCCGAACCTAAATACATACTTTAAACACAAATAAACATAAAAATACATCACTATCCTTCATTGTTCTACTAACCATACTAACCCAACTAACAATATAACTACTATTATCACTAACATTATTACTATTGTTATTAAAAATGATAACACGTGCGAAATAAATCACACGTGATATCATACAATCAATGAGTATGGTAATAGGAGTCACTACCCTCCCCCAACATTGTAAATGCAAAATAGACCATAAAAAATAATTAGCCGTCATCCCAATGGAAAAAATAAATCATACTCATTGAAGAGAAAAAAAAAATGCATACATGTAGAAATTAAGACCGCCCCCCCACCAATAACGCAAATAAAAAGAAAAACAAATAATATAAAAATATACATATATACCCCCTTAGAATTGTTGTCAAAAACCTATATTAGGTAAAAAATAGTCGTATACATTTTTAGGAGAAAAAAAAAATAATCTACATTAACGTCAAAACTAACAAAATTAACAGCCAATAACAATCAAAAAGACAACTGAAGAAGAACAGACGACCCGATCCTGCGGAAGATGGTCCAGCCTCCAACCAACATTAAGAACAACTTGGCATAACTACACTGAAAAAAAAAAAAATATATATATATATATATATATATAATTATATATATATATATAATTATGTATGACCAAAGTAGCAAATGGGTCTGCCCCACATCTATTATAACTAACTTCCTTCCATTTCCTCCTTTACTCTTTTACACATACACACCCTCCCCCCTCTCCAACCTCTTACCTATCTTGTCTGTAAGTATGCTCCACTGGTTAGAGAGAGGCTTAGAGAGAAAGAGAAAAGACGCCACCCTGAACGGACGCAGACGCTCCTCAAGATTCTCCAAGCAACTACTATACCGTTACCCGAGCCAAGGCAAATTTCTTCTTGTCCCTCGCTCTGACGGACGTATGCCCTTATAACCCCCCTTTCGACTGAGCATAGCCCTTGCTGGTCTGAAAACTTGCTCAGTCGACTGGTGGGGAAGGGAAACCCCCTCCCTGTCTCCCGCTACTACAGCGGAACAGGCATAGGTTCGAGATCCGGCAACCAAGCCAATACCATACGCTGCCAATAGACACACGGGTACCAGCCCACGCCGTCACTTTCCCCAAACCGTCGCCAGCCACTGAACCGCGCGAGATTAGACCGAACCTCTGTAACCCCCCCCCTTACACCATATTCCCTTTTCCTTATTACTTTCTTCCTTTCTAACGTTAACATACACACTTTCTTAACACACTTGCACTTTTTAAAACCCATTGCGCCTCGGCGCAATGGGCAGGATAAAGATCAGAGAAAGCCGGCCTACGGCCGGCACAAGTAAAAGACACATTATTTGGAAAACCCTAACCGACTTAAACATACACATACACAAGCTTTACACCAATGGACCCCTGCATACAATCATTGCGGATGACACGACCATCGAAGAGCTCACCAAAAAGTCCTCCAAATCGGCATTCGCAAAAGAAAACTTAGAAATCACCGACCCGCCAGAATTGAACGCAAAGAAGACCATAGTGATCAAGCACGTAGACGACCATATTTCCGAAAAAGAACCAGACGAGATCAAACAAGAAATTGAAAGACTTAACAACGTGAAGGTAACAAACGTCATCAAGCTACCGAACACAAAGAACATCTTGAAAGTAAAAATGGAAACGTCAGCTATGGTCAAACGCAGTATTGAAACAGGACTCTTAATCTTCAGCCAGTCATTCCCCTCCCACGCCCTCAACCAAGAAGTATACATACAGATTCCACAATGCACCAGATGCTACTCTTACGAACACACACTCAGACAATGTACACGACCTGACACCTACACCATCTGCTCTAGCTGTTGCTCAACGGAACATAGAGTCAACAATTGTCATAATGCAATCAAGAAGTGTATCGCCTGTGGGCAAAATCACCCCACTTACGCTGCCAGATGCCCCATCAAGAAAGAACTTATCAAGAAAAAGACACAAGAAAACAAAGAGCAACAACTAACCACACACATAAACTCCTCATACGCCACAGCAACCTCAGGCAATACTGCTCAGTCTACTTCCATACCGACACCCAACCCAATAACACTGAAACACCTAACAGTCATCAACACTGCCATCATCCACGCAAACATCACAGAAGCCGCCACTCCAGGAACATACCAACACACAATAGACGAATACTACAAAGCCAACGGACTCCCCACCATAATCATACCTCCTTCAGTCATCAACCCAACACCAATACTCAACATGATAAACAACACCAACCATTCCCACACTGAACAAGAAGACATGGAAACAGAAGAACAGCGTAACAAAAGACCACTCACTACAGAACAAACAACAGAAACACAACAACCATCCAAAGCCAAGAAAACTGAACAAGATAACATACCCATACAAATAATAACACCAGACACCAACGACATGACAGACGACGCAATCCACCAGAACACACACACTCTCCTACAAACAGGCAAAATCAAATACATCTACACTAAGGATATACCTGAAGAAACAATAGAAACACTAATAAAACAAAGAATATTAGACCTGACAAAAGCACCCATACAAAGACTAACTGAAGTAAGATACAAAAAAATAAAACAAGGATATTACGAAACACGCAAACACAAACCTACAGACACACCACACTGGACAGCCAACTACCAATAAAACACGCGCACATGAACACGATACACATAATGCAACACAACGTAAAATCCTGGACAACACACAGACAACACGAACTATCCAACTACTACCTAACACAATCACCTGACATCTTACTACTCAATTCCACTGGCAGACACACAGTCAAAATACACAATTACAATACATACACAAAAAACACATACAACGAAGACAACGCAGGCATAGCTTTATCCATTAAAAAGAACATAAAACACAAACTTCTTGACGACTTCGACTAAGACACATTAGCAATAGAAATAGACACAAACAGAGGACCCATTATCATAGCCAAACTATACATCCCACCACGCAGACCCTACATACCAAAACAAGACATACTAAAAATTACACAAAAACCACAACCAACATATATAATAGGAGACTTCAACGCTAAACACCAAATATTTAACCACACATACAACAATCAAATAGGAAGAAATATCCATCACCTAATAACACAAAACCACCTCACCTTCCTCGGTCCAGATTTCCACACAACCATAACACCCTTTGGCTCAAGCAACCCGGACATGATTTTCACCAACAGACACCACCACCTTACATACAGAATACACCCCGGAGACATAACATCATCAGACCACATACCTCTCAACCTCACACTTTCCACTACAGCCATCACTATCCCCACACAACCCAAACTAGCATACAAACTAGCAGACTGGAAAAAGTTCAAAACAATACTAGAAACAACAACAAATGAATACATAACCACAGAAAAACAAAACACAAACAACCAAACAAAAAACACACATTACATAGACAACAAACTAAACATATGGTACAAACTCATAAACAACGCAATTACACAAAGCATACCAACGACACAACATAAACAAGTCCCCACACCCAAAACATCCAAAAAACTGAAACAACTTATATGGCAAGCAAATTACATAAAAAACAAAGCCACACTCGAAAACAACTGGACACCACACACAATAAGAACAGTCAGACAAATACAAACATTAATACTTGAAGAAAGCAAACAAAGTTACGAAGACACATGGAACAACATTATATCAAATATCAAATTTAATCCCCAAAAACCACAAGAATTCTGGAACAAAATAAAACAACTCTTAGGATCAAACACCCCAAACACACCATACATAATACACAATAATGACAAAATACACGACGACAAAAACAAAGAAACTGCATTCAGACAAGTATGGCAAAACATATTTCAAATCACACCAGAAGAAAACACACACTTCGACACGAATCACGAAACAAACATACTCACCCACTTAACACAACACCTCCATCAAACACAACCATACACAATTATAGACCTAAATAGACTAAACACAGACAACTACATTACCCAACCCTTACAACTCGAAGACGTCACAAACATAATAAAACACACAAAAAACAAAACACCCGGAGAATCTGGAATCACTAAACAAATACTCTCACACACACCAAAAATAACTAAACAACTGCTCACAGACATATTCAACGAAACACTGAGCCTAGGATACTTTCCCCAAAAATTCAAAAACTCAATAATCACTTCATACCAAAACAAAACAAAAACATAACACAAATACAAAACTACAGACCCATTTCACTACTCGAGACACCAGGAAAAATATTCGAAAGAATCCTCACAAACAGACTAATGGCACACCCAAGATCGAGAGAATATAAGGTCTACTCAACAGCTAACCAGTATTTAGGTCGTTTGCGCAGTGACGTCGTGGAAATTCCGGCCTCAGTCCAGGTGTGGCTGGAGTCGGGAACGTGTCTCCGTTTTCTTTTATAATATTTATGCGTAACAAAAATAATTATGCCGTCCCATCGTGCAGAAAAACACATGTGAAAGGGTCTGAAATAACTTACCAAAGATTTCCAGAGGATGAATATGTGAGAAATAAGTGGATTACGTTTTGCAAACGAACAGAAAGATTTAATCCAGCCAATTCTTACATATGCAGTCGGCACTTTGAAGCAAATGCATTCCAGCTTAGCTTTCGTAGCCAGCGTCATTGCCCTATGATGTATGTGGATAGAAATTGAATCTGATAGTTAAATATCGACATTTGAATTAAAACTTTGTGATTGTTTATATTAACCCATCAAAATATAATACAATAATTACACAATAAAAGTTGTTGCACTCAAAATTCAGTCGCCAATCACGTAATATACATGGGTCGTTGTTACAAAAACTGAAATGTCAGTGTTTCATGTAAACAAATCGGAAATGTAATATTTACTTATCCTGTTTTATACTAAATTTGTACCTAATTTTGTTATTTCTTGGGATATTGACATTGGATGGAAATAATAATTAGTATTTAACATGGAAATAACGTAGACAGTGTTAAAAAGTAATGATAAAAGGAAACGCCCATTTTGGGTATTGGGTAACCGTACCATCGAAACAGGGATGTGTATTGTTTTTAAACAAGTGGCATGCTGTCATCTACATATCATCGATAATTCATGCCATATCCTTTAAGTTTGGCAAATCGTTTCCTTCATAGACAAAGATAATTGTTTGAGGTAAATGGATTCATAGACTTGGATACTTGTTTGCCCTCTACACAAAGATTAACCTTTAAATTTCTTTATTAAATATGTCAAAAATAAACCGCAAGAATATTTTTCCAAAATGGAACCCCCATTTTAACGGTTGCAGAACATGAAATAGGCAAGTCTCCCAGAAACTCTGTGGTGCCTGTACGTTTTCTCTTTTACCTAACATTTTCACTTACGTTTTCACCATTTTCTCTGTGGGCTCCACTTCTGATGACGTCACAACATGCGCGTGAACAGACCTTGTGTTCTCTCGATCTTGGGCACACCTCCACGAACACGACCTGTTAAACCCACACCAACACGGCTTCACTCCTGGCAAGGGAACACACACCGCACTCGCCACCCTATATGAAACAATAGCAGACACACAAAGACACAAACAAGCATGTATAATTATATCAAGAGACATCTCTAAGGCCTTCGACAAAGTCTGGCACGAAGGCCTTAAACACAAAATACTACAAACACAACTCCCTGACACCATCACGAAAACACTATGTAGCTTCCTCGACAACAGAACAGCAAAAATAAAAATAAACCAACACATAGGACCAGCCTTCCCACTCCACAGTGGAGTTCCACAAGGAAGCGTCATATCCCCAACACTCTTCAACCTATACACAGCAGACACCCCTCCACCATCACACGGAAGCTACACCATACAATACGCAGACGACATAACACAAATCATCACATACCCCAACACCACAGGAAAACAAATGCTTGCCAGGAAAACACAACACGAGATCCACAAAATTAACACATACGAGAAACAATGGAAAATTTCAACAAACACAAACAAATTTCAACTCCTAGCCATCTCATCACGACAACCACCACCAATCAAGATTAACAACACCATAATACCATACAACAAACAAGCACACATCCTAGGCCTCACCATAACAACACAAGGAATACAAACACACATTAAAAACAGAATAAGAACAACACAAACCACACTAAACAAACTAAGACGTTTCCGAGGACTCAAGACAAAAACACAAATACAACTGTACAAGACACTAGCACGACCACAACTAGAATACCCACCCATAATCAGTCACAAGTACACCTACAAACAAATAAAAAAAATGCAAAAATTACAGAACAAAACAATACGTAGTATACTAAAACACAAACCCCCCTACTTAGAAACAACACAACTTCACGAAACAACTAAATTAGAAACCATACATGCACGATTGATAAGACTGAGCAGTAAAGCCTGGAACACCACATCAAACAACACTCTACCACAGCCCCCACCAAGCAATAAACAAAGACATGACCATAAAAACTGGCCTACACTAAAAACCATTCTTGGTTGAGCCCCTGGACTTTCCCCTATCTAAATAAAAAATAAATAAATAAATAAATAAAAAGGAAGATCACGCATGTTAGAACTAAGATAATCTCAACATAAGAACACTCAAGGCACTTGCCACATCTAAGCACACATATCTACTCGATATGTGTGTATAACTAACTCATTACTTAATAATAAACTTCACATGGCACATTAGCCAATAAGAAACAACCGTAACCTTCCTAAAAAAAAAAAAAAAAAAAAAAAAAAAAAAAAAAAAAAAAAAAAATTATATATATATATATATATATATATATATATATATATATATATGTTTAATTGAGAGCAAGTATGACACAACTTAACATAAAAAATAACATTAACTAAAATAAAAAACTTTACGTTAAATTACCAAAACTTGTATCAATTCACGGCCCATTGCCGATACTTAGTCACACCTGCTCCCAAACTATGTAAATATTGATCACCTTTTAAAAATTATGCAATGTAGGAAGCACTCACATGATTTTTATTTGTATTAAACAAACACATTCTCACTAAAGTCAACTTCACATAACCAATAAGTATACTACCAAATGAGTGCTTCCTCCATATCTATTAACTTTATTACTTATTACATGTCATTATTATTATCAAATTATTACTATATGTTTAGCTAGTTAGGGAATTAATTTTAGTAAGCTAGGATGACCAATTACAAACACAAACTACTATGCAAGTGGGTCCGCCCCACACTATCTCTCTCACACTTCCTTCACTTTCTAAACTTTACCTTCACCTATCACCCCCCCCCCCTCTTGCATCCCACATTTTCTCACTTCCCTGTCGCCTCTATTCAATTCAAATATGCACAGAGATAAAACTGATTCTGAATGGACAGGACATCCTCGCTGCGCATCTTCATCGCCTTGAACTCGACTGATTTAGCCACGATTACCCTAGTCGCTAGCTCTGATCGTGTGCTAACGATTATTATAACGAAAGTACTGCTACCCGAGCTAATTCCCCCTTATCCGAGGAATCTCGCTCTGGCAGGATTATGCCCCACATAACTCTCCCTGCACGGTTAGCGTAGCCCTTGCGGTTCTGTTAAAAATCGCTTTCACGGCGGGAGAGGGGGGACCCTTCTTCAAGCGTTTAGCCCGGTCTCGCGCACCCTCGCGCAACCGAGCCTCGTTATTCGATTGACTGCTTACCAGGTAGACAGGAGAAGACAGTACGAACGCGCTAGCTTACGCCCGCGAACCCCTGCCCCTTAGATTACGATTTTTTTTCTCCCTCTTAGTTGTTGAGGATTATAGGTTTTCAAGTTAGTTTTCTCGTTATCAGTGCCGCCATGGCGGACACTGAATCTTGGACCTGCGTGTCTAAGTAGAGACGCTGCGCTCCGGGTTCACCGGTTCCACCGAGTGGCGAAGCTGCTGTGGTGATGGTCCGATTCTGGATTCTGGATTCCAAGGAAAGACCACCTCACTTGCGCGGGATCGGGTTTTGTGGGAGGGGAAGAATGTCTGTAGGAAAATGAAAAGATAGTAGTGTATAAAAGAGGGCTATTGCCACCGGGCGAATTGCGAGCGATTTGGGGCTTATTTGTTGTCGTGGCTTAGGAGAACTGGGCTAGGAACTTGGACGGCGGCGCCAATGCCGGGAGGAAGAGCAGATTATATCACCAACGAAAGTTTGGAAAATGGTAGGAGACGTAGTAGGAGAGAAAGGAGGAAAAACGGAAAAGTCTTTAGTGGGAGGTAAACTGAAATGAGAAGATGTAGTATAAGAGAAAGTGAGAAAGGAAACGAATTTTAGTCGAAGAAAAAGGAAGTGTATATGTTTGTGCGTGGGATGCAGCTATGTTCGTGAGAGGTGTGTGTGTGTAATTTACGGTTAGTGAGTAGATTACACTTCCCGCGTGTAGAGGGCGTTCCTGATTAGCCCCAGGTAAGGCATGAGAATTCCTGTTTTACCCCAGGTTGGGTTTGAGTAGCCTGTCAGTTAATGTGATATTATTATTATTATTATCATTATTACCATTACTATTATTATTATTACATTATTGCGGCTATCACCAGTCAAGCTGGTGAAGGGGTGTGTTACTTGTAGGTACGGTTATACACGTCTTATCGTGTACACCACACGTGGGACGGGCGCAGCTGACAGATAGTCTGTACGGTGTGGTCTAGATGTAATATGTTGTATCAGATGTTTGTGTTTGGCGTGCATTTTTTCTAGGTGTCTTGAGTGAAGTTTGTGTTTGTGTTGGTTGAGTGGACGGATGTTGGAAATTTGGTGTAGAGACTCAGTGGTTCTGAAGTCGCTCCATCGCGAGCCCGTGATGAACTGGACAGCGGCATTCTGAACCTTCTGATGCTCGTAGTTATTAGTGGCACATGTCAGCTGGCTTAGTCCCGGGGACTGGCACAGAATCGGTCTGACGAGGGCTAGGTACAATCGACGTTTGGTTCTCAATGTTGCAGTTTTGAAGCGTCTGAGCTTACCCAGCACAGCCCTAGCCTTCGCTCCCTGCTTGCGGAAGTGTGGGTTCCAGGTAAGGCCATTATCAAGTGTGCTACCCAGCACACGGGTATGGTCTTTCGCTGGGATGTTTGTGTTGTTTATTTTAAGAGGAGTGTTTGTGATTGTTCTGTTGGTTCGTTTGCAGCAGAAGTATACAGCATTGCATTTCGACGCGTTGGTCTTAATGCGCCACTGTTGCTCCCACGCGTGTGCCCCGTCTAGGATGTTTTGCATTACGTGTAACGCTCCCTGCAGCGTTTTGTGTCTGCTTATGTGGTTAGTGTCGTCCGCATACGAAAGAGTTAGAGCCTGGTTGCGAGGATAAGCTGGCTCTGGCAGGTCATTCGTATATAGATTGTACAGAGTGGGGGCAAGGACTGGCCCTCGCGATACTCCAGCCTTCGGCATAAAAGGTTGGGACAGACAGCCCCGCCACTTTATTCTTATTGTCCTGTCGTCCAGGTAGTTGCAGGGCAACCTTGCGAACGGTAGGGCAAAGTCGAAGTTGTGGTACAATTTGTACTTAAGGCCTTCATGCCAGACAGTATCGAATGCCGTCTCCACATCCTAACAAACCAAAATGGCCTTACCAGGGCGACCGTCTGGCGGTCTTTGAACCCATTGAGTGATCATGGATATAACGTCGTCTGCACCTCGCTCCGGCTGAAAACCAAACTGGCAGTCCCTCAGCACATTCTCCGTCTCTAGGTACCCGGTCAGTAGGCGGCAGAGGACGTGCTCAAATACTCCAGAAAGGAGATTGGCCGGTATGAAATGGGGGCGGAGGCGGGTTTCTGAGGTTGGGGAATGAGGATAGTATGGGAGGCCTTGAAAAGCTGTAGGGAGTACCCAGAGGCTAATGAGGTATTGTATAATATCGTCATGTGTGAGATTATGTTGTCTGGCAAACGTTTGAGTATGTGTGCATCGATGCCTGAAGGGCCAGGGGATTTTAGTTTTAATGCCGAGATAACCCCCTTTACCTCCTCCAAAACGATGGGGCAGATAAGGGGATCATCTTCATCTAACTGAGAGAGATCAACAGTCTCGTCGGGAATGAGGACACTACAGTTGTTCATGAAAGAACTACCTCTGTGCAAGGTGTTAAAGCAATGTGGTCCTTGCACGGGATGGGGCTTAAAGACCTCAGTCGCCAGAAAGTCAGCTTGGTGTTGAGGAATGTATGCAGAGTGGTTAAGATGGTTGATGACCTTGGGTGGAGGCACAGAGCACTCCTCCAGCTCACGTTTGAGGGTCCTCCAGAACTTGGAAGGGTCCGTCTCACAGGCGCCGGAGAGCGAGGCCATCAGTTGCTCCTCCTCTCGATGTGAATCGATGTAGAGGGACTTCCTCAGGCTACTCTGTAGCCAGTGCATGTCTCTTAGGATGGCTACACGGGCCTCTAGGGGTGCTTGTAATAGATCTGTAGATCTGTTCTGTAGTGCAATGCGTAGTCTGTTAGTGCGCATAGAAGCGGTGAACGTGGCAATCTTTCGGTGCTTTGTTCTAGGAATGTGCTTTTTTACAGCGTTTTTGACAAACTTTGTAAGTGAGCGCCATTCCTGCTCTATCGCCGCTTGTGGAGTGTTGTCCATGTTTGTGTTGGTGTATGTCGTGAGAGTGTTTTTGAAGCCTTCCCAGTCGGCCTGACTGTAACGTAACCGAGGCTCACTGGGGATAAGGATGGGTGAGGTGGAGATGCGAAGGATTAAGGGTATGTGGTCTGAGAGGGTGGGGGCACCGGGTGAGATAGTGGAGTTGAGGAAGAAAGCTCGGCTGTTGGAGAACACCAGGTCGGGCTTACCCTCCAATCCATGACCTATGAATGTGGGAAAGTCCGGACCTAGGAACTTCAGCCGGTGAAGTATAGTAAGAGAGTGTAGTTGCCGACTCACTGAGCTGCTGTTGTGCGTTCCAGGGCTCCAAGCAGCATGACTGCAGTTGAAATCGCCAATGAAGAAGGTTGGGATTTTGTATGACATCACCTTGGCAATGTCAACAAAGGGGAGGAAGGGGATACGGGGAGGGCAGTAGAGGGTACAGAGGAGGATGGGACCGCGAGTGGTGCTTAACTTGATCGCGAGCATCTGCTCATAATGAAATTGATCAAGTATAGTTGCCTGGAGGGACTTCCTGGCCAAGCAAGACCCCGACTCCAAGTGTTGAAGCCTTGAATCTTGGGAAGAGAGTCGGGGGCTGGATCACCCATCGAAGTCAAACAAATGACATCAGGACCGTGTCTGGCAATCTCTAACAAGGTGCTGGTCCTTTGTGGGGCCCAGTGACGGACGTTCTGGTAGAACACACGTAAATCCAATCTATCCATAGGAATAGTTGTCTTTAGTGAGTCCTACTAGCTGGAGGGAGTTTTAAGAGGAAGCTTAGTTAGCCTTAGGGGCTTGGAGGGTAAGCACTTCGCTGTCGGAGGAGGAGGAGGAGGAGGATGCACTATCGCTAGACTGGACAGTGTCTGGAATAGTGCTGGTGAAGGGGATTATGTCCCGCAGCGTCTCCTTTGTGAGTTTCGTCATGTTCAACTTAGGCCTCCCAGTCGAGCTGGCTCGTGGTATGGCCACGCGGCGCGGGAGCCCGGAGGAGGATTTGTTTGCCCCTGACGAGGAGGAGCGGGGGCTTAGGATTGGGGAGCGTGAGCGGTTGCTACGTAGGTAGGATTCATGTCTGGATGCCCTGGACTTGGGGCGTGATTGCCTGGGGTTAGGTACTTGCGCAGCCTTCTTGGGGCAGGTGGAGGTGGAGGAGGAGGAGGAGGAGGAGGAGGTGGAGGAGGAGGGTGGGGAAACAGAGGGAGCGGTGGTGGGAGGGGTAGGGGCAGGGTGAGGATAGGATGGGTTGTTGGGACCAAAGGGAATAGCCTCTAGGACGTGAGGTGGAATGGGGAAGGCAGGTAAGCCCAGGTGAGTGAGTGCTGTGGACAGCACTTCCTGCACCTGCTCCTTGCTCTTGGACATGAGCATTGCCGAATAGACAATACTCAGAGCAAGTACTTGAGCATCCCTCGCCTGGTTGCACCTTTCGTCTCCAGACGGACACTGGAGATTACCAGCTGCCTCCCTTTCCACGGTGCTGCCGATAATTGATGCAACCATGTTAGGGACTTTGGTACAGGTGGAGGGCCTGCTCGCATCCTGGCGAGAACGCTTGGACTTCGTCCTCTGCGTCCGCTGCTCCTTGGGGGCGCAAGAAGGCTCCTGGTCAGGGGCGGCAGCAGGGGAGCTAGCCCTCCTCTTTACACCTGAGTGGGTTCTGGGTTTGGGGGTGGGGGGTTGAGGGATTTTGCCTTGGGATGGGGAGGAGGGGGAGGGGGTGGAGGAGGAGGGGGAGGAGGTGGAGGAGGTGTAGGAGGAGGAGGAGGAGGAGGTGGAGGAGGAGGAGGAGGAGGAGGAGGTGGAGGAGGAGGAGGAGGGGGTTTTGGTTTTAGGACGAGGATTAGAGGGTTGCGCAGGTTGGGGGCGGGTGTTGGGAGCTGACCTAGCCACCGGTTGAGCAGGCTGCGCTGTGTCAGCCGCCTTTCTCCTTTCCGGGCAGGAATTGGATATGGCGCTGTGGGTTCCCCCACATTGGAGACACCTGAGTCTCGCTGCCTCGCATTCTCTATACCGATGTCCGTCGGTAGCACACTTGGAGCACCTAGTCAGATTGGGTTGAGGACAGGATCGAGATTCATGTTTCAGGGAGTAACATATCAGGCATTGCCTGACTTGCAGGTTCTTAAACTCTCTAATAGACGATGGGGGCAGATATAAGAAACTAATCTCGAGTCCTACCCTGAGAATCTTCTCAAGGTCGGACCTAGATTTTAGGGAAATCCTGACGAAATCAGTGCCCGGAGGCCGGAAGACATCGACAAAGTCAACATCCGAGTTCCTCTCCCTTAGGTCACACAGAATGGCTTCCTTATCCCCGAGCTTGTCAAGGACCATCCTACCCACGTACATGGATGCTCTGACATGAGCGTAGGTGGGTGTGACCCTACGGGGAGAGAAACCCAGCTTCTCCAGCCTGATCACAGTCCTCTTCTCGAAGCAGGCATCGAGACTATCCTGATCCATCAAGTGGAACAGGACATTTGCCCCTTCCGTCTGGGCAAAGCGCACAGGAGCACTGCCTATCACACCGCTCAATTGGTTGGCATCGTCCACAAGCGAGATGCCATCCGGGCGTGAGTTGCCTCTCACAAAAACCACTTGAAAGTTGGTTTTCATGATGAGGGCGCTTGACGGTAAGTTATACGAGAATCAGACACGTCAGGGAAGGAGAGAAAGAGGAAGAGCAGAAGCACCTACGAAGAAGACGGTCAAGACACGAATTTTCTTAAGGCGCTAAAAGAGGATACAGAAGGCGGGCCGTGTTGATGTGTACTGGTTATAACCAAGTCGAAGACTTGATACGAGTGTCTTTTGTGTTAACTGTGATCTAGATGCAGGCACAGCTAAATGTGTAGTGTTATTTCTCTTTTCTACGAAGGCAAGACTCTGAAAACAGAGAGCGATTACGTGACTTCGGAAGTGTTGTGTAGGTAAAGTACACCACTGAGTATCAATGGATATTAAGCACTTGTGTTAACTGTGATCTAGATGCAGGCACAGCTAAATGTGCAGTGTTCTTTCTCTTTTCTGCGAAGGCAAGACTCTGAAAACAGAGAACGAATACGTGACTTCGGAAGTGTTGTGTAGGTAAAGTACACCACTGAGTATCAATGGATATTAAGCACTTTTGTGTCTGTGTTTACCCTGAGATTTCTTTACTTACGGAGAGTAGGCGTTGCTGTTGAGTCAGTTGGTCGGTTAGACGCAGTTAGACTCAAGAGTGTGCTGGTACAAAGGGGCGATGCTAGGGGCGATGCTAGGGGCAATTAGCGATGAGCTGGAGCTGGAGCGGAGACGTCCGAGTTCTGCGAGCGCTGAGTTGATTAGCTCGAAGGGTGGCAAGCTCCCCACCTTCAAGGTTGTACCCTCGGCGGGGTACGACACCGCTTTTGAGGTGGTAAGAGCGCTCGAGAAGGGCCCTCTCCGCGGTCAGCTCTTGTCCCTTCGACCCCTTGGCGACGGTAACGTGCTCTTGCTACCGAGCAGTTATGACGTCGTCGAGGAGTTGGAGAGGATCAAGTCACTCGATGGCAAGCCGTTGAAACTAGAGCGGCTTAACCCGGAAGACCGAACGCATCGTCTCGTGGTGCACGATTTCCACACCTCTTACTCGACCGAGGTTATAGAGGACTATCCTCAAGTAATCGCGGCCACGAGAATGCGACGGTGGGACAAGCGTCCGACACGCCAGGTCCTTATCACTGTGAAAGGCGAACCTTTCAATTCGATTGACCTGGGTTGGTATGGCAGGCATGATGTACGAACGTACATCCCAGATCCTCTCCGTTGCTTCAGGTGTCAGCGCTATGGTCACCACCAAGCGAGGTGCTCTGCGAAACAACCTAAGTGTGGTATTTGCACCATGCCTCACGCCACCGAAACTTGTCTCAACAAGTTCAAGGCTGGTGCTGAGACTGTTGCCAAGTGCCCCAATTGTAGCAAGAAACACCACGCCTGGAACACCTCATGCGCAGTGCGTCAGGTGCAGGCCATTGCCTCAAAGGAGAGGACTGAGAAGCGACAGGACTTCATACCTGCCCCCCCCAGGAACATTTGTATGGGGCAGCAGGAAACACTCTCCTGCCACTGCACCACCACCACCTACACACAGTGCTCCTGATCTGAACAATCAGGCGCACTTCCCAGCACTGAATACAGCTCCCACACAGACACAAACAGTTCCCAAAAAGGCCACGCCCACCTCCAAACCCGTGCCCGCCTCTAAACCTGCACCCATCTCCAAATCCACACCTGCCTCTAATCCCACCCCTAAACCTAACGCCAAACCCACGCCCCCCGTACCAACCCCACGAGCACAGGACCGACGGTCCCCTCCACCTGAATATCCGTCCGATGTCATCCCACTCAGGGAGGATGACATCGAGCTGATAGTGACTGGCGTCGTGTCTGCTGTCGCCACGACTTTTGGCAAGGATGACACAGGCAAGATGCTGGAGTTGGTGAACAGGTCCGTCAAAAAATGTGCTTAAGCTCCTAAAAGAGAAGAGGAACCCTAGGCGAAAGGAGAGGACTCCCTCCCCCTCTACCTCCTCCTCCCCTGCCTCTTCCACCACTTCTTCCTCTTCCTCAACCTCCTACCCTTCCACTTCCCCCAAGCCTGCCACACCCACCTTCACCATTGGGAAAGACACGCCCACTTCATCGAAGCCCAGGAGAGTGTCTTCTGCTAGGCCCCAACGCCAATTCGCATTGAGGCTTGAAGACTCCTCTTCTGATGAGGAGGAAAAGGCGTCCACTGTTTCAAAGTCGCAACCCATCTTGTCCTCTAACCGGGGAGAACAAGATGAGACCGTCATGGAAACTGACAGGGAAGAACATCGCCCTGTTCAATAATCACTTGAGGTTGCTACAGTGGAACCTTAACGGGTTCCGCAGTAAAAGTTCGTATCTCCTTGCGCTTGCGCAAGAGCTTGATTACGATATCATGCTTCTCCAAGAGACACTGGTGAGCGACGAGGTGTGATTTCCGGGATATCGCATCTTTTCCCTCCCTCGTTCACTCACTGCTAGGGGGTGCATGATCTTAGTCAAATCATCCATCCCCTGCAGTGAAATCACGGACCCTGTATCATGTGGGGATGGTGTAGAAGTTCTTGCGGTTCGACTCCATCGGGCCCACGAAACGTACACCATCTACAACATATACAGGGGCCTGAGAGCAGAACTGGACCTTGGAGAAGTATGTACTCTTGCTGCGGACAGGCTCCTCATCATAGGAGGGGACTTCAACGCCCACCATGATATTTTGATGTCGTACCAAGGGCCCAAGTCGCTGGGTACCACTTAAGTTCAGTATTAGACGAATGCCCTGACATTGCGTTGTTGAATGATGGAAATCCGACGCACGGCCGAGGTGGACGACTTGATCTGACCTTGGCGACGGCCTCTCTCCTCCCTAGGGTAACCTGGGAGGTGCATCCTATTGTCACTAGCGATCACTTCGGTGTCTCTGTGCACATACGGGATTCACCACCCATACCAGCTGTATTACCTGTTCCCAGGTGGAAGACAGCTTTGGCAAAGTGGCCAGTCTTTGAGAAGTCTGTTGAAGAATGGGCAGCGTCCTACGTTCCACCACAGGACGTGGAAACGTTGGAAGCTGACTTTTCTGCAGCCATTCAGGTGGCTGCCAACAGAGCCATCCCAAAGACTCGCCAGTCCCCCACAGAACATAAAAACAGCTGGTATTATACCCCCGAGGTGAGAGAGGCCAACCATCGGGTCAACATGCTTAGGCGTGTTTTCCGACGGCGCCGAACTCAGACCAATTTGGCTAACTTGCGCGCTGCAGTTCATGACGCTCACGTCATAGCTGCAGATGCCAGAAGAACTAAATTTCTTGAATGGTGTGAGGGCTTTACTGCTCACACCTCCCTAGCAGAGCTGTGGTCTAAGCTCCGTAAAGCTACTGGCAGGACACAACCACGACGCACTCATCATGCCCCTGATGCTGAGGCGAAGCGGCTGGTGCAGGAGTTCGTCTCTCGCTCCAGCAGCACCTCACTCCCGCAGTGCGTTCAAGACACACTGCAGGACCTCCAAGAAGTGAGGCGCCATGGTGTTGAGGACATGATGTGTCGGTCGGATGATACTGACACTAGCTTTACGCTTCAGGAGCTACGGGTCACGCACAAGACCAGCTCAGACACGGCACCTGGAGAGGACCTCATCACCTATTCCATGCTGACCCACCTTGGGCCAGCGGGTGACGAGGCACTTCTAAGGGTGATAAACGCGTCTTGGAGGACTGACAAGCTACCAACAGCCTGGAAGACGGCAATCATAACGCCAATTCCAAAGCCAAAGGAACCTAGTGCTTACCGCCCCATCAGCCTGACAAGCTGCATGGGGAAGACAACGGAGAGGATGGTGCTAAACAGGCTGCTGTGGAAACTGGGCCCATTGCATGAGCATATCCATGCTTACTGCAAGGGCACTGGCACAGCAAACAGTATAGCAACACTCCTCAACGCTGTCAGTGGAACACCGTCCATCGTGGTCTTTTTGGATCTGGAAAAGGCGTTTGAGCTGGCCAGTCCACTTGTGATATTGGACACCCTTGCTCGCAAGGGCGTAAAAGGCAAGCTGCTTTCTTGGATTGCTGACTATCTCAGTCACCGGTCTGCGAAAGTACGCTTTCAGGGTCACATATCAGAGGCCAGAATGTTGGAGAATGGCACTCCACAGGGGGGGTCCTCAGCCCCACCCTGTTCAATGTGCTCGTCTCCAACATTCTGGAACTACCTCTACCACGTGGGTGCAAGGTCATCTGCTATGCAGATGACATTGCGCTCATAATTACTGGGAAACGGCAGTGCTTCAACAGGGCTCAGCGCTGTTTAAGTACTGTGGCGACGGAATGTAGCAGGTTAGGGTTAAAGATCTCCCCTACAAAATCGAAGGCCATGGATTTGAAACTCTGCACAGAAGGGGAGCACCTCAGCATCCAGGACCTTAGGCTGGACTGGGTTCACCAGTATCAGTATCTGGGGGTCTGGATTGATGGGAGGCTCACCTTTCAGAGAGAACTTACCTATCTCAAGGAGAGACTGAAGGCAAGAACCACAGTTATGAGAGCAATGACGGGGAAGGCACTCGGTGCCACACATCGGGTCCTTCGCACATTCTATGTGCACGCAGTCCGCAGTCTGGTGGACTACGCTGCCCCAGCTCTCATAAATGTGGCGACTGCCAAGCTTGAAGCCCTGGAGCCTTGCCAAAATGCCGCAGCAAGGATTATCCTGGGAGCTCAACCTTGGACTAAGATTGTTAACCTCCGAATGGAGGCTTCATTGCCTTTATTAACAACACGGGTCAGAAGGCTGGAGGTCGACTTTCTTGCCAAGTTGGTCCAGAGCTCCAGGATAACTGAGCTGAGTCAGAACCTTGTGACAGCTATGGGACGGGTGGGTAATTTTATCCACTCTGATACCTGGCTGTCACAAGCGGCTGGGATCCTGGACTCCTTCAAGCTCACCAGCACTCTCCTGGAGAAGGGAAGGGACTCTCCACACCCAGAGTTCAAGCCCCCACCACCATGGCTATCGATACCTGCTACCTTCGTTGTCACAAAGCTTCCCAGTAAGAAGAAGTTATGTGACCAGGAAAGAGTACGAGCACAGGCCCTACAAGGTGTCCGCGCACTGTCGAAACCTGGAACGGCGGTCTATTACACGGATGGCTCCGTAGACCCAAACAGGCCTCGCAGTGCGGGGGCTGCCTTCGTGACGGATGGTTTGACCTACGGCAGGAGAGTATCTGATCATGCGTCCACTCTCCAAGCCGAGGCCATTCCGAGTTGAGAGTCCGTACTAAGAAGACGTGCGCCTCTACACTCGTACTTATTGCCGTTGGTAGCCTTACTCGCGACTGTAGCCCGCCGAGGTTTGTTAAAATCAGTCAAGAGTAAGGAGTACTGCATCGTTCCACCCGTTCTATCCTTCAGTGGTGGCATAGGTCAGGTTTTCCTCTTACGTGTTTCATATAGGTGACACGTCGTGTTTGCGTATCGAGACTTCCGTACCCTGCTATACCCCCTCACGGCTACCGGCCCGAAGGCTACGGGCGGGCCTTATTCCCTCCTCCCCCCTCCCCCCTCCTCCTTCCCGTGAGACGGCCAGTGTGCCGAGCGCCACGGGACAACTGTATCCACCTCCCCCTCCTCACCAGCACTTACCCAAGCCAGACCTAGGTGCTTCGTGGTCAGTGGACGGCGGCGCTGGCGGTTGCTTTAGCAACGCCAAGCGACGTCATGAACTCAACACCCGTACCCCCCGGAGTGAAGCGACAAAGGGACATTGCTTTAGGCAGCGATTCGGAAGAAGAATGCCTAACGGCAAAGAGAGCACCTCCTTCCTTGGAGCCAGATATGGCCCAAGAAACTCTAGAGCCACCCATGGACGTCACAACCCCTCTGGAAGCCACACCGACTCCTCCCCAGAAAGCACCTCGATCCATCTCTCCAACGACTGTAATGCCTACGCCCCAGGAACCCGCCCCATCGACCAGCACAACCTCTGTAGTCCACGAACCCTCTCTGCTGACCTCCCCCCCTGTAGCTATGCCCCCCCTCTGGGACTACCTCCCCCCCTGTGGCCGCTCCAGTTGCTCATCCCCCACAAAACAACAGCAAAGCACAGAAAATAATGAAGTACAAGGTACCCTCCAACACCGGGTTTTCCAATCCCTACGAGGTTGTTATGGCATTAGAGTTGGACAACAGACAGGCGAGGTTCACTGTCCGTCCCAACCTACAAAAGGAGCTGGTACTAACACCACAGAACCTGGAAACATCGACGTACCTCCAAAAGATCCAGTCCCTCAATGGGAAAACTGTCTCGCTCATCCCACTGCCCCCAGAAGAGAAACCGATCAAGGCCGTCCTCCTAGGTTACCCGCTGGAGTTCCCAATACACAGGATCAAGCAACACCCCAGGATCCTGGACGCCACAAGATGCCTCACAGGGAACAAAGAACCAACCCGACAGGTTATCATCAATCTGCAGGGCACTGTCCCGCAGAAATTGGACTTAGGAAATTGGGGCAAATACAAACTCCGCCCATTCATCCCAGAACCACTACGCTGCTACAGATGCCAGCAATACGGGCACCATCAGACCAGGTGCAGCCGAAAAACAACCTGTGCCATTTGCAGCGGCCCACACGACTCAAAAAACTGTTTCCAGAAACACAAAGACGGAGTCGCGATCTCTCCACAGTGCCCCAACTGCAAAGAAGAGCACCCAGTTTGGAGCGGACACTGCGCTGTGAAACAGTTACACAGAAAGGCACCCCTTCCCACAAACAACCACAATCTCATACCCAGGACCCCCGCGTGGGGCGCCCCCCCACAAGCAACCAGTGCCCCACCACCACCTCTCATGACAATGGCAACATTTCCACCGCTCCCCACCAGCAAACCACAACCGCTGCCCAGGACAACGTCCCCCCGCCCCCCTCCTCAATCACGAACCAAGAGCACAGCAGCGCCACCCCAGCCCCTCTCCACCGCACAGAACGACAGTTATATCATCCCCAAGGCCAACATGAGGGAATTCATAACTACAATGGCGACGGCCATCGCCAAATGCATGGGTGTTCAGAGCACACCAGTAACAGAAATAGTAACTGCAGTCATGGACCACATTCTAATTCAAGTTCCCCCTACTGCCTCTGTTACCCCTCCCACACCAGCACCCCCACCCCTATCAACCCACTTGAGCAGCATTGGAGACACCACTCCCCCTACTACCACGACGTGCAAGGACAACGTACCTTCCAAGAAGAGCGAGACACAATTCACACCCCCTGTGGCTCAGAACACCAACGCCCCCGTGACTACCTCACAGGAACAGATCTCACACCCCACGCCCAAGGAGGCCAACCCCCCTTCACTGCCAGAGACCATGGACATGAACGTCGACAGTCCAGCCCCAACCAGCCCAGCCTCCTCCCTAGAGGACAACGAGATACCAGACTCCCCCTCCACGGGGCCGTCGAGCAGCAGTGCCGAGGACTCGTCATCCGAGGAGACGACCAGCAGCGAGGGAGAAATAGCAGTGACGTAAGTCTTCCCCCAGCCCCTCCCCCCACCCCCTCCTCCACCTCATACCACTCCCACACCCTTCCCAAATCAACCTCCTCCCCCACCATCTAGGAGAGCACTGAAATTCCTCCAGTGGAATATAAATGGACTGGTGAGAAAGGTCCACGTCCTTCAAGCTGCACTACACACAAGAAATGTGGATGTATGTTTCCTCCAGGAAACAAATTGGCCCGACCACCGACCACTACGTGTAGCAGGATATCAGATTCACCACATCCCACGAGGCCCAAATTCACACGGTCTCGCCACTCTCGTCCGTACCACCATACCTAGTGTAAGAGTACAGGAGGTTCCTTGTGGTAATGGGGTGGAAACACTTGCCGTCCAACTCACTCTCGCTACTGACACTTTATTAATGTACAATCTCTACCGTCCTCGCCCGGCACTGCTAGAAGCCGATGAACTGTTTACCTTAGCAACACGCGAACCCGTACTCATCGCCGGGGACTTTAACGCCCACCACTCTACCTTCCAATCCCCCCTTCCCCCTAATGCATCGGGACACCACCTTGCCACTCTATTAGACGAAATCCCAGAGATCACACTCCTAAACAACGGTGAACCAACACACATCCTGGGGAGCCCCTTAGATCTCACTTTCATATCAACGGCGCTGACCCAATATTCCCATTGGGAAGTCGATGCCCAGCTCACCAGCGATCACTTTGCCGTCCTCACCACCTTGACGGTCAACCCCCCCCCCCTCCCTTCTTCGGCTCCACGATGGAACACAAAGAAAGCAAATTGGACGGCTTTCCAAAAAGCTATAGAAGAATGGTTTGAGAACTACACTCCCCCGCAGGACCTTGACAGAATCAATGAAGACTTCGTAGCCGCCATACAGACTGCGGCAAGTAAGACCATCCCCCAAACTAAGGTGGGTTCTAGAACACACGCTGATCGATGGTACTACGATGACACCGTTAAAGAGCAGAATCATCGTATCAACGCCTTCAGGAAGTTCCTCCGGCGCTATCAATCGCTAGAAGCGAGGAACCTACTGAGAACCGCCATTCGCCATGCCCGAGAGATCACACGTAGAGTACGTGAAGAGAAATGGTTGGAATGGTGTGCTACCTTTTCATCTCAGACAACCCTGCGCGACCTATGGCACAAACTGAGGTTAGCCTCCGGAACTACTTCACGCTCCCCCACTCACCCCGACCCCCGGCATCAGGCCCAAATATTAGCGCATCAGTTTGGGGACCGCTCCTCCCCCTCTCAACTTCCCCCTACTATTCGACAAGAACTCTCGCTACTAACACCTAACAGGGAGGCACTAATAACCACTGCCTCGGTTCAAGCGGGACCTACCGACCAACCATTTACCCTGAAAGAACTAGAAAAGGCACAAAAGAAGAGTAGGGACACCGCTCCAGGTAGCGATGGTATTCTCTACTCCTTCCTCAACCACCTAGGTCCTGCCGGAGAATTAGCAGCATTAGCGCTTTTCAATGCCTCCTGGGAGGAGGGAAGACTCCTGGTAGACTGGAAGAGGGCAGATGTCATCCCCATCCCTAAACCCAAGGACCCCGCCAATTACAGACCTATCTCCCTCACCTCCTGCGTTGGGAAAATGGCGGAGAGGATGGTACTAAATCGTCTCCTTTGGTGGATAGGACCATTCGACCACAACATGTATGGCTTCACCAAGGGGGTAGCAGCACAAAACTGCATAGCCACACTCCTTGGTCTAATCAACAACGGCCCTGCCATTGTGATATTTCTTGATCTCGAGAAGGCCTTTGAACTGGCCAATGCTCCTGCCATACTCGCCTCATTAGCAGCCAAAGGGGTCACGGGGAGGCTAATGTCTTGGGTGTCCGATTACCTGCGGGACAGGAAGGCAAGGGTCCGATTTCAAGGCCACCTATCTGATTATCATCAGATGCAAAATGGAACACCACAAGGGGGAGTTCTTAGTCCCACACTCTTCAATGTGCTAGTGGAAAATCTACTCCTTCTACAGCTTGGAGAAAATGTACACCTCCTGTGTTACGCAGACGACCTGGCATTAGTGGTTTCAGGTAGAGATGACCTCACCCACAAAGCACAAGATGCACTACATCGCATCGCGGAAGAGTGTGGGAGATTAGGGCTAAAAATCTCTCCCACTAAGTCAAAGGCCATGACCATTGGAAAGGAACCCCCACCCGCTCCACTCCAAGTACAGAACACTCCGCTGCAATGGGTAAATGCATATCAATACTTGGGTATTTGGGTGGATACGCAGCTCACTTTCCACAAAGAAATTCAGCACCTTAAGAATATTACCAAACTCCGACTCAACCTAATGCGGGCCATGACAAGACCACAACTAGGGGCAAGCCACAGAGTCCTAAGAACGTACTACGTACAAGCTGTGCGTTCCATTGTAGATTACGCAGCGGTGGCCCTCGTCATCCTCCCACAAACAGCGTGGAACAAGTTAGAAGCGCTACAAAACCAGGCTCTCCGTACTATAACTGCGGCTCCCCCCTGGACACGAGTTGCTAACCTCCAACAGGAGGCAAGTGTCACACCGCTAAGGCTACGTGCGGCAAGACTGTGCTCCTGTCTCCTAGTTAAGATCCTATGCACTGATAGGACAAGTGACATACGGGAAACATTAACAAATGCATTGACCAACAGAGCCCATAATTCCCGTCGCCTATGGACCATACGGGCCACGAACACCATACACGACCTCAACTTACACTCTATCGTACGAAGACGTATGCTTGACCGTCCTCACCCCGATTATGTTCCCCCGCCCCCCTGGGAATCATCTCCAGCCACCTTCTAAGCCTTCCCAATGACAACCAGGAAGGCCGACTGTGATCCGGACAAATTAAGACCCAAAGTCCTCAAGGAAATACAGGCTATCACCCCTTCAAACAGCGTAACATACTACACTGATGGGTCGGTTGACCCCAACACAGGCAGATGCGGGGCAGCCATCGTTGTCGACAATGGGGAAACAAACCACTGGAGAGTGAGTGATGGGTGCTCCACCTTACAAACGGAATTAGCTGCTGTTCTACAAGCATTGGAGCACGCACAAGCAACAGATAGACAAACCATAGTAATCCACACCGACTCTAAAGGAGCCCTAGATGTCCTGCAGAGAGGAGTTGGCGCAGACAACGTCTTTCTGCAGACATCTATCGAAATCATGATCACCCGGCTGCACCAACGGGATAGAAAAACCATCATACATTGGATACCTAGCCACATTAACACACCAGGCAATACCTTGGCAGACGACGCAGCCAAAGCAGCCACAAGACGAGGTGAGATCACAATACCCGTAACACCATCTATGACACAAATACGAAGTGCATCCAACAAACGCACGCGCATAATGGCACAGGAGGAACACAGCAACCTCATCGCTACCTCGGCCTCCGCAAAGTGGTACTATCTGACAACCAGATACGAACCCATCTCCTTCCCTACTGGTGCACACAGACGAGTGGAGTCCATAATACATAGGCTCCGACTAGGATACCCCTGCGGGTGGCAGGTACTTGGAGACAATGTCCGGAGAGATAGACAGTGCCGCCTCTGCGGAGAGCAGCCTCCCCAACCTCTCCAACATTACTTAATAGAATGTGCATCCACGGCCCCCATCCGTATTGACCTCCGCCCCCCTCTCACTCCTGAAAGAGTGGTGAGGCATATCACAAACTCCCCAAACCCCACAAGAATACGCTTCCTATTGAACCACCCCCCACCTGGAACAATCTAGATAGAGGATGGATCAATCAGCCTAGGACCGGGCCACCTTCAGGTTAAGGCCCGGGCAGGAGTATTATCTCCTGCAAATCATAAAAAAAAAAAAAAAAAAAAAAAAAAAAAACCGAGGCCATGGCGGTGCAAGGAGCTTTAGAGCATGCTCTAATATCTCTAGCGGGTCCTGTGGTGATCCACACGGATTCACAGTCTCTGCTAGGCAGCTTAGAATCAACACAGCCCAGCGACAATGTACGCCTACTGACCTCCATCCTAGTACTCCTGCTGAAGCTACATCAGCAAGGCAGGAGTGTTACGCTCAACTGGGTGCCAAGCCACGAAGGTGTCCCAGGTAACGAGCTAGCCGACGCCGCAGCAGAAGCGGCGCGCAAAAGACCTGAAGTCGATGTTGTCGTCCCTCTCAGCAGAAATCAGTTGCGCCTACGCACCAGGGCTCTTAACCAGGTACAACGGTTCCTCGAGCACAGACTGGAGGCAGAGGTGTCAGAGAGGGCGAGGTGGTACAGGGCAGTCACAGACTACGAGCCCCTTGTACTTCCTCGCTCCACACCTAGAAAAGTGGAAACTCTGCTTTTCCGTCTGCGGCTGGAGGACCGTTGTTTCTGGCAAATCAAGACCAACGCCACGACCGAAGAGAGCAGATGCCATCATTGCCGCCACCCTGAAGCCACCCTTGACCACTACCTCAAGCATTGCCCCGCAACTGCTTTTCTGAGGAGAGGGCCTCCGACAACATCTGAGGGTCTTGTGCGCCGCCTAGGCAGCCACTTAAGTCTGTTTGAACTGCGTCGGCTGGTGGAGTGTCAGCCCCCCCTTTAATTTTCATATGTATATTCATGTCCAGGAGGGTGAATTCATGGCGATGTGCATACGTATACTGCATGCCTATGCACATCTAATGTATGTATGAGTGTGTGTGGCCAAGGCCACACACAGTCATACATTGAATCACCACCCCCACCTCCAATTTTTACATATATGTCTCTCTGTCCGGAAGGGTGATTTATAGCGATGTGCATACGTATATCGCTTACGTATGCACATCTAATGTATGTATGAGTGCGTGTGGCCAAAGCCACACACACTCATACATTGAATCACCCCCCCCCCCTTCCTTTACATTATATACGTTAGATGTCATCACTAATATCAATATTCAGCTATATTTTGAAGGGTGCATTCACTGAGATGTGCATGCGCATTTTGTATGCGTGTGCACATCTTGTGAACGTATGAGTGTGTGTGGTTGGGCCCACACACACTCATATGTACAAATCACCCTCCAAACGGGCTCACTTTAAAAGCCCGTGGGAGCTTCACTCCCGAATTTAATAGACTAGACTAGTCTAGTATGCTCCACACACTTGTTGCCCAACAACCAAAGTGTTAAGATCGTCGCTGCGCAAAGTTGTTGCATAAGAAGAAATACCCAGTACCCGAGATATTCTCAATTCTTCTGAGAACTCGCTCTGCTGGATGATATGTCCCCTTAACTCTGCTGTAGACAGCCATAACCCTTGAGGTCTTTAAAACTTGGTCTGTTCTGCAGTAGAGGGGGAACCCCCTCCCAGTCTCGTGCCCCTTTGGCACAACTGGCATAGACGCGTGCGTGCTTGGTCAGAGCTCACCAGAGATAGTAGCCGTCCCCCACGACTCCCGCGCCGAACCACTCTCCCGTACACGTTCGCGGCATTATCAGTGTAGTCGCCGAGACTTTCCATTAACTAACAACAATTAACGTTTCCTGCCCCCCGCCCCCGCCCCTACAACAATCGCCCCACAATCACCACCCCCTTACACGACACGAATCACACAAACAAAACACACAAGAACACGAGGACGTCTAACCCATTGCGCTCAGCGCAATGGGTAGAATCAGGATACGGGACTTACGTCCCAACGGCAAACAACGAACATCAGAATTATGGAACACTCTAGGCCAAAATAACATCTACATTCAAAAACTCATTACACTACACTCCGCATTCATACTGATTACTGATGACACGACCACAGAAACACTTTGCAAAAAGACCACAAAAACAACCTTCAACACCAACGGCTTCGAAATCTTAGACCCACCAGAACTCAATGCACACAGAACACTAGTTATTACACAAGTAGACCCCTTTGTCACAGAACACACACAAGAAGAAATCAAAACAGAAATCGAAAGACTGAACACCAACACACACGTCACACAAGTCATTAAACTACCACGAACTAAGACAATCCTCAAAATCAAATTTGAATCCACACAAATGGTGAAAGAATGCCTCCTAAAGGGACTCAAAATTTTCTCACAATCATTCCCCACACACGCACTCAGACAGGAAACATACACATACATTTCCCAATGCACTAATTGCTACTCACTTGAACACACACGCAAACAATGCCCACACCCATTCACATACACAATTTGCTCCAACTGCGCGTCTACACAACACAGGCAAAACCAATGCACCTGTGCCATAACCAAGTGCCTCCTTTGCGAAGGAGACCACCCAGCTGTGGCAATGCGGTGCCCAAAGAAAAAAGAGAAAGGTAAACAAATCAACAGTCAAATAAACCAACAACCACACACCAACACACAAACTTACGCCACTGCCACACAACAAAAACCAGCCCTCCTCCCTACACCAACAACTACAAACACATCACTTCACCACATGACAACAATTAACACAGCCATCACACTAGCTACACTCATGGACACACAAGAACCAGGTACATTTCAAACCACACTAGACGCAGTATACAAAGCCAACGGACTCCCAACAGTCATAATCCCCCCACAAGCCATCAACACTAAACATCTAGCAAAAGCACTCAGCAACTACACCAAACCTATCATAACACCAGTCATAACACCCACCAACACACAGACCACAGAAACCACAGAACCCATGGAGACAACAGAGCAGACACTAAAAAGACCCGCATCAAACTCTGAAAACACTAACCCCCCACAGAAACGAACACCAAACCAAACAAACAGCCTGGGACTTCAACTCGTCACATCAGAAACAGAACAGATACCAACAGAACCCACACACGACACCTTAAAAACACTCATCACCAAACAAAAAATCAAAATAATATACACAGCACCACACAAAGAAAAGGACATCATTCCACAAATAGACACAGACAAAATAAACCTAACACACTACAACATAGTACGACTAAACCAAGCCAAATTCAACAAATTCAAACAAGGACACTTTGACCTCCACGTCAAGAACACAGAGCACGAACACCACTGGACACACAACGCCGAATAAACAACCACAACAACACACTTCTACCCAACACTATGGAACAAATACACATTATCCAACACAACATAATACAGTGGACATTCAACAGAAGAAACGAACTCTGTAACATATACAACATAACAACACCAGACATCATACTTTTAAACTCAATAGGCACACCAGACAGACTCAAAATACACAACTACACAGTACACCGGCGAAACGACTACAATCAAACACATGCAGGTATAGCAGTAGCTATCAAACACAACATTAAACACAAAATACTAGACGACTTCCAAGACGAAATACTAGCGCTCCAAATTGACACAAACCAAGGACCAATAATAATAGCAACCTTATACTTACCCCCCAGATATAAACGACATATTAAGACAAACCAGAAAAAGACTACCAGTATACATAATAGGAAACATGAACGCTAAACACCCCACACTAGGACACAGCAACGCAAACATCACAGGAAGACAAATAGCACAATTAATACAAAGAAGACACATAACACACTTAGGGCCAGACTTCCCCACCTACACCACACAAAACGGACAAGGAACACCAGACATAATACTAACAAACAGACACCATCACGTAAACTACAGAATCACACCAGGACACCTAACTACATCAGACCACATCCCAATACACTTAACACTAGCAACAAAACCCATAACAATACCCACACCAGAAAGATACATATTCCACAAAGCAGACTGGACAGGATTCAGGAATACACTAAACACAGAGAGGACAAAATACGACAAAGACAGAGAACAACACGCAACAAACAATACATTGACGATAAACTCAACATATGGTACACCATGATAAAACAAGCCATGGACAAACACATCCCCAAAACAACGCAAAAAACTCTACCACACCCAAGACAATCAGATACACTAAAACTACTACAGTGGCGATACCAACAACTACAAATACAAGCTCACAATACCGGAACATGGACACCACAAGCAAAACAAGCACTACACGACATCAGAAACCAAATACTAGAAGAAAACGAACAACTATACAACGAACATTGGAACAACGAAATACGAAAAATAAACCTACAATACAATAACAACCAATACTTCTGGACACAAATCAAAAGACTAACAGGAACACCTACTAACACCACCCCTTACATTATACACAACAACCAAAAAATACACAAAGACAAAAACAAAGAACACATATTCAGACAACACTGGAAAAACATATTCAGAATCACACCAGCAGAAAACGCAACATTTGACATGGAACACGAAAGAACAATAACGACACAAATCCAAGAAATACAAGACGACATTACACCTATCAACTTAGCTGACATGAGACGACTCGACCCAGACAACACACTCACAAAACCCTTTACACTAGATAACATCAAACACATCATAAAAAAATTCAAAAACAAGGCACCTGGACAATCACAAATAAACAAAATAACATTAACTAACATTCCAGACTCAACACTACAACTACTCACAGAAACATTCAATGAAACATTCAGCATGGGATACTTCCCCGACACCTTCAAAACAGCCACACTAACATTCATACCCAAACACGGAAAAAAACCAACAGACATAAACAACTACAGACCAATATCACTACTCGAAGTCCCAGGAAAAATACTAGAAAAACTCTTACAACAAAGACTACTCAAACACTTATACAACAACAATCTCATAAACGAAAACCAACATGGATTTACAAGAAGACGAGGAACACACACAGCCATAGCCACAATATACGAAACAATTGCCATAAGCCAAAGACACAAACACGGATGTAACATAGTATCACGAGACATTACAAAAGCATTTGACAAAATATGGCACACAGGACTCAAATACAAAATACACCAAACACCCCCCCCCAGACATACTAACAAGAATACTTTGTAATTACCTAGATAACAGACACGCACAAATACGAATACACCATTATACAGGAAGACCCTTTAACATACACAGTGGAGTCCCCCAAGGAAGCATTCTTTCACCAACACTATTTAACCTCTACACACACGACACCTCCAAACCAACACACGGAGTCACACACGTACAATTTGCAGACGACCTAACACAAATCATAACATACCCAAGTAAAAAAGGAAAAAACATGTTAGCACTCAAAACAAGCAGAACAATAGAAACAATAAACACATACGAACAAAAATGGAAAATACAGACAAACAACAAAATTTCAACTACTCAACATATCAACACAGAAACCAGCAGAAATATGGATAAGAGACACGCATATACACAAACAAAGAAACATAAAGATACTAGGATTAACACTTGGAAACAGGCCTACAAACACACACGAACAACAGGAAACTACAAGCAGAAAAAACATTACACACAATAAAACGATTCAGAAACCTAGACACCAAATTAATATTAAGACTATACAAAGTACTCATAAGACCACAACTTGAATATATACCAATCACAACAATCACATTAAAACCAAGTCAACTCCAAAAACTACAAGCAGTACAAAACAAAACACTACGATTCGCCACACACTCCATACCCCCCATACTTTAACACAATAGAAGAACTACACATACAACACAAACTCGAACCACTTAACACAAGACTCTACAGACTAGCTTACAGAACATGGAACAAACTCACAAACACAAACCCAGACTTAATACAAACCAGCGAAAACATAGACACAGAACACGGACACGATCACAGTTGGTGGCCTAGAGTGTCTCCCATCATAAACAGCCCCCCCCGAACAAAAATATATAATGCAAACATAACAAACACATGTAAAATACATCACCCTTTAAATCCAACTAACCCTACTAACCATTATTGTTATTGTTTAAAATAAGATGATAGCACGTGCGAACCAATCGCACGTGATATCATCCAAATCAATGAGCATGGCAATAGAAATCAATACCCCCCCCAATCGTATGTGTAAATAACTTAAAAACAAAAATCACTAGCCGTCACCCCTTAAGGGAATAAAAAATCATACTCATTGAATAGAAAAAAAAAAAAAAAAAAGAGCATACGAAGTATTGAATTCACAATAATGTATGACAAAAGATACCCCTAAGAAATTCAATCCTACACATAGGTAAGAATAGTAGTATACTTTATATATATATATATATATATAAAAAACTAACAACTAACAGCCAACTCAAGCAGAACAACTCAAGAGGAAGAACAACATTCTACGATCCTGAAGATAGACCAGCCTTCCAACAAACAGGCATCAGCTTCTCAAACGTAATAAATAATCTAAAATAGTATCAAAGTAGCAAGTGGGGCCCCACATCTATCATAACTACGACTTCCTTCCATTTCCTCCTTACCTCTTACACTCACCCCCCACCCCTCTCCTCCATCTTATCTATCTTGTCTTTAGTAGTAGTAGTAGTATGCTCCAGATAGAGAGATAATTCAGACACCACCGAGGAAGGACATACTCGCTCCCAACGTGAACCACGAAGATTTCTCAACGCCGTTACCCGAGCTAAGGGCATTCTCTTCGCTTTCTCGCTCTGACGGTTTTATGCCTCATAACCCCCCTTTCGACTGTGCATTGCCCTTGGGGTCTTAAAACTTGCGCAGTCGACTGGTGGGGGAGGGAACCCCCTTCCGGTCTCCCGCATTCTAGCGGACTCGGCATATAATTCGATCCCCGGCGACCGAGCCATTCCAACTCTACCGATAGACACACGGGCACCAGCCAACGTAGCGTTTTCCCTTAACCTCCGTTAGGCCATTAGTAAATCGTGAGCACAGACCGTATCCCACAGCCCCCACCCCCCACCCCCAATACAATTTCCCTTACTTTCCTTTTCTTTCTATACACAACACTGACACACACACACACACACAAACTAACACACACACATTTTTTAAAGCCCAATAGCGCTTCGGCGCTATGGGCAGAATCAACATTAGAAAGATCCGGCCCACGGCCGGCCAAACCAAACCCCCTGTAATCTGGAAGCTATTGGCCCAGCTGGAGATAGCTATCCAGAGACTCTTTACGAACGGCACTCAACATACGGCTATAGCAGAGGACAAGATAATCGAAGAACTGACCAAGAAGACAATGAAGACAGCATTTGCAAGAGACATTATTGACCCCCCCGGAATTGAACGCCAAGAGAACACTGATAGTCAAACAAGTAGACGAACATATATACAATGAAGACCCGGAAACAATCAAGCAAGAAATGGAACGACTTAACTCCTACATGAAAGTTGTAAACATCATCAAGATGCCCAACACGAAGACCATCATTAAAGTAAAGCTGGAAACAACGACAATGGTGACGACGAGCTTGAACAGAGGCATCCTAATATTCAGCCAGTCATTCCCCCCACATACACTAAGTCAAGAAACATATATACACTTACCACAATGCACACGCTGTTACGCTTATGACCACACACTCAAACATTGTCCTCAACCAACCACATACACCATATGCTCAAGCTGCTGCTCAAGAGACCACAGAAACAACAATTGTCACAACGCTCTCAAGAAGTGCATCGCCTGCGGCCTCAACCACCCTACGTACGCAGCTCGATGCCAAATAAGAAAAGACTTGATAAAGAAGATACAAGACAATAAAGTACAAAACACACACACACACTCCAACACTTCATATGCTAACGTAGCCACAGGAAACACTGCTCAGTCTTCCCCCACACCAGCACCCAACCCTATAAACCTGAAACACCTCACTGTCATAAACACAGCAATTATACACGCCAACATTAATGAAGCAGCACAACCAGGAACATTCCAACAGACAATAGATGACTATTACAAAGCAAATGGACTCCCAACAATCATAATCCCGCCCTCTGTCATGAAACCCACAGCAGTACTAAACATGATCAACAACACTACCCACCCACAATCACAACCAGAATCAATGGAAACTGAAGAACAGAGAAACAAAAGACCACACAACACAGAACATACATCAGTAACAGAACAACCCACAAAGTCAAAGAAAACAGACCACAACACAGACACAATTCAAATAATAACACCCAACACAACAAAAATGACAGACGAAGAAATACATCAAAACGTACACACTCCTACAAAACAAAAATATCAAATACATTTACACCAAGGAAATGCCTGAGGAAACTGTAGACACTTTGATAACACAAAACCTAATTGACCTGACCAAAGCCCCTATACAAAGACTGACAGAAACAAAATACAGAACAACACAACAGGGATACTACGACATTCGTAAATACAAACCAACAGACACACCTCACTGGACAGTCAACAGCCAATAAACCAAGCAAACATGGACACAATACACATAATACAACACAACGTACAACACTGGACATTCCACAGAAGAAACCAATTAAGCAACCACTACCTAACACAAACACCAGACATTATATTACTCAACTCTCTAGGGAGACACACAGTTAAAATATTCAACTACAACACACACACACTAAACACGTACAATGAAGACAACGCAGGAATAGCCATAGCCATAAAACAAAACATAAAATACAAACTATTAGACGACTTTGACGAAGACATGTTAGCCATAGAGACAATCCGATCCTGCGGAAGATGGACCAGCCTCCAACCAACATTAAGAACAACTTGGCATAGCTTCACAGCAAACAATATATATATATATATATATATATATATATATATATATATATATATATAATTATGTATGACCAAAGTAGCAAGTGGGTCTGCCCCACATCTATTATAACTCTAACTTCCTTCCATTTGCTCCTTTACTCTTTTTACACATACACACCCTCCCCCTCCCCCCTCTCCTCCCTCTTACCTATCCTGTCTGTAAGTATGCTCGCACGATAGATATAGGCTTATAGGCTTATGGCTTATAGATATATATCGAATGGATTAAGACACCACCCGGTACGTACGTGTACGCTTAAGAAGAGAAGATAGAAGAAGAATCTCCGAGCGACGCATAGAAGCCTTCAAGAATAAGAATTAATCCTTCACCCGAGATGAGGCATCTCTCTTGCCTCTCGCTCTGTTGGCGTATGCCCTTATAACCCCCCTCTCAACCAGGCATAGCCCTTGCTGGTCTTAAAACTTGCTTGGTTGAGTGGTGGGGAAGGGAAAACCTTCTTCCGGTCTCCCGCTCCTACAGCGGTCCCGGCATAGGAATCGTAGGTCTCGGCAGCCGAGAAAAAGCCGTTAGAGCTGCAGTTAGGCAGTAGGGTACCAGCATTCACGTTAACTTTCCCTTGACCTCCGTCAGATATAACACTACCACATACATCCCAGACCGTTATTCATTTCTCTTCATCTTTCTTGCTTTCCTTCTTTCTTAGTAATTAGTAAATACCAAATTTTCCTTCATAGATACTAATGGAACTTTTACATTTTCCGACATAACCTCAATACATAAATCACCATGGGGAAAATTAGAATCAAAGACCCTTACAATCCAAACAAGACTGAAGACCAAAGAAGACAAGACCTGTGGGGAGCCATACGAAATGCTGGACTACAATTTTATAAAGTGTTTAGAGCAGGAAATGGATTCAACGTCATTACTTCCGATGAACAGATGGAGAAATTCACAGAACCACAAGTAAAAACGAAATTCCAAAAACTCAACTTTGAAATTATAGATCCCCAGAACTTAATGCAAGCAGAACCTTGGTTATTACAAACGTTGACAAGTACATCGCCTCCTTCTCTGATGAAGAAACCCAAATAGACATCGAACAAACCTATGAAGACACCTTGATCAAAGAAATAATAAGAATCCCCAGAAACACACACATTCTAAAGATCAAAATGGAACACTCGAGCATGGTCACCAAATTCATCAATAATGGCATATTAATACTAAGTCAGTCTTTCCCCTCACATTCACTTTCCAAAGACATCTACATACACATTCCACAATGTAAGAAATGCTACAGCTACGAGCACACACGAACACACTGTACCCTTCCAGACAACTACACAATTTGTAACAAGTGCACATCCACACAACACAGAGGAACTCAATGCAACTCTAAAACCTTCAAATGCATTGCATGCGAAGGAAACCATCCAACTTACGTAGCAAGTTGCCCTAAAAGGAAGGCTCTCCATAAACAACTACTAAAAGACGCAAGAAACCAATCAAACAATACATATGCACAGGCAACACGCACCAACAACACGACATCTCCAATCGCACAAAATAACACACATAACACATGGAAAGCACCACCTTTGGAACAAGCAGTTACTATCAACACAGCCTTAATTTACGCAAACATGAGCGAAGCAGTTTCTCCAGGCACCTTTCAGAACACACTAGACAAAATCTACAAAGCAAACGGTCTCCCAACAGTTATCATTCCAGAGGAAATCAGAAACACACACGCAATACAAAACATGCTCAACAAACTCACTCTCCAAACAACAACAACAAATACAGAGGAAGTCACACAAACAAGTAACAATGATTATCAAGAACAAGAAGAAGAAGAAGAACCTCAAGGTTCTACCTCCTCATACACAAAACACACACCAAATAACTACAGATCTTTTTCCAGTAACAACTACACAGAATCCCAAGATCACCCAAACACAGAAAACACTCAGAATAACTCCCAAGAAGACCAAACTAACAAAAGAAACAAAAGAAATACACATTCACAACAAAAACAATCAAAAACTAATAAAAGATCATAAAAACACACGTTAGAACAAATAACCATAATACAACATAACGTACTAAAATGGACATTTCACAGAAGAAACGAACTGAGCAACTATTACCTGAAGATATCTCCAGAAGTAATATTACTCAACTCCACAGGCAAACAAAACATAAAGATTTGGAACTATAACACACACTCACTAAACACATACAATGAAGACAACGCCGGCATAGCATTAGCAATAAGAAAAGGAGTATCATACAAACTACTAGACTCATTTCAGGAGGAAGTTCTAGCAATAGAACTACAAACTCAAAAAGGACCAATAATCATTGCCACCACATACTTACCCCCTCGCAGACCACATTTCCCGACACAAGACATACTCAGTCTCATGCGCAAACAAATTCCAGTCTACCTAATAGGAGACTTAAACGCACATCACATTTCACTAGGACACAGTTACAACGACACTCTAGGCATAACTATTTACAAATACATCCAACAAAACCACATGACTTATCTTGGCCCTGATTTCCACACTTACATTTCACATCAACGAGTAGGAAAACCTGACATCATTCTCGCAAACAGACACCACCACCTAATACATAGTATAAGACAAGGCGACCTAACGTCCTCAGACCATTTACCAATAAAATTAAACTCTCCACCAAACCCATCCTCATACCAACAACACCGAAACACAATTTCTCTAAAGCAAACTGGAAAGACTTCAAGACCACATTAGAAAACACCATCAATACACATAACATACATAGACAAACCCACACATTATCCTACACAACAAAAGACACAAAATACATAGACGAAAAACTAAACATACTCTACAATTGGATACAGACAGCCATCCGCCTACATATACCAATCTCCACTTACCGTAAACTTCCTTCACCCAAAACAACAGATAAAATCAAACTACTACAATGGAAATATAAAACAATATTAACAAACACAAGAAATGGAATTTGGAATCCTAACACCAAAACACAAATCAGACAAATCCAACAAGACCTAATAGAAGAAAGCTAAAAACTATACAACGAAACATGGAACAATTTAATGAACAAAATAAACATAAACACCAAAAACCCAAAACTTTTCTGAAATGACATAAAAAGACTAACAGGTACCAACACAACTAACATACCATACATAATAGAAAACAACACAAAATACCATACTGACAAAGAAAAAGAAACAGCATTCCGCAAACACTGGGAGAACACATTCAAAATCACTCCGGAAGAAAACATACAATTTGACCAAACACACGAACAAATAATACTAGCTCACTTACAACAACATTCACAAGATCTCACCCCACATGACATAGATCTAAATAGACTAGACCTAGAAAACACAATAACACAGCCAATAATCACACATGACATCAAAACCACAATAAAAAACATGAAAAATAAAACACCAGGACAATCAGGAATAAACAAAATAATTTTAAAACACGTACCAGACAACATGCTTGATTACTTAACAACAACACTAAACGAAACATTAAGCCTAGGATACTTCCCAAACATATTCAAACACTCCACACTCATATTCATCCCAAAGCAGAACAAACAGACAACAAACGTAGGGAACTACAGACCAATTTCTCTTCTAGAAGTACCAGCCAAAATATTCGAATCATAACAAACAGACTATACACTCACTTAGTAAACAACCAAATCAACCCAAACCAACACGGATTCACTCCAGGAGGAGGCACACACACAGCACTAGCAACACTTTACGAACACATCGCCAACAGCCAAAAACAAAAACAAGGATGCAACATAGTTTCAAGAGACATTTCAAAAGCTTTTGATAAAGTTTGGCACGAAGGACTCAAATATAAAATACAACAGATAAACTTACCAGACCCCATAAACAAACTTATATGCAATTACTTAGACAACAGAACATCAAACATAAAAATAAATAAATATACAGGACTGTATACGTCCCATACACATGTAAGTATCAGTCAGTCATATGACCCACACACTCCTCCATCTCAACTACCCCAACCACACTCTGGACTTATTGGCGCCATCCATTTCCTGCCAAGAAATTGCCGAGCTAAGCATCACGTGGATCAAGCAATACACACACACACGAACACACACTCATAAGTGCAATCAACCACCAACACATTACATTACAGAACTACCCCATAATAACGAGCTCTTCCCCCCCGGGAAATATTATAATATATAAATAGAAATGTAATAATACTTAAGTACCAACTAAGCATATTGTAAGAGACTGAATACTCCCACTAAAAACTGTACAAGTACGATTGCTGGGAACAGAGAGATAGTGCTCGGTCAGCTGTTTACTGAACGAAACCGAAGCGCGCACGACAGGAGCGGAGTTCGGTCGATAACTTACAATGTGCACTGTAGTGATAAGGAAGATGTGATAAATTACTATTGATGTAAAACTTTTTAATTATGTAGTGACAATAAGTGATTAAAGTGGAACTAGGTGACATATAGTGTTTGATATATTCGCCTACACATCTGGATAGGGACGGGACCACGTATGGACACAAGGACCAACATTCAAACTACACAGTGGAGTACCACAAGGAAGCATCATATCACCATCATTATTCAACCTTTACACAAGAGACATACCAAAACCCTCACCACACTGCTTCCAAATACAATACGCAGACGACCTTACACAAATTATCACCTACCCCAAACACAAAAGTAGAAATATGTTAGCCAAAAAGACAGAAACAGAAATACAAACAATAGACACATACGAAAAGAAATGGAAAATAGCCACAAATAAAACAAAATTCCAAATACTCTCCATTTCCGCACGCAAACCAACACCAATCACAATAGAAGGAAATAACATACCATTCAAAAAACAAATAATCACACTAGGAGCACGCATAGGAACACAAGGCATAAGACCACACATAAACACACGCATAAAGTTAGCTAACAACACAAATAAAAAACTAAAAAGGTTTAAAAAACTAAACACAAAAATCCAATTAAAACTATATAAGACACTAATAAGACCACAATTAGAATACCCTCCAATACTCAACACCACATTAAACAACAGTACATACAAAAAACTACAAGCTACACATAACAAGATCATAAGAAAAGCACACAAACACACACCTCCTTACAACACTACAATGGAACTACACAAACAAGATAAAATAGAACCTCTTAACACAAGATGCCACAGACTAGGAAAGAAAACATGGAATAGCCTTACAACCGTCAATCAAGACCTTATAACTCAGAGCAACAAACTAGACACAGACAACATTCCTGACCACCACTGGTGGCCAAAACTTTCCCCTAGAATAAACACCAATCCACCCACACCATATTACAGCTAATTCTAATCTACACACACATCCAATAAACAAATCATATTCAAACTAAAACTTAAATATAATTAATTTGTCAATGTCAATGTCATTATTTTTAGTGAGGTAGCGTGTTAACCACACGTGTCGTCACTTAAATAATATGTACCACAAATCTTGCTTCAATCAATTCATCTTTGACTCTTTTGCTTTACATAAATTCTTAACTTGCTTCAATTCAATTCAATAGTGTAATTAAGATAAACATATCATTCTAATTAAGACAAATTGCCGTACATATTATTCCCATGTTTTATAATTAAGTATATGTGCATACATGTGTGAAAGTGTTTACACTGTATTCACATGTATGTATGCATGCAAAAAAAAAAAGATAATACGTGCGATATACTGAAATCAACTTTACCATCAAATAATAAATACATAAGGAGAACGCCAAAGAACAACTAAATAACTAAAGAGATAAGTAAAAGAATTAATAAATAACATCACAAACTCCCTCAGGAGCCGGTTTAAAAATCGCACTTATCAAAACATATGCATGTACATACTGTGTAAATTCCGACCCTCCCCTTGCTAGTGGGTACCATTAATACCCAAACAACTAATACCCCTTAAATTCAACAACCTATATAAAGGCAAATTAAAACATGCATATACCAAAAAAAAAAAATAAATCAATAAAAAAAAAAAATCCGTACGCACCCCCTGGACAACCTCAATACGCCCTTCTAACAAAATGACCAACACGTCCGTCCAACCATATAGCAACCATGCAAGTGGGTCTGCCCCACTCTGTTATACTTAACTTCCTTCATTTTCAATACTGTCGTCTTCTACTAACACCCCAACCCTCCTCCTTAAACCCAGCTTCAAACTATCTATCCCCCCCCCTTTTGTTGTTGTTGTCGTTATGCTCGCACTCATTCGAGTTGCAGACACCAAACTGAGCACACGTGCGAAGCTTTCTCCGCAACGAAGACGCTAATACCACCAACGTTATACAGTTACCCGAGCTAAGGCAATTTCTTCATTGTCTCTCGCTCTGACTGTCTTATGCCCTCATAACCCCCCTTTCGACTGTGCATAGCCCTTGCTGGTCTTGAAACTTGTGCAGTCGACTGGTGGGGGAGGGAACTCCCTCCTGGGCCTTTCCCGCATCTAGCGGACCCAGCATAGCCAATAAGCGACCTTTGGCGACCGAGCCCCATACTGAACCGCCAATAGACACACGGGTACCAGCCAACGCGGCGCTCTCCCTTAACCACCGTTAGGCCACTGAATAACGCGAGCATAGACCGTACCCGTACCCCTCCCATCACAAATCCCAATTTTTTCCCTTCCTTTTCATATACATCATAACATACACACACAAACTTACACACACACCTACTCTTACGCCCAAGCGCTTCGGCGCTATGGGCCGTATAAGCATCCGCGAGAGCCGGCCCACGGCCGGTCAATCTAAACGGACCACCATCTGGAAGCTCCTGTCCAAACTAGAGATAGCTATCTATAAACTATTTACCAACGGCAACCACCACACGGCTATAGCGGAAGATGGAATCATAGAAGAACCCATAAAAAAAACTACCAAGAATGAATTTGCCAAAGAAGGACTTGAGATCATTGACCCCCCTGAGCTGAACGCGAAAAGAACACTCGTAATTAAGCAAGTTGACGAACACGTCTATAACGAAGAACCGGACAAGATCAAGGAAGAAATGGAACGCCTAAACACACACATCAAGGTACTCAGCATAATCAAGATTCCCAACACCCGAACTATCATAAAGGCAAAACTAGAGAACACCACAATGGTAACGAAGTGCCTGGAAAAAGGAATACTAAACTCATCCCAATACAGGGACGTAGGCGTGAACCCGTCGTCATTGACGGGGCTCCGCGCAATTACGCAGATAAGGGCAAGATACTTGGCTGGACGATTACCACCAATGGTGGGGCGGCCCATGTACACGACAGGAAGGTGCTTGCATCTCTCGGCCTACAACGGCTGCAGAGATTCAAGAGCCTCTCTGTTAAGTACAAGAAAACCCTGTATCTCGCACTTATACGGAGCACACTTACGTACCCGATAATACCGTTACACACATTACCAAAGACAAGCATGCAAACATTGCAAGCGGTTCAAAACAAAGCACTAAAATTCATTACAAACACGCACTACCCTGACATAAAAACTGCACAAGCACTACACAAGGAAGCTGACATTCAACCACTAAACATTTACCTACACGAGCGTGCCTCCCGTATATGGGAGAAGCTCATACAAATCAACACTGAAATTACACGTTCACTCACAGACAACACACTCCCACTACATGTGGAACACACTAGATTGCCGCTGAGTTTCGAAAGAACACAAAACGGTGATCTACCCACTCCACAATACACAATATATACGTAGGAGAAGAATCTTGACCGAGGGAAGTATTAACCCCCCCTTTTTTCTAGACGTAAATATACCCCCCCCTTTTCATGAATGACAAAAGTGAGCATACATGTTCCACCGAAAGCGCAGCTGAGAGACTCCTGAAGGAAGGCATAAAAGCCTTCAACATGTACATTCCAGCGGACAGGGTCCGTAGGGAGGAGTATGTAGAGATAACACAATGTTTTAAGTGTTATCAATTCAATCACTCTACTAAGCAATGCACCAACAAGGACAACATCTGTTCCAACTGCTCTCAAAAAGGTCACACCCACAAACAGTGTACTGAAACAACACCTCAGTGCTTAAACTGTAAGGGGAATCATGTGGCTGTAGCTGCGTCCTGTCCCATACGAAAGGAGGAGAAGAAAAAACTCCTTAAAGCCAAGCGGACAAAAAGTTACGCGAGTGCACTACATAACAATACTACAAGCACAACACAAGCTCCTACCTCAGCCACCAATCAACCCACAGGACTTCCTCAAATCACCTTAAATTTGTCCAACACACTACAATTACAAACAGTGGGGATGATTTATTCAGCCCACTTACATAACATCACTCACCCAGGTACATTCCAGACACATCTCACAGAGCTTTGTATACAAAATAACATCACTCCATTCACACTAATCCCAGCAGGCTCTTCTGAATCACTTTTGGGCATCACCATACAAACTGGAAATACAACCCCTTCCAACAATCCTTCTACCAAAAAAACACAAAAACCCTCTCATACCAACGACTCAAACTCCGCCCCCAACCCCCTCCCTTCCACACATTCCACCATCTCCACAGCCAACACAAACACAATTACCAACACCCCCTCTCCACACTCCCCCTCCGCCACTCCAAGCAAAGCAACGGTTACATATCAAGAGACTGACAATCACGAACCTTCCTCCTCCTCCCAATCCGTCCCCTCCAACAACACCACAAGCACCCAAACCGTCACCACCCAACCAAAGATCTCCATCACGGAAGACACAGAGATATAGGCTCAGAACACACCTCAGAAAAGGAATTAGATTTCACAATATGTGCAGCAGTAAATACACACATCCCAACAACACACAACCTCTCAAAAGGACTTGACAAAGGACATTTCAAAATCGTACCTAAAACTGACGAAATCAAGTTAGGACCAATTATAGAGAACTGGAACAAAAGTCTATACGACGACAAAGTATTTCAAATCAAACTATCAGCAACTAAATTTAGAAAACTAAACAAAACACCAACACCTACAAGATATTCCGGAGCCACAGCCGGGATGTCGACACATCATATACGCGGATGACATCACACAAATAATTACACCAGGTAAATCAACACGCATGCTTCCGAAAAAGACAGAGCGCGAGATCAAAAGCATTAATGCTTACGAGCGCTGATGGAAAATTCGCACAAACCAACAGAAATTCACATTAATACATATACAAGGACAAGGGAAGTCACCTGTCATGACAGATGGCATCCAACACAAATACTCAACACACGGCAAAGTACTTGGCTGGAACTTCTCCTATGGAGGAGCAGCCCATTATAGCGCTTCGTGATTGGCGGTCTCAGCGGGCCAATCAGAACACAGCGTTATACGCTCGCACATCCCCTTGAGCCATAAGGCGTGTATATAAACTCTGTATGTATCTAGTATGCTCGGGCGATAGGAGACTCGAGCTGCAGACACCACCGCGTGAAGACGTGCAAAGCTTTCTCCGCAAAGTGTGCCAGAAGCAAGTGATTCTACCGATACCCGAGCTTAGGCAAAATTTCTTCTTTGCCCCTCGCTCTGTCGGATTATATGCCCTTATAACCCCCCTTTCGACTGAGCATAGCCCTTGGTGGTCTAAAAACTTGCTCAGTCGTCTGGTGGGGAAGGGAAACCCCCTCCCTGTCTCCCGCATCTAGCGGAACAGGCATAGGTCGAGACCCGGCGATCGAGCCACCCAAACCGTTGCCAATAGACACCCGGGCGCCAGCCGACGCGGCGCTTTCCCTTATCCACCGCCAGCCATTTAACCAAACGCGAGCACAGACCGTACCCCTGCTACCCCCCCTCCCCCTACACCAATTTCCTTCATTTTTTTTTTTTTTTTTCTCTTACTTTACACAATTGGCACACACACACTAACAAGACACACACACACACCAAGCCCAGCGCCTCGGCGCAATGGGCAGACTCAAATTACGTGAAACCCGGCCGTCGTCCGGTAGCACCAAACGAGGATCAATATGGAAAATCCTATCAAACTTGAACATCCACATTCAACGACTATTCACAAATGGACCCCTGCACACCATCGTGGCTGACGACTCAACAATTGAAAACTTGACCAAGAAAGAGAACAAGACCGCCTTCGCAAAGGAAGGCCTTGACATAATGGACCCGCCTGAATTGAATGCGAAGAAGACTCTGATCCTAAAGCAAGTTGATGACCACATATATGAGAAGACCCCGGATGAAATCAAAACGGAAATAGAAAGGTTGAACCCAGTCAAGATAAGCGAGATCATCAAGATTCCAAACGCCAAAACCATCATCAAGGTAAAAATGGAGACTTCAGCAATGGTCAGAAAATCATTAGAAAACGGCCTCCTAATATTCAGTCAATCCTTCCCCTCACACTCACTCGCTCAAGAAACTTTCATATACCTCCCACAATGTACACGCTGCTACTCTTATGAGCACACACTACGCCAATGCACACACCCAACAACCTACACCATATGCTCCGGATGCTGCTCAACCGATCACCGCATCACAAACTGCCACAATGCCCTCAAAAGGTGTATTGCATGCGGTCAAGATCACCCCACATATGCAACAAGATGCCCAGTCAGGAAGGAGCTCATCAGGAAGAAGAAACAAGAACTTAAGGAGCATAACACAACCACATACACAAACACTTCATACGCCAACATTACCTCAGGCAATACCACTCAAACAACTACCTCACCGACACCCAACCCCATTACACTCAAACACCTAACTGTAATAAACACAGCCATCATACACGCAAACATTACAGAAGCTGCAACACCAGGTACTTACCAACAAACAATAGACGCATACTACAAGGCAAACGGACTCCCCACAATTGTAATCCCACCCTCAGTCATCAAACCAACAGCCATATTAAACATGTTAAATAACCCAACACCCCCCCAGCCACAACCGGAAGACATGGAGACAGAAGAACAGAGAAACAAGAGACCACACAACACTGAACAAACAACAGAATCCGCTCAACCCACGAAGACAAAGAAAACTGAACACAGCAAAGTTGCATTACAAATAATAACATCTGACGAAGACATGACAGACAAAACAATACATAATAACGTACACACACTACTCCAAAACGGCAAAATCAAATACATCTACACCAAAGACATGCCTGAAGAGACCATAGAGACAATGATTGACCAAGGACTAATCGACCTGACTAAAGCACCAATACAAAGAACAACAGAAGCCAGATACAAAAAAACAAGACAAGGATACTACGACATACGCAAACATAAACCAACAGATACACCACAATGGACAGTCAACTGTCAATAAACCGAACACCCATAAACACAATACACATAATACAACATAACGTAAGATCCTGGAACATACCCAGACGACATGAACTAAGTAACCACTACACAACACACACACCTGACATCATATTACTCAACTCCATAGGAAAACACAAAGTCAAACTATTCAACTACAACATACACACCAAAAACACATACAACGAAGACAACGCTGGAATAGCCATAGCAATTAGACAAAACATTAAATACAAACTATTAGACGACTTCGACGAAGACATGCTAGCTATTGAATTAAACACAGACAAAGGACCCATAACCATAGCCACATTATACCTCCCACCACGCAGACCACTCCTACCAACACAAGACATATTAAAAATCACACAGAAACCACAACCAACATACATAATAGGAGATTACAACGCAAAACATAAAACACTAAAACACAACTACAACAACCAAGTAGGAAAACATATACACCAACTAATAATACAAAATCACCTCACCTTCCTAGGTCCAGACTTCCCTACATGCTTCTCAAACAACGGATCAAGTAACCCAGACATGATTTTCACAAACAGACACCACCACCTCACATACAGAATACACCCAGGAGACGTCACTTCATCAGACCACATCCCACTTCACTTCACACTCTCCACCACAGCGATCACTATTCCTACACAACCCAGACTACTTTACAAAGACGCTGATTGGAAAAAATTCAAAACAGTACTAGAAACAACAACAGAAGAATACAACACCACAGAAACACAAATCAACACACACACACAAACAAAAGACACAAAATACATAGACGACAAAATAGACGACTGGTACAAACTGATAAACAACGCAATCACTCAATGCATACCAACAACACACTACAGACAATTACCCACACCCAGAACATCCAAAGCACTAAAACAACTAATATGGAAAGCAAACACTATAAAAAACAAAGCCTTAATAGAAAACAACTGGACTCAACACACGATACAAACACTAAGACAACTACAATTTCAAATACTAGAAGAATCCAAAAGAAACTACGAAGACACATGGAACAAAATAATAGCAAATATCAAATTTAACCCCAAAAAACCACAAGACTTCTGACATACAATAAAAAGACTACTTGGATCTAACACCAACACTTTGCCCTACATTACACACAACGACGTAAAACTACATGACGATAAAGACAAAGAAAATGCATTTAGACAAGTATGGCAAAAGATATTCCAAATCACACCAGAGGAGAACACACAATTTGACACAAACCATGAAACAAAAATACTTACATACATAACACAACAATACCAACGAACACAACCTTACACAAACATAGACTTAAACAGACTAGACACTGACACCTACATCGGACAACCCATACACCCAGAAGACGTTAAAAACATAATAAAACACACTAGAAACAAAGCACCAGGACAATCAGGCATCACAAAACAAATACTAGCACACACACCTAAAACAACAATACAACTACTCACAAACATATTCAATGAAACACTCAGCCTAGGATACTTCCCACAAAAATTAAAAAACTCTATCATCACATTTATTCCAAAACAAAACAAAGACAACAAACAAATACAAAATTACAGACCCATATCACTTTTAGAAACACCAGGCAAAATATTCGAAAGACTAATTACAAATAGACTAATGGCACACTTACACGAACACGACATGCTCAACCCACACCAACACGGATTCACACCTGGCAAAGGAACACACACAGCACTCGCCATTTTATACGAAACAATAGCAGAAACACGAAGACACAACCAAGCATGCAACATCATATCACGAGACATATCTAAGGCCTTCGACAAAGTTTGGCACGAAGGCCTTAAATACAAAATCCTACATACACACCTCCCAGACACCATTACAAAAACACTGTGCAGCTTCCTTGACAACAGAACCGCTAAAATAAAAATAAACACATACATCGGACCAGCCTTCCCACTCCGCAGCGGAGTACCACAAGGAAGCGTACTATCACCAACACTCTTTAACTTATACACATCAGACATACCACCACCTTCACACGAATTCTACACTATACAATACGCAGACGACGTTACACAAATCATCACATACCCAACCACTACAGCAAAACAAACCCTTGCCAGGAAAACTGATCATGAAATTAACAAACTAAACACATACGAAAAACAATGGAAACTCTCCACAAACACTAACAAATTCCAACTCCTTCCCATTTCATCACGCCAACCACCTCCAATAAAGATAAACAACACCATTATACCATACAACAGACAAGCACACATCCTAGGCCTCACCATAAGTTCACAAGGCATACACCGACACATCACAAACAGAATACAAACAACAAACGCTACACTAAATAGACTAAGACGTTTCAGGGGACTAAGCACAAAGACGCAAATAAAACTATACAAAACACTAGCACGACCACAATCAGAATATCCCCCAATAATCACAATCACAAGTACACCCACAAACATAAACAAAATGCAAAAACTACAAAATAAAGCAATAAGAAGAACACTAAAACACACACCACCATACCTAGAAACAACGGAACAATTACACAAAACAACAAACCTAGAACAAATACACGCCAGACTAATTCGACTAAGCAGCAACACCTGGAACAAAATACTTACAGATGAAATATTACCTCCACCCCCACAGCCCACTCAAAAATCACAAGACCATAAATACTGGCCAAGACTGAAAACCATACTTGGCTAACCCCCAACCTTTCCGCCACTCGGCCACTAACTAGTTGATATATATACATATATGTATGTATATGCAAATGCACACATAATTAAAAAATATATATAAAAATAAATAAATAAATAAATATAAAAATAAAATAAAATAAAAATAACAGGAAGGATACGTGAGAACAATAAAATTAATACACAACAAATAGTAGTCACAAGGCACATAAGCCTCATAAATTCACACTTGTCCTTCAAAAAAAACTATATATATATATATATATCATTTAAATGGGAGCAGGTATGATACAACTTGATAGTAAATACAACTTGAATTAAATGAAAACCAAAAATTACTTAACCTATATTCACGGCACCAAGCCTACATAGAATCACACCTGCTCCCAACTCATATAACTCATATAAAACTATTATTCTGTGCACAATGAAGGAAGGACTCATATTATATCATAGAAATAACATCAGATATAAAAAATATCACTATTTAACGTAAAGACAAACCAAAATGTATAACAGAAATGAGTCCTTCCTTCACTCCAATTATATGATGATTAACTAGATAGGGAAATTATTATGTTCAGAATAGGGTGACCACACAAAATGAAACAATTACACCATGCAAGTGGGTCCGCCCCACACTATTGCACTTACTCTTCTTTCACTTTCTCAACTTTACCTTCCTCTATCTCCCCCCCTCCCCCCCCTTACACCCACACACTCTTACTTAACTGTCGTAATATTATTATTATTATTATTATATGCTCGGACGACACTCGTTGTCCAACCTCCGTAGCATTCAGAACGTCGCTCCGCAAGCTACAAGAAAAAGAAGAAATTCCGGTACCCGAGATAATTCTCGTACTCTTGAGAACTCGCTCTGCCGATGACCTATGCCCCTTTAACTCTGCTGTAGATGATCATTGCCCATGCGGTCTTAGAACTTGATTACTCTACAGTAGAGGGGGAAACTTCCCTCCCAGTGTCGTGCTTCTCCAGCACAACTGGCATAGACGCGTGCGTGCTTGGCTAGTTATCGCCAGAGATAGACCTGCCCCCCAACTCTCCCGTATCGAGCATCACCTACCACGTCGAGATTCAGCCCCTTTTTACGGCTCGCGCAATGTCAGTGTATAGCCACGTTTTACATTCTTTCCGCTAATCCATTCCATTAACCCCGTCGCCCCCGTCACCCATCCTACAACAATCGTTTGACAATCACCACCCACTTAACCAACACGTATTACACAAACACGAAACACTAGGACACAAGGACGCTTAAGGTCGAGTCAGAATCCGGGACTCGCGTCCCAACAACAACAACCGTCAATCACGAACTAAGGAACTATGGGACACTCTAGCCACACACAATATATACATACATAAACTCATTCCCCAACACAACGCATTTCTTCTCCTTACAGACGACACAACCACCGAAACACTATGTCAGGAACAAACCAAGGACCATTTTTCACAGAAAGGATTTGCCATTCAAGACCCACCAGAGCTCAACGCAAACAGGACACTCGTAATCACACAAGTTGACCCACATGTAACGAACCACACAAAACAAGAGATCAAAGAAGAAATTGAAAGACTTAACACAAACACTGCAGTCACTGAAGTCATCACACTCCCACGCACACAGACAGTCATTAAGATCAAACTCGAAACAACACAAATGGTGACAGACTGCCTACAGAGAGGAATCAAGATGTTCAGCCAATCCTTCCCCACACATGCACTTAGGAAAGACACATACACATACATCCCACAATGTAACAACTGTTATTCACTCGAACACACGCGCAAACATTGCCCACACCCATTCCCATACATGGCCTGCTGTAACTGTGGATCAAAGGAACACAGAAGGAACGACTGCCACTGTGCAATACCCAAGTGCCTCCTCTGCCAGGGAGACCACCCAGCTATTGCAATGCGGTGCCCCAAGAAAAAGGAAAAGATAAAGGAAATCAACAACCAAACAAATCAACAAACACACACCAATACACAAACATACGCCTCTGCCACCAAGTCAAAACCCGCACTCCTCCCTACACCAACAACCACAACCTCAACACTTCAACACATGACAACAGTGAACACAGGCATCACAATAGCTACACTTATGGAAGCAGTAGAACCTGGCTCATTCCAAAACACACTCAACGCCATATACCAAGCAAACGGTCTCCCTACAGTAATAATCCCTCCACAAGCCATCAATACAGCCCTACTAGCAAAGACATTTCAAGACCAAACACAACACATCACAACATCTCACGTCACACAAACCACAGAACCCATGGAGGCAACAGAGCAAACACTTAAAAGACCTGCATCACCCACTGAAGAAACCAATCCCCCACAAAAACAAAGACCAACCACCAAAAACCAAACCAACCTGGGACTTCAAATTGTAGCACCAGTAACACAAGAAATACCAACAGCCCCCACACATGACACTCTCAAAACACTTATCAACGACCAAAAACTGAAAATAGTATACACGTCACCACAACAGGAAAAAGACATAATAGAGAAAATAGCCAACAACACAATCAACTTAGCCAACTACACCATACAAATAATAAACGAAAAGAGATTCAAGACACTCAAACAAGGATACTTCGACCTCCACAACAAGAACACAGAACACGAACCACACTGGACACACAACGCCGAATAAATAACAACTACACACTTCTACCTCAACATCATGGAACAAATACACATCATACAACACAACATAATACAGTGGACATTCGACAGAAGAAACAAACTCTGTAACATATACAACATAACAACACCAGACATAATACTCTTAAACTCGATAGGTACACCTGGCAGATTAAAAATACACAATTACACAGTACACCGACGAAACGACTCTAATCAAGCACAAGCAGGCATAGCAATAGCCATTAAACATAACATTAAACACAAAATACTAGACGACTTTCAAGACGAAATACTAGCAGTCAAAATTGACACAAACCAAGGACCCATAATAATAGCAACCTTATACTTACCCCCCAGACGCCCCCTCTTCCCTATAGATGACATACAAAGACTAACAAGAAAAAGACTACCTGTATACATATTAGGAGACATGAATGCCAAACATCACACTTTAGGAAACAACAGCGCGAACACCACAGGAAGACAGATAGCACAACTAATACAGAGAGGACACTTAGCACACTTAGGGCCAGACTTCCCCACCTGCATCACACACAACGGACAAGGAACACCAGACATAATAATAACAAACAGACATCATCACTTAAACTACAGAATCACACCAGGACAACTAACTACATCAACTAACAAAACCCATAATAATACCTACACCAGAGAAATACGCATTCCACAAAGCAGACTGGATAGGATTCAAGAACACACTAGACATAGAAAGAACAAAATACGACAGACAGAGACAGAGAACAACACGAAATAAACAATACATTGACGACAAACTCAACACATGGTACACTATGATACAACAAGCCATGGACAAACACATTCCCAAAACAAAACATCAAATTCTACCACACCCAAGACAATCAGATACATTAAAACTACTACAATGGCAATATCAGCAGCTACAAACACAAGCACACATTACCGGCACATGGACACCACAAGCAAAACAAACACTACGCGACATCCAACACCAACTACTAGAAGAAAACAAACAAATATACGACGAACACTGGAACAATGAAATACGAAAGATAAACCTACAATACAATAACACCCAATACTTCTGGACACAAATTAAACGACTAACAGGAACACCTACTACCACCACCCCTTACATCATACACAATAACCACAAGATACACAAGGACAAAGAAAAAGAACACATATTCAGACAACACTGGAGAAAGATATTCAGAATCACACCAGCAGAAAACGCAACATTTGACATGGAACATGAAAGAACAATCACAACACAAGTACAAGAAATACAAGATGACATTACCCCTCTCAATTTAGCTGACATGAGACGACTCGACCCAGACAACACACTCACAAAACCCTTTACACTAGATAACGTCAAACAGATAATAAAGAACTTCAAAAACAAGACACCTGGACAAACAAAAGTAAACAAAATAACACTAACTAACATTCCGGACTCAACACTACAATTACTCTTTAATGAAACATTCAGCATGGGATACTTCCCCGACATATTCAAAACAGCTACACTAACATTCATACCCAAACGCGGAAAAAAAACTCACAGACATAAACAATTACAGACCTATATCACTACTCGAAGTCCCAGGAAAAATACTTGAAAAACTCCTACTACAAAGACTACTCAAACACTTACACAATAACAGCCTAACAAACGAAAACCAACATGGATTCACAAGAGGAAGAGGGACACACACAGCCATAGCCACACTATACGAAACAATAGCCATAAGTCAACGACACAACCACGGATGTAACATAGTATCATGAGACATAACAAAAGCATTTGACAAAATATGGCACACAGGACTATAACCCCCCTTTCGACTGAGCATAGCCCTTGGTGGTCTTTAAAACTTGCTCAGTCGACTGGTGGGGAGGGGAAACCCCTCCCTGTCTCCCGCACCTAGCGGAACAGGCATAGTATAGGTCGAGACCCGGCGATCGAGCCTCCACTGACGTTGCCAATAGACACCCGGGCGCCAGCCGACGCGGCGCTTTCACTTATCCACCGCCAGCCACCTAATCAAACGCGATCACAGACCGTACCCCTGCGTCCCCCCCCCTCCCCTGTACTAAATTCCTTTTTCTTTTCTCACTTGCACAACTATCACACACACACTAACAGGACACACACACAAGCCCATTCGCGCCTCGGCGCAATGGGACGCCTCAAATTAAGAGAAACCCGGCCCTCGACCGGAACTAGCAAACGAGGAATAATTTGGAAAACCCTAAGCAACCTGAACATACATATCCAGAAACTATTCTCAAACGGACCCCTCCACACCATCGTGGCAGACGATTCAACGATAGAAGACCTTACCAAGAAGGGAAACAAGACTGCATTCTTCAAAGAAGGCCTTGAGATACTAGACCCCCCCGAACTGAACGCCAAGAAGACCCTAATAATAAAACAAGTCGATGACCACATTCATGAGAAGAGCACTGAAGATATCAAGAATGAAATAGAAAGGCTTAACCCAGTTAAAGTTCACTCCGTCATCAAGCTACCAAACACTAGAACAATCATAAAGGTGAAAATGGAATCCTCAGCGATGGTCAAGAAATCCTTGGAAAGCGGCCTCCTGATATTTAGCCAATCCTTCCCCCCTTACACACTCTCACAGGAAACATACATACAACTCCCACAATGTACACGATGCTATTCGTATGAGCACACACTCCGACACTGCACTCACCCAACCACCTACACCATCTGTTCCGGCTGCTGCTCAACAGAACACCGCATCACTAATTGCCATAACGCACTCAAGAAGTGTATAGCATGCGGCCAAGACCACCCCACCTACGCAGCAAGATGCCCAGTGAAGAAGGAGTTAATCAAGAAAAAGACAAAAGAACTCAAAGAACAAACCACAACTACACACGCAAACATTTCATACGCCAACATAACTTCAAGCAATACTGCTCAATCTACACCGACACCGACACCCAACCCCATAACACTCAAACACTTGACAATTATCAACACTGCCATCATTCACGCCAACATCACAGAAGCTGCAACACCCGGCACATATCAACACACCATAGATGAATTCTACAAAGTTAACGGACTCCCATCAGTAATCATCCCACCATCAGTTATCAACCCCACAGCAATTCTAAACATGATAAACAACACCAAAGACTCCCACACAGTACAAGAAGACATGGAAACTGAGGAACATCGTAACAAAAGGCCACACACCACAGAACACACAACAGAGACTGAACAACCATCCAAAGCCAAGAAAACTGACCAAGAAAACGTATCCATACAGATAATAACACCAGACACCAACGACATGACAGACGACACAATACACAAGAACACACACACACTCCTACAATCAGGGAAAATCAAATACATCTATACAAAAGACATACCAGAAGAAACAATAGAAACACTGATAAAACAAAGACTGATAGACCTGACGAAAGCACCCATACAAAGACTACCTGAACCACGATACAAAAAAACAAAACAAGGGTATTACGAAACACGCAAACATAAACCTACAGACACACCTCACTGGACTGCCAACTGCCAATAAAACACGCGCACATGAACACTATACACATAATGCAACACAATGTAAAATCCTGGACAACACACAGACAACACGAACTATCCAACTACTACTTAACACAATCACCTGACATCCTACTACTCAATTCCACTGGCAGACACACAGTCAAAATACACAATTACAACACATACACAAGAAACACATACAACGAAGACAACGCAGGCATAGCCATATCCATTAAAAAGAACATAAAACACAAACTTATAGACGACTTCGACGAAGACACATTAGCAATAGAAATAGACACAAACAGAGGACCCATTATCATAGCCACACTATACATCCCACCACGCAGACCCTACATACCAAAACAAGACATACTAAAAATTACACAAAAACTACAACCAACATATACTGTATAATAGGAGATTTTAACGCTAAACACCAAACACTTCACCACACATACAACAATCAAATAGGAAGAAATATCCATCACCTAATAACACAAAACCACCTCACCTTCCTCGGTCCAGATTTCCCCACTACCATAACACCTTTTGGCACAAGCAACCCGGACATGGTTTTCACCAACAGACACCACCACCTTACATACAGAATACACCCCGGAGACATAACATCATCAGACCACATACCCCTCAACCTCACACTTTCCACCACAGCCATCACCATCCCCACACAATCCAAACCAGCATACAAACAAGCAAACAGGAAAAAGTTCAAAACAATATTAGAAACAAATGAATACATAACCACAGAAAAACAAAACACAAACAACCAAACAAAAAACACACATTACATAGACAACAAGCTAAACATATGGTACAAACTCATAAACAACGCAATTACACAAAGCATACCAATAACACAACATAAACAAATTCCCACACCCAGGACATCCAAAACAACTGAAACAACTAATATGGCAGGCAAACTACATAAAAAACAAAGCCACACTCGAAAACAACTGGACACCACACACAATAAGAACAGTCAGACAAATACAAACATTAATACTCGAAGAAAGCAAACAAAATTACGAAGACACATGGAACAACATAATATCTAACATCAAATTCAATCCCCATAAACCACAAGAATTCTGGAACAAAATAAAACAACTCTTAGGATCTAATACCCCCAACATACCATACATAATGCACAATAATGACAAAATACACGACGACAAAAACAAAGAAACTGCATTCAGACAAGTATGGCAAAACATATTCCAAATCACACCAGAAGAAAACACGCACTTTGACACGAATCACGAAACACAAATACTCACCCACTTAACACAACACCTCCATCAAACACAACCATACACAAACATTGACCTAAACAGACTAAACACCGACAACTACATTACCCAACCCATACAACTCGAAAACGTCACAAACATAATAAAACACACAAAAAACAAAACACCTGGAGAATCTGGAATCACCAAACAAATACTCGCACACACACCAAAAATAACCAAACAATTACTTACAGACATATTCAACGAAACACTGAGCCTAGGATACTTTCCACAAAAATTCAAAAACTCAATAATCACATTCATACCAAAACAAAACAAAAACACAACACAAATACAAAACTACAGACCCATTTCATTACTCGAAACACCTGGAAAAATATACGAAAGAATCATTACAAACAGACTAATGGCACACCTACACGAACACGACATGCTAAACCCACACCAACACGGATTCACTCCTGGCAAGGGAACACACACAGCACTCGCCACCTTATACGAAACAATAGCAGACACACAAAGACACAAACAAGCATGCATTATCATATCACGAGACATCTCTAAGGCCTTCGACAAAGTTTGGCACGAAGGCCTTAAACACAAAATACTACAAACACAACTTCCGGGCACTATCACAAAAACACTGTGTAGCTTCCTCGACAACAGAACAGCGAAAATTAAGATAAATCAGTACATCGGACCAGCTTTCTCACTCCATAGTGGAGTACCACAAGGAAGCGTCATTTCCCCAACATTATTTAACTTATACACGTCAGACACCCCTCCACCATCACATGGAAGCTACACAATACAATACGCAGACGATGTCACACAAATCATCACCTACCCAAACACAAAAGCAAAACAAATGCTTGCCAGGAAAACACAACATGAAATACACAAAATGAATACATACGAGAAACAGTGGAAAATTTCTACTAACACAAACAAATTCCAACTTTTAGCCATCTCAACACGACAACCACCACCAATCAAGATTAACAACACTATAATACCATACAATAAACAAGCACACATCCTAGGCCTCACCCTAACATCACAAGGAACACAAAAACACATCAAAAACAGAATACGAATAACAGAAAACACACTAAACAGACTAAGACGTTTCAGAGGACTCAAGACAAAAACACAAGTACAACTATACAAAACACTAGCACGACCACAACTTGAATACCCACCTATAATCACAGTCACAAGCACACCCGCAGACATAAAAAAATGCAAAAACTACAGAACAAAACAATACGACGAATACTAAAACACAAACCCCCCTACCTAGAAACCACACAACAACTACACAAAACAACTAAATTAGAAACAATACACGAAAGACTGATAAGATTGAGCAGTAAAGCCTGTAACACAGTACTAGAACAGAACACACTACCACAGCCCCCAACAACCAACAAAAAGACACAAGACCACAAATGGTGGCCACGCCTAAAGACCATCCTGGGCTAATCCCCCCACCCTTTCCGCCTAGCTAAATGAAAAAAGGGGGTTGGTTACGTACGTATGCACTAACGACTAACTGTAATACTGGTGCATTAGCCACTCATAAACACACGTATCCATATAGGATACGTGTGGAAAGATTAATGATTACTAACATTCACATGGCACATTAGCCACCTTTAAACGTACGTATCCCTCCCCCTAATTTATATATATATATATATATATATATATATATATATATATATATATATATATATGTATATTTATATGCAAATGTATATATGAGAATATATACATTTCATAAAAAGAGAACATGTGTGATACAATTTTGCTTAATAACACATAACCGAACTTCAGGGCATGAAGCCAAAATAAAAATCACACATGTTCCCTCACCAATATTTAAATAATTCTACACATGTGAAGGAAGTTTGCAACAATCTTTGATATCAATAACAGCTAAAACTGAATCATAAACCTATTAAAGGAAATAGAACGCAAACTTCCTTCACACATTTTTTTTCTGATGTTATTTTATGCACCTTGTTATGTTTAGCTAGCTAGGAAATTCAATTTTAGATTAGAGTTAGGATGACTGACCACACATCAATAATTAACTATGCAAGTGGGTCCGCCCCACACTTTCGAAACTCAACTTCTTTCATTTTCTATACTTTACCTTCTCCTCTCTCCCCCCTCCCCATCCCCCTTCACTGTAGTAAAAATTCTTCTTCTTCTTCTATGCTCGAGACTGACTGACTCACTGGTTGCCCAACCACCGTTGTGTATACATCGACTCTGCGCATCAAGAATTTCTCCCATCAAAATCTCCCCAACCATCAACGCTGGCCTACATCCACGGTTGCTTATGCGGCACAGGTAGATATAATATTGTGACACCACAACCTTCCCCCTCCCTTCTCTACCATCCTTTATTTTTCTTTTACTTTTTAAATCTCTTTACCTGCCGCCATCATTCCCCACATGAAAACAACATAAAACACTTACACCATGAGTGCTAAAGTCCGCCTACGGGCGGCAAAAAATCCAAAACCAACATACGAGAAAACACTAACCACGCTATGTAAAATGGAAATCCCGGTGACTCGACTAACGGAAACGGCTGACGGCTACATAGTATTTGCCCTAACGGAAAAACACCTGCCCATTTTCAACACCAAGAAGAACTCGCCCCTACAAGAAGTTGGACTGGCCCCGATCCTGACTCATGAACACATAGCCCAACGCTCTGTCTTCTGCCGCGGAATCCAGCCCTGGATTGGAGATCGTACGGCGGAAGCAATCCAGAGGGAAATACTCCAGAAACACACATTCATCACCACCGCCAACGTCACCAAGATCGGAAGCAACAGCAGGGTTCTCAAGATCACATTCGGAAGTACGGAAGAAGCCGACGCGACCCTCTCCCAAGGGTTGCGTCTCTTCAACCTCGTTGTTCCCCCAGGCAACATTAGACGTGAGGAATACGTAGCGGTACAGCAATGCTACCGCTGCTATTCCTACTCTCACAGCTCAAGGACATGTACAAAGAAGACTTCTGTTTGCTCAAAGTGTGCTGAGGAAGGACACGACCATCGGAGCTGCTCGACGACCAACTTCAGGTGCATCAACTGCTCGGGCAATCACGTGGCCGTCGCCCGCTCCTGCCCCGAATGGAAGAAAGCCGCCAGAAGCCTACAGACCCCCACACCATCAACAACCACAACCGTCTCATACGCCTCAGTCGCCAGGAACGACGCTCCTACCACAACACCACCCACACCCACTCATATTCACTTCACAACTACTGCCCAATTACAAATGGTGGGCATCATTTACCAAGCCCACCTACATAACATCCAATACCCAGGTTCCTTTTCCAAAAAACTGAATGAATTATGCTCATTGAACAGCCTTCCCACGGTGAACTTAGGCGACAATCCCGACTCCTCTGCCTTACTAGGCATTCACTTCTCCTCCAACACCCCCTCCGCCCCCACCACCACAGCCCCCCCTTCCGCCTCCAACTCCAAAATCTCGACCGCTACCCCCTCCACCTCAACCAAAAATAGCTCCACCGCCTCAACAACAAGCACTTCCCCGTCGACAGCAGTCACCAAGGACTCGGCAGTCACCTCCCCCTCCTCCTCTTCCAGTTCCTCCTCCTCCTCCTCCTCCTCCAGCTCTACCTCCTCTCCAACAGACTCAACCTCAGACAAGGACCAGACTGACGACGACGCTCCAAAAAGCCTCACAGTTTACACTTACCTGGACAACCCTTCAACAGCCAACACCAAACAAAAAGACATATTAAAACAAATAGAAAAAAACGGATACAAAATACACAATTTCAATGACCCAGAGACACAAAAACTATACGACGACTGGAAACAGAACAAGCATACCCCCCAAATACACTTCGAAGTTATAAGTCAAGAACAATTTGATCAGCTCCCCCCCGCACACACACAAACCAACACACGACGCAACAAGAAGAAATAAAACACAGGAAACACACACCATGCACAGCACCCTCACCATCCTCCAGCACAACGTCTTGGCTTGGCGGCCGAGACGTTTCGAGCTCATTAACACGTACAAACACATTAACGCAGACATCATCATTACGAATGCACATGGATGTTCTACAGAACATCCGATCAAAATTCCCGGTTACCACACATACACAAAAAATACACATGCAGAAACACATGTTGGCGTCAGCATATCAATACAAACACGCATAAAACATACATAAGAACATAAGAACATAAGAAATAAAGGAGACTGCAAAAGACCATAAGGCCTACACTAGGCAGCTCCGTATCCATCACCACCTGTCGTCCCCATCCATAAAGTTGTCTAATCGTTTTTTAAAACAACTGATAGTTTCAGCGCTTACTACGTGGTTACTAAGTTTATTCCATTCATCGACCACCCTATTTGTAAACCAATTCTTGCCTATTTCCTTCTTAAATCTAAATTTGTCCAGTTTATACCCATTACTGCGAGTCCTGCCCTGTTGTTTTATTATGATGACCTTGTTTGCATCACCCTTGTTATAGCCTTTGATCCACTTGAACACTTCTATTAGATCACCCCGCACTCTGCGTCTTTCCAGAGAGTGTAAGTTTAGGTGCCTAAGCCTCTCTTCGTAAGGCAAATTTCCGAGTCCTTGTATCATTTTGGTCATTCTTCTCTGTACTGATTCTAGTGAATTTATGTCCATTTTGTAGGACGGAGACCAAAACTGTACCGCATAGTCAAGGATGGGTCTAACTATCGCTAGATAGAGTTTAATAATTACCTCTGCACTTCTATTTGTTACCGTCCTAGCAATGAAGCCTAATGCTCTGTTTGCTTTATTTCTGGCGCTAATGCACTGCTTCCTGGTTTTAAGGTCCGGACTCACCAGAACTCCCAAGTCCCTCTCGCACTCAGATTTTTCTAAGAACGTGTCATCTAAGTTGTATCTATTTTCGGGGTTGTGTAGCCCTACGTTTAACACGCTACACTTAGAGATATTGAAGTTCATTTGCCATTTCACCGACCATGTTAACAGTTTATTAAGATCATCCTGCAGAATCTGGGCGTCTTCTCCTGACCTAATTAGGCGTCCTATTTTAGTGTCGTCCGCAAACTTACTAACATCACTATTTAACCCATCGTCTAAGTCGTTTATATACATAATGAACAATAAGGGACCCAAAACCGAGCCCTGGGGGACCCCGCTAGTAACATTGCCCCACCTAGATTTTATTCCATTTATGGTGACCCGCTGTTTTCTGTTACTAATCCAAGCTCTAATCCATTCTAACACTTTTCCTCCTATGCCATGGGCTTTGATTTTATTTAGTAGTCTCTGGTGTGGCACTTTGTCGAACGCTTTGCTAAAGTCAAGGTAAATAACATCGTAATTTTCATTGTTGTCTGACGCCTTATATACCTTAGTGTAAAAGGATAGAAGATTAGTCACGCATGACTTACCTTTGGAGAAACCATGCTGTGAATCACGAATTAAATTATGCCCTTCAATGTGTTCTCTGAGTCTATTTACTATTATTGATTCAAGCATTTTTCCTATAACCGATGTCAAACTGATTGGCACTCAGACAATTTTTTCTCTGATACACTAGCCATCACCATTAGGTCCCACCACAATTGCCACTACATATATTCCCCCCAGAAGGAATATTTTCACATACCCAGATTTCATAAGACTCCCCACACTCAACCATCCCACATACATCCTGGGCGACCTGAACGCACGTCACCACACGCTGGGTCACTCAGCTTCTAATCCCCCCGGCAGAGGACTGGACTACCTAGCCAGGAATCTCGCCGTAAGGGTGTTGGGACCTGAGTTTCCCACATACATCAGAGAACCAAACACGGCCACTACACCAGATATAATTCTTGCAAGTAAACACGCAGTACACAATCACTACATCAAGCCTGGCACACAAACAACGAGCGACCACATACCCGTCATTCTAACCATATCCACAAATCCGATACAGATACCCATTACATGCAGATACACAAAAAAGCTCGCTGGGACAGATACGAACACCACCTCAAACAATCCCGACCGTTGGACCTGGAGGGAGCCGAGAAGGAGGACATTGACCTTGCCATTACTCACACAGAACAAGCCATACTCAGGGCAGCAAATCTCACAATACCAAAAATAGCACACAGAACTCTCATCCACGCACCCATAAACTACAGAATACACCGTCTCCTTATTCAAGCGAGACATATTCACGAATACATGACACGACACGGATGCTATTCCCACCACACACGAAGACTTAATCAAATCAGACACATTTTACGCGAACATTACGCCACTCAAACAGCCCTGTGTTGGCAAGAACAGATAGACCGCATGGACCTTAGCACTGACCCGGCAGCCTTCTGGCGGTCGGTCAGGAAGCTCTCCGGCGGAAGCAAGACACAACACACACCATACATCACAGACAAAAATGGCATCAGACACCACGACGTCGAAGACAAAGAACTCGCTCTACGTCAACACTGGCAGACAATCCTGACTATTTCCTCAGAGGAAAATCAGGATTTTGATCAAAACCACGAAGACGACATAACGAGGGACATGCGACAACACACATCCATCATCTCCCCCCTCCCCCACGCCCTCATATCCCGCCTTCCTGTGAAAGGCTGAGCAAGTAGAGTCACTGTCTCGGAGGTTAAGAGTGCATTGTCACTAATGCGCAATAAAACTCCGGGCAGGACTCACATATCCAAGCCTATGCTCGCTAATTCCCCTAAAATAATAATACATAACTTAGCGGAAATATACAGTGCCGCACTTGCTCTAGGATACTTCCCCGACGCATTCAAATCGGCGGTTATGATTTTTATTCCCAAAACAGGCACAAACATACATTCCATCACCAACCTCCTCCCCATATCACTGCTAGAAATACATGGGAAGGTATTTGAAAAAATCCTTACCCGACGCCTCCAAACACACATTAGAACGAACAACATACTGCTTCCTAACCAACATGGCTTTCGAGCCTTACACGGCACGGACACAGCACTTGCCACAACATACCAGACGATTGCTGCTGCTAGAGCCCGCAAAATGCAGGTTAATCTGGTTTTGCGGGACGTGAGCAAAGCCTTCGACAAGGTATGGTGGCTCGGGTTGAAACACAAATTGATACAGATGAACATGCACCCAACATTCACGCGAACACTTTGTGATTTCATTACAGACCGAACTGCTTGCATACGTATACAAAACCACTATGGGCCATATTTCGCTCCACTCTGTGGAGTCCCGCAGGGAAGCGTATTAAGCCCAACACTCTACAACATTTACTTAAAAGACCTCCCTTCACCACACCCACACTGTCAGAACATAATATACGCATATGACATCACACAGATCATAACATATCCTGGCCGCTCGGAGCGTATGCATGCGTTAAAGACTGCGAAGGCAGTCGAGCAAGTAAATGCATACGAGCGGAAACACAAAATACGAACAAACACAGACAAATTTAAACTCATCCCCATACAGGGACGTAGGCGTGAACCCGTCGTCATTGACGGGGCTCCGCGCAATTACGCAGATAAGGGCGTCTCTTCAACCAACTCTCTCAACAAGCTCCAAGAATCATCGCCGGCCGGTGGTGGCTGGGAGATATATCTCCTAGCTGCTGCCGGTCTGGCATGGCCGACCTCTACGTTGACGTCGGCAGGCGGGTTTACACCAAGACAAATACACACACACATTTCCCAAGTCACGTAAATCTCTGTTTTCAGAGTAGTGCTTGGAAGAAAAGAGGCACACGCACACTTTCTCGCTAGCAAAGCAGAGGCCCAAACTGTCTCTCTCAGTACGCCCAATCTGACCGCAGGCTGGTTGACGGTGACTTGGGACACCTTTCTGTCCGACCGGCCCGCAACCAATCGCTGGCCTCTCGCTGACGCTGGTGAGCGAGTTTACACTTCTGACATTTACACACAATTCCCAATCGCGTAATTCTCTGTTTTCAGAGTTGTGATTGGAAAGAAAGAGACCTTACAACACCCGCCCGTATGCCCCTCCCTCGCATCGCCACTGAATCTACTCTTCCGAAATCCAAACCCGGTCTGGGGAAAAACAGGCAACGCTCGCCCCACCTGTGGCTCATCAGGAACGCGCTCGCCAGCGGTGGCGGCGAAGAGTTATCTCCTTGCGGCTGCCGTTCTGGTTACGGATCTCTTCGTTGACGTCGGCAGGCGGGTGTACACCGCCCGTCTGCCCCCCCTCGCACCGCCACTGAATCGACTCTTCCGGATTCCAAACCCAGTCTGGGGATAAACAGGCAACGCTCGCCCCACCTGTGGCTTATCAGGACCGCCCTCTACACGCGGGAAGTGAAATCAACTCACTTCACGTAAGATACACACATACACCTCTCACGAACAGAGCCACAAATCACGCACAAACATCTACACTTACTTTTTCTTCGACTAAAATTCACTTCCTTTCTAACTTTCTCTTCTACTACATCTTCTCATTTCAGTTTACCTCCCACTAAAGATTTTTCCGTTTTTCCACCTTTCTCTACTACTACGCCTCCTACCATTTTCTAAACTTTCGTTGGTGATCCTAACCCCGTTGGTAATCCTAACCTCGGCGTCAAGCGCTGCCCTCCAAGCTCTCGGTCCAGTTCTCCGAAGCCACGACAACAAATAAGCCCCTAATCGCTCGCAATTCGTCCGGTGGCAATAGCCCTCTTTTATACACTACTATCTTTTCATTTTCTAACAGACATTCTTCCCCTCCCACAAAACCCGATCCCGCGCAAGCGAGGTGGTCTTTTCTTGGAATCCAGAATCCAGAATCCATAGGCATAGATATTCGACGCCTAGACACCACCGAGAACGGACGCAGTCGCTCCCACCGTGAACTACGAATTCTTCAACGCCGTTACCCGAGCTAAGGGCACTCTCTTCGCTCTGACGGCTTATGCCCTTATAACCCCCCTTTCGACTGAGCATTGCCCTTGCTGGTCTTAAAACTTGCTCAGTCGTCTGGTGGGGAAGGGAATCCCCTTCCGGGCTTTTCCCGCATTCTAGCGGACCCGGCATAGGCAAATAGGACAAGGCGATCGAGCCATTCTAATTGCTGCGAGTGGACACTCGGGCGCAAGCCAACGCAGTCGCTTCCCCTTAATCGCCATTAGCCAATAGACACGCGAGTATAGACCGAACCCTACGACCCTCCCCCCTCCCCAATACCAATTTCTTCTTCTTTTTTCTCACTTTACACAACTATCATACACACACTAACAGGAACACACACACACTCACAAGCCCATTTGCGCTTCGGCGCAATGGGTCGAATTAGTATTAGAGAAAACCGGCCCACGGCCGGCCAATCAAAACGCTCCACAGTCTGGAAGCTATTAACCAAACTGGGAATAGCTATCCAGAAACTGTACACCAATGGCACCCAACATACTGCCATAGCCGACGACACCATCGAAGAACTGACCAAGCGAGCCACCAAAACGGAATTTAACAAAGAAGGCCTGAATGCGAAGAGGACTCTGGTGATACAAGTGGATGAACATATCTACAACGAAGACCCCGAAACTATCAAAAATGAAATGGAGCGCCTGGACACCTTTATAAAGATAACCAGCATCATCAAAATGCCAAATACGAAGACAATCATCAAGGCAAAATAAGAAACTGCAGCCATGGTGACAAAATGCCTAAACAAAGGAATCTTAGTATTTAGCCAATCATTCAACCCACATACACTTAGCCAAGAGACATACATTCACCTACCACAGTGCACACGCTGCTATGCATATGACCACACACTCAAACACTGTACACAACCAAACACATACACCATCTGCTCAAGCTGCTGCCCAAGAGACCACCGCATAAATAATTGCCACAACGCACTGAAGAAATGCATCGCCTGTGGCCTAAATCACCCAACATATGCAGCCAGATGCCAAGTAAGGAAGGACCTGATAAAGAAGAAGATTCAAGAGAACAAAAATCAAAGCACACACTCACACTCCAACACTTCATATGCAAACATTGCTTCAAGCCACACTGCTCAGTCAACACACACACCAACACCCAACCCCATCAACCTGAAACACCTAACAGTAATCAACACAGCAATCATACACGCTAACATAAATGAAGCAGCTACACCTGGAACATACCAACAGACAATAGACGCATACTACAAAGCCAACGGACTCCCCACAATCATAATCCCACCCTCAGTCATAAAACCCACAGCTATACTAAACATGATCAACAACACAACACACACTCAACCACAAACAGAAGAAATGGAAACAGAGGAACATAGAAACAAAAGGCCACACACCACATCAGAAAATGAACAACCTACAAAGACAAAGAAAACAGAACAAAACACAGAAACAATACAGATCATTGCACCCAACACAATAGATATGACAAACGAAGAAATACACCAAAACGTACACACACTCCTACAAAACAACGAGGTCAAATACATATACACTAAAGAAATGCCAGAGGAGACTGTAGACACAATGATCAGACAAAAACTAATTGACTTAACCAAAGCCCCCATACAACGACTGACTGAGGCCAAATACACAAGGACACAACAAGGTTACTTCGACTGCAATAAACACAAACCAACAGACACAGCTCACTGGACAGTCAACTGCCAATAACTCAAACACACATGGACACAATACACATAATACAACATAACGTACAATACTGGTCATACCACAGAAGAAACCAACTAAGCAATCACTACTTAACACAAACACCAGATATAATATTACTCAACTCAATAGGTAAACACACAGTCAAATTATTTAACTACAACACACACACACAAAACACTTACAACGAAGACAACGCAGGAATAGCCATAGCCATAAAACGAAACATAAAATACAAACTAACAGACGACTTTGACGAAGACATGTTAGCCATCGAAATACACACAAAGGACCCATAATCATAGCCACAACATACCTCCCACCACGAAGACCATATCTACCAATACAAGACATACTAAAAATCACACAGAAACCACAACCAACATACATCATAGGAGACTTTAACGCAAAACATAAAACACTAAAACACACATACAATAATCACGTAGGAAAAAACATACACCAACTCATAACACAGAACCACCTCACCTTCCTCGGTCCAGATTTCCCAACATGCATTACACACAACGGAACAGGCAACCCAGACATGATATTCACCAACCGACACCACCACCTCACCTATAGAATACACCCAGGCGACATAACCACATCAGACCACATACCACTACATTTCACACTTTCCACCACAGCAATCACTATTCCCACACCACCTAGACTACTATACAAAGAAGCTGACTGGAAGAAATTTAAAACATTACTAGAAACAACAACAGAAGAATACAATCACACAGAAACACAAATCAACACAAACACACAATTAAAAGACACAAAATACATAGACGACAAAATTGATAACTGGTATAAATTCATACACAACGCAATCACACAGAGTATACCTACAACACACCACAAACAACTACCCACCCCCAAAACATCTAAAACATTAAAACAATTAATATGGAAGGCAAACAACAAAAAATAAAGCCATAATAGAAAACAACTGGACTCCACACACAACACAAACAATTAAACGATTACAAACACAAATAGTAGAGGAACACAAAACAAACTACGAAGAGACATGGAACAAACTCATATCAAACATTAGATTCAACCCCAAAAAACCACAAGACTTCTGGAACACAATTAAAAAACTACAAGGATCAAAAACTAACACTTCACCATACATAACATATAATAACGACAAACTACACGACGCCAAAGACAAAGAAAACGCTTTCAGACAAGTATGGAAAAACATTTTCCAAATCACACCAGAAGAAAACACACAATTTGACACAAACCACGAAACCAAAATTCTCACACACATAACACAACATTACCACCAAACACAACCTTACGCAAACATGGACTTAGACAGACTAGACACTGACAACTACATCGGACAACCCATACAACTAGAAGACGTTAAAAACATAATCAAACACACCAAAAACAAAGCTCCAGGACAATCAGGCATAACGAAACAAATACTCGCACACCTACCAAACATAACAATACAACTACTCACAGACATATACAACGAAACACTTAGCTTAGGATACTTCCCACAAAAATTCAAAAACTCAATCATCACATTCATACCGAAACAAAATAAAAACACCACACAAATACAAAACTACAGACCCATATCACTCCTAGAAACACCCGGAAAAATATACGAAAGACTAATCACAAACAGACTCATGGCACACTTACACGAACACGACATGCTCAACCCTAACCAACATGGATTCACACCTGGCAAAGGAACACACACAGCACTAGCCATCTTATATGAAACAATCGCAGACACAAACATGCATGCACCATAATATCACGTGACATATCCAAGGCCTTCGACAAAGTTTGGCACGAAGGCCTTAAATACAAAATACTCCAAACACACCTTCCAGACACCATCACAAAAACACTGTGTAGCTTCCTAGACAACAGAACAGCAAAAATCAAAATAAACCATTACATAGGACCAGCCTTCCCTCTCCATAGCGGAGTTCCACAAGGAAGCGTTCTCTCCCCAACACTGTTTAACCCATTCAACTCCGATGACAAGATGTCTTGTCATTTGGTCAAATAAAACAAAAAATCATAAAACACCAAAATGTTTGATCAAACACCAGAAAAATATGACGTCAGTCCTCGCTTCGCTGCGAGCGAAGCGAGGATTGACGTCATATTTTTCTGGTGTTTGATCAAACATTTTGGTGTTTTATGATTTTTTGTTTTATTTGACCAAATGACAAGACATCTTGTCATCGGAGTTGAATGGGTTAACCTATACACATCAGACATACCACCACCCTCACACGGAAGCTACACTATATAATACGCAGACGACGTCACACAAATAATCACATACCCTAACACTACAGGAAAACACATGCTTGCCAGAAAGACAGAACATGAAATTGACAAAATCAACACATACGAAAAACAATGGAAACTATCTACAAACACAAACAAATTCCAATTACTAGCCATCTCACCACGCAATCCAGCACCAATAAAAATAAACAACATAATACCATACAATAGACAAGTACATATCCTAGGCCTCACCATCAACTCACAAGGAATAAAACACATCAAAAACAGAATGCAAAACACAAAAAACACACTTAACAGACTAAGACGCTTCAGGACTAAAAACAAAAACACAAATAAAACTTTACAAAACACTAGCACGACCACAACTTGAATACCCCCCAATAATCAGTTACCAGTCTACACACAGACCTCAAACACATGCAAACCTTACAAAACAAAACAATAAGAAACATACTAAAACATAAACCACCATACCTAGAAACACAAGAACAACTCCACAAAACAGCAAACATAGAAACAATACACTCCAGACTAATTAGACTGAGCAGCAAAGCATGGAACAACATATTAGAACATGACTTAATACCCCCACCTCCTCAATCATCTAACAAAACAAAAGACCACAAAAACTGGCCCAGATTGAAAACTATACTAGGCTAAAATCCAGCCCTTCCGCCTCAGAAATGGCCTCTAGCTAATCAAAAAAGGAAGGTTACGTATATAAAATGTAACGTCTAACTAATATTAAGATATCAGACAAGGCACATTGCCTCGCTTAAACACACGTGGATATACTTACACAACGCACTAGCATTAGAATTCATATGGCACACTAACCAACATTAAGAAACGTATCCTCCCCTACAAAATATATATATATATATATATATATATATATATATATATATATATATATATATATATTTACAAAATAAATGGAAGCAGGTGTGACATACTATTAATTAGATTAAAATCAATAAAAAATAATAACCTATATAAAGGAAAAACTTGTATTAACACTCAAGGCACACTGCCAATACAGAGCCACACCTGCTCCCAACTCATGTCTTATGTCAATGTTTATTATACTATTTGCAAAATGAAGGAAGAACTTGTATTAATTTAATAGATAACATCATTATATTAAAATCACGTTCCAAACTTAAAGTCATAAAAATGTACAGCAGAAAACAAGTCCTCCCTTCATTATTTATATATGTGTTATTTATATGTTATTGATTAGCTAGATAGGTAATTCTATGACTATAGAATAGATAGGGTGACATTAACACATTAAGAAAACTCACCATGCAAGTGGGTCCGCCCCACACTATTACACTTCACTTCTTTCACTTTCTAACCATTACCTTCACCTTTCACCCCCTCCCCCCCCCCTCTTGCTCCCACACTTCCTCACTTACCTGTCGTTAATATTTATTATTATATATGCTCGAGGACCTAATGTAGCCCATTAACTGACAGGCTACTCAAACCCAACCTGGGGTAAAACAGGAATTCTCATGCCTTACCTGGGGCTAATCAGGAACGCCCTCTACACGCGGGAAGTGAAATCTACTCACTAACCGTAAATTACACACACACACACCTCTCACGAACATAGCCGCATCCCACGCACAAACATATACACTTCCTTTTTCTTCGACTAAAATTCGTTTCCTTTCTCACTTTCTCTTATACTACATCTTCTCATTTCAGTTTACTTCCCACTAAAGATTTTTCCGTTTTTCCCCCTCTCTCTCCTACTACGTCTCCTACCATTTCCCAAACTTTCGTTGGTGATATAATCTGCTCTTCCTCCCGGCATTAACGCCGCCGTCCAAGCTCCTAGCCCAGTTCTCCTAAGCCACGACAACAAATAAGCCCCTAATCGCTCGCAATTCGCCCGGTGGCAATAGCCCTCTTTTATACACTACTATATTTTCGTTTTCCTACAGACATTCTTCCCCTCCCACAAAACCCGATCCCGCGCAAGCGAGGTGGTCTTTCCTTGGAATCCAGAATCCAGAGGACCTAATCGCTCGCAATTCGCCCGGTGGCAATAGCCCTCTTTTATACACTACTATCTTTTCATTTTCTAACAGACATTCTTCCGCTCCCACAAAACCCGATCCCGCGCAAGCGAGGTGGTCTTTTCTTGGAATCCAGAATCCAGAATCCAGGACTCGTTGCCCAACCACCATTGAGCAACCATCGTCTCTAAGCAAAGTTTACTACAAGAATTCCGGTACCCGAGCCATTTCTCATTCCTCCGAGAATCTCGCTCTGCCGAAGGCACATGTCCCCCGTTAACCCTACTGTAGACAATCCATTGCCCTTGCGGTCTTAAAACTTGGATTGTTCTGAAGTAGGGTGGGGAAACCAGCATAGACGCGTGCGTGCTTGAACAGTATCGCCAGAGATAGACCTGACCCTCCCCCACCCCTATCAACCGTACGAACTCGCCCCGCGCCGCGCCGGCCTCAACCACCCCTGATAACGCGGTGTCAGTGTATGCCTTAGGAAATTTCCACTAACCACTAAACTAACCCGTCGTCCCACCACCCATCCTACAACAATCGCTCCACAATCACCACCCCTCTACACTACACGTATAACACAAACAACAAACACTAGCACACGAGAACACTTAACCCATTGCGCTGAGCGCAATGGGTAGAATCAGGATACGGGACTTACGTCCCCAAGGCAAACAACGAACATCAGAATTATGGAACACTCTAGGCCAAAATAACATCTACATTCAAAAACTCATTACACTACACACAGCATTCATACTGATTCCTGATGACACGACCACAGAAACACTTTGCAAAAAGACCACAAAAACAACATTCAACACCAACGGCTTCGAAATCTTAGACCCACCAGAACTCAATGCACACAGAACACTAGTTATTACACACGTAGACCCCTTTGTCACAGAACACACACAAGAAGAAATCAAAACAGAAATCGAAAGACTGAACACCAACATACACGTCACACAAGTCATTAAACTACCACGAACTAAGACAATCCTCAAAATCAAATTTGAATCCACACAAATGGTGAAAGAATGCCTCCTAAAGGGACTCAAAATTTTCTCTCAATCATTCCCCACACACGCACTCAGACAAGAAACATACACATACATTTCCCAATGCACTAATTGCTACTCACTTGAACACACACGCAAACAATGCCCACACCCATCCACATACACAATTTGCTCCAACTGCGCGTCTACACAACACAGACAAAACCAATGCACCTGTGCCATAACTAAGTGCCTCCTTTGCGAAGGAGACCACCCAGCTGTGGCAATGCGGTGCCCAAAGAAAAAAGAGAAATGTAAACAGATCAACAGTCAAATAAACCAACAACCATACACCAACACACAAACCTACGCCACTGCCACACAACAAAAACCCGCCCTCCTCTCTACACCAACAACTACAAACACATCACTCCACCACATGACAACAATTAACACAGCCATCACACTAGCTACACTCATGGACACACAAGAACCAGGTACATTTCAAACCACACTGGACGCAATATACAAAGCCAACGGACTCCCAACAGTCATAATCCCCCCACAAGCCATCAACACTACACAATTAGCAAAAGCACTCAGCAACCACACCAAACCTATCACAACACCAGTCATAACACCCACCAACACACAGACCACAGAAACCACAGAACCCATGGAGACAACAGAACACACTAAAAAGACCCGCATCAAACTCTGAAAACACTAACCCCCCACAGAAACGAACACCAAACCAAACAAACAGCCTGGGACTTCAACTCGTCACATCAGAAACAGAACAGATACCAACAGAACCCACACACGACACCTTAAAGACACTCATCACCAAACAAAAAATCAAAATAATATACACAGCACCACACAAAGAAAAGGACATCATTCCACAAATAGACACAGACAAAATAAACCTAACACACTACAACATAGTAAGACTAAACCAAGCCAAATTTAACAAACTCAAACAAGGACACTTTGACCTCCACGACAAGAACACAGAGCACGAACACCACTGGACACACAACGCCGAATAAACAACCACAACAACACACTTCTACCCAACACTATGGAACAAATACACATCATCCAACACAACATAATACAGTGGACATTCAACAGAAGAAACGAACTCTGGAACATATACAACATAACAACACCAGACATCATACTATTAAACTCGATAGGCACACCAGACAGACTAAAAATACACAACTACACAGTACACCGACGAAACGACTACAATCAAACACATGCAGGTATAGCAGTAGCAATTAAACACAACATTAAACACAAAATACTAGACGACTTCCAAGACGAAATACTAGCGCTTCAAATTGACACAAACCAAGGACCAATAATAATAGCAACGTTATACTTACGCCCCAGACGCCCCCTCTTCCCTATAAACGACATACTAAGACTAACCAGAAAAAGACTACCAGTATACATAATAGGAGACATGAACGCTAAACACCCCACACTAGGACACAGCAACGCAAACATCACAGGAACACAAATAGCACAACTAATACAAAGAAGACACATAACACACTTAGGGCCAGACTTCCCCACCTACTTCGCACAAAACAGACAAGGAACACCAGACATAATACTAACAAACAGACACCATCATCTAAACTACAGAATCACACCAGGACACCTAACTACATCAGACCACATCCCAATACACTTAACACTAGCAACAAAACCTATAACACTCACACCAGAAAGATATATATTCCACAAAGCAGACTGGACAGGATTCAAGAATACACTAAACACAGAGAGGACAAAATACGACAAACAAAGACAGAGAACAACACGCAACAAACAATACATCGACGACAAACTCAACATATGGTACACCATGATAAAACAAGCCATGGACAAACACATCCCCAAAACAACGCAAAAAACTCTACCACACCCAAGACGATCAGATACACTAAAACTACTACAATGGCAATACCAACAACTACAAACACAAGCACACAATACCGGAATATGGACACAACAAGCACTACACGACATCAGAAACCAAATACTAGAAGAAAACGAACAACTATACAACGAACATTGGAACAACGAAATACGAAAAATAAACCTACAATACAATAACAACCAATACTTCTGGACACAAATCAAAAGACTAACAGGAACACCTATTAACCCCACCCCTTACATTATACACAACAACCAAAAAATATACAAAGACAAAAACAAAGAACACATATTCAGACAACACTGGAAAAACATATTCAGAATCACACCAGCAGAAAACGCAACATTTGACATGGAACACGAAAGAACAATAACAACACAAATCCAAGAAATACAAGACGACATTACACCTATCAACTTAGCTGACATGAGACGACTCGACCCAGACAATACACTCACAAAACCCTTTACACTAGATAACATCAAACACATCATAAAAAAACTTCAAAAACAAGGCACCTGGACAATCACAAATAAACAAAATAACATTAACTAACATTCCAGACTCAACACTACAACTACTCACAGAAACATTCAATGAAACATTCCGCATGGGATACTTCCCCGACACCTTCAAAACAGCCACACTAACATTCATACCCAAACACGGAAAAAAACCAACAGACATAAACAACTACAGACCAATATCACTACTCGAAGTCCCAGGAAAAACACTAGACAAACTCTTACAACAAAGACTACTCAAACACTTATACAACAACAATCTCATAAACGAAAACCAACATGGATTTACAAGAAGACGAGGAACACACACAGCCATAGCCACAATATACGAAACAATTGCCATAAGCCAAAGACACAAACACGGATGTAACATAGTATCACGAGACATTACAAAAGCATTTGACAAAATATGGCACACAGGACTCAAATACAAAATACACCAAACACCCCCCCCAGACATACTAACAAGAATACTTTGTAATTACCTAGATAACAGACACGCACAAATACGAATACACCATTATACAGGAAGACCCTTTAACATATACAGTGGAGTCCCCCAAGGAAGCATTCTTTCACCAACACTATTTAACCTCTACACACACGACACCCCCACACCAACACACGGAGTCACACACGTACAATTTGCAGACGACCTAACACAAATCATAACATACCCAAGTAAAAAAGGAAAAAACATGTTAGCACTCAAAACAAGCAGAACAATAGAAACAATAAACACATACGAACAAAAATGGAAAATACAGACAAACACAACAAAATTTCAACTACTCAACATATCAACACAGAAACCAGCAGAAATATGGATAGGAGACACGCATATACACAAACAAAGAAACAAAGATACTAGGATTAACACTTGGAAACAGAGGTCTACAAACACACATAAACAACAGGAAACTACAAGCAGAAAAAACATTACACACAATAAAACGATTCAGAAACCTAGACACCAAACTACTATTAAGATTATACAAAGTACTCATAAGACCACAACTTGAATATATACCAATCACATTAAAACCAAGTCAACTCCAAAAGCTACAAGCAGTACAAAACAAAACACTACGATTCGCCACACACTCCATACCCCCATACCTTAACACAATAGAAGAACTACACATACAACACAAACTCGAACCACTTAACACAAGACTCTACAGACTAGCTTACAGAACATGGAACAAACTCACAAACACAAACCCAGACTTAGTACAAACCAGCGAAAACATAGACACAGAACACGGACACGATCACAATTGGTGGCCTAGAATGTCTCCCATCATAAACAGCCCCCCCCACCCGAACTAAAATACATAATGCAAACATAACAAACACACATAAAATACATATCACCCTTTAAATCCAACTAACCCTACTAACCATTATTGTTATTGTTTAAAATAAGATGATAGCACGTGCGAACCAATCGCACGTGATATCATCCAAATCAATGAGCATGGCAATAGAAATCAATACCCCCCCCAAATCGTATATGTAAATAACTTAAAAAAAATCACTAGCCGTCACCCCTTAAGGGAATAAAAGAATCATACTCATTGAAAAAAAAAAAAAAAAAGAGCATACGAAGTATTGAATTCAAGATCCCCCCCCCCACCTTCACAATAATGGATGACAAAAGATACCCCTAAGAAATTCAATCCTACACATAGGTAAGAATAGTAGTATACTTTATATATATATATATATATATAAACTAACAGCCAACTCAAGCAGAACAACTCAAGAGGAAGAACAACATTCTACGATCCTGAAGATAGACCAGCCTTCCAACAACAGGCATCAGCTTCACAACGCAATAATAACCTAAAAATAGTATCAAAGTAGCAAGTGCGTCTGCCCCACATCTATCATAACTACGACTTCCTTCCATTTCCTCCTTACCTCTTACACTCACACCCCCCCCCCACTCCCTCTCCTCCATGTTATCTATCCTGTCTTTAGTAGTAGTATGCCCGAGGGATACAGAATCAACTCAGCGCTCGCAGAACTCGGACGTCTCCGCTCCAGCTCATCGCTAATTGCCCCTAGCATCGCCCTTTGTACCAACACACTCTGACCCGCGTCTAACCGACCAACTGACTCAACAGCAACGCCTACTCTCCGTAAGTAAAGAAATCTCTCAGGGTAAACACAGACACAAAAGTGCTTAATATCCATTGATACTCAGTGGTGTACTTTACTTACACAACACTTCCGAAGTCACGTAATCGCTATGTTTTCAGAGTCTTGCCTTCGAAGAAAAGAGAAAGAACACGAAACATTTAGCTGTGCCTGCATCTAGATCACAGTTAACACAAAAGACACTCGTATCAAGTCTTCGACTTGGTTAAAACCAGTACACATCAACACTGCCCGCCTTCTGTATCCTCTTTTAGCGCCTAAAGAAATTCGTGTCTAGACCGTCTTCTCTGTAGGTGCTTCTGCTCTTCCTCTTTCTCTCCTTCCCTGACGTGTCTGATTCTCGTATAACTTACCGTCAAGCGCCCTCATCATGAAAACCAACTTTCAAGTGGTTTTTGTGAGAGGCAACTCACGCCCGGATGGCATCTCGCTCGTGGACGATGCCAACCAATTGAGCGGTGTGCTCCTGTGCGCTTTGCCCAGACGGAAGGGGCAAATGTCCTGTTCCACTTGATGGATCAGGATAGTCTCGATCCCTGCTTCGAGAAGAGGACTGTGATTAAGCTGGAGAAGCTGGGTTTCTCTCCCCGTAGGGTCACACCCACCTACATGTCAGAGCGTCCATGTACGTGGGTAGGATGGTCCTCGACAAGCTTGGGGATAAGGAAGCCATTCTGAGTGACCTAAGGAAGAGGAACTCGGATGTTGACTTTGTCGATGTCTTCCGGCCTACGGCCACTGATTTCGTCAGAATATCTCTAAAATCTAGGTCCGACCTTGAGAAGATTCTCAGGGTAGGACTCAAGATTAGTTTCTTATATCTGCCCCCATCGTCTATTAGAGAGTTTAAGAACCTCAAGGTCAGGCAATGCCTGATATGTTACTCCCTGAAACATGAATCCCGTTCCTGTCCCCAACCCAATCTGACTAGGTGCTCCAAGTGTGCTACCGACGGACATCGGTATAGAGAATGCGAGGCAGCGAGACTCAGGTGTCTCCTATGTGGGGGAACCCACAGCGCCATCTCCAACTCCTGCCCGGAAAGGAGAAAGGCGGCTGACACAGCGCAGCCTGCTCAACCGGTGGCTAGGTCAGCTCCCAACACCCGCCCCCAACCTGCGCAACCCTCTAATCCTCGGCCTAAAACCAAAACCTCCTCCTCCAACTCCTCCCCATCCCAAGGCAAAATCCCTCAACCCCCCACCCCCAAACCCAGAACCCACCCAGGTGTAAAGAGGAGGGCTAGCTCCCCTGCTGCCGCCCCAGACCAGGAGCCTTCTTGCGCCCCCAAGGAGCAGCGGTCGCAGAGGACGAAGTCCAAGCGTTCTCGACAGGATGCGAGCAGGCCCTCCACCTGTACCGGAGTCCCTAACATGGTTGCACCAATTATCGGCAGCACCCTGGAAAGGGAAGCAACTGATGGCCTCGCTCTCCGGCGCCTGTGAGACGGACCCTTCCAAGTTCTGGAGGACCCTCAAACGTCAGCTGGAGGAGTGCTCTGTGCCTCCACCCAAGGTCATCAACCTTAACCACTCTGCACACTCCCCCCAACACCAAGCTGACCTTCTGGCGTCAGCATGGAGTGAGGTCTTTAAACCCCATCCTGTGCAAGGACCACATTGCTTTAGCACCTTGCACAGTGTTAACTCCTTCATGAACAGTTGTAGTGACCTCATTCCCGACGAGACTGTTGATCTCTCTCAGTTAGATGAAGATGATCCCCTTATCTGCCCCATCGTTTTGGAGGAGGTAAAGGGGGGTTATCTCGGCATTAAAACTAAAATCCCCTGGCCCCTCAGGCATCGATGCACACATACTCAAACGTATGCCACACAACATAATCTCACACATGACGACACTATATAATAGCTCACTAGCCTCTGGGTACTTCCCACAACTATTCAAGGCCTCCCATACCATCCTCATTCCTAAACCCCAGAGACCCGCCTCCGCCCCCCTTTCATACCGGCCCATCTTCCTTCAGGAGTACTTTGGAAAGGTGTTTGAGCACGTCTTATGCCCCCGCCTGACCGTGTACCTAGAGACGGAGAATGTGCTGAGGGACTGCCAGTTTGGTTTTCGGCCGGGGCGCGGTGCAGAAGACGTAATATCCATGATCACTCAATGGGTTCAAAGACCGCCAGACGGTCGCCCTGGTAAGGCCATTTTGGTTTGTAAGGATGTGGAGAAGGCATTCGATACTGTCTGGCATGAAGGCCTTAGGTACAAATTGTACCACAACTTTGACTTTGCCCTGCCGTTCACAAGGTTGCTCTGCAATTACCTGGACGACAGGTCAATAAGAATAAAGTGGCGGGGCTGTCTGTCCCAACCTTTTGTGCCGAAGGCTGGAGTACCGCAAGGGTCAGTCCTTGCCCCCACTCTGTACAATCTATATACGAATGACCTGCCAGAGCCAGCTTATCCTCGCAACCAGGCTCTAACTCTTTCGTATGCGGACGACACTAACCACATAAGCAGACACAAAACACTGCAGGGAGCGTTACACGTAATGCAAAACATCCTAGACGGGGCACACGCGTGGGAGCAACAGTGGCGCATTAAGACCAACGCGTCGAAATGCAATGCTGTATACTTCTGCTGCAAACGAACCAACAGAACAATCATAAACACTCCTCTTAAAATAAACAACACAAACATCCCAGCGAAGGACCATACCCGTGTGCTGGGTAGCACACTTGATAGTGGCCTTACCTGGACCCCACACTTCCGCAAGCAGGGAGCGAAGGCTAGGGCTGTGCTGGGTATGCTCAGACGCTTCAAAACTGCAACACTGAGAACCAAACGTCGATTGTACCTAGCCCTCGTCAGACCGATTCTGTGCCAGTCCCCGGGACTAAGCCAGCTAACATGTGCCACTAATAACTACAAGCATCAGAAGGTTCAGAATGCCGCTGTCCAGTTCATCACGGGCTCGCGATGGAGCGACTTCAGAACCACTGAGTCTCTACACCAAATTTCCAACATCCGTCCACTCAACCAACACAACACAAACTTCACTCAAAACACCTAGAAAAACTGCACGCCAAACACAAACATCTGATACAACATATTACACCTAGACCACACCGTACAGACAATCTGTCAGCTGCGCCCGTCCCACGTGCGGTGTACACGATAAAACGTGTATAACCGTACCTACAAGTAATACACCCCTTCACCAGCTTGACTGGTGATAGCCGCAATAATGTAATAATAATAATAATGATAATAATAATAATATCGCATGTAGCCCATAACTTACAGGCTACTCAAACCCAACCTGGGGTAAAACAGGAATTCTCATGCCTTACCTGGGGTTAATCAGGAACGCCCTCTACACGCGGGAAGTGAAATCTACTCACTTACCGTAAATTACACACACACACCTCTCACGAACATAGCCTCCCACGCACAAACATATACACTTCCTTTTTCTTCGACTAAAATTCGTTTCCTTTCTCACTTTCTCTTATACTACATCTTCTCATTTCAGTTTACCTCCCACTAAAGATTTTTCCGTTTTTCCCTCTCTCTCTCCTACTACGTCTCCTACCATTTTCCAAACTTTCGTTGGTGATATAATCTGCTTTTCCTCCCGGCATTGACGCCGCCGTCCAAGCTCCTAGCCCAGTTCTCCTAAGCCACGACAACAAATAAGCCCCTAATCGCTCGCAATTCGCCCGGTGGCAATAGCCCTCTTTTATACACTACTATCTTTTCATTTTCCTACAGACATTCTTCCCCTCCCACAAAACCCGATCCCGCGCAAGCGAGGTGGTCTTTCCTTGGAATCCAGAATCCAGAGCAGTGCTGCCAACCGACGGAAATTCGTCTGCTAAACGGAAACTAGCAACTCTCGACGGATATGTAGTCATCGTCGGAAAAATATTCCGTTTCCTTCTTTTTTCCTCATATTTAATAAATTAGATTACAATAAACCTTCACCTATTAATAATTATTCGTATTATTTATTTTCCTTATTGTACAGTTATAAATGTATATATATTAAGCTGGAAATATCCTATGATGATTTGCTTTTTTGATCCAAGGTATCGTCAGCGACGGAAAACAGTCCATCGATCACTTTGACTGCAGCCTTCACCAGAGTAAGTCAACCTTTACAGTACTACATAAGATTCTTTAGCTTTTTTTCTGACTTAAAAATGCTTGCGCTTATATTAATGTTATTCATAATTTAGTATTAGCTGCACAATTCGAAATTTATATAATTTAGTTTAGTTACTGCTCAAGTTTCAATGCCATTCCGTTCTCTATAGCAGTTCAAAACAACCCTTTTTTTTCAAGGGAAACCTTACAATTACGTTCGCCCCTCAATTATGTTCCCCTGAGTGTTTGGGCGGTCGCTGTGTGGCAAGTGAGAAACCTTAAAAAAAATGTAGGCTATTTAGGGATTGGTGTAGATTCCCGTTGTGTATTTATTTGCGATGATAACTGCGATTCGGACATGACATGTTGAAGCAATGTAGACATATATGATCCTTTTGTTTCTCACACCTCACCATAAGTCCATTACTTGATTATATATAAATTATGGATCATTATATTTACAGAATATGGGTCCTCGACCCAAGTTCCAAGAGAAATGGCTTTCCAACCCATTATTTAAAGATTGGCTTGCTAGAGTGGACAGGTGTCCACAGCAAGCCTACTGTCACCTGTGTCTGAAGCATCTGAGTGCTGAAATTACATCCCTGAAACGGCATCGATGTTCTAAGGTAACTGCAGTTTAGATATAGTTCTTGACTATTTCGGACCTATAATTATAGCCTATATATCATGTTCTCGATCATTTAGCTTTTGTTATACCTTTCAGTGTTAGCGCACTGTACTAAGTTGTTTACAATAATACAAATGATACAATAACCAGCTACGCATTGTGCTCTATAAACGTACATTATTAAAATTATATATTAGAATAGACGAGTATATGACTGGGCGTTCCAGATACTTTCATAATTATTAAACATACAATACAACAGATACACGTTGCTAATGTCAACAAACATGGGGGTGGAGACCATGGTAGAGACCATGGTGGAGACGATGTTGAAGAACCGACCGTGGCTAATGAGCAAGAGGCTGGAGTACTTGATGGTGTCGCATATGCAACAATTCTGTTTTTGGTGTTTATAAGTAAACACAACTTACCATTCAGGTACAGTAAATAATTATATTACCATATTTGTCTGTCAAGCTACAGCTAGGAGTCACTTCATGAAGCACGACAATTACATACAATATAATTAATGTTGCGATTATTGATGTAGCTGCTTAGTAATACTCATCATAAAGAATTGAATATTCCAACAAGTGTTTATAATTATATTTTCCTTCACATTTTAGCATGTGTGAGGACATAATGGCACTGAACAAGATGATGTTTCCCGACTCGAAGATAGCTGCACACATGGCACTAAAACGAACTAAGTGCACTAGTCTCTCTCATGTTCTTGGCAACTACGTAGCTAGTCAATTAGGTCAGAAATTGCAGACAAACAAGTTCAGTATCATAATTGATGAGACGACAGATTGCTCCACGAACAAGGCATGTGCTATACTAGTTAAGTTTTATGACAGTGTGCAACACAAAATTACTACTGCATTGTTAGATTTGGTAAATATATATGACAGTCAAGGTTCAGCATCAGGGGAAGCACTATTTAATATTATCATGGATTGCTTAAAGGCCCACTCCATACCTATATCAAACCTCATAGGCTTCGCAGCAGATGGAGCTTCTAACATTATGGGTTCAATGAACAGTGTATCCAGCAGACTTAAGAATGTAAGTCCAGGTATTAGTGTATTTAAATGTGTTGCTCATACCATACATCTTTGTTCTAGTGAAGCGGCAAAGACACTGCCCAGAGTATGTGAAGACTTGGTAAGAAATGTTTATAACTTTTTTGCTCACAGTGCAAAAAGGAAATTTGAATATAAAGAGTATCAGGTGTTCTGTAATGTGAAGCCACATAAACTCTTACACCCTAGTGCTACCCGTTGGTTATCCCTTCACATGACTGTCAATAGAATTTTAGAGCAGTGGCAACCATTGAAACTATATTTCACCAACATTTTCATGGAAGAAAGACTTGGTGCTGTTGATAAAATACACGAAGCTCTTAATGACCCATCAGTGTTCATGTATTTAACATTCTTAGACTATATTTTACCTAAGTTAAATAATGTTAATTTACTTTTCCAATCCAAGGGACCCACTTTACACCTTCTACATGAAAAGATTCAGGATGTCTACATAGGTATATTAAGTATGTTTTACAATCCTGTGCACATCACACGGTCAAAGCTTCACTTAATAGATCCAAACAATACTGTACAACATATCCCTATAAATCAAATATATCTAGGTGCAGCATTACATGAGCTCTTTAATAATGAGGTATACCAACGAGGTACATTGATAAATGATGTGAAAGAGAGATGTAAGAAGTTTGCAATAGTCGCATGTGTCGAAATAAAATCTAGATTTGACATGAATAACAGTCTGTGGAGGAGTGTAGGAAACTTACAACCAAAATCTGTATTGAGCCGTTCCTTGCGAGCAGAGGTCTCTTCATTAACTGATCTGGCCAGAGAAGTGCCACTTATTAACACAATTGATAGGCAAGCACTTGATAATGAGTGGCGATGTATCCCATGGCATCCGTTCAACGAGAATATTAATAGCGTACTGCATGATGCTCATTTATTCTATAAATACATTTTAGATGTTACTGATGAGACCGGTGCTCCAAAATTTGCATGTCTTGGAAAATTTGCCTAACAAGTACTTTCTCTTCCTACTTGCAATGTAGATGCAGAACGACTTTTTTCTAAACTTAACCTTATGAAAACGAAAGGGAGAAATTGCTTAAAATTAGACACTGTGAAGGCCCTAATACGTATTAGTGAGTGCTGTGAGGGTATGATTGACAGTTTTGAGCCACAAGAGGAAATGGTTCGTGCATTAAAGCACTCAGTTTGATTTATCATGCCAGTATAATTGTAGGTCAGTGCCTTATAATTTCTATAATTTGTTTAAATTTCTATTTCTAAATTAATGTTATTGTATTTTTTGTTCCTGTTTGGTTGGTTCAATTGTTATAATTCTATGGGACTAAATAAATATTTTGTACTTGACATTGATGACGCCTATATATTTATTAGTTGGCCTATATCAATTATTACGTCTCTCTCTCTTAAAAGTTCATAGGATAAACATTATTGTTATGCTTATTTATTATGCTGTAAATTAAAGATGGGCGATTCGAGTACTATAAATTTACGATACCAATAAATGTTTGTTATTATAGGTACGCATAAGAAATAATATTAGGCTACCAGGCACTCAATTATTTAGTTTTGTATAATTTTATAACGTGAATGTTTTTGGCATTATGCTAATTTCGCCTATTTCACAGGGACAAGGTGGAGGGACGAAGTGGCGGCCGCTATAGATCCAACCCGTCTACCCCTTGCTCTTACCATTCTCTTTAGCTTATGTAGCCTTAATAACCCCTTATGTGGTTGATAGGCATTAAGCCCTATCTTAACTAAGTAACTAAGCCTATTTCACCAATAGGTAAAACTTACAATACTCGATACTAACGCAAAAGTATCGATACGCCCACCAATACAGTGCTTCATCCATCTATGATAGTCCATGGTTAAATATTAGTGTATATACTCCGTTTTCTATTTCAATTAATAATATTAGAGACGGCGGTACACCAGAAACGGAATAGTGGCAGCCCTGATCCAAGGTCTAAATATACAGGTCAGACCGTTTGAATTCTTGTGCGCAGCTTCTGACGTCATTTGGCTGAGTCCATTTTCTCTGTGAAACACTGAAGAAAACTGAGAAACGCCAAGACAGGAACTATAATATTTTATATATTATATATACATATATTATATATCATATATATTATATATTCATATATATAGACAGGAACTATAATATTTTATATATATTTATATATATATTTATATATATATTTTATATAATATTTGTCAGAATATAACTAATTGCGTGGAGCGGTGCGAGCGAAGGCAACGTCTTTCCTATACGTTGCACCAGCTTCAACTGACAGCTATAGGACCCGCCAACCCCACTTTGAACAGCCAGGTGACGTTCACGGGCCCGCTGCGCCAACTCCCTCGAAATTCGGTCGGAAGTGGTTAGACCTTATATTCTTAGATCTTGCCCTGATCCAGAGCAGCGCTGCTCCCGGGCGGAAATTCGTCTGCTAAACGGATGAATCTGTGGCGGGAAACCGTGACGTCACAAATCGGAAATATTTCCGTATCCCTCTATCTTTGACATTATTGTTAAAGTGCCTGCGTTTCCCAAATAAATGACTAGCTAAATATATTGTTTATCATTTCTCCTTTCATAATAAGTGACATACAAGGAAAGAAATGTCGATGAAACAGCATAAATAACGCTGACGTGTACATCTCTGACCAGTTACCGAGTGGAAATGTTTCCGTCTGGCCTTGAATTCTCACAGTACGTCTTAAGGCATCAGCTGGCAAACACCCCTGTCCTTCCTGACTTTGGTAAGTCAATATCAACCTTATGATTCTGCATGGCTGGTTGTTCTGCCAAGGCATACTGTCATGTATGCCACAAGCAGCTCAGTGCTGAAATCACGTCTCTCAAACGCCATCGGCTGCCGAAACAGCATGTCTCCCTCATGACCAGGCGCCTACCTGAGGGACGGAGGGATCCTGAGCAAGGTGCCAGTGCCAGCAACGAGGATCGGGAACAGGCTCGGGAACTACCAGATGCGGTGGCATATGCTACTGTGCTGTTTCTGGTTTTCATCGCCAAGCATAACTTACCATTTAGGTAATAAAAGGTTGTGTTGTTATAATGATATTACTGCAATAGTTCCTGCATGAAGTATTGAAATGAAGTCCACCAAACGCCGAAAAAGGCGAACGTGGCATACGCTGTAGAGTGCTGCTAGCATGTATATCCTACATCAGTGGCGTAGCTAAGAGGGGGAGAGGGAGGGTTCCAAATATGACAGTCCTCCGGGCGTATGATTTATTGTTATTTGCTTTTCCTCTTTCGTCTTTGATGATGTCTTTCCTCTTGGACATTGTTTTATACTCCCCTTGACAGTTGATGCATTTTAAGGTTGAGCTGTTACATTCCCGCCAAGTGTGTGTTGTTTCACCACATTGTGAGCAGACTCTAAACTGTTTCTAGGGATGACATGAGTTGGTATTATGGTGTTCTAGAGCATAGCACCTGTAACAAACGTGGATACTATACATTTTTCCTGTTGTATCTGCTATCCTGGAATGCTCATTTGAAATAGCTTTATGCCTTGATCTTTTGCTTTTAATGCTGTTGCTGCATCCCCAAACGTTATTTTCATAGTTTTTCAATTCGGGAATTTAAATATATTATATTGTGACTGCAAAACTGTTGTATGATAACTGTTTTCCCCATGTAATTCATGATACTGAATGTCAAGATGTTTGGGCCTCCAAAGAAGCCAAGCACCCCATGTCCCCAAATCCCTAGCTACGCCTCTGTTCTACATGTTTCCTTTTTTACATAATACAGAACGATGTTTTATGTGCTATTTTCCAGCTTGTGTGATGACATGATTACCCTGCAAAAAAGGATGTTCCCAGATTCTGCGATTGCAGCAGCTCTAGCGCTCAAGCGCAAGAAGTGCACAGCTCTTCTACAGGATCTGGGAGACTATGTTGGCAACAGGTTGGCCTCCAAATTAAGGGACTGTATATTTAGTGTCATCATTGATGAAACAACGGACTGCTCTGTCGAGAAGGCATGTGCAGTCACTGTGAAATATTTTGATAAAGGGAGGAATGTAATAAAGACTGCAATGCTTGACATTTTAAATGTTTATGGTGGCAGAGAGGGTGGCTCATCTGGGGAGGCTCTATACCATAAGATTATCCATTGCTTGAACACATACGGTATACCCTTAACCAACCTTATAGGCTTTGCAGCTGATGGTGCATCCAATATGATGGGTAGTTATAACAGCGTAACAAGTAGACTCAGACAAGATATCCCTGGAATAGCTATTTTAAGATGCGTAGCTCATAGTATTCACCTTTGCTCTAGTGAAGCGGCCAAAACACTCCCTCGCTCATGTGAAGATCTTGTCAGGAATGTGTACAATTTTTTTGCTCATAGTGCCAAAAGGAAATATGAATTCAAAGAGTACCAACTGTTTTGCAACGTAAAGCCCCATAAACTTCTCCATCCTTGTGCCACTAGATGGCTATCATTGCACAATGCAGTAGCCAGGATTATTGAGCAGTGGCAGCCTCTCAAACTATATTTCACCAACATAATGCTTGAGGAGAGGTTAACCTCTGTGGAAAACATACATGAATCCCTTCAGGACCCTTCAGTTTTTTCATACCTAACCTTTTTAAATTATATTTTGCCACATATCAACAGTGTCAACGTATTATTTCAGTCACGTCAGCCAACCATTCATCTTCTACATGACAAAATATGCAACCTATACAGACTGATGTTAGACTGCTTCTGTTTTTCACACATAATAGCAAAGGTCCCTCTTGGTGATATTGACCCCTCTGATCAGCGTATTCACAAACCAGTTGATCAAGTTTACCTTGGTGCAGAGCTGCATTGCTTGTTTCAGACACACGAATATCAGCGAGATGGCATGATTGTGAACATAAAGACTAGATGCAGGACCTTTTTAATCGAAGCTTGCCAACATATAAAGAAACGATTTGACATGAGCAATAGGTTGTGGACACTTGGCTCTTACCTTCACCCTCGTAAAGTCCTGGACCACAGCGTAAGAACAGCTATGCCATCCTTAAGTGACTTAATGAATGAGGTACCACGTATTAACACCTATAACAGGCAGGTTCTTGATGACCAGTGGCGTAACATAGCATGGCACCAATTCCCAGATGAGATGAGAAATGTGCAAACTAATGTTCAGGACTTCTATAAATACATCAGTGAATACAGGGATGATGATGGAGCTCTCAAATATGAATGTCTTGGCCATTTTGCCTTAGAAGTTTTATCCTTGCCTGTTTCTAATGCTGATGCTGAACGGCTTTTCTCAAAATTTAATTTGATTAAACGAAAAGAGAGAAATGCACTGAAATTAGAAACCGTGCGAGCACTTATAAATGTAAGTGAATGTGCTAAGAGGGATGCTTGTAATGAGATGTTTGAACCAGATAGGGACATGGTGCTACACTTAGGTGATATATAATTGTGGATGTAAATAGGTAGTCGGGAGGTTATTTTGGTGTTCATATGGATATTGGCTGCACCACAGTGTCTGGTTGAGTGATGAATCACGATATAGTACATAATATTATGTTGTATTCTTGTATGATGTTTTTGGTAATATTATTATTACTATTATTATTATTATTATATTATTATTATCATTTGTAATAATACATTCATATTGACTTTGTTGCGTTTTCTCAAGAACGTAAATGTTATTGTGTGTCAGCAAGTACTGTACATTTGAGCATACACAAATGTTGGTGGTGGCTTGGGTTCGGAACTTGAAGAAAAGGGACAGATGTTGTACTTTTCATTTCCCTGCTGCACATAACTTATTGCATGCACGTAAACGTTACATGAATACACAAAGGACGTCTTATACACCAACGAGAATATATACGTTGCATACGTAGTTACAGTACGTGGGAAGTGGCCTTTGCCAGCACGTTCTTAATGTGCTTGGTGACACGTCAGCACGTTTTTAATGTGCTTGCTGACACACATAAGCATTGTCTCGGCGCTGATAGCATGGACTCATCACGTGACAATGAAAGTGAGGTGAGTCATGAAGAACACGATGTTCATGGAAATGATACTTACCTGGAAAGCGAGGATGTATCGATATATGATGATGATGAAATCGAAGAATATGACTCTGAGGAATAACTGGTAACACAAATAAGAATTCAGCAAGGCGAGGGTCAGGCATACAGTTAGCTACGTAATTCTTAACGGCAGAGTGGACAAGGGCGATAAAAAATTGCAACAAACGTTACATTGAGACAAACCTGATGCTTGAAACAATATTTTACATTACAGGTAACTCTTCCTTACATCAGTCCGACAACAAGTGTCAAGGTAAATATGCCAGTGTTTTTTTTTTTTTCCATATCCTTTATGTAAGGACGGCTGAAACACTTCATTTTATGAAACAACAAAATGGTTCTGTATATATAGGCGTATTACAGAAGTGTATGGTGACGTGTAGTAGGTACTCCCGTTCTCATTAGCTTTCACCTCAACAGAAAACGGCGGAAATTTGACGTCACTACCAGCAGCGGAAAAGCGGCGCCAGCCAGCGTTGCCGACATCCGGAAATTCGTCTGCTAGAAGCTAGATTGGAGTAGCAGTCGGACCTAATGACGTCACAGATCCAGCGCTGCTCTTTTGATCCGGAAATTCTGGAAATTTTTTATGTTCCTAGTTTTCTCACAAAATAACAGTTGAATAAAGAAGATATTAATCTATTTATATATTTTATATATACTTATACCATTTCCAACGTCCTGTATCAATTATAAGTTGAGAATATGACGTCACCGAAGCTGAAATACTGAGTCACTCAAAATAGATGGCCATTGCTGTCCAAGACATCATTGGATTCAGAACTCCCCAGATGACTGCACTCTATTCCACTGTCTCCAAGATTAGCCATTACACGTCAACGTTCACGGTAAGTCAGAGCATTACTTCTTTGTGTAACATTTGAGTAATTTTGTACAGATGATATATTCAATATCAAGTTAGCTTAGTTATCCCTAATCGTTTTCTTGTATCCGGATAACAGAAAACGTTTAGAGTGTGTGATGAAGGCACAAACTATTTTAAATTTAAGCCAAATGTTTATAATATTAATTTGAAACAATATGGTATGCCATAAGAATAGGGAAATCCTGATTTGAGATAGAAATAAATGGAGAGAGTAATTGTGCTGTATCTCTAAAAGGGGTCTGCCCCCATCTCCTTTGGGAAATGGGAATATGGACTGATCAGCAGTGTGAAACCAGGTTGTTGTGACGTGTGGTACCCCCCATCAGCTTGAACCTTCCACGATTGTATGTCTCATGTCAACATCAAATAGGAGCAAGAGAGTGGTGTGCATGTGTGTGTGATGTGGTATGATCGGGTGGAATGGTTTATTTCATTCATTTATTTATTCTTTTTAGTTCTGCTTTGACTTCTGTCTACCTCTCCTACATGTGGGGACATAGCTTATACATATCAATAGATAAATAAATATTTTGTAGCATGAATTGTAATGGTTTACGGTTGGTCACTATTCACATTATTATGATATACTTCATATCCTTAATATGATGCGTATTTACAGATTGAATATGGCACAATCCAAACCCAATAAGTTTGTACAAGACTGGCTGCAAAACCCAGAGTATCAACCCTGGTTGGCAGCAGTTGCAGGTGACCCTCATCATGCTTTCTGCAAACCCTGCAAGAGGACCCTAGGTGCTGAAACGACCACGCTAAAGAGGCACAAGACAAGTGCAAAGCACAAGAAAATGATGGAGGAGATGGAAGGGCAGGAAGAAGAACAGGAACGACCATCACAGCAGGAGGAGGTGTTACCTTCTTACATTAAAACAAGGGTAGCGTCTGCCATAATTCTATTTGCGTGTTTCATAGCAGAACACAATTTACCGTTTCTTATAGCTGATCATGCAATATCACTGATGAAAGCAATGTTCCCTGATTCCCAGATAGCTAAGGCCCTTTCCATTCATCGCACAAAATGTAGTGAGGTAGTACAAATACTGGGAAACTTTTTCAAAGAGAACACTGTTCAACAACTGAGAACGAACAAATTTTCAATAATAATAGACGAAACGACAGATTTGAGTACTACAAAATCCTGCACAGTAATTGTACGTTTCTATGACAGTGACACAAATTTGTTAGAGACAAATTTTTAGATCTGATTGATGTTTATGAGGGGGAAAATGATGGTGGTTCCACAGGGCAAAACCTATTTAATATGCTAGTAACAACTTTTGAGAGGTACAGAATTCCCAATGAACAATCTGATTGGATTTGCAGCAGATGGAGCGGCAAACATCTTTGGCACTCATAATTCAGTATGTAGTAGGCTTTACAGTAATTTTTCCTGGTATCACAGCGATAAAATGTGTCTCTCATTCCATTCATCTATGCTGCTCTGATGCATGCAAAGGTCCTTCCTAGGCAACCGAAGACTTGATTCGTAATGTTTACTCATTTTTTTCACACAGTGCTAAGAGAGTACACGAATTCAAAGAATTTCAGGTCTATTGTAAAGTAAAGCCACATAAGATGCTACATGCTTGTCAGACCCGATGGTTGTCGCTGCACTCTGCTGTAAAGCGCATGCTAGAAACAGTGGAATCCACTAAGTATGTATTTTGACTTAAAGGAAAGTGAAGAAAAGTTAACCTCCATATCACAGGTTAATATTGCCTTGAAAGATCCGACCATGCGACTTTACTTCACTTTTCTTGATTACATATTACCCTTTATGCACAGATTTCAATAAACTTTCACAGAGGAAATCCCCAGTTATTCATTTGCTATATGACAACACACACAGGCTCTACGGAACCATCCTTTTCATGTTTTTGTCTGTGTGAAAAAGTTAACAGTGCAGATTTATCCACATTCGATCCTACAGATGCAGCTAACCATAAACCTCTGAAAGATATATACCTTGGTGCGCCAGTGCACAATCTTTTGAAAGATCCAAAAGTTTCAGGTTAATTCAATTTTAATACATTCATTTTTGGAGAAATGCAAATCATTTTACATAGTACTCTGTCAGCAGATAAAGAAGAGGTTTAATTTAGAAAACAACCTGTGGCGAATGGCTTCATACTTAAACCCACCAAAATTCCTAAATCCACGATCAAGGGAGTCATTGCCTTCATTTCAGGAATTTGTTGATATGGTTCCACGTATATATGATGGAAATGTGCAGCAGCTAGATAACGAATGGAGATCCGTAGACTGGTACGATTTATCTGACATTAAAAACACATCCGAAATTACAATTTTTTATGAGAGATTACTGACATATGAAGACTCTTTGGGGATAAAAAAATTTTAAAACCATAGCTGCATTTGCTCTTACAGTATTAAGTCTCCCAACATCGAATTCAGACGCAGAGCGGATGTTCTCAAAAACTGTCTTCAATTAAGAATAAAAAAAGAAACAAACTGTGTGTATCGACAATGTCTAATCTAGTCACCATTTCAGAGGAAGTTGCTAAGGTCGGATGTATGAATTACAAGCCATCTACTGAGTGTCTAGCTTTATTTATAAGTTAATGTTTACGCCTACATTTGTTGAGTAAAAAATAGAGATTAATAATAATTTGTTTTATTGAGTTTGTTGTTGCTGATACTGTAATGGTACAATTTTTATGGTGCAAAATGACTAATGTTACATATATTATTTTTACATGTTGATAATGCTCTACTACTCAATTGCTTCAATTTCAATGTTTGTTTCATAGGCCTATAATAATTGTATTCTCTATATTTTTTGGTGTTATACGTTAGGACGTATTGTACAGTATATGGACCTTACGCTTACTATATGATTTGGGTATATATATATATAGAATATATAATTTATATTTTGTAACTGCTATACGGTTTTTGCCCAGGTTAATGTTTACACAGTTTATTGTTTTGTCTGCGGGAATATAGTTTATTAGTTGTGATAATAAAATTAGTTATCCATTAATAAATTCCGTTTTCTAATATTGTCCTCTAAAGAAAACAGCATGATGGCACAAAATAAGAATATGTAATCCATATTTAGGTCGTTATATCACTTTTTCATCGTGTTAAAAAGTTATTTTGCAAAGTAAATTCTGTTGAAAATGGTTAGAGAAGTAAATTGTGTGGATAGATAAACCATATGAAACTCAGCGCCAAGTCTTAGGCAAGCTGGTTGATCCAGACTCACTATTGGCTGAGTGGTACCCAATCACAATATAGAGAAAACAAGTAGTACACTGGTATCTAGCGAACTAAAGTTGCTAGATAGTGAATTCCGGAAATCACACCCGGAATTCCCGGCAACACTGAGAGGGATACAGAGATTCGAGTTGCTGACACCACCGGAGACGGACGTCCGTACGCTTGCTCCGCAAAAAGTGCCAATCAACGATTTCCACCTACACCGTTACCCGAGCCAAGGGCATTCTCTCGCTCTCTCGCTCTGACGGTTCATGCCTCATAACCCCCCTTTCGACTGGACATTGCCCATGCGGTCTTAAAACTTGTCCAGTCGACTGGTGGGGGAGAAACCCCATCTTCTGGTCTCCCGCACCTAGCGGAACCAGCATAGGGCCTGAATTTTTCGGCGATCGAGCCAATAACTGCGCGACCAATAGACACTCGGGCGCCAGCCGACGCGGCGCTTTCTCTTAACCGCCGCCAGCCACTTAGCCAAATAACGAGCACAGACCGTACCCCTGCGACACCCCCTCCCCCTTACCAATACCCTATTTTCTTTCCTTCTAATTTCTCAACACTGTCACATACACACTACACAACACACAAACAACCCAAAAGCCCATCGCGCCTCGGCGCAATGGGGCGCATTAAAATAAAAGAAACCCGGCCAACGACTGGAACTTCTAAAAGGACCGCTATCTGGAAGACTCTCGCTACACTCAACATACATATCCACAAGCTCTACACTAACGGACCCCTTCATACCGTCATCGCCGATGATGCCACAGTAGAATTAACTAAGAAGAACAACAAGACCGCTTTCGTCAAAGAAGGATTAGAAATAATCGACCCACCTGAACTTAATGCCAATAAAACTCTGATCGTAAAACAAGTAGACGAACATGTTCACGAACACGACCCATCTGACATCAAGACTGAAATTGAACGCCTGAACAACGTCAAAGTATCATCAGTTATCAAACTCCCCAACACCAAGACCATCATAAAGGTTAAAATGGAAACCTCAGCGATGGTTAAGAAAGCCCTAGAATCTGGCCTCCTCATCTTCAGCCAATCCTTCCCCTCTCACACACTTTCACAAGAGACTTACATTCAAATCCCCCAATGCACAAGATGTTACTCCTACCAACACACACTCAGACAATGCGCACACCCCACCACCTACACCATCTGCTCCGCTTGTTGCTCAACGGAACATCGAGTCAACAACTGCCACAATGCCCTAAAAAAAATGCATTGCATGTGGACAGGACCACCCTACCTACGCCGCCCGATGCCCTGTCAAGAAAGACATGATCAAGAAGAAAACACAAGAACTCGAGGAGCAACACACGTCCACACGCTTAAACACAACATACGCCAATGTTACCTCAGGCATTACTGCTCAACCCACACCTACACCGACACCCAATCCCATAACACTGAAACACCTAACAGTCATCAACACCGCCATAACCCACGCCAACATCACTGAAGCAGCTACACCAGGAACATATCAACACACAATTGACGAGATCTATAAGGCAAACGGACTACCCACAGTAATCATACCACCATCAGTCATAAACCCAACAGCAATAATCAACATGATAAACAACACCACACACTCCCACTCAGAACAAGAAGACATGGAAACAGAGGAACAACGGAACAAAAGACCACACACTACAGAAACAGAACAAACATCCAAGGCAAAGAAAACAGAAAAAGAAAACGTACCCATACAAATCATCACACCAGACACCATTGACATGACAGACGACACAATACACAAGAACACACACACACTCCTACAATCAGGGAAAATCAAATACATCTATACAAAAGACATACCAGAAGAAACAGTAGAAACACTGATAAAACAAAGACTGATAGACCTGACGAAAGCACCCATACAAAGACTACCTGAACCACGATACAAAAGAACAAAACAAGGATATTACGAAATACGCAAAAATAAACCTACATATACACCTCACTGGACTGCCAACTGCCAATAAAACGCGCGCACATGAATACTATACACATAATGCAACACAACGTACAATCCTGGACAACACAAAGACAACACGAACTATCCAAAAACTACTTAACACAATCACCTGACATCTTACTACTCAATTCCACTGGCAGACACACAGTCAAAATACACAATTACAACACATACACAAAAAACACAATAATGAAGACAACGCAGGCATAGCTTTATCCATTAAAAAACATAAAACACAAACTTCTAGACGACTTCAACGAAGACACATTATCAATAGAAATAGACACAGAGGACCCATCATCATAGCCACACTATACATCCCACCACGCAGACCCTACATCCCAAAACAAGACATACTAAAAATTACACAAAAACCACTACCAACATATATAATAGGAGATTTCAACGCAAAACACCAAACACTTAACCACACATACAACAATCAAATAGGAAGAAATATCCATCACCTAATAACACAAAACCACCTCACCTTCCTCGGACCAGATTTCCACACAACCATAACACCCTTTGGCACAAGCAACCCGGACATGATTTTCACCAACAGACACCACCACCTTACATACAGAATACACCCCGGAGACATAACATCATCAGACCACATACCTCTCAACCTCACACTCTCCACCACAGCCATCACCATCCCCACACAACCCAAACTAGCATACAAACAAGCAGACTGGAAAAAGTTCAAAACAATACTAGAAACAACAACAAATTAATACATAACCACAGAAAAACAAAACACAAACAACCAAACAAAAAACACAGATTACATAGACAACAAACTAAACATATGGTACAGACTCAAACAACGCAATTACACAAAGCATACCAATGACACAACATAAACTAACTCCCACACCCAAAACATCCAAAAAACTGAAACAACTAATATGGCAGGCAAACTACATAAAAAACAAAGCCACACTCGAAAACAACTGGACACCACACACAATACGAACAGTCAGACAAATACAAAAATTAATACTCGAAGAAAGCAAACAAAATTACGAAGACACATGGAACAACATTATATCAAACATCAAATTTAATCCCCAAAAACCACAAGAATTCTGGAACAAAATAAAACAACTATTAGGTTCTAACACCCCCAACACACCATACATAATGCACAATAATGACAAAATACACGACGACAAAAACAAAGAAGCCGCATTCAGACAAGTATGGCAAAACATATTCCAAATCACACCAGAAGAAAACACGCACTTAGACACGAATCACGAAACAAACATACTCACCCACTTAACACAACACCTCCACCAAACACAACCATACACAAACATAGACCTAAACAGACTAAACACCGACAACTACATTACCCCACCCATACAATTCGAAGACGTCACAAACATAATAAAACATACAAAAAACAAAACACCTGGAGAATCTGGAATCACTAAACAAATACTCTCACACACACCAAAATTCAAAAACTCAATAATCACATTCATACCAAAACAAAACAAAAACGCAACACAAATACAAAACTACAGACCCATTTCACTACTCGAGACACCAGGAAAAATATTCCAAAGAATCATCACAAACAGACTAATGGCACACCTACACGATCACGACTTGTTAAATCCACACCAACACGGCTTCACTCCTGGCAAGGGAACACACACCGCACTCGCCACCCTATATGAAACAATAGCAGAAACACAAAGACACAAACAAGCATGCATAGTTATTTCACGAGACATCTCTAAGGCCTTCGACAAAGTCTGGCACAAAGGCCTTAAACACAAAATACTACAAACACAACTTCCTGACACTATTACAAAAACACTGTGTAGCTTCCTCGACAACAGAACAGCAAAAATAAAAATAAACCAATACATCGGACCAGCCTTCCCACTCCACAGTGGAGTTCCACAAGGAAGCGTCATATCCCCAACACTCTTCAACTTACACGGCAGACACCCCTCCACCATCACACGGAAGCTACACCATACAATACGCAGACGACATAACACAAATCATCACATACCCCAACACCACAGGAAAACAAATGCTTGCCAGGAAAACACAACACGAGATCCACAAAATCAACACATACGAAAAACAATGGAAAATTTCAACAAACACAAACAAATTCCAACTACTCGCCATCTCAACACGAAAACCACCTTCAATAAAGATCAATAACACTACAATACCATACAACAAACAAGCACACATCCTAGGTCTCACCCTCACATCACAAGGAACACAAACACACATCAAAAACAGAATACGAACAACATCAAACACAAGAAACAGACTAAGACGTTTCCGAGGACTCAAGACTAAAACACAAATACAACTATACAAAACACTAGCACGACCACAACTTGAATACCCACCTATAATTACAGTCACAAGCAGTGTGGCCACTTCTTGGCTTTTTTCCCAATATCTTGGCATTTTTGCCATCAACTTGGAATCTTGGAAATAAACTATAAAAAATGAACAAATCTTGGATTTTTTCGCCAAATTGTAGACAATTGCTTAAAATATTAGTTTAATAATAGAATATTCTCTTTGCCACTTAATAAAGTATGAGGTACACTATGTTAACAACAGAGGGCAAATTAAGTTTTAAATTTTAATTCATGAGATTGTTGAAAAGTTAAGGCTGGAAACCACGACTTGCCAACTAAGTTGTCTTCTATGAGTTGACGCGTCTATAACACGTTCAATACGTTTCTCTCCTAGTCCGCCAGTCCTCTCTAGCTCATAAGTCGTGTGTGTGGTATGTGAGACCTGTTGATAGTTATTCAACCCTACATGATTTAATTAGAAATCATTATGAGTGACTGAAGAATCAGAGTATAGTGGTGATGTTACCCCACCAAAGAGAAAAGCGAAAGTGACGCGGTATCAGCAGGCATTTAGAAAGGAATGGATGGAGGATGATGAACTGAAAGATTGGGTACAACCAGATCCTACTGACAAATATACTGTCTTGTGTACTGTATGTAGCAGCAAACTCAAGCATTGCAATAAGTCGTCTCTGATGGCACACAAAGTTTCCATGAAGCATGGAAAGTGAACCTCTTCAGGAAAAGGAAGAGCTTTTTCGATATGACTGCAAGCAGTTTCTAATAGAATTGTGCATGCAGATGAAAAAGATTTCCTTTTGAAGAAAATAGCCTCATTGCTATGTTAAAGGTAGTAGAACCAGCTGAAGCTCTTTCTACAAAGAGGGACTTGAAATCTCTTTGAAAACTTGCTGTACATTTTCCAACATTGATAAAGGAGGATGAGCTAGATTTGCTGCAAGAGCAATGGCGAGATCTTCTATATGCAAGAGACACACTTAAAGGCATAAGTCAGTCTGCAACTGTTTTCTGGAATGATTTACTTTCAGTGAAAGATGGGAATAATAAAGAAAAGTTTAATCTTCTTGCAACATTTATGTGCAACTTATTAGCTCTGCCACACTCGTCTGCATGTATTGAAAGAAATTTTTCCCAAATAAACCAAGTTAAAACTAAGCAAAGCAACAGACTACACACAAATACAGTTGCAAACCGTCTATAGGCCAAGCAAGCCATCACAAGACAAGAAGTGACTTGCCAAAAGTGGGAACCATCTATTTCATTAATCAAACATGTAAAGTTGGGTCACTGTCACATGAGATATAAAGAGAGGGAAGAGTCCAGGAAGAAGAGTAACACAGCAACTTTATATCATAGTGAAGCCGATGATGTTGATGATGAGGAATTAGAGGAGGACCCTATGCCAGTATCCTTCTTCCTGCAATAATACCATTGTCTGTAAAGTATTTGGTGAGTAGAACTTCCTCTTCTAGCTAAATTTCCTATTTTAAAGAAGCCACAATCCATTTCAAGAGCCATGTCACCTTTTTCGCAAGTATCAGACTCAGTATAAAAAATAATCCTTGGATTTTTTCGTAGGGTCATCTTGGCATTTTTACATTTTGTGAGTGGCAACACTGGTCACAAGCACACCCGCACACATAAAAAAATGCAAAAACTACAGAACAAAACAATACGAAATATACTAAAACACAACAACTTCACGAAACAACTAAATTAGAAACAATACATGAAAGATTAATAAGACTGAGCAGTAAAGCCTGGAATACAGTACTTGAACACAATACACTTCCACAGCCCCCACCAACCAACAAAAGAAACCAAGACCACAAATGGTGGCCACGCAAGACCATCCTGGGCTAACCCTCCCCCCTTTCCGCCTAGCTAAATGAGAGAGAGAAAAAAAAAAAAAAAAAAAACACGGTAGGATACGTACGTAAGTCCTAAGTTTAACTATAATAATTGGCACATTAGCAACCAATAAACACACGTATCCATAAGGATACGTGTGTAATACTCATAAATAATAACAGTCACATGGCACATTACCCATCTATAAACGTATGTATCCCTCAAAAAAAAAAAAAAAAAAAAAAAAAAATAATAATAATAATATATATATATATATATATATATATATATATGTTTATTTGAGAGCATGTATGACACAACTTAACGTAAATAATAGCATAAACTTAAAATAAAAACTTTACATTATATTACCAAATCTTGTATCAATTCACGGCCCATTGCCGATACTCAGTCACACCTGCTCCCAACCTATGTATTTATTGACTATCTTTTATAAAATATGCAATGTAGGAAGCACTCATATGAATTTTATTTGTATTCAACAAAACATAATTCTCATTAAAGTCAACTTCATAAAACCAATAGGTATACTACTAAAATGAGTGCTTCCTTCATACCTATTGATATTTATTACATGACATTATTATTATTATTGAAATTAATATCATATGTTTAGCTAGTTAAGGAAATAATTTTAGTGAGCTAGGATGACCATTTACTAAATACAAACTACAATGCAAGTGGGTCCGCCCCACACTATCTCACACTTCCTTCACTTTCTAAGCTTTACCTTCATCTATCACCCCCCCCCTCTTACTCCCACAACTTCTCACTTCACTATCGACACTATTCTATTCTATTCTATTCTATGCTCGAGGGACTTGTTGCCCAACCGCCGTGGTGAAAACATCGTCGCTCCGCATTTTAAACGAAGAAATTCCCAGTACCCGACACATTCTCGATTCTCCGAGAACTCGCTCTGCTGGATGACTTATGTCCCCTTAACTCTGCTACAGACAGCCATAGCCCTTGGGGTCTGAAAACTTGGTCTGTTCTGTAGTAGAGGGGGAACCTCCCTCCCAGTGTCGTGCCTCTTCGGCACAACTGGCATAGACGCGTGCGTGCTTGGTCAGTAACCACCAGGGATAGTAGCCGCCCACCACGACTCCCGCGCCGATACCCACTCCCCCGTCTACGCTCGCGGCAATTGTCAGTGTAATAGTCAAGATTTTTTTCCCACTCGCTAACCGATAACTAACGTTTCCAGCCCCCGCCAACCGCCCCTACAACAATCGCTACACAATCACCACCCCTTTACACAACACGAGTAACACAAACAACAACACTAGAACAAGAGGACACCTAACCCATTGCGCTCGGCGCAATGGGTAGAGTTAGGATCAGGGACTTACGTCCCACAGATAACCACCGACAACGAACAAAGGAACTCTGGGACACTCTGGCAAAACAGAACATATACATACACAGACTGATACCACAACAAGGCGCATACATCTTACTCACAGACGACACAACAACAGAAACACTATGCCAAAAGGACACCAAAACATTCTTCTCCAACAACGGATACGACATACAAGACCCTCCTGAACTTAACGCCAACAGAACACTAGTCATTACACACATAGACCCTTATGTTACAGAACACACAACAGAAGAAATCAAACACGAAATAGAAAGACTGAATCCCAACACACATGTCACACAAGTCATCACTCTTCCACGCACCAGAACTATACTCAAGATAAAATTCGAAACTACACAAATGGTGAAAGACTGCCTCCTCAAGGGACTTAAAGATATTCTCTCAATCATTTCCCACACATACACTCAAACAGGAAACATACACATACATCCCACAATGCACCAACTGTTACTCACTTGAACACATACGCAAACACTGCCCACACCCATCCCCATACATGGCCTGCTCCAACTGCACATCCACACAACACCGACGAGACAAATGTACATGTGTTCTCACAAAATGCCTACTATGCCATTATAATAGCAACATTATACTTACTTTCCCTATAGATGACATACTAAGACTAACGAGAAAAAGACTCCCTATATACATAATAGGAGACACGAACGCCAAACACCCCACACTAGGACACAGCAACGCAAACACCACAGGAAGACAAATAGCACAATTAATACAAAGAGGACACTTAACACACTTAGGACCAGACTTTCCTACATACATTACACACAATGGACAAGGAACACCAGACATAGTACTAACAAACCGACATCATCACTTAAACTACAGAATCACACCAGGCCAACTAACTACATCAGACCACAATCCAATACACTTAACACTAGCAGCCAAACCCATAACAATACCTACACCAGCTAGATACACATTCCACAACGCAGACTGGACAGAATTCAAAAACACACTAAACAAAGAAAGAACAAAATACGACAAACAAAGACAAAGAATAAAACGTAACAAACAATACATAGACGACAAACTTAACACATGGTACACTATGATACAACAAGCCATGGACAAACACATTCCCAAAACAAAACATAAAATACTACCACACCCAAGACAATCAGATACATTAAAATTATTACAGTGGCAATACCAACAACTACAAACACGAGCACACAACAACAGCGGCACATGGACACCACAGGCAATACGAACACTACGCGACATACAACATAAACTACTAGAAGAAAACAAACAACTATACTACGAACATTGGAACAATGAAATACGAAAAATAAACCTAAAATACAATGACACCAAATATTTCTGGACACAAATTAAAAAACTAACAGGAACACCTACTAGCACCACCCCTTATATCATACACAATAACCACAAGATACATAAAGACAAAGACAAAGAACACATATTCAGACAACACTGGAAAAACATATTCTGAATCACACCAACAGAAAATGCAACATTTGACATGGAACATGAAAGAACAATCACAGCACATGTACAAGAAATACAAGACATCACACCTTTTAACTTAGCTGACATGAGACGACTTGACCCAGACAACACACTCACAAAACCCTTTACACTAGATAACATCAAAAGCATAATAAAAAACTTCAAAGACAAAACACCTGGACAGTCACAAATAAACAAAATAACACTAACTAACATACCAGACTCAACACTACAATTACTCACCGAAATATTCAACGAAACATTCAGCATGGGATACTTCCCCGACACTTCAAAACAGCCACACTAACATTCATACCCAAACACGGAAAAGACCTCACAAACATAAACAACTACAGACCAATATCATTACTCGAAGTCCCAGGAAAAATACTAGAAAAAATCATACAACGAAGACTACTCAAACACTTATACAAAAACAACCTAATAAACGAACACCAACATGGATTCACAAGACAAAGAGGAACACACACAGCCATAGCCACACTATACGAAACAATAGCCATAAGCCAAAGACACAACCACGGATGCAACATAATTTCACGAGACATAACAAAAGCATTTGACAAAATATGGCACACAGGACTCATATACAAAATACACCAAACACCCCCCCCCAGACATACCCATAAGAATACTCTGCAACTACATCGACAACAGACACGCACAGATACGAATACACCATTACATAGGAAGACCCTTAACATACACAGTGGAGTTCCCCAAGGAAGCATTATTTCACCAACACTATTCAACCTTTACACACACGACACCCCCAACCCGACACACGGAGTCACACACATACAATTTGCAGACGACCTAACACAAATAATCACATATCCAAGTAAAAAAGGCAAAAGCATGTTAGCACTCAAAACAAGCAGAACAATAGAAACAATAAACACATATGAACACAAATGGAAAATACAAACACAGCAAAGTTCCAATTACTTAACATATCAACACATAAACCAGCAGAAATATGGATAGGAGACACACATACACAAAGAAACATAAAAATACTAGGATTAACACTTGGGAGCAGAGGTCTACAAACACACACACAAAACAGAAAACATCTAGCAGAAAAAACACTACACACACTAAAACGATTCAGAAACCTAGACACCAAACTCATACTAAGACTATACAAAGTACTCATACGTCCACAACTAGAATACATACCAATAACAGCTATCACACTAAAACCAAACCAACTCCAAAAACTACAACCAGTACAAAACAAAACACTTCGATTCGCCACACACTCCATACCCCATACCTAAACACAATAGAAGAACTAAATACATAACATAAACTCGAACCACTGAACACAAGGCTCTACAGACTAGCTTACAGAACATGGAACAGACTTACAATCACAAACCCGGAAATAGTATACCTCAATGAAAACATTGACACAGAAGACGGACACGATCACAACTGGTGGCCTAGAGTGTCCCCAATCATAACGCTCAATACATCACTACACACACTTTCATTGTTCAACTAACAATACTAACCCAACTAACACATTAACTGTTATTACTAACACCATTATTATTATTGTTATTATATGTAATGATAACACGTGCGAATAATCGCACGTGATATATAAAAAAAAAAAAAAAAAAATCCAGTATGACAATAAGAATTCAATACCCTCCCTTAACCTTTTAAGTCACTAACCGTCATCCCCATGGGAACAGAAGGTGGAAGAGAAAGGAAAAAAAAAAAAAAAAAAAAAAAAAGGATACATGTACAATTAACCCCCCTCCCCCACTATCATAACACAAGAAGTGTAACAAATAATTAAGAAAACTAACCCCATAGAATTCAAAACCTTTTAAAGTAGGCAAGAATAGTCGTATACATTAAAAAACTAACAACCAACCAACAACAATAATATTAACAATAAAAATAACAACAACTCAAGAAAGAAGAGAAGAAGAACGAACTAAGAAGAGATGGACCAACATCCAACCAAGCATCACAAGTAGCAGATGCTTCCATACGGCATCACCAACATTCAGACAAAAATATCTATAATTAAAATAGTAAGTGGGTCTGCCCCACACCTATAAATCTTCAACTTCCTTCCATTTCCTACTTTACTTCACACACACACACCCCTCCCCTCTCTCCTCCACCTTACCTATCATATCCTGTAGTAGTAGTAGTAGCATGCTCGAGGGATATATACATCATTCGGCTATTGGACACCACACCGTGCGGACGTCTCCTATAGAAGCTCCTACACCACAGTGACCGATCAACACCGAAACTTTGAAACCGTTACCCGAGCTAAGGGCATCTCTCAGCCTTCTCGCTCTGACGGTATATGCCTCATAACCCCCCTTTCGACTGGACATTGCCCATGCGGTCTTAAAACTTGTCCAGTCGACTGGTGGGGGAGGAAACCTCTTCTCCTGGTCTCCCGCACCTAGCGGAACCAGCATAGGGCCTGAATTCTCCGGCGACCGAAACCATAACTGCGTCACCAGTAGACACACGGGTACCAGCCCACGCTGCCGCTTCCCTTAACCACCGTTAGGCCAATAGAAACACGAGCGTAGACCGAACCCCTACTACCCCCCCCTCCTCTATACTAATTTCCTTTTCTTTTCTTAAATTACACAGCTATCACACACACACATCTCTATAAACACACACACACTCAAGAGCCCATCGCGCCTAGGCGCAATGGGCCGTCTCAAGATTAAGGAAACCCGGCCAACCACCGGGACGACCAAAAGGAACACAATATGGAAAACTCTATCATCACTCAGCATCCATATACACAAACTGTACTCGAACGGACCCCTTCACACCATCATAGCGGACGATACCACCATTGAGGAACTGACGAAGAAGAACAGCAAGACCACCTTTGCTAAAGAAGGCCTGGAAGTAATCGATCCCCCAGAACTCAATGCAAAGAAGACCCTCATCGTCAAACATGTAGATGAACATATACACGAGAGGGAACCTACGGACATTAAAGAAGAAATTGAACGAATCAACAACGTAAAGGTCTCATCAGTCATCAAATTACCAACAACGAAGACGATCATCAAGATCAAGTTTGAAACATCGGCTATGGTTAAACGGACTTTGGAATCAGGACTACTCATCTTCAACCAATCTTTCCCCCCCTACGCACTGACACAAGAAACCTACATACAACTCCCCCAATGTACACGTTGTTACTCCTACGAACACACACTTAGACACTGCACACACCCAGACACCTACACCATCTGCTCCGGCTGCAGCTCCACCAATCACCGCATCAACAACTGTCACAATGCTTTGAAGAAGTGCATAGCCTGCGGACAAGATCACCCCACGTACGCTGCAAGATGCCCAGTAAAGAAACAACTAATTAAGAAGAAAACTCAAGAACTTAAAGAGCAATACACAACCTCACACTCCAACACTACATACGCAAACATAACCACAGGAAATGCTACTCAGTCACCACACACACCGACACCCAACCCCATAACACTCAAACACCTCACCGTCATAAACACTGCAATAATACACGCTAACATAACAGAAGCTGCAATCCCCGGTACCTACCAACAAACAATAAACGAATATTACAAGGCAAATGGACTTCCCACAATAGTAATCCCACCCTCAGTCATCAAACCTACAGCCATACTGAACATGCTAAACAACACAACACACACCCAACCACAACCCGAGGCAATGGAAACAGAGGAACAAAGGAATAAAAGACCACTCAACACAGAACTTACAACTGAAACTGAACAACCCACAAAATCAAAGAAAACTGACCAGAACACAGAAATAACATTACAGATAATAACACCCAACACAATAAACATGACAGATGAAGAGATACACCAAAACGCACACACACTCCTCCGAACCAATAAGATCAAATACATATACACCAAGGACATACCAGAAGAGACTGTAGACATCATGATTACACAAAAACTAATAGACCTAACAAAAGCCCCCATACAAAGACTGACTGAAACAAAATATAAAAAGACACAACAAGGATACTACGACACCCGCAAACACAAACCAACAGACACACCTCACTGGACAGTCAACAGCCAATAAACCAAACAAACATGGACACAATTCACATAATACAACACAACGTACAACACTGGACATTTCACAGAAGAAACCAATTATGCAATCACTACACAACACAAACACCAGACATCATACTACTCAATTCTATAGGGAAACACACAGTTAAGATATTCAACTACAACACACACACACAAAACACTTACAACGAAGACAACGCAGGAATAGCAATAGCCATAAAACGAAACATAAAATACAGACTGTTGGACGACTTTGACGAAGACATGTTAGCTATAGAATTACACACAAACAAAGGACCCATAATCATAGCCACAACATACCTCCCACCACGAAGACCATACCTACCAACACAAGACATACTTAAAATCACACAAAAACCACAACCTACATACATCATAGGTGACTTCAACGCAAAACACAAAACATTAAAACACACATACAACAATCACGTAGGGAAAAGTATACACCAACTGATAACACAAAACCACCTCACCTTCCTAGGTCCAGACTTCCCAACATACTTCGCAAACAACGGAACAGGCAACCCAGACATGGTATTCACCAACCGACACCACCACCTCACATACAGAATACACCCAGGCGACATAACATCATCAGACCACATACCACTTCATTTGACACTCTCCACCACAGCGATCACTATCCCCACACCACCTAGACTACTATTCAAAGAAGCAGATTGGAAGAAATTCAAAACAATTCTAGAAACAACTACAGAAGAATACAACAACACAGAAACACAAAACAACACAAACATCCAAACAAAAAACACACAATACATAGACGAAAAAATAGAAAACTGGTACAAACTAATAAACAATGCAATCACACAGAGCATCCCTACAATACACTACAAACAACTACCCACACCAAAAACATCTAAAACACTAAAACAACTAGTATGGAAAGCAAACATAAAAAACAAAGCCATAAATGAAAACAACTGGACTCCACACATATCACAAACAATTAAACAACTACAAACACAGATACTAGAACACAAAAGAAACTATTTAGAAACATGGAACAAACTAATTTCAAACATCAAATTCAACCCCAAAAAACCACAAGACTTCTGGAACACAATAGACTACAAGGATCTAAGACTAACACTTCACCCTACATAACTCACAACAACGATAAACTACACGACGACAAAGACAAAGAACACGCATTCAGACAGGTATGGCAAAACATTTTTCAAATCACACCAGCAGAAAACACACAATTCGACACAAACCATGAAACAAAAATACTCACATACATAACACAGCACCACCACCAAACACAACCTTACGCAAACATAGACTTAAACCATTGGTTCCCAACCTGGAGGTAATTTAGCAATTTTTCGGGGGTAATGGAGGGGTGACAGAAAAATGTTAAGAATTCTGGAAATCAAGAAAGCATTGCGGTACCTGGTATTAGGATTAATGATAACTTAGTCTTAGTATTTTAAGTTGTAAAGTAAACCTATTATAAGTAACAAAGCTAAACCAAATAACAATAAATATAAAAAACTAATATACAGTATTAGAAAAGAAGAAATATATAGCTAAGTGTGTGGTAACTGAAAAGTATTTTCACAAGCATGCTTCAGGACACAAGTCACTCAGTAACCCCGATGACTCATCGACAAGTCCAGTACGCGTCACTCACTGCCCGAGTCTGCCTCTATTTCACACTGCCAGTTTCTCTGTGAGCATCAGCCGAGGTAGACATAAGCTGGTATGTATGTGTACTGCCCTGTGCAGTATATACTTAGTATTTACCCACTGTTACTGTGAGTTTGTGTTATTAATTTTGTATATAATGTATGCGTGGTTCTTACGTTTTCAATGGTTTTGCTAGCATTAGCGGAGTATGCGAGGCTGCGTACGTTCACTGTAGGCTCGCGCTACAAGATGCTCTTGTGCTGACAAGCATGATACATGCAGCCCTGCGAATGTATGCGTGTGTGCTTGCATCAGTGAACTTGTGTTAGCTGCCATGCGAGAAATTATGTACCTCGCGTTTTGCAGTGTATTCACGGATATTGTGTTGAATAGGTGTTGCGTTGAGTTTTTCAGTAGTGGTGTACTAAGGTTTTGGTGTTGCGGATTTGGCTTGTGATATTCGAGTTGTGTATTGAAGTGTAATTTAGTGTTTTAGTGTAACTGTGTATTCGAGTGTGTGAGTGCAGAATTTTTTTTTAACACTTACATCATTCCTATGCTGAATAAGTTCTTCTAGTTCTATCTAGAATGCCATGAATAAATAAATGCTAAGTTCTTTGTGTTCACACTTTTTAATGCACTTTTTTCTTCTTTTTCTGCAGATTAAGCAATAAAATGTCCCAAAAGTGCACCCACTCTGATGCCTTTCTTCGCCATGGCTTTGTGAATTTGCCTTTCTGATGGTGAGGATCAGCCACAATGTGGGGTATGTCACAAAGTGTTTACAAATGAATGCCTCAAGCCATCAAAACTCTCAGCTCACTCCAGAAGTGCTATCCAAATCTTCAAAATGAGGATCAGTTTTATTTTCAGTGCCAGGCTGTAGCACTGAGGAATATCCAGTTCAGTTCATCTGGAATTCAAGCCCACAAGCTTCAAATTGCAGTCAAAGCCTTCTACTTTGTTGCATATCAAGTTGCCAAACAACATAAATGCAACACCATTGCTGAAAATCTGATTATGCCTTGTGCATAGGTAAGCAAGGTATGTGGGGAGGATCAAGCAAATAAACTGAATGCCATATCTCTATCAAACAACACAATCCACTGACGAGTCAATGACATGGCATCAGATATCCTGTCCCAAGTTACAAAAGAGAACAAGGAAAGCTCATATAGCAAATTCTCCTTGCACTTTGATGAACTGTGTGACGTAGCCAGTTGTGCTGTTCTCCTTGGGTTCATCTGTTATGTCCACCAGGACAAGATCAAAGAAAAGTTCCTATTATGTGAGAATCTGCTAACAACCACAAAGAAAGATGTCTTCAATATAATTAACAGCTTCTTTACCAAGAATGGATTGGATTGGAACAGTGTTCAACAGGTAGGGAGAAATGTTTATATAAAGTCTAAATTAGTATACAGTGAATTACATGGCATATAGTCATATACAGTCTTATTTATTGTACAAGTAGCTGTAGTGTAGCTAATATTTTGTACACAATTCACAAAATAATATTGTGCCTGTCATACTGAAATACTAAAGTACCAAAATAATTAAATTAATACCATATAATTATAACGCAAAAGATAAGTAACAATGACTAACTGACGCAATCTATAATAATTTTTCTTTTTAATTCTGGTCTCTGTCGATGGAGCACCGGCGATGATGGGTGGTCATCGTGGATTACGGGGCCTCATACAAGCTGTCAATCCAGAAATTTCTGTAGATCATTGCATCATTCATCGGTACTCTCTTGGATCGAAAAGCCTGCCTGGTAATCTGATGTTAGTGTTTCAAGATGTGTTGAAAATCGTCAACTTCATCAAGTCCAGGGATGTGAATTCGCGCATATTCAAGGAGCTGTGCAAGGAAATGGGAGAACAATATCAAGTTCTGCTCTACCACACCGATGTTCGCTGGTTGTCACGAGGCAAGGTTGTACATCGTGTCATTGAGCTCCGAAAGGCTATTCAGGAATTCCTGGAACAAAAAGGATCTCCTTTTCCTACCAAGTTCACTGATAAAGAGTGGCTTGCTCGACTTTGCTACTTGGCTGACATATTTGCGGAGCTGAACAGTGGTAATCTGCAACTCCAGGGCCGAAACACGACTGTCATTGATGCCCATCACACTGTGGCTGCATTTCTGGGGAAACTGAGACTCTGGATTCGGCGCTTGGAGAAAGGAGTGATCGCCCAGTTCCCCACCCTAGACCAGTTTATTGAGGAGAATAGTCATGATACTGGATCTCTTCTACAGACCATCAACAAAGAGATGAGCGACCATTTGAAGGGGCTTGAAACAAGCATGCATCACTACTTTCCAGAGAGTGACCAAGAAACAGCAAGTCTTCAGTGGATCATTCATCCCTTCTCTGTACCTGATGAGGCCATTCATGATGATGATTTCCCTGCAAAGGAGGAGTGGATCACAATGCGAGCCAATGAAGCCTTGAAAATCGAATTCCAAAACCAAAATGCAGATTCCTTTTGGATTTCACGACTAGCCGACTCGCCAACTCTGTCCAAGAGAGCCTTGAAGTTGTTGGTATCATTCTCAACAACGTATCTGTGCGAGAAGGGGTTCTCAACTGTGCTGGGGATGAAAACAAAAAAGAGGACTCGCTTGAATGTTGCAAACGATGCCAGGCTGGCACTTTCAACCACGAAGCCAAGAATTCCTCAACTAGCTTCAAATATGCAACTCCAACCATCTCACTGATGCTTTTGACATCTTTGGTAAGTCATTAGAGATGCAAAATGTACTAATACAATAAATAAAAGAAATTATCTCTAGTGTTTTAGTTTAGCCATATATATCAATGTTGACAACATTTTGTGAAAGGGGTAACATGCTTAATGTCGCATGCTAAATTGGGTAACAAGCTGAAAAAGGTTGGGAACCACTGACTTAGACTAGACACTGACAACTACATCGGAGGACCCATATACCTAGAAGACGTTAAAAACATAATCAAACACACCAAAAACAAAGCTCCAGGACAATCAGGCATCACAAATACTCGCACACTTACCAAACATAACAATACAATTACTCACAGACATATACAACGAAACACTCAGCCTTGGATACTTTCCACAAACATTCAAAAACTCAATCATTACATTCATACCGAAACAAAACAAAGACATCACACAAATACAAAACTACAGACCCATATCACTACTAGAAACACCTGGAAAAATATACGAAAGACTAATCACAAACAGACTTATGGCACACTTACACGAACACGACATGTTAAACCCTAATCAACACGGATTCACACCTGGCAAAGGTACACATACAGCACTCGCCATTATATATGAAACAATTGCAGACGCACAAAGACACAAACATGCATGTAACATAATTTCACGTGACATCTCTAAGGCCTTCGACAAAGTATGGCACGAAGGCCTTAAATAAAAAAGCATACAAACACAACTTCCAGACACCATCACGAAAACACTGTGTAGCTTCCTAGACAACAGAACAGCAAGAATAAAAATAAACCACCACATAGGACCACCCTTCCCTCTCCAAAGCGGAGTACCCCAAGAAAGCGTTCTCTCCCCAACACTATTTAACCTATATACATCAGACATACCACCACCTTCACACGGAAGCTACACTATAATACAATACGCAGACGACGTCACACAAATAATCACATACCCTAACACTACAGGAAAACACATGCTTGCCAGAAAGACAGAACATGAAATTCATAAAATCAACACATACGAAAAACAATGGAAACTATCCACAAACACAAATTCCAATTACTACCCATCTCACCACGCAATCCAACACCAATAAAAATAAACAACAACATAATACCATACAACAGACAAGCACATATCCTAGGCCTTACCATTAACACACAAGGCATAAAACACCACATCAAAATAGAATGCAGACCACAAAAAATACACTCAACAGACTAAGACGCTTCAGAGGACTAACGACAAAAACACAAATAAAACTTTATAAGACACTAGCACGACCACAACTAGAATACCCACCAATAATCACAGTCACTAGCACACACACAAACATCAAAGCCATGCAAACACTACAAAACACAACATTAAGGAAAATATTACAACACAAACCACCATACCTAGAAACACAAGAGCAACTCCACATAGCAGCAAAAATAGAAACTGTACACTCACGACTCATAAGACTGAGTAGCAAAGCTTGGAACAATATAGTAACACACAATATAATACCCCCACCCCCACAATCATCTAAAAAAACACATGACCACCTAAACTGGCCCAGACTAAAAACCATATTAGGTTAAAATCCTGATTTCCGCCATAACCACGGCCAATAGCTGATAAAAAAAAAAAAGGCTACGTATAGCTATTAACGTCAATAAATATCAAGATATCACATAAGGCACATTGCCTCACTTATACTTATCTTCCCTATAGAAGACATACTAAGACTAACGAGAAAAAAACTCCCTATATACATAATGGGAGACATGAACGCCAAACACCCCACACTAGGACACAGCAACGCAAACACCACAGGAAGACAAATAGCACAACTAATACAAAGAGGACACTTAACACACTTAGGACCAGACTTTCCTACCTACATTACACACAATGGACAAGGAACACCAGACATAATACTAACAAACCGACATCATCACTTAAACTACAGAATCACACCAGGCCAATTAACTACATCAGACCACATTCCAATACACTTAATCCTAGCAACCAAACCCATAACAATACCTACACCAGCTAGATACACATTCCACAAAGCAGACTGGACAGAATTCAAACACACATTAAACAAGGAAAGAAAAAAATACGACAAACAAAGACGAAGAACAACACGTAACAAACAATACATAGACGACAAACTTAACACATGGTACACTATGATACAACAAGCCATGGACAAACACATTCCCAAAACAAAACACAAAATACTACCACACCCAAGACAATCAGATACATTAAAATTATTACAGTGGCAATACCAACAACTACAAACACGAGCACACAACAACAGCGGCACATGGACACCACAAGCAATACGAACACTACGCCACATACAACATAAACTACTAGAAGAAAACAAACAACTATACTACGAACATTGGAACAATGAAATACGAAAAATAAACCTAAAATACAATGACACCAAATATTTCTGGACACAAATTAAAAAACTAACAGGAACACCTACTAGCACCACCCTTTACATCATACACAATAACCACAAGATACATTAAGACAAAGACAAAGAACACATATTCAGACAACACTGGAAAAACATATTCAGATTCACAGCAACAGAAAATATTCAATGAAAAGCATAATAAAAAACTTCAAAGACAAAACACCTGGACAGTCACAAATAAACAAAATAACACTAACATACCAGACTCAACACTACAATTACTCACTGAAATATTCAATGAAAAATTCAGCATGGGATACTTCCCCGACACCTTCAAAACAGCCACACTAACATTCATACCCAAACACGGAAAAGACCTCACAAACTTAAACAACTACAGACCGATATCATTACTCGAAGTCCCAGGAAAAATACTAGAAAAACTCATACAACGAAGACTACTCAAACACTTATACAATAACAACCTAATAAACGAACACCAACATGGATTCACAAGACAAAGAGGAACACACACAGCCATAGCCACACTATACGAAACAATAGCCATAAGCCAAAGACACAACCACGGATGCAACATAATATCACGAGACATAACAAAGGCATTTGACAAAATATGGCACACAGGACTCAAATACAAAATACACCAAACACACCTCCAAGACATACTCATAAGAATACTCTGCAACTACATCGACAACAGACACGCACAGATACGAATACACCATTACATAGGAAGACCCTTCAACATACACAGTGGAGTCCCCCAAGGAAGCATTATTTCACCAACACTATTCAACCTTTACACACACGACACCCCCAACCCGACACACGGAGTCACACACACAAGTAAAAAAGGCAAAAACATGTTAGCACTCAAAACAAGCAGAACAATAGAAACAATAAACACATATGAACACAAATGGAAAATACAAACAAACACAGCAAAGTTCCAATTACTTAACATATCAACACATAAACCAGCAGAAATATGGATAGGAGACACACACATACACAAACAAAGAAACATAAAAATACTAGGATTAACACTTGGGAGCAGAGGTCTACAAACACACACACAAAACAGAAAACATCTAGCAGAAAAAACACTACACACACTAAAACGATTCAGAAACCTAGACACCAAACTCATACTAAGACTATACAAAGTACTCATACGTCCACAACTAGAATATATACCAATAACAGCTATCACACTAAAACCAAACCAACTCCAAAAACTACAACCAGTACAAAACAAAACACTTCGATTCGCCACACACTCCATACCCCCATACCTAAACACAATAGAAGAACTACATACAGAACATAAACTCGAACCACTGAACACAAGACTCTACAGACTAGCTTACAGAACATGGAACAGACTTACAATCACAAACCCGGAAATAGTACACCTCAGTGAAAACATTGACACAGAAGACGGACACGATCACAACTGGTGGCCTAGAGTGTCCCCAATCATCAACAGACCCCCCTCCCTGAACCTAAATACATTTTATAACGCTCAATACATCACTACACACACTTTCATTGTTCAACTAACAATACTAACCCAACTAACACATTAACTGTTATTACTAACACCATTATTATTATTATTGTTATTATATGAAATGATAACACGTGCGAATAATCGCACGTGATATCATAAAAAAAAAAAAAAAAAAAAAAAAACACTAAGTATGGCAATAAGAATTCAATACCCTCCCTTAACCTTTCAAGTCACTAACCGTCATCCCCATGGGAACAGGTCATCATACTTACTGGGTAAAAAAAAAAAAAAAAAAAAAAAAAATTGATACATGTAGAATTAACCCCCCCTCCCCCACTATCATAAGACAAAAGAAGCTTAACAAATAATTAAGAAAACTAACACCATAGAATTCAACCTAAAAAAGTAGGCAAGAATAGTCGTATACTTAAAAAAAAAACCTAACAACCAACCAACAACAATAATATTAACAATAAAAAACCAACAACAATAACAACTCAAGAAAGAAGAGAAGAAGAACGAACTAAAAAGAGATGGACCAACATCCAACCAAGCATCACAAGTAGCAGATGCTTCCATACGGTATCACCAACATTCAGACAAAATATATCTATAATAAATATAGCAAGTGGGTCTGCCCCACACCTATTAAAATCTCCAACTTCCTTCCATTTCCTATTTACTTCCACACACACACACCCCTCCCCTCTCTCCTCCACCTTACCTATCATATCCTGTAGTAGTAGTAGTAGTAGTATGCTCCAGATACGATTCGAGCTGCAGACACCACCGCGTGAAGAAGTCCGAAAGCTTTCTCCGCAACGTGTGTAAGAAGCAACTACATTTTACCGATACCCGAGCTAAGGCAAAATCTCTTCTTTGCCCCTCGCTCTGTCGGTTATTTATGCCTTTATAATCCCCCTTTCGACTGAGCATAGCCCTTGCTGGTCTTAAAACTTGCTCAGTCGACTGGTGGGGAAGACCCCTCCCTGTCTCCCGCATCTAGCGGAACAGGCATAGGTCGAGACCCGGTGATCGAGCCACCCCAAACGTTGACAATAGACACCCGGGCGCCAGCCGACGCGGCGCTTTCTCTTATCCGCCGCCAGCCACCTAGCCAATTAACGAGCACAGACCGTACACCTGCGACCTCCGCCACACCGTCTTCCCCTTTCCTTCATTCAATCTTTTAACTCTGTCACACACACACCACAGAACACACACACACTCCCAAAAGCCCTAAGCGCCTCGGCGCTATGGGCCGGCTTAAAATTAGGGAAGCCCGGCCTTCGGCCGGCACTAACAAAAGGCAAATCATCTGGAAAACTCTAACAACTCTCAATATCCACATACACAAACTATTCTCCAATGGACCCATACACACCATCATTGCCGACACCACTATCGAGGAATTGACTAAGAAAAACTCCAAAGCTGCCTTCAATAAGGAAAATCTAGAAATCACCGACCCACCAGAACTCAACGCCAAGAAAACATTAGTAATCAAGCAAGTAGACGACCATATTCAAGATAAGGACACCGAAGAAATCAAGGCTGAACTAGAAAGACTAAACAACATCAAAGTCAACGAAGTTATTTAGATCCCAACTGCCAAGACCATCATCAAAGCCAAACTAGAAACCTCAGCCATGGTCAAAAGAAGCCTCGAAAACGGAATACTACTCTTTAGCCAATCATCCCCCCCCCACGCCCTCAACCAAGAAATCTACGTCCAGCTACCCCAATGCACAAGATGTTACGCATACGACCACACACTCAAAAACTGTACACATCCAAACACCTACACTTTCTGCTCCGGATGCTCCTCCACAGAACACAGAATTAACAATTGCCACAATGCCCTTAAGAGATTCATCGCCTGCAAGCAAAATCACCCAACCTACGCATCAAGATGCCCAATCAGGAAGGAACTAATCAAGAAGAAGACGCAAGAACACAAAGAACAACACTCATCCACACACACAAACACAACATATGCAAACATCAAATCTGGAAAAACTGCTCAGTCCACACCGACAACTACACCCAACCCTATAACACTCAAACACCTAACAGTCATCAACACTGCCATCATCCACGCAAACATCTCAGAAGCCGCTACTCCAGGAACATACCAACACACAATAGACGAATACTACAAAGCCAACGGACTTCCCACCATAATCATACCTCCTTCAGTCATCAACCCAACACCAATACTCAACATGATAAACAACACCAACCACTCCCACACTGAACAAGAAGACATGGAAACAGAAGAACAGCGTAACAAAAGACCACTCACCACAGAACAAACAACAGAAACACAACAACCTTCCAAAGCCAAGAAAACTGAACAAGATAACATACCCATACAAATAATAACACCAGGCAACAACGACATGGCAGACGACACAATTCACCAGAACACACACACTCTCCTACAAACAGGCAAAATCAAATACATCTACACAAAGGATGTACCTGAAGAAACAATAGAAACACTAATAAAACAAAGACTATTAGACCTGACACAAGCACCCATACAAAGACTAACTGAAGCACGATACAAAAAAAAAAAAAAAAAAAACAAGGATATTACGAAATACGCAAACACAAACCTACAGACACACCACACTGGACAGCCAACTGCCAATAAAACACGCGCACATGAACACGATACACATAATGCAACACAACGTAAAATCCTTGACAACACACAGACAACACGAACTATCCAACTACTAACACAATCACCTGACATCTTACTACTCAATTCCACTGGCAGACACAGTCAAAATACACAATTACAACACATACACAAAAAACACATACAACGAAGACAACGCAGGCATAGCTTTATCCATTAAAAAGAACATAAAACACAAACTTCTAGCAATAGAAATAGACACAAACAGGGGACCCATTATCATAGCCACACTATACATCCCACCACGCAGACCCTACATACCAAAACAAGACATATGAAAAATTACACAAAAACCACTACCAACATATATAATAGGAGACTTCAACGCTAAACACCAAACATTTAACCACAAGTACAACAATCAAATAGGAATAAATATCCATCCCCTAATAACACAAAACCACCTCACCTTCCTCGGACCAGATTTCCCCACAACCATAACACCCTTTGGCTCAAGCAACCCTGACATGATTTTCACCAACAGACACCACCACCTTACATACAGAATACACCCCGGAGACATAACATCATCAGAGCACATACCTCTCAAACTCACACTTTCCACTACAGCCATCACTACCCCCACACAACCCAAACTAGCATACAAACTAGCAGACTGGAAAAAGTTCAAAACAATACTAGAAACAACAACAAATGAATAAATAACCACAGCAAAAAAAAAACAACCAAACAAAAAACACAGATTACATAGACAACAAACTAAACATATGGTACAAACTCATAAACAATGCAATTATACAAAGCATACCAACGACACAACATAAACAAATCCCCACACCCAAAACATCCAAAAAACTGAAACAACTAATAAGGCAGGCAAACTACATAAAAAAACAAAGCCACACTCGAAAACAACTGGACACCACACACAATAAGAACAATCAGACAAATACAAACATTAATACTCGAAGAAAGCAAACAAAATTACGAAGACACATGGAACAACATTATATCAAATATCAAATTTAATCCCCAAAAACCACAAGAATTCTGGAACAAAATAAAACAACTCTTAGGATCAAACACCCCCAACACACCATACATAATAACGACAAAATACACGACGACAAAAACAAAGAAACTGCATTCAGACAAGTATGGCAAAACATATTCCAAATCACACCAGAAGAAAACACGCACTTTGACACGAATCACGAAACATACTCACCCACTCAACACAACACCTCCATCAAACACAACCGTACACAAACATATACCTAAACAGACTTAACACCGACTACATTACCCAACCCATACAACTCGAAGACGTCACAAACACAATAAAACACACTAAAAACAAAACACCTGGAGAATCTGGAATCACTAAACAAATACTCTCACACACACCAAAAATAACTAAACAACTGCTCACAGACATATTCAACGAAACACTGAGCCTAGGATACTTTCCACAAAAATTCAAAAACTCAATAACCACTTTCATACCAAAACAAAACAAAAACATAACACAAATACAAAACTACAGACCCATTTCACTACTCGAGACACCAGGAAAAATATTCCAAAGAATCATCACAAACAGACTAATAGCACACCTACACGAACACGACTTGTTAAATCCACACCAACACGGCTTCACTCCTGGCAAGGGAACACACACCGCACTCGCCACCCTATATGAAACAATAGCAGACACACAAAGACACAAACAAGCATGTATAATTGTATCAAGAGACATCTCTAAGGCCTTCGACAAAGTCTGGCACAAAGGCCTTAAACACAAAATACTACAAACATAACTTCCTGACACTATTACGAAAACACTGTGTAGCTTCCTCGACAACAGAACAGCAAAAATAAAAATAAAACCAATACATCGGACCAGCCTTCCCACTCTAGAGTGGAGTTCCACAAGGAAGCGTCATATCCCCAACACTCTTCAACTTATACACGGCAGACACCCCTCCACCATCACACGGAAGCTACACCATTCAATACGCAGACGACATAACACAAATCATTACATACCCCAACACCACAGGAAAACAAATACTTGCCAGGAAAACACAACACGAGATCCACAAAATTAACACATACGAGAAAGTGGAAAATTTCAACAAACACAAACAAATTTCAACTCATAGCCATCTCATCACGACAACCACCACCAATCAAGATTAACAACACCATAATACCATACAACAAACAAGCACACATCCTAGGCCTCACCATAACAACACAAGGAATACAAACACACATTAAAAACAGAATAAGAACAACACAAACCACACTAAACAAACTAAGACGTTTCCGAGGACTCAAGAAAAAAACCACAAATACAACTATACAAGACACTAGCACGACCACAATTAGAATACCCACCCATAATCACAGTCACAAGTACACCTACAAACAAATAAAAAAAAAAAAATGCAAAAATTACAGAAAACAATACGCAGTATACTAAAACACAAACCCCCTTACTTAGAAACAACACAACAACTTCACGAAACAACTAAACTAGAAACCATACATGCACGATTGATAACAACAACACTCTACCACAGCCCCCACCAAGCAATAAACAAAGACAAGACCACAAAAACTGGCCTAAACTAAAAACCATTCTTGGTTGAGCCCCTGGACTTTCCCTAGCTACAAAAAAAAAAAAAAAAAAAGAAGATTACGCATGTTATAACTAAGATAATCTCAACATAAGGACTCTCAAGGCACTTGCCACTTCTAAACACACATATCCACTCGATATGTGTGTATAACTAACTCATATTACTTAATAATAAACTGCACACGGCACATTAGCCAATAAGAAACAACCGTAACCTAAAAAAAAAAAAAAAAAAAAAAAAAATATATATATATATTTATATATATATATATATATATATATATATATATACTGTATATACAAGTTTAATTGAGAGCAAGTATGACACAACTTAACATAAAAAATAACATTAACTAAAATAAAAAACTTTACGTTAAATTAGCAAAACTTGTATCAATTCACGGCCCATTGCCGATACTTAGTCACACCTGCTCCCAACCTAAGTAAATATTGATCACCTTTTAAAAATTATGCAATGTAGGAAGCACTCATATGAATTTTATTTGTATTAAACAAACACATTCTCACTAAAGTCAACTTCACATAACCAATAAGTATACTACCAAATGAGTGCTTCCTCCATATATATTAACTTTATTACTTATTACATGTCATTATTATTATCAAATTATTACTATATGTTTAGCTAGTTAGGGAATTAATTTTAGTAAGCTAGGATGACCAATTACAAACACAAACTACTATGCAAGTGGGTCCGCCCCACACTATCTCTCTCACACTTCCTTCACTTTCTAAACTTTACCTTCACCTATCACCTCCCCCCCTCTTGCTCCCACACCTTCTCACTTCACTATCGCCTCTATTCAATTCAATAAACTTCATTGGGAAAAGATAATTCACCCTGGATGGATACTCCCGCTACGTTGCCTCGCCACGTGAATTCACAATATTTCAGCCGCAAATACCCGAGTTACTCGCTCTGTTTGTCGTGCTGCCGATACCATTACGTTTGCCCTGCTACCCGAGCCAATTCCGCCTTCCTTGCGGAATCTCGCTCTGGCAGGTTATGCCCCCCATAACTCTCCCTGCACGGTTAGCGTAGCCCTTGCGGTTCTTTGAAAAATCGCTTTCACGGCGGGAGAAGGGGGAACCTTTCGTCAAGAATTAGCCCGGTCTCGCGCACCCTCGCGCAACCGAGCCTCGTTATTCGTTGACTGCGGACCAGATAGACAGGAGAAGACACAGCACGAACGCGCTAGTTTACGCCCGCGAACCCCCGCCCCTTAGATTACATTTTTTTTTTCCAAGTTCTTGAGGATCGATAGGTTTTTTACGCATTAGGTTTCTTTTCTCGTTATCAGTGCCGCCATGGCGGACACTGATTCATGGACCTGCGTGTCAAAGAAGCGTCGCTGCGCTCCGAGTTCGCCGGCTCCACCGAGTAGCGAAGATGCCGTTGTGATGGCCTCAGCTAGCACTAAGGGTGGCAAGCTCCCCACCTTCAAGGTCGTACCCTCGGCGGGGTACGACACTGCCTTTGAAGTGGTGAGAGCACTGGAGGAGGGCCCTCTCCGCGGTCAGCTCTTGTCCCTTCGACCCCTCGGCGACGGTAACGTGCTTCTGTTACCGAACAGTTATGACGCCGTCGAGGAGTTGGAGAGGACTAAGATGCTCGATGGTAAGCCGTTGAACTTGGAGCGGCTTAACCCGGAAGACCGAAAGCATCGTCTCGTGGTACACGATTACCACCCCTCTTTCTCGACCGAGGCTATTGAGGACCATCCTCAGGTAATCGCGGCCACGAGAATGCGTCGGTGGGACAAGCGTCCGACACGCCAGGTCCTCATTACCGTAAAAGGCGAACCTTTCAACACAATTGACCTGGGTTGGTTTGGCAGGTATGATGTACGAATGTACATCCCTGATCCTCTCCGCTGTTTCAAGTGTCAGCGCTACGGTCATCACCAGGCGAGGTGCACAGCTAAACAGCACAAGTGCGGAATTTGTAGCATGCCTCATGCCACTGAGACTTGTCTCGACAAGTTCAAAGCTGGCACTGAGACTGTTGCAAAGTGTCCGAAAAGCGGGAAGAAGCACCACGCCTGGAATACCGGGTGCGCAGTGCGTCAAGTGCAGGCCATTGCCTCAAAGGAGAGGACTGAGAAGCAGCAGGACTTCATACCTGCCACCCCAGGAACATTTGTATGGGGCAGCAGGAAACACTCTCCTGCCACTGCACCACCACCACCTACACAAAGTGCCCCTGATTTGAACAATCAGGCGCACTTCCCAACACTGAAGACAGCTCCCACACGGACACAACAAGCTCCCAAAAAGGCCGCTCCCACCTCCAAACCCGTGCCCGCCTCTAAACCTGCACCCATCTCCAAATCCACACCTGCCTCTAATCCCACCCCTAAATCTAAAGCCAAACCCAAGCCCCCCCGTACCAACCCCACGAGCACAGGACCGACGGTCCCCTCCACCTGAATATCCGTCCGATGTCATCCCCCTCAGGGAGGATGACATCGAGCTGATTGTGACTGGCGTCGTGTCTGCTGTCGCCACGACTTTTGGCGAGGATGACACAGGCAAAATGCTGGAGTTGGTGAACAGGTCTGTTAAGAATGTGCTCAAGCTCCTAAAAGAGAAGAGGAACCCTAGGCGAAAGGAGAGGACTCCCTCCCCCTCTACCTCCTCCTCCTCTCCTCCCTCCTCCCCCGCCTCTTCCTCTTCCTCAACCTCCTCCTCCTCCTCCCCTTCCACTTCCCCTAAGCCTGCCACACCTGCCTTCACCATTGGGAAAGACACACCCACTTCTTCAAAGCACAGGAGAGTGTCTTCTGGCAGGCCCCAACGCCAACTTGCATTGAGGCTTGAAGACTCCTCTTCTGATGAGGAGGAAAAGGCTTCCACGTTCTAAAGTCGCAACACATCTTGTCGTCTGACCGGGGACAAAAAGAAGAAACCGTCATGGAAACTGACAGGGAAGACGATCGCCCTGTTCAATAATCACTTGAGGTTGCTACAGTGGAACGTAAACGGGTTCCCCAGCAAAAGCTCGTATCTCCTTGCGCTTGCGCAAGAGCATGAATACGATATGCTTCTCCAGGAGACATTGGTGAGCGACGAGGTGCGATTTCCGGGATATCGCGTCTTCTCTCTCCCACCTATTCCATGCTGACCCACCTTGGGCCAGCGGGTGACGAGGCACTTCTAAGGGTGATAAACGCGTCTTGGAGGACTGGCAAGCTACCAACAGCCTGGAAGACGGCAATCATAACACCAATTCCAAAGCCAAAGGAACCTAGTGCTTACCGCCCCATCAGCCTGACGAGCTGCATGGGAAAGACAGCGGAGAGGAAGGTGCTAAACAGCCTGCTGTGGAAACTGGGCCCATTGCATGAGCATGTACATGCTTACTGCAAGGGCACTGGCACAGCAAACAGTATAGCAACATTCCTCAATGCTGTTGGTGGCACACCGTCCATCGTGGTCTTTTTGGATTTGGAAAAGGCGTTTGAGCTGGCCAGTCCACTTGTGATATTAGACACCCTTGCTCGCAAGGGTGTAAAAAGCAAGCTGCTTTCTTGGATTGCTGACTATCTCAGTCACCGGTCTGCGAAAGTACGCTTTCAGGGTCACATATCAGAAGCCAGAATGTTGGAGAATGGCACTCCACAGGGGGGGGGGGGTCCTCAGCCCCACCCTGTTCAATGTGCTTGTCTCAACATTCTAGAACTACCTCTACCACATGGGTGCAAGGTCATCTGCTATGCAGATGATATTGCGCTCATAATTACTGGGAAACGGCAGTGCTTCAGCAGGGCCCAGCGTTGCTTACGCATTGTGGCGACCGAATGTTGCAGGTTAGGGTTAAAGATCTCCCCTACAAAATCGAAGGCCATGGCACTAGGACTCTGGAAAGAAGGGGAGCACCTCACCATCCAGGACCTTAGGCTGGACTGGATTCACCAGTTTCAGTACCTGGGGGTCTGGATTGATGGGAGGCTCACCTTTCAGAGGGAACTTACCTATCTCAAGGAGAGACTGAAGGCAAGAACCACAGTTATGAGAGCAATGACGGGGAAGGCACTTGGTGCCACGCATCAGGTCCTTCGCACATTCTATGTGCAAGCAGTCCGCAGCATAGTGGACTACGCTGCCCCAGCTCTCATAAATGTGGCGACTGCCAAGCTTGAATACCTGGAGCCTTGCCAAAATGCCGCAGCAAATGTTATTCTGGGAGCTTAACCTTGGACCAAGATTGTTAACCTCCAGATGGAGGCTTCATGGCTTTCATTAACATCACGGGTCAGAAGGCTGGAGGTCGACTTTCTTGTCAAGATAGTCCAGAGCCCCAGGATAACTGAGCTGAGTCAGAGCCTTGTGATAGCTCTGGGACGGGTGGATACTCTTATCCACTCCGGTACCTGGCTATCACAGGCGGCTGGGCTCCTGGACTCCTTCAGGCTCACCAGCGCTCTCCTTGAGAAGGGTAGGGACTCTCCACACCCAGAGTTCAAGTCCCCACCACCATGGCTGTCAATACCGGCAACCTTCGTTGTCACAAAGCTTCCCAGTAAGAAGAAGTTATGTGATCAGGAAAGAGTACGAGCGCAGGCCCTACAAGGCATCCGCGCACTGTCGGAACCTGGAATGGCGGTCTATTATACGGATGGCTCCGTAGACCCCAACAGGCCCCGTAGTGCGGGGGCTGCCTTCGTGACGGATGGTTTGACCTTCGGCAGGAGAGTATCTGATCATGCGTCCACTCTCCAAGCTGAGGCCATAGCGGTCCAAGGAGCGTTAGAGCATACTCTGATATCTCGAGCTGGTCCTGTGGTGATCCACACGAATTCACGGTCGCTGCTAGGCAGCTTGGAATCGACACAGCCCAGCGACAATGTACGCCTGTAGCAACGTCACGCTTTAATCCATTTTCTTTAATTATGCATAGCATATGTATTATTTCGTGTACAAACTATTATGCTAATATGTAATGAGTATCCGTTCTGTAGTACCAGTAACGATGTAAAAATGTGTATTAGTGTATATATCAATACTCTATGTAATGCCAATTGTGTTTTGTAATGCAGCATTCTCCTAATTAATATAAATGTCCTCTTTGAGTTTGCACTGCAAGTCAGCAGTCCCATCCGATTACACTTTCGTTTTGTTACCAATAATTAAGTCATTAGAAACTATATGTTTCTTTAATCCTACAAGCTAGGATGACTTCACTTCTCAAGTAGTGCACTCTTTGCACTACAGTTGGTGACCTTCCGGAGTGTGGGACTACATTAGCAGCCGCCGCCGCAGACGCCTTCCACTGGACTCCGACGTAGCAGCCGCCGCCTGCCCTGCCCTGCCCTGCCCTATGGACCGGACTTCTCACCGTCGCCGGCCCAGCCCAGCCCAGCCCTGCCCACTGGAGCGGACCTGCTTGGAGTGGATCTGCCGCACCCCCCTGCCTGGTGTGGAGCCGCCGCCTCCCTCTGCCCGCCGAGGACCAGCCGCCATGGACCTGCACTGCTGCCGCTGTAGCCGCCGCCGCCATGGTCCTGCCCTGCTGCCGCTCCGGACGCAGCCGCCCTGGTCCTGCCCTGCTGCCGCTCCAGCCGCCGCCGCTGCCGTGATCCTGTTCTGCCACGCTGCCGCTCCAGACGCCGCCGTGGTCCAGTCCTGCGCTGCTGCAGCTCCAGCCGCCGCCGATGTCTACACTTGCCCAGCCGCCATTGCAGTCACCGCCGCAGCACCAGCCTGCCGCTGCGCCCACAACAGCCGCACCCTAGCCGCCAAGGATTGCCCAACCGCCATCGCAGTCACCGCCGCAGCACCAGCCTCCGCTGCACCCACAACAGCCGCGCCGCAGCCGCCATCGCAGTCACCGCCGCAGCACCAGCCTGCCGCTGCACCCACAACTGCCGCGCAGCAGCCGCCAAGGATTGCCCAACCACCCCCGCAGTCATCTCCGCCTCGGGCGCCCCTGCCCAGCCGCTGGGAACTGCTCAGCCGCCTCCGTCGCAGAGGACCGCCCCTGCCCAACCGCCCCCCGCAGGCACCTCAGCCTCACGCGCCCCTGCCCAGCCACAGAGAACTGCTCAGCCGCCTCCGTCGCAGAGGACCGCCTCTGCCCAACCGCCCCCCGCTGTCACCTCCGCCGTAGCTGCCGAGCACTGCACAGCTTCCGCCGCAGGGAACCGTCCCTGCCCAGCCGCAGCATCAACCTTCGCCTTCCGCCGCTGTGGGCCACTCCTGTCGCCCAGCCGCAGCCGCCGCAAACCTGCCATGCCGCAGTTGAACTGGACCAACCCCAGTCGCTGCCCTTAGTCAACGCCCTGTGCCCACCCTATTCAACACAGCCGCCAGTCCCGGACCGCCCTGCCCTGCTGACAATGCTGTCTCTAGCCGCCACCGCCGCTTCCAGCTGTCATTGTCCCTGCGGCCTGTCTCGGAATGCCCGCTGTGTTGCAGCTACAAATCCCACACCTGCATGCCGCGCTGACTAACGCAGTCTCCAGCCGCTGCGAGCTGTCGTAGTCGCCCACGCATATGCGCTCGCACCTGCTATGTCGGTGACTCGCTCCTGCAGACAGCTCGTCACGCCTCGAGACTGAGTGATCGTTCCTCATCCTTCGTCACTAGGGGGGAATTATGTAGCAACGTCACGCCTTAATCCATTTTCTTTAATTATGCATAGCATATGTATTTTTTCGTGTACAAACTATTATGCTAATATGTAATGAGTATCCGTTCTGTAGTACCAGTAACGATGTAAAAATGTGTATTAGTGTATATATCAATACTCTATGTAATGCCAATTGTGTTTTGTAATGCAGCATTCTCCTAATTAATATAAATGTCCTCTTTGAGTTTGCACTGCAAGTCAGCAGTCCCATCCGATTACACTTTCGTTTTGTTACCAATAATTAAGTCATTAGAAACTATATGTTTCTTTAATCCTACAAGCTAGGATGACTTCACTTCTCAAGTAGTGCACTCTTTGCACTACAGTTGGTGACCTTCCGGAGTGTGGGACTACATTAGCAGCCGCCGCCGCAGACGCCTTCCACTGGACTCCGACGTAGCAGCCGCCGCCTGCCCTGCCCTGCCCTGCCCTATGGACCGGACTTCTCACCGTCGCCGGCCCAGCCCAGCCCAGCCCTGCCCACTGGAGCGGACCTGCTTGGAGTGGATCTGCCGCACCCCCCTGCCTGGTGTGGAGCCGCCGCCTCCCTCTGCCCGCCGAGGACCAGCCGCCATGGACCTGCACTGCTGCCGCTGTAGCCGCCGCCGCCATGGTCCTGCCCTGCTGCCGCTCCGGACGCAGCCGCCCTGGTCCTGCCCTGCTGCCGCTCCAGCCGCCGCCGCTGCCGTGATCCTGTTCTGCCACGCTGCCGCTCCAGACGCCGCCGTGGTCCAGTCCTGCGCTGCTGCAGCTCCAGCCGCCGCCGATGTCTACACTTGCCCAGCCGCCATTGCAGTCACCGCCGCAGCACCAGCCTGCCGCTGCGCCCACAACAGCCGCACCCTAGCCGCCAAGGATTGCCCAACCGCCATCGCAGTCACCGCCGCAGCACCAGCCTCCGCTGCACCCACAACAGCCGCGCCGCAGCCGCCATCGCAGTCACCGCCGCAGCACCAGCCTGCCGCTGCACCCACAACTGCCGCGCAGCAGCCGCCAAGGATTGCCCAACCACCCCCGCAGTCATCTCCGCCTCGGGCGCCCCTGCCCAGCCGCTGGGAACTGCTCAGCCGCCTCCGTCGCAGAGGACCGCCCCTGCCCAACCGCCCCCCGCAGGCACCTCAGCCTCACGCGCCCCTGCCCAGCCACAGAGAACTGCTCAGCCGCCTCCGTCGCAGAGGACCGCCTCTGCCCAACCGCCCCCCGCTGTCACCTCCGCCGTAGCTGCCGAGCACTGCACAGCTTCCGCCGCAGGGAACCGTCCCTGCCCAGCCGCAGCATCAACCTTCGCCTTCCGCCGCTGTGGGCCACTCCTGTCGCCCAGCCGCAGCCGCCGCAAACCTGCCATGCCGCAGTTGAACTGGACCAACCCCAGTCGCTGCCCTTAGTCAACGCCCTGTGCCCACCCTATTCAACACAGCCGCCAGTCCCGGACCGCCCTGCCCTGCTGACAATGCTGTCTCTAGCCGCCACCGCCGCTTCCAGCTGTCATTGTCCCTGCGGCCTGTCTCGGAATGCCCGCTGTGTTGCAGCTACAAATCCCACACCTGCATGCCGCGCTGACTAACGCAGTCTCCAGCCGCTGCGAGCTGTCGTAGTCGCCCACGCATATGCGCTCGCACCTGCTATGTCGGTGACTCGCTCCTGCAGACAGCTCGTCACGCCTCGAGACTGAGTGATCGTTCCTCATCCTTCGTCACTAGGGGGGAATTATGTAGCAACGTCACGCCTTAATCCATTTTCTTTAATTATGCATAGCATATGTATTTTTTCGTGTACAAACTATTATGCTAATATGTAATGAGTATCCGTTCTGTAGTACCAGTAACGATGTAAAAATGTGTATTAGTGTATATATCAATACTCTATGTAATGCCAATTGTGTTTTGTAATGCAGCATTCTCCTAATTAATATAAATGTCCTCTTTGAGTTTGCACTGCAAGTCAGCAGTCCCATCCGATTACACTTTCGTTTTGTTACCAATAATTAAGTCATTAGAAACTATATGTTTCTTTAATCCTACAAGCTAGGATGACTTCACTTCCCAAGTAGTGCACTCTTTGCACTACACGCCTACTGACCTCCATCCTAGCACTCCTGCTAAAGCTACATCAGCAAGGCAGGAGTGTTACGCTCAACTAGGAGCCGAGCCACGTGGGCGTCCCAGGTAACGAGCTAGCCGACGCCGCAGCAGAAGCGGCGCGCAAAAGACCCGAGGTCGATGTTGTCGTCCCTCTTAGCAGAAATCAGTTGCGCATACGCACCAGGGCTCTTAATCAGGTACAACGGTTCCTTCAGCACAGACTGGAGGCAGAGGTGTCAGAGAGGGCGAGGTGGTACAGGGCAGTCAAGGACTACAAGCCCCCTGTATTTCCTCGCTCCACACCTAGAAAAGTGGAAACTGCTCTTCCGTCTGCGACTGGAGGATCGTTGTTTCTGGCAAATAAATATCAACTCCACGGCAGGAGAAAGAAGATACCAACACTGCAGCCACCCAGAAGCCACCTTAGACCACTACATCAAGAATTGCCCCGCAACTGCTTTTCTGAGGAGAGGGCCTCCGACAACATCTTAGGGTCTTGTGCGCCGCCTATGCCGCCACTCCATCGGCTGATGGAGTGTCAGCCTCCCCCCCCATATATCAAAATTTATTTTCACTTGTATACACTATACAACACACCAAACACCGATCATTACGAAGGGTGCATTCACCGGGATGTGCATGCGCATTTCACATACGCATGCACATCTAGTGAATGTATGAGTGGGTGTGGCTAAACCCGCACTCACTCATAAGTCAATAAGTCAATCACCCTCCAAACGGGCCCACTTAAAAGGCCGTGGGAATATATATATACATATATATTATATATATTATGTATATATATTATATATATACGTATATATATATGTATATACATACAATATATATATATATACAATATATATATATATACAATATATATATATATATATATATCATATATATACAATATATATATATATATACAATATATATATATATATACAATATATATATATATACAATATATATATATATATATATATATATATATATATATATATTTATTTTTTTCCTAACTAAACAGAGACAGGGCTCAGAGCGGCTGGCGGAGGGAGGCAATTGACCATTCAGAACGCAGGGATTGGGTTCTCGTTCGCCTGCGACCGCTCTTGCCAACTACGGCTGCCCACTATGTCTGATTTAAAAGGAAAATTTCCAAAGGCTGACTTCCGAGTGGAAGAAGGACTCGGAAGAACTACTGGTACTACTGTGGGGACATCAGGGTAGCTAACCACAGGGTCAATATGTTCCGGAAGAACTTTCGGCGAAACAGAACAACGGAGAACCTTGCCAATCGGGCAGCGGTTACCGCGGCCAAGGAGACAGCCACCAAGGTCAGGGAGAAAAAGTGGCTGGAATGGTGTGCCACCTTTGGGGCGCATACTACCCTCAAGGAACTCTGGACAAAGCTTAGGACTGCGACCAGAAGGGCTCCGCCGCGGAAGGCTCATCCTGATCCCCAGACTGAAGCGGACAGACTAGCCCAAGACTTTGCAAGGCGGACTTCCTCGACCACTCTTCCGACAGAAGTTCGGCGGGTTCAAGAGGAGCAAGGCCCGGCTCGACAACACCAAGTACAGGATGCCATCCATACTCCGGCTGACACCGACACCCTGTTCACTTCCGCTGAACTGACATCAGCGTTCAAGAAGTCCTCCGATACCGCTCCTGGCTGCGATGGAATAACTTATTCCATGATAGGGCACTTGGGGGAACAGGGGGAGCGCGCCCTCCTCAGGGTATTCAATGAAAGTTGGTGCTTGGGGAGACTTCCGTCCTCGTGGAAGACTGCAGAGGTGGTTTCTATACCCAAGCCAAGAGAGCCCAACAAGTACCGTCCCATCTCCCTTACCAGCTGCATAGGTAAAACGATGGAGACCATGGTGCTTCGCAGACTCCAGTGGAAACTAGGACATCCCCACGAGAACATCCATGCCTACACGAAAGCACGGGGCACGGCACACAGTGTTGCCACGCTCCTCAGTCATGTAGGCCAGGGGACAGCCACTGTGGTCTTCATTGACTTGGAAAAGGCTTTCGAACTTGCAAGCCCTCTGGCGATCACGCACACGCTGGCGGAGAGAGGAATACAGGGGCGACTACTGAAGTGGATTTTGGACTATCTACAGGATTGCTGCAGGGTACGCTTCCAGGGGGCGGTGTCACCTTACTACCCCCTAGAGAACGGCACACCACAGGGAGGCGTCCTTAGTCCAGCCCTTTTCAACGTCCTTATGGAAAAACTCCTCGGCACGGAGCTTCCTCCAGGCTGTAGATTACTATCATACGCGGATGATCTAGCACTGGTGGTAACGGGAAGAGGTGCTCATCAGAGAAAGGCACAGGTGTGCCTAGGCAGAGTGTCGGAGCAGTGTGCTATTCTGGGCCTCAAGGTGTCTCCTGCCAAGTCAAAGGCCATGCGCATTGGCGGGAGGATTCCAGGATACAGGCTCGTGCTGCAGCAGGCCGAACTGGAATGGGTTCACTCCCACATATACCTGGGGATCTGGATTGACGACAAACTCACGTTCAATAGACAGGCCAACTATTGCATTGATAAGGTAAGGGCCCGTGTTAATGCTATGAAGGCGCTGGCCAGCAGAGAGAAGGGGGCCACCTTTAGTGTGCTCAGAACATTCTATATGTTTGCGATCAGGACGGTCATAGATTATGCATGTTTGGTGAACATCAGTCTGTCAGCCACCATGATGAAGAAGCTTGAATGCCTCCAGAATGAAGCCATGCGCATCATGCTGGGAGCGCCACGATGGACATTAGTACCGAACATGCATCTGGAGACCCGACTTCAACCCTTGAACGTGCTCATGACGCAATTGGTAGCTACCTTTGTCGCAAATGTAGTCCAGTCCCCCCAGGATACGGAGCTGCGAAGAAAGTTCGTCACGGTGATAAGACAGGATCCACTGCTCTTTCCCCAACGAAGATGGCTCCCACTGGTGGCTGCCTGCGTTAGGGGAGCTAAGCTTTCCGAACTGCTCCTGTTCAAAGGGCGAGATGAATACCGGAGAGGATATGTGCCATCTTCACCTTGGGAACCACAGCTGGCACAGACAACAATCATGAAGCTCCGGCGCCGAACACCAGTTCATCAATTGCGGATGCAGACGGAGAGAATCATGGCGGAAGTAACACCTCGTCATAGCGTGACATACTTTACTGACGGTTCTGTGGAGACCGACCATGACAGGGCAGGAACCGCCTTCGTGACCGAGGGAGACAAAAGAGGGTTGCGAGTCATAGGAACCCGATGCTCCATGTAAGCGGAGGCAGTTGCACTTGGCATGGCCTTGAGCCATGCGCTGGACGCACACAACCAAGACGTCGTCGTGCACACTGATTCCATCGCTCTCATCCAGGCCGTCACTCGACGCGAGCCCTGGGATAATATCTACCTGATCACGAGCATACTGCTCCTACTTCAACAATTCAGAGAGCAGGACAGGAAGGTAATGATCAACTAGGTCCCTGGACACATTGGAATTGCCGGAAACGAAGAAGCAGACAGAGAGGCAAAAAGAGCAGGGCTAAGCCCACTTGAGGATGGAATCGGGGTGTGGCCAAGCAGGGAGATCAGGGCACGTATTCGCACCGTCAACCGGCGAGTTCTACGGGAACACAGGGTACGAGCTCGACACAGTAATTCAGCGAAGTGGTATGCGGTCGCAACACAATACACACGGTTGGCAACAGGATGGCGCTTAACGAGAAGGGATGAGGTTCTGCTTTTCCGACTCAGGTTAGGGTACCCGTGCGCCTGGGAGATAGTGCGTACGATACCTGAGGAAGAAAAGCGCTGCCCGTACTGTGAGGCCCCGGAGACGAATCTGAGGCACTACCTTCAAGAGTGTCCAGCTACACTCTTTCTGAGAGCGGGTCCTCAGACGACTCCACAGGGAATTGTCCAGAGGTTTCTCAGAAACTTCACTAAAAATAAAATTGCCAACCTTCAGCGTCATGCACCCCCTAGATAGGCCAGCATAATTGGCCTATAGGAGGACGGGCTTTCACCCCATAGCCCGTGCAGGGAAATAACCTGCTTAAAAAAAAAAGTCCAGTGGCTGACTTGGACTTGTTGCCCAGCCGCCGTAGTGTAAATATCGTCGCTCTGCAGTTTATAATAAGAAATTCCCAGTACCCGAGATAATTCTCGATTCTCCGAGAACTCGCTCTGCTGGATGACATATGTCCCCTTAACAATGCTACAGACAGCCATAGCCCCTGCGGTCTGAAAACTTGGTCTGTTCTGTAGTAGAGGGGAACCCCCTCCCGGTCTCGTGCGTCTAAGCACTACCGGCATAGACGCGTGCGTGCTTGGCCAGTTATCGCCAGAGATAGACCTGACCCCCGCTCCCGTACCGAGACTCGCCCCTTCGGACTCAACCCCGTTACCGGCAGTGTCAGTGTATCCCGAGAATTTACTTCCGCTAACCCGTATAACTAACCCAACGCCCCGCCCCCCCCGCTCCTACTACAACAATCGCTCCACAATCACCATCCCCTTACTCAACACGTATAAAACAACACAAAACACTAGAACACGAGGACGCCTAACCCATTGCGCTCTGCGCAATGGGTCGAGTTAGGATCCGGGACTTGCGTCCCACTGGTAAACCACGGACTAAGGAACTATGGGACACTCTAGGAAAGAAGAACATTTACATACAAAAACTCATCACACTACACACCGCATTCATACTCATCACAGACGACACAACCACAGAAACACTTTGCCAGCAGAACACTAAGACTTTTTTCAACACCAACGGCTTTGAAGTACAAGACCCACCTGAACTTAACGCAAACAGAACACTTGTCATAACACACGTCGACCCTTACGTCACTGATCACACACACGACGAAATCAAACAAGAGATAGAAAGACTGAACATCAACACAATCATAACACAAGTCATCAAACTTCCACGAACCAAGACTCCTAAAAATCAAATTCGAATCAACACAAATGGTGAAAGACTGGATCCTGAAGGGACTCCGAATTTTCTCACAATCATTCCCCCACACACGCACTCAGACAGGAAACATACACATACATCCCCCAATGCACAAACAGCTACTCACTCGAACACACACGCAAACAATGCCCACAACCATCCACATACACAATTTGCTCCAACTGCGCGTCCACACAACACAGACAAAACAAATGCACCTGTGCTATAAGGAAGTGCCTCCTCTGTCAAGGGAACCACCCAGCTGTAGCAATGCGGTGCCCTAAAATGAAAGAGAAATGCAAACAAATCAATCAGATGAACCAACAACCACACACTAACACACAGACTTACGCCACTGCTGCACAACAAAATCCCGCCCTTCTCCCTACACCAACAACTACGACCACATCACTTCACCACATGACAGCAATAAACACAGCCATCACACTATCTACACTCATAGAGACACAAGACCCAGGCACAAAACACACTCAATGCAGTCTACCAAGCCAACGGACTCCCTCCAGTCACAATCCCTCCACAAGTTATAAATACAAAACTACTGGCACAAGCACTAAGTAACTACACCAAACCCATCATAACACCTACCAACATAAACACCACAGAACCTATGGAAACAACTGAACAATCACTAAAGAGATCTGCACCGAACACCGATGACACTAACCCCCCACAGAAACAACGAGTACCAAACACAAAAAACAGCCTGGGACTACAACTCGTAACAACAGAAACAGAACAGATACCAACAGACCCCACACACGACAACCTCAAAACACTCATCAACAGACAAAAAATCAAAATAATATACACATCACACCAACAAGAAAAAGACATAATTGACAAAATAGCCAATGACAAAATCAACCTAGCACACTACAAGATAACAAGAGTAAACGAAACAAGATTCAACAAACTCAAACAAGGACACTTCGACCTCCACGACAAGAACACAGAACACGAACACCACTGGACTCACAACGCTGAATAAACAAATACAACACACTTCTACCTCAACACTATGGAACAGATACACATCGTCCAACACAACAAAATACAATGGACATTCAACAGAAGAAACGAACTTTGTAACATATACAACATAACAACACCAGACATCATACTTTTGAACTCAATAGGTACACCCGACAGACTCAAAATATACAATTACACAGTACACCGAAGAAACGACCATAATCAACCACATGCAGGAATAGCAATAGCCATCAAACACAACATTAAACACAAAATACTAGACGACTTTCAAGACGAAATATTAGCAGTCAAAATTGACACAAACCAAGGACCCATTATAATAGCGACTTTATACTTACCTCCCAGACGCCCCCTCCTCCCTATAGATGACGTACTAAGACTAACAAAGAAAAGACTACCAGTATACATATTAGGAGACATGAAAGCCAAACATCACACATTAGGACACAACAACGCGAACACCACAGGAAGACAGATAGTTCAACTGATACAAAGAGGACACTTAACACACTTAGGGCCAGACTTCCCCACCTGCATCACACACAACGGACAAGGAACACCAGACATAATGCTAACAAACAGACATCATCACCTAAACTACAGTATCACACCAGGACAACTAACTACATCAGACCACATCCCAATACACTTAACACTGGCAACAAAACAGACCACATCCCAATACACTTAACACTGGCAACAAAACCAATAACATTACCTACACCAGAAAGATACATATTCCACAAAGCATACTGGATAGGATTCAAGACCACACTCGACATAGAAAGAACCAAATAAGACAAAGACAAACAACAACACGAAATAAACAATACATTGACGACAAACTCAACACATGGTACACTATGATACAACAAGCCATGGACAAACATATACCCAAAACAAAACATAAAACTCTACCACACCCAAGACAATCAGATACATTAAAACTTCTACAATGGCAATATCAACAACTACAAACACAAGCACACATTACCGGCACATGGACACCACAAGCAAAACAAGCACTACGCGACATCAAAAACCAACTATTAGAAGAGAACAAGCAACTATACGACGAACACTGGAACAACGAAATACGAAAGATAAACCTACAACACAAGGACACCAAATACTTCTGGGCACAAATTAAACGACTAACAGGAACACCTACTAACACCACCCCTTACATCATACACAATAACCACAAGATACATAAAGACAAAGACAAAGAACACATATTCAAACAACACTGGAGAAACATATTTCGAATCACACCAGCAGAAAACGCAACATTTGACATGGAACACGAAAGAACAATCACAGCACAAGTACAAGAAATACAAGACGACATTACCCCTAACAGCTTAGCTGACATGAGACGACTTGACCCAGACAACACACTCACAAAACCCTTTACACTAGATAACATCAAACACATAGTAAAGAACTTTCAAGACAAGGCACCTGGACAATCACAAATAAACAAAATAACATTAACTAACATTCCAGACTCAACATTACAATTACTCACAGAAATATTCAATGAAACATTCAGCATGGGATACTCTCCCGACACATTCAAAACAGCTACACTAACATTCATACCCAAACACGGAAAAAACATCACAAACATAAACAACTACAGATCAATATCACTACTAGAAGTCCCAGGTAAAATACTAGAAAAACTCCTACTACAAAGACTACGCAAACACTTACACAATAACAACCTACTAAACGAAAACCAACACGGTTTTACACGAGGACGAGGAACACACACAGCCATAGCCACAATATACGAAACAATTGCCATAAGCCAAAGACACAAACACGGATGTAACATAGTATCACGAGACATTAACCAAAGCATTTGACAAAATATGGCACACAGGACTCAAATACAAAATACACCAAACACACCTCCCAGACATATTAACAAAAATACTTTGCAATTACATCGACAACAGACAAGCAAAAATACGAATACGTCATTACACAGGAAGACCCTTTAACATATACAGTAGAGTCCCTCAAGGAAGCATCCTTTCACCTGCATTATTCAACCTCTACACACACGACACCCCCACACCAACACACGGAGTCACACACATACAATTTGCAGACGACCTAACACAGATAACATACCCAAACAAAAAAGGCAAAAACATGTTAGCACTAAAAACAAGCAGAAAAATAGAAACAATAAACACTTACGAACAACAATGGAAAATACAAACACAACAAAATTCCAACTACTAAACATATCAACACAGAAACCAGCAGAAATATGGATAGGAGACACGCATATACACAAACAAAGAAACAAAAATACTAGGACTAACACTTGGAAACAGAGGTCTACAAACACACACAAACAACAGGAAGATACAAGCAGAAAAAACACTACACACAATAAAACGATTCAGAAACCTAGACACCAAACTCATATTAAGACTATACAAAGTACTTATACGACCTCAACTTGAATACATACCAATAACAACAATCACATTAAAACCAAGTCAACTCCAGAAACTACAGTCAGTACAAAACAAAACTCTACGATTCGCCACACACTCCATACCCCCATACCTTAACACAATAGAAGAACTACACATACAAGACATACTCGAACCACTTAACACAAGACTCTACAGACTAGCTTACAGAACATGGAACAGACTCACAATCATAAACCCAGAACTAGTACAAACAAGCGAAGACATAGACACAGAACACGGACACGATCACAACTGGTGGCCTAGAGTGTCCCCCATCATAAACAGCCCCCCACCCGAACCAAAATACATACTCTAAACATAAACAAACTCACACATTAAGACACAAAAACATATCACTACCTTTAATCGTTCTACTAACCCTACTATTATTATTGTTATTATTAAATAAAAGATGATAGCACGTGCGAACAATCGCACGTGATATCATCTAAATCAATGAGTATGGTAAATAGGAGTCACTACCCTCCCCCCAACATCGTATGTATAGATAAGAAAACAAATCACTAGACGTCACCCCAATGGGAAAAAAGAAACATACTCATTGATATATATATATATATTATATTTATATATATGTATAAAAAAAAGCATACGAAGTCTTGCATTCAAGACCCCCCCCCCACCGTCACAACTTTTAAAGGTAGACAAGAATATTCCCCTAGGAATTCAAAACCTACAGATAGGCGAATAGTCGTATACTTTTTTTTGTATAAAAAAAAAAAAAAATAAAAAAAAATAACAACAGTCAAAACCATCATAACAACCGAAGAAGAAGAAGAACAACATCCCCGACCCTAAGAAGATGGACCAGCCTTAAATTAAATGTATAGGCACTTGCTTCTATAAACAAAATTTAATCAAATAAGTATCAAAGTAGCAAGTGGGTCTGCCCCACATCTGTTATTACTCTAAGTCCTTCCATTTCCTCCTTACCTCTTGCACACATACACACACACACCCTCCTCCCCCCCCTCTCCTCCACCTTACCTATCCTATCTTAGCTAGCTGACTCGGACTGACTGACTGGACTTCCCAACCAAGTGCTGAAGAGGTAACAAACACGCTCGCTCCGCTCCGCTGTACCTCCATCAAGAATTCCTCCCATCAAGATCTCCCCATCACTCAACGCTGGCCTACATCCACAGTTGCTTATGCGGCACAGGTAGATATAATATTGTGACACCACAACCTCCCCCCCCCTTCTCTACCATCCTTTATTTTTTACTTTTTAAATCTCTTTTCTTGCCGCCATCATTCCACACATAAAAACACTTACACTATGAGTGCTAAAGTCCGCCTACGGGCGGCTACAAGTACAAAACCATCCTACGAAAAAACCTTAACAACACTGCAAGATGGAGATCCCTGTGACTAGACTGACTGAAACGGCTGACGGCTACGTAGTATTTGCTCTGAATGAAAAACACCTCCTACCCATTTTCAACCTGAAGAAAAACTCGCCCCTGAAAGAAGTTGGACTGGCTCCGATCCTAACTCAGCAACATATAGCTCAACGCTCCGTCTTCTGCCGCGGAATCCAGCCTTGGATTGGAGATCGTACGGCGGAAGAAATCCAGACCGAATTGACTCAAAAACACACCTTCATCACCACCGCCAACGTCACCAGCTCGGCAACAGCAACAGAATCTTCAAGATCACGTTCGGAACTACGGGGGAAGCCGACGCGACCATCTCTCAAGGGTTACGTCTATTCAACCTCGTAGTTCCCCCATGCAACATCAGACGTGAGGAATACGTAGCTGCACCAATGCTACCGCTGCTATTCCTACTCCCACAACTCAAGATCATGCACCAAGAAGACCTCGGTTTGCTCGAAGTGTGCTGAGGAAGGACACGATCATCGGAGCTGCTCGACAACAAACTTCAGGTGTATCAACTGCTCGGGCAATCACGTGGCCGTCGCCCGCTCCTGCCCCGAATGGAAGAAAGCCGCCAAAACCCAACAGACCCCCACGCCATCAACAACCACAACTACCGCCGTCTCATACGCCTCAGTCACTAGGAACGACTCTCCTATCACAACACCACCCACACCCAATCATCTTCACTTCTCCACTACTGCCCAACTACAAACGGTGGGCATCATTTACCAAGCTCATTTACACAACATTCAATACCCAGGTTCCTTCTCCTCAAAAATGAATGAATTATGTCAACTGAACAGCCTTCTCACAGTGAATCTAGGCGACAACCCCGACTCCTCTGCTTTATTAGGCATTCACTTCTCCTCCTCCAACACCCCCTCCGCCCCCACCACCACAAACCCCCCTTCCGCTTCCAACTCCAACATCTCAACCGCTACCACCTCCACCTCAACCACAACAATATCCAAAAACAGCTCCACCGCCTCAACCACAAGCATTTCCCCGTCGGTATCAGTCCCCAAGGACTCGGCAGTCACCCCCCCCCCTCCTCCTCCAGTTCTTCCTCCTCCCCAGCCTCCTCTCCAACAGACTCGACCTCAGACAAGGACCAGACTGACGACGACGTTCCAAAAAGCATTACAGTTTACACATATCTGGATAACCCTTCAAAAGCCAACACCAAACAAAAAGATATATTAAAACAAATAGAAAAAAAACGGATACAAAATACACAACTTCAATGACCCGAAGACACAAAAACTATTCGACGACTGGAAACAGAACAAGCACACACCACAAATACATTTCGAAGTCATCAGTCAAGAGCAATTTGATCAGCTCCCCCCCCCGCACACACACAAACCAACACACGACGCAACAAGAAGAAATAAAACACACATAACCATGCACAGCACCCTCACCATCCTCCAACACAACGTCTTGGCTTGGCGGCCGAGACGTTTCGAGCTCATCAACACGTACAAGCACATTAACGCAGACATCATCATTACGAACGCACACGGATGTTCTACAGAACATCCGATCAAAATTCCCGGTTACCACACATACACAAAAAATACACATGCAGAAACACGCTGGCGTCAGCATATCAATACAAACACGCATAAAACATACACTCATAGACAATTTTTTCTCTGACACACTAGCCATCACCATAGAAACAACACTAGGTCCCACCACCATGGCCACTACATAATTATATTCCTCCCAGAAGGAATATTTCCCCATATCCAGATTTTAAGACTCGCCACATTCAACCATCCCACGTACATTCTGGGCGACCTGAACGCACGTCGTCGACATTCCAAGTTGAGAGTTCGTACTGAGCAGACGTGGTCTCTACACTCCTACTAACTGCCTTTGGTAGCCTTACTTGCGACTGTAGCCCGCCGTGGTTTTTTAAAATCAGTCAAAAGTGAGGAGTACTGCAACGTTCCACCCATTCTGTCTTTCAGTGGTGGCATAGATCAGGTCTTCCTCTTGCGTGTTCAATATAGGTGACACGTCGTGTACCGAGAATAACGTACCCTGCAACAAGGTCTAAATATACAGGTCAGACCGTTTACATTCTTCTGCGCAGCTTCTGACGTCATTTGGCTGAGTCCATTTTCTCTTTGTGATACACTGAAGAAAACTGTGAAACGCCATGGAAGACAGGAACTATAATATTTTATATATTATATATATGTATATATATATCATATATATTATATATTCATATATATAGACAGGAACTATAATATTTTATATATATTTATATATATATTTTATATAATATTAGTCAGAATATAACTAATTGCGTGGAGAGGTGCGAGCGAAGGACCAGCTTCAACTGACAGCTATAGGACCCGCTAACCCCACTTTGAACAGCCAGGTGACGTTCACGGGCCCGCTGCGCCAACTCCCTCGAAATTCGGTCGGAAGTGGTTAGACCTTATATTCTTAGATCTTGCCCTGCAATACCCTTTCACGGCTCCAGGCCCGAAGGCTACGGGCGGGCTATATCCCCTCTTCCCTCTCCCCCTTCCCCGCTACCCGGCCGCTGTGACGACCGGTACGGGGCACTGTATCCACCTCCTCCTCCTCACCAGCACTCACCCAAGCCAGACCCAGTTGCTTCGTGGTCAGTAGATGACGGCGCTGGCGGTTGCCTTAGCACCAAGCGACGTCATGAACCCAAAACCCGCACCCCCCGGAGTGAAGCGACAAAGGGACCTTGCCTTAGGCAGCGATTCGGAGGAAGAATGCCTAAGGGCGAAGAGAGCACCCCCTTCTTTGAAGCCAGCAACTGTCCAAGAGACTCTAGAACCACCCATGGACGTCACAACCCCTCTGGAAGCTACACCGAATCCCCCCCAGATAACACCTCGATCCATCACCCCAGTGACTGCAATGACCACACCACAGGAACCCTCCCCTCGACCAGTAGAACCTCTATATATCAAGAACCCCATGTACCGCCTTCCCCTCCCCCTGGGACGACCTCCCCCTCAGAGATGCTCTCCCCCCCTGTGGCCGTTCCAGTTGCTCATGCCCCACAAAACACCGGCAACGCACAGAAAATAATGAAGTTCAAGGTATCCGCCAACACCGGCTTTTCCAATCCCTACGAAGTTGTAATGGCAATAGAGTTGGACAACAAACAGGCAAAGTTCACTGTGCGTCCCAACTTACAAACGGAGCTGATACTAACACCACAGAACCTGGAGACGTCGACCTACCTACAAAAGATCCAGTCCCTCAATGGGAAAACCGTTTCTCTCATCCCTATGCCCCCCGAGGAGAAACCGATCAAGGCCGTCCTCCTAGGATACCCGCTGGAGTTCCCCATAGACAGGATCAAGCAACACCCCAGAGTCCTGGACGCCACAAGATGCATCACAGGGAACAAAGAACCAACCCGACAGGTCATCATCAATCTGCAGGGCACTGTACCACAAAAATTGGACTTAGGAAATTGGGGCAAATACAAACTCCGCCCCTTCACCCCAGAACCACTACGCTGCTACAGGTGCCAGCAGTACGGGCACCATCAGACCAGGTGCAGTCGAAAAACAATCTGCCCCATTTGCAGCGGCCCACACGACTCCAAGAACTGTTTCCAGAAACACAAGGATGGAGTCGTGATCTCATCAAAGTGTCCCAACTGCAAGGAAGAACACCCAGTATGGAGCGGACACTGCGCTGTGAAACAGCTTCACAGGAAGGCACCCCCTACCACCAACAACCGCGATCCCATACCCAGGACCCCCGCGTGGAGCACCCCCACCCCCCACAAGCAACCAGTGCCCCACCAGCCCCTCTCAAGTCACTGGCAACATTTCCACGGCTCCCCACCAGCAAACCACAACCGCTGCCCAGGACAACGCCCCCCCGCCCCCCTCCTCAATCACGAACCAAGAGCACAGCAGCGCCACCCCACCGCACAGAATGACAATTATGTCATCCCCAAGGCCAACATGAGAGTTCATAACGACAATGGCGACGGCCATCGCCAAATGCATGGGTGTACAGACCACACCAGTAACGGAAATAGTAACCACAGTCATGGACCACATCCTAAATCAAGTCCCCCCCCCCACCAGCACCCCCATCCCTACCAACCCCCCTAAGCAGAACTGGACACACCACTGGCCCCATTACCACAACGGGCAAGGACAACTCACCTTCCAAGAAAAGCGAGACACAATTCACAACCCCTGTGGCCCAGACCATCAACACCCCTGAGACTACCTCGCAGGAAAAATTCTCACACCCCACACCCAAGGAGACTAACCCTCCTTCATCGCTAGAGTCCATGGATATGAACATCGACAGTCCAACCCCACCCAGCCCAACCTCCTCCCTAGAGGACAACGAGAGCCCAGACTCCCCCTCCACGGGGCCGGCGAGCAGCAGTACCGAGGACATCCGAGGAGACAACTAGCAGCGAGGGAGAAATAGAAGAGACGTAAATCCTCCCCCACCCCATCAACTCCCTCCTCCACCTCACACGACCGCTCCCACATCCTTCCCAAATCAACCCCCTCCCCCACCATCTACTGGTATGGATCAATCAGCCTAGGACCGGGCCGCCTTTTGGCTAAGGCCCGGGCAGGAGTATTATCTCCAGCAAAACTTAAAAAAAAAAAACGCACGTCACCACACGCTGGGTCACTCAGCTTCTAATCCCCCCGGCAGAGGACTGGACTACCAGGCCAGGAATCTCGCCGTAAGGGTGTTAGGACCTGAGTTTCCCACATACATCAGAGAACCATACACGGCCACTACACCAGATATAATTCTTGCAAATAAACACGCAGCACACAATCACTACATCAAGCCTGGCACACAAACAACGAGCGACCACATACCCGTCATTCTAACAATATCCACAAATCCAATACAGATACCCATTACATGCAGATACTCACACAAAAAAGCTCGTTGGGACAGATACGCACACCACCTCAAACAATCCCGACCGTTAGACCTGGAGGGAGCCGAGGAGGAGGACATTGACCTTGCCATCACTCACACAGAACAAGCCATACTCAGGGCAGCCAACCTCACAATCCCAAAAATAGCATACAGAACTCTCATCCACCCAACAATAAACTACAGAATACACCGTCTCCTCTTTCAAGCGAGACATATTCACGAATACATGACACGACACGGATGCTATTCCCACCACAAACAAAGACTTAATCAAATCAGACACATTTTACGCGAACATTACGCCACTCAAGCAGCCCTGAGTTGGCAACAACAGATAGACCGCATGGACCTCAGTACAGACCCGGCAGCCTTCTGGCGGTCGGTCAGGAAGCTCTCCGGCGGTAGCAAGACACGACACACACCATACATCACAGACACTAATGGCATCAGACACCACGACGTCGAAGACAAAGAACTCGCTCTACGTCAACACTGGCAGACAATCCTGACTATTTCCTTAGAGGAAAATCAGGATTTTGATCAAAACTACTTGGACGACATAACGAGGGACATGCGACATCACACGTCCATCACCTCCCCCCTCCCCCACGCCCTCATATGCCGCCTTCCTGTGAGAGACAGTGCAACTAGAGTCACTACCTCGGAGGTTAAGAGTGCATTATCTCTAATGCGCAATAAAACTCCGGGCAGGACTCAAATATCTAAGCCTATGCTAGCTAATGCCCCTGAAATAATAAGTAACTTAGCGAAAATTTACAGTGCCGCACTTGCTCTAGGATACTTCCCTGACGCATTCAAATCGGCGGTTATGAATTTTATTCCCAAACCAGGCACAAACATACATTCCATCACCAACCTCCTCCCCATATCACTGCTAGAAACACATGGGAAGGTATTTGAAAAAATCCTTACCCGACGCCTCCAAACGCACATTAAAACGAACAACATACTGCTTCCTAACAAACATGGCTTTCGAGCCTTACACGGCACAGACACAGCACTTGCCACAACATACCAGACGATTGCTGCTGCTAAAGCCCGCAAAATGAAGGTTAATCTGGTTTTGCGGGACGTGAGTAAAGCCTTCGACAAGGTATGGTGGCTCGGGTTGAAACACAAATTGATACAGATGAACATGCACCCAACATTCACGCGAACACTTTGTGATTTCATTACAGACCGAACTGCTTGCATACGTATACAAAACCACTATGGGCCATACTTCGTTCCACTCTGTGGAGTACCGCTGGGAAGCGTATTAAGCCCAACACTCTACAACATTTACTTAAAAGACCTCCCTTCACAACATCCACTGTCAGAACATAATATACGCAGATGACATCACAAACATTATAACATATACTGGCCGCTCGGAGCGTATGCTTGAGTTAACGATTGCGAAAGCAGTCGAGCAAGTAAATGCATACGAGCGAAAACACAAAATACGAACAAACACAGACAAATCTAAATTCATCCCCATACAGGAACGTAGGCGTGAACCCGTCGTCATTGACGGGGCTCCGCGCAATTACGCAGATAAGGACAAGATACTTGGCTGGACGATTACCACCAATGGTGGGGCGGCCCATCTACACGACAGGAAGGTGCTTGCATCTCTCGGCCTACAACGGCTGCAGAGATTCAAGAGCCTCTCTGTTAAGTACAAGAAAACCCTGTATCTCGCACTTATACGGAGCACACTTACGTACCCGATAATACCGTTACACACATTACCAAAGACAGGGATGCAAACATTGCAAGCGGTTCAAAACAAAGCACTAAAATTCATTACAAACACGCACTACCCTGACATATAAAACTGCACAAGCACTACACGAGGAAGCTGACATTCAAACACTAAACATTTACCTGCACGACCGTGCCTCCCGTATATGGGAGAAGCTCATACAAATCAACACTGAAATTACACGTTCACTCACAGACAACACACTCCCACTACATGTGGAACACACTAGATTGCCGCTGAGTTTCGAAAGAACACAAAACGGTGATCTACCCACTCCACAATACACAATATCTACGTAGGAGTAGAATCTTGACCGAGGGAAGTATTAACCCCCCCTTTTTTCTAGACGTAAATTTACCCCCCCCCTTTTTCATGAATAACAAAAGCGAGCATACATGTTCCACTGAAAGCGCAGCTGAGAAACTCCTTAAGGAAGGCATAAAAGCCTTCAACATGTACATTCCAGCGGACAGGGTCCGTAGGGAGGAGTATGTAGAGATAACACAATGTTTTAAGTGTTATCAATTCAATCACTCCACTAAGCAATGCACCAACAAGGACAACATCTGTTCCAACTGCTCTCAAAAAGGTCACACCCACAAACAGTGTACTGAAACAACACCTCAGTGCTTAATAAACTGTCAGGGGAATCATGTGGCTGTAGCTGCGTCCTGTCCCATGCGAAAGGAGGAGAAGAAAAAACTCCTTAAAGCCAAGCGGACAAAAAGTTACGCGAGTGCACTACATAACAATACTACAAGCACAACACAAGCTCCTACCTCAGCCACCAATCAACCCACAGGACTTCCTCAAATCACCTTAAATTTGTCCAACACACTACAATTACAAACAGTGGGGATGATTTATTCAGCCCACTTACATAACATCACTCACCCAGGTACATTCCAGACACATCTCACAGAGCTTTGTATACAAAATAACATCACTCCATTCACACTAATCCCAGCAGGCTCTTCTGAATCACTTTTGGGCATCAACATACAAACTGGAAATACAACCCCTTCCAACAATCCTTCTACCAAAAAAAACACAAAAGCCCTCTCATACCAACGACTCAAACTCCGCCCCCAACCCCCTCCCTTCCACACATTCCCACCATCTCCACAGCCAACACAAACACAGTTACCAACACCCCCTCCCCACACTCCCCCTCCGCCACTCCAAGCAAAGCAACGGTTACATCTCAAGAGACTGACAATCACGAACAATCCTCCTCCTCCTCCTCCCAATCCGTCCCCTCCAACAACACCACAAGCACCCAAACCGTCACCACCCAACCAAAGATCTCCATCACGGAAGACACAGAGATATAGGCTCAGAACACACCTCAGAAAAGGAATTAGATTTCACAATATGTGCAGCAGTAAATACACACATCCCAGCCATCCCAACAACACACAACCTCTCAAAAGGACTTGACAAAGGACATTTCAAAATCGTACCTAAAACTGACGAAATCAAGTTAGGACCAATTATAGAGAACTGGAACAAAAGTCTGTACGACGACGAAGTATTTCAAATCAAACTACTATCAGCAACTAAATTTAGAAAACTAAACAAAACACCAACAGCTACATAAAACACACAAATAATAACCAACATGTACACTACACTCAAAGTCCTACAGCACAACGTACTGGATTGGCACAACAGAAGACACGAACTAATAAACACCTACAGACGATTAGACCCAAATATCATTATCATTAACGGACACGGATGTAACAAAGACAGACCAATAAAAATACCAGGATACACCATTCACTCCATAAACACCACGCAAGAAAAACACGACGGAACATGCATTGCGGTCCAAACACACTTAAAACACAAACTTATAGACGACTTTCACTCAGACATGTTAGCAGTAACCATAGAAACCTCTCTAGGACCTACAACATTTGCCTCAACATACATCCCATTCAGATGATGCTACCTAGTATTTCCAGACTTCATAAGACTCGCCACATTCCAACACCCAACATACATAATGGGTGACCTAAATGCCAGGTCCCATGCACTGGGACACAGGGATTCAACCCCCCACTCCCGGCAAAGGAGTCACTCACCTCATACATAATTACGGCATGACACACATAGGACCAGAATTCCCCACATACATTAACCATCAAACATCCACCACTCCAGACATAGTCCTACAAAACAGATATGCCACTCACAACTACCACATAACACCAGGTCCACTAACATCAAGCGACCACATCCCAGTCATTATGACGGTGTCTGCGTCCCCCATTCAAAACCCGATAAGATGCCGATTCGCGCCCAAGAGAGCGAACTGGAATCGCTTCAAGTCGCTCACGGAGGGTTGCGATGAGGTCAACTTGGAGGGTGCGAACAAGGAGGAGATAGACCGAGCACTACAAGCAACTGAAACAATCATACAACACGCAGCTACACTCACAATTACTTTCCATGCACTTTAAAAACAGCAGTAATAATCTTTATCCCCAAAACAGGCACTAACTTAAGACAAGTAAACAATAACAGACCCACATCACTCTTAGAAATACACGGAAAACTCTTCGAAAAAATACTAAATCACAGACTCTACACACACCTCCATCAACAAAACATAGTAAAACCGTCACAACACGGCTTCAGACCAGGATTCGGCACACACACAGCTCTGGCCACACTATACCAATCAATAGCAGTAGCTAAAGCCCAGAAGCAGCAGGTCAACCTGGTGCTCAGGGATGTGAGCAAAGCCTTTGATAAGGTATGGTGGACAGGGCTAAAATACAAAATATTTCAACTACACCTCCACCCATATCTCACACGTATACTTTGTAATTTCATAACAGACAGGAAAGCATGCATACGCATACATCACCACATAGGACAAGAATTCTAAATCACCTGTGGAGTCCCGCAAGGAAGCTCCATTAGCTATACAACATTTACATACAAGATATTCCGGAGCCACAGCCGGGATGTCGACACATCATATACGCGGATGACATCACACAAATAATTACACAACCAGGTAAATCAACACGCATGCTTGCGAAAAAGACAGAGCGCAAGATCAAAAGCATTAATGCTTACGAGCGCTGATGGAAAATTCGCACAAACCAACAGAAATTCACATTAATACATATACAAGGACAAGGGAAGTCACCTGTCACGACAGATGGCATCCAACACAAATACTCAACACACGGCAAAGTACTTGGCTGGAACTTCTCCTATGGAGGAGCAGCCCATTATAGCGCTTCGTGATTGGCGGTCTCAGCGGGCCAATCAGAACACAGCGTTATACGCTCGCACATCCCCTTGAGCCATAAGGCGTGTATATAAACTATGTATGTATCTAGTATGCTCACTACAGACTTGACTGGTGATAGCCGCAATAATGTAATAATAATAATAGTAATGGTAATAATGTGATTAATAATAATAATAATAATAATATCGCTACTATTGGCTACTCAAACCCAACCTGGGGTAAAACAGGAATTCTCATGCCTTACCTGGGGCTAATCAGGAACGCCCTCTAAACGCGGGAAGTGAAATCTACTCACTAACCGTAAATTACACACACACACCTCTCACGAACATAGCCGCATCCCACGCACAAACATATACACTTCCTTTTTCTTCGACTAAAATTCGCTTCCTTTCTCACTTTCTCTTATACTACATCTTCTCATTTCAGTTTACCTCCCACTAAAGATTTTTCCGTTTTTCCCCCTTTCTCTACTACTACGCCTCCTACCATTTTCTCAACTTTCGTTGGTGATCCTAACCCCGTTGGTAACCCCGTTGGTAATCCCAACCTCCTAACCTCCGGCGTCGGGCGCTTCCCTCCAAGCTCCTGGTCAAGTCCTCCTATGCCATGACAACAATCTAGCCCCTAATTGCTCGCGATTCGCCCGGTGGCAATAGCCCTCTTTTATACACTACTATCTTTTCATTTTCTAACAGACGTTCTTCCCCTCCCACAAAACCCGATCCCGCGCAAGCGAGGTGGTCTTTTCTTGAATTCCAGAATTCCAGAATTGAGATCGACACTCGAGCTGCAGACACCACCGCGAGAAGACGTGCTAAGCATTCTCCGCAGTGTGCCAGAAGCAATACTCCAACCGATACCCGAGCTTAGGCAAATTTCTTCTTTGCCCCTCGCTCTGTCGGAATTTTATGCCCTTATAACCCCCCTTTCGACTGAGCATAGCCCTTGGTGGTCTAAAAACTTGCTCAGTCGTCTGGTGGGGAAGGGAAACCCCCTCCCTGTCTCCCGCACCTAGCGGAACAGGCATAGGCCGAGACCCGGCGATCGAGCCACCCAAACCGTTGCCAATAGACACCCGGGCGCCAGCCGACGCGGCGCTTTCCCTTAACCTGCCGCTAGCCACTTAGCTAATTAACGAGCTCCGTTAGGCCATTCAGGACAAGTGAGCACAGACCGTACCCCTACGAACCCCCCCCCTTCCTCATACCATTTCCCCCTTTTTCCTTCCTTTTTAACTTTCGAACTCTGACACATACACACCACAGAACACACACACACACCAAGCCCAGCGCCTCGGCGCAATGGGCAGACTTAAACTTCGAGAAACCCGGCCCACGGCCGGCTCCAACAAAAGAAATGTCATATGGAAAACATTATCGACCCTCAACATACACGTACACAAGCTATTCTCCAGCGGACCCCTTCACACCATAATTGCCGACGACACCACTATTGAAAACCTAACCAAGAAAACTTCTAAAGCGGCATTCACCAAAGAAGGACTTGAAGTCAATGACCCACCCGAGCTTAACGCCAAACGGACACTAGTGATCAAACAGGTAGATGACCACATACAAGAAAAGACCACAGAAGAAATCAAGAATGAATTTGAAAGGCTAAACTCAAACATCAAAATAAATGAGGTTATCAAGATCCCGAACGCCAAGACCATTATTAAAGTTAAAATGGAAACATCTGCTATGGTCAAAAGATGCCTTGAAACCGGCATACTTCTGTTTAGCCAGTCATTCCCCACACACGCCCTCAACCAAGAAATTTACGTTCAACTGCCACAATGCACCAGATGCTATTCCTACGATCATACATTCAGAAACTGCACACAACCAAACACTTACACTATCTGCTCATTCTGCTCCTCCACCGAACACAGAATAAACAATTGCCACAACGCCATAAAGAAATGTCTAGCCTGCAATCAGAATCACCCAACTTATGCATCAAGATGCCCAGTTCGAAAAGAACTCATCAAGAAGAAGACCCAGGAACTTAAAACACAACACTCATCCACTCACACAAATACATCATACGCCAACATAGCTTCAGGAAATACCACTCAGTCTACACCAATGCCAACAACTACACCCAACCCTATAACACTCAAACACCTAACGGTCATCAACACTGCCATTATACACGCAAACATCACAGAAGCCGCCACTCCAGGAACATACCAACACACGATAAACGAATATTACAAAGCCAACGGACTTCCCACAATAATCATTCCTCCCTCAGTCATCAATCCAACACCAATACTCAACATGTTAAACAACACCAACCACTCCCACACTGAACAAGAAAACATGGAAACAGAAGAACAAAGAAACAAAAGACCACTCACCTCAGAACAAACAACAGAAACCCAACAACCTTCCAAAGCCAAGAAAACAGAACAAGATAACATACCCATACAAATAATAACACCAGACACCAATGACATGACAGACGACGCAATCCACCAAAACACACACACTCTCCTACAAACAGGCAAAATAAAATACATCTACACTAAGGACATACCCGAAGAAACAATAGAAACACTAATAAAACAAAAAATACTAGACCTAACAAAAGCTCCTATACAAAGACTGACTGAAGTAAGATACAAAAACACAAAACAAGGATATTACGAAATACGCAAACACAAACCTACAGACACACCACACTGGACAACCAACTGCCAATGAATCACGCGCACATGAACACAATACACATAATGCAACACAACGTACAATCCTGGACAAAACACAGACAACACGAACTATCCAATTACTATCTAACACAATCACCAGACATATTACTACTTAATTCCATTGGCAGACACACAGTCAAAATACACAATTACAACACATACACAAAAAACACATACCACGCAGACAACGCAGGCATAGCCATATCCATTAAAAAAAACATAAAACACAAACTTCTTGACGACTTCAACGAAGACTTATTAGCAATAGAAATAGACACAAACAGAGGACCCATTATCATAGCCACACTATACATCCCACCACGCAGACCCTACATACCAAAACAAGACATACTAAAAATTACACAAAAACCAATACCAACATATATAATAGGAGACTTCAACGCAAAACACCAAATATTTAACCACACATACAACAATCAAATAGGAAGAAATATCCATCCCCTAATAACACGAAACCACCTCACCTTCCTCGGACCAGATTTCCACACAACCATAACACCCTTTGGCTCAAGCAACCCGGACATGATTTTCACCAACAGACACCACCACCTTACATACAGAATACACCCCGGAAACATAACATCATCAGACCACATACCTCTCAACCTCACACTTTCCACTACGACCATCACTATCCCCACACAACCCAAACTAGCATACAAACTAGCAGACTGGAAAAAGTTCAAAACAATACTAGAAACAACAACAAATGAATACATAACCACAGAAAAACAAAACACAAACAACCAAACAAAAAACACAGATTACATAGACAACAAACTAAACATATGGTACAAACTCATAAAGAACGCAATTACACAAAGCATACCAACGACACAACATAAACAAGTCCCCACACCCAAAACATCCAAAAAACTGAAACAACTAATATGGCAGGCAAATTACATAAAAAACAAAGCCACACTCGAAAACAACTGGACACCACACACAATAAGAACAATCAGACAAATACAAACATTAATACTTGAAGAAAGCAAACAAAGTTACGAAGACACATGGAACAACATTATATCAAATATCAAATTTAATCCCCAAAAACCACAAGAATTCTGGAATAAAATAAAACGACTCTTAGGATCAAATACCCCAAACACACCATACATAATACACAGTAACGAAAAAATACACGACAAAAACAAAGAAACAGCATTCAGACAGGTATGGCAAAACATATTCCAAATCACACCAGAAGAAAACACGCACTTTGACACGAATCACGAAACAAACATACTAACCCACTTAACACAACACCTCCATCAAACACAACCATACACAAACATAGACCTAAACAGACTAAACACAGACAACTACATTACCCAACCCATACAACTCGAAGACGTCACAAACATAATAAAACACACAAAAAACAAAACACCCGGAGAATCTGGAATCACTAAACAAATACTCTCACACACACCAAAAATAACTAAACAATTGCTCACAGACATATTCAACGAAACACTGAGCCTAGGATACTTTCCCCAAAAATTCAAAAACTCAATAATCACCTTCATACCAAAACCAAACAAAAACATAACACAAATACAAAACTACAGACCCATTTCACTACTCGAGACACCAGGAAAAATATTCGAAAGAATCATCACAAACAGACTAATGGCACACCTACACGAACACGACCTGTTAAACCCACACCAACACGGCTTCACCCCTGGTAAAGGAACACACACCGCACTCGCCACCCTATATGAAACAATTGCAGACACACAAAGACACAAACAAGCATGCATACTTATTTCAAGAGACATATCTAAGGCCTTCGACAAAGTCTGGCACGAAGGCCTTAAACACAAAATACTACAAACACAACTCCCTGACACTATCACGAAAACACTGTGTAGCTTCCTCGACAACAGAACAGCCAAAATAAAAATAAACCAACACATAGGACCAGCCTTCCCACTCCACAGTGGAGTCCCACAAGGAAGCGTAATATCCCCAACACTCTTCAACCTATACACAGCAGACACACCTCCACCATCACACGGAAGCTACACCATACAATACGCAGACGACATAACACAAATCATTACATACCCCAACACCACAGGAAAACAAATGCTTGCCAGGAAAACACAACACGAGATCCATAAAATTAACACATACGAGAAACAATGGAAAATTTCAACAAACACAAACAAATTTCAACTCCTAGCCATTTCATCACGACAACCACCACCAATCAAGATTAACAACACCATAATACCATACAACAAACAAGCACACATCCTAGGCCTCACCATAACAACACAAGGAATACACACATCAAAAACAGAATAAGAATAACACAAACCACACTAAACAAACTAAGACGTTTCCGAGGACTCAAGACAAAAACACAAATACAACTATACAAGACACTAGCACGACCACAACTAGAATACCCACCCATAATCACAGTCACAAGTACACCTACAAACATCAAAAAAATGCAAAAATTACAGAACAAAACAATACGTAGTATACTAAAACACAAACCCCCCTACTTAGAAACAACACAACAACTTCACGAAACAACTAAATTAGAAACTATACATGCACGATTGATAAGACTGAGCAGTAAAGCCTGGAGCACCACATTAGACATCAACACTCTACCACAGCCCCCATCAAGCAATAAACATAGACATGACCATAAAAACTGGCCTAGACTCAAAACTATTCTTGGTTGAGCCCCCGGACTTTCCCCTAGCTAAATAAAAAATAAAAATAAAAAAAATAAAAAATAAAAAGGTAGGAATACGTACGTAAGAAGTAAGATTAACTGTAATCTGGCACATAGCCACCCATAAACACACGTATCCACAAAGATACGTGTGTAATAATTATAAATACTAGCAGTCACATGGCACATAAGCCATTTCTAAACATACGTATCCCTCCCCCCCCCAAATAAAAAAAAAATAAAATAAAATAAAATAAAATAAAAAATAAAGAAAACAATAACAAAATAAAATAAAACAAAATAAGATAAAATAAAATAAAAATAACAGGAAGATTACGCATGTTAGAACTAACATATAATTAACATAAGAACTCTCAAGGCACTTGCCACATCCAAACACACATATCCACACGATATGTGTGTATAATTAACTTACAATTCTTGATAATAAACCTCATATGGCACATTGCCAATAAAAACAACCGTAACCTTCCAAAAAAACAACAACATATATATATATATAAATTTATTTGAGAGCAAGTATGACACAACCTAACGAAATAATAACATTAACTGATATTAAAAAACTTTACATTAAATAACAAATCTTGCATCAATTCACGGCCTATTGCCTATACTAAGTCACACCTGCTCCCAACCTATGAAAATATATAACCTTTTATAAAATATGCAATGTAGGAAGCACTCATGAAACTTAATTGTATTCAACAAAACACTATTTACACTAAAATCAACATCATCACACCAAAAGGTATTCCACCAAGTGAGTGCTTCCTACATGCCTATTAATATTTATTACATGTAATTATTATCATATGTTTAGCTAGTTAGGGAACCAATTTTTTAGTGAGCTAGGATGACCTCTTAAAAACACAAACCACTATGCAAGTGGGTCCGCCCCACACTATCTCTCTCACACTTCCTTCAATTTCTAAACTTTACCTTCACCTATCACCCCCCCCTCTTGCCCCCACACCTTCTCACTACACTGTCGCATATTATTATTATTATTATTATTATGCTCACTTGTTGCCCAACCGTCAACGTGTGCAGACCGTCGCTGAGAAAGTTACTTCAACCGAAGAAATTCCCAATACCCGAGATAATTCTCGTATTCTTGAGAACTCGCTCTGTTGGATGATATGTCCCCTTAACTCTGCTGCAGACAGCCATTGCCCTTGAGGTCTAAAAACTTGGTCTGTTCTGCAGTAGAGGGGGAAATCCCTCCCGGTCTCGTGTCCCTTTGACACAACCGGCATAGACGCGTGCGTGCTTGACCAGAGCTCACCAGGGATAGTAGCCGTCCCCACGACTCCCGCGCCGAACCACTCTCCCACCCGTTCGCGGCAATTCAGTGTAGTCGCCGATTCCCCATTGACTAACAACAACTAACGTTTCCTGCCCCCCGCCCCCGCCTACAACAATCGCCCCACAATCACCACCCCCTTACACGACACGAATCACACAACCAAACACACAAGTACACGAGCACACTCTAACCCATTGCGCTAAGCGCAATGGGTAGAATCAGGATACGGGACTTACGTCCCACAGGTAAACAACGGACAACAGAACTATGGAACACTCTAGGACAAAACAACATTTACATTCACAAACTAATTACACTACACTCAGCATTTATTCTGATTACTGATGACACAACCACAGAAACACTTTGCAAACAAAACACAAAAACAACCTTCAAGAACAACGGCTTCGACATCCTAGACCCACCTGAACTCAACGCAAACAGAACACTAGTTATTACACAAGTAGACCCCTTCATCACAGAACACACACTAGAAGAAATTAAAACAGAAATAGAACGACTGAACACAAACACACACGTCACAGAAGTCATAAAAATACCACGCACAAAGACAGTACTTAAGATTAAATTCGAATCCACACAAATGGTGAAAGACTGCCTCCTGAAGGGACTAAAAATCTTCTCTCAATCATTCCCCACACACGCACTCAGACAGGAAACATACACATACATCCCCCAATGCTCTAATTGCTACTCACTTGAACACACACGCAAACAATGCCCACACCCATCCACATACACAATTTGCTCCAACTGCGCATCTACACAACACAGACAACCCCAATGCACCTGTGCCTTAACCAAGTGCCTCCTTTGCGACGGAAACCACCCAGCTGTGGCAATGCGGTGCCCCAAGAAGAAGGAGAAATGTAAACAAATCAACAGCCAAACAAACCAACAACCACACACCAACACACAAACCTACGCCTCAGCCACACAACAAAAACCCGCCCTCCTCCCTACACCAACAACTACAAACACATCACTACACCACATGACAACAATTAACACAGCCATCACACTAGCTACACTCATGGACACACAAGAACCAGGTACATTTCAAACCACACTGGATGCAATATACAAAGCCAACGGACTCCCAACAGTCATAATCCCCACACAAGCCATCAACACCGCACAACTAGCAAAAGCACTCAGTAACCACTCAAAAACTATCACAACACCAGACATAACACCCACCAACACACAGACCACAGAAACCACAGAACCCATGGAAACAACAGAACAGACACTAAAAAGACCCGCATCCAACACTGAAAGCACTGACCCCCCACAGAAACGAACACCAAATCCAAGAAACAGCCTGGGACTTCAACTCGTCACATCAGAAACAGAACAGATACCAACAGAACCCACACACGACACCTTAAAGACACTCATCACCAAACAAAAAATCAAAATAATATACACAGCACCACACAAAGAAAAAGACATCATTGCACAAATAGCCACAGACAAAATAAACCTAACACATTACAACATAGTAAGACTAAACCAAACAAAATTTAACAATCTCAAACAAGGACACTTTGACCTCCACGACAAGAACACAGAGCACGAACACCACTGGACACACAACGCCGAATAAACACCCACAACAACACACTTCTACCCAACACCATGGAACAAATACACATCATCCAACACAACATAATACAGTGGACATTCAACAGAAGAAACGAACTCTGTAACATATACAACATAATAACACCAGACATCATACTATTAAACTCGATAGGCATACCAGACAGACTAAAAATACACAACTACACAGTACACCGACGAAACGACTACAATCAAATACATGCAGGTATAGCAGTAGCAATTAAACAGAACATTAAACACAAAATACTAGACGACTTCCAAGACGAAATACTAGCGCTTCAAATTGACACAAACCAAGGACCAATAATAATAGCAACGTTGTACTTACCCCCCAGACATACTAAGACTAACCAGAAAAAGACTACCAGTATACATAATAGGAGACATGAACGCTAAACACCCCACACTAGGACACAACAACGCAAACATCACTGGAACACAAATAGCACAACTAATACAAAGAAGACACATAACACACTTAGGACCAGACTTCCCCACCTACATCACACAAAACGGACAAGGAACACCAGACATAATACTAACAAACAGACACCATCATCTAAATTACAGAATCACACCAGGACACATAACTACATCAGACCACATCCCAATATACTTAACACTAGCAACAAAACCTATAATAATAACCACACCAGAAAGATATATATTCCACAAAGCAGACTGGACAGGATTCAAGAATACACTAAACACAGAGAGGACAAAATACGACAAACAAAGACAGAGAACAACACGCAACAAACAATACATCGACGACAAACTTAACATATGGTACACCATGATAAAACAAGCCATGGACAAACACATCCCCAAAACAACGCAAAAAACTCTACCACACCCAAGACGATCAGATACACTAAAACTACTACAATGGCAATACCAACAACTACAAACACAAGCCCACAATACCAGAAAATGGACACCACAAGCAAAACGAGCACTACACGACATCAGAAACCAATTACTAGAAGAAAACGAACAACTATACAACGAACATTGGAACAACGAAATACGAAAGATAAACCTACACTACAATAACAACCAATACTTCTGGACACAAATCAAAAGACTAACAGGAACACCTACTACCACCACCCCTTACATCATTCACAACAACCAAAAAATATACAAAGACAAACACAAAGAACACATATTCAGACAACATTGGAGAAACATATTCAGAATCACACCAGCAGAAAACGCAACATTTGACATGGAACACGAACGAACAATAACAACACAAATACAAGAAATACAAGACGACATTACACCTATCAACTTAGCTGACATGAGACGACTCGACCCAGACAACACACTCACAAAACCCTTTACACTAGATAACATCAAAAGCATAATAAAAAACTTCAAAAACAAGGCACCTGGACAATCACAAATAAACAGAATAACATTAACTAACATCCCAGACTCAACACTACAACTACTCACAGAAACATTCAATGAAACATTCAGCATGGGATACTTCCCCGACACCTTCAAAACAGCCACACTGACATTCATACCCAAACACGGAAAAAACCCAACAGACATAAACAACTACAGACCAATATCACTACTCGAAGTCCCAGGAAAAATACTAGAAAAACTCTTACAACGAAGACTACTCAAACACCTATACGACAACAATCTCATAAACGAAAACCAACATGGATTTACAAGAAGACGAGGAACACACACAGCCATAGCCACAATATACGAAACAATTGCCATAAGCCAAAGACACAAACACGGATGTAACATAGTATCACGAGACATTACAAAAGCATTTGACAAAATATGGCACACAGGACTCAAACACAAAATACACCAAACACACCCCCCAGACATACTAACAAGAATACTTTGTAATTACCTAGATAACAGACACGCACAAATACGAATACACCATTATACAGGAAGACCCTTTAACATACACAGTGGAGTCCCCCAAGGAAGCATTCTTTCACCAACACTATTTAACCTATACACACACGACACCCCCAAACCAACACACGGAATCACACACATACAATTTGCAGACGACCTAACACAAATCATAACATACCCAAGTAAAAAAGGAAAAAACATGTTAGCACTCAAAACAAGCAGAACTATAGAAACAATAAACACATACGAACAAAAATGGAAAATACAGACAAACACAACAAAATTTCAACTACTCAACATATCAACACAGAAACCAGCAGAAATATGGATAGGAGACACGCAAATACACAAAGAAACATAAAGATACTAGGATTAACACTTGGAAACAGAGGCCTACAAACACACACGAACAACAGAAAACTACTTGCAGAAAAAACATTACACACAATAAAACGTTTCAGAAACCTAGACACCAAACTACTATTAAGATTATACAAAGTACTCATAAGACCACAACTTGAATATATACCAATCACAACAATCACATTAAGACCAAGTCAACTCCAAAAACTACAAGCAGTACAAAACAAAACACTACGATTCGCCACACACTCCATACCCCCATACCTTAACACAATAGAAGAACTACACATACAACACAAACTCGAACCACTCAACACAAGACTCTACAGACTAGCTTACAGAACATGGAACAAACTCACAATCACAAACCCAGACTTAGTACTAACCAGCGAAAACATAGACACAGAACAAGAACACGGACACGATCACAATTGGTGGCCTAGAGTGTCTCCCATCATAAACAGCCCCCCCCGAACCAAAATACATAATGCAAACATAACAAACACACATAACATACATATCACCCTTTAACTCCAACTAACCCTACTAACCATTGTTATTGTTATTGTTTTTAAAATAAGATGATAACACGTGCGAACAAATCGCACGTGATATCATCCAAATCAATGAGCATGGCAATAGAATCAATACCCCCCCCCAATCGTATATGTAACTTAAAAACAAAAATCACTAGCCGTCACCCCTTAAGGGAATAATAAATCATACTCATTGAATAAAAAAAAAAAAAAAAAAAAAAAAAAAAAAGCATACGAATATTGAATTCAAGATCTCCCCCCCCCCACTTCATGGATGACAAAGATACCCCTAAAAATTCAATCCTACACATAGGTAAGAATACTAGTAGTATACTTTTTTAATGAAAGAAAAAAAAAAAAAAACTAACACCAACAACCAATCAGAACAACTCAAGGAGAAGAACACACAACATCACGATCTTCAGATAGCCAAGCCTTCCAACCAACAGGCATTTGCTTCTAAAAAACACAAATAACTTAAAAATAATTGTATCAAAGTCGCAAGTGGGTCTGCCCCACATCTATCATAACTACGACTTCCTTCCATTTCCCCCCCTTACCTCTTACACTCACACACACACACCCCCCCCTCACCCCCCCCCTCTCTTCCATCTTATCTATCCTGTCCTTAGTTAGTTAGTATGCTCACTCATGATCATTCATATTCGAGCTGCAGACACCGACGAGGAAGGACCTCCTTACGCTTGCTCCGTGAACTGCCAATTTAAGATTGCTTACCGAAACCGTTACCCGAGCCAAGACAATTTCTTCGTTGTCTCTCGCTCTGACGGTATATGCCCTAATAACCCCCCTTTCGACTGAGCATAGCCCTTGGTGGTCTTTAAAACTTGCTCAGTCGATTGGTGGGGAGGGGAAACCCCTCCCTGTCTCCCGCACCTAGCGGAACAGGCATAGGTCGAGACCCGGCGATCGAGCCTCCACTGACGTTGCCAGTGGACACCCGGGCGCCAGCTGACGCGGCGCTTTCCCTTACCCGTTGCCAACCACGTAACCAACTCACGAGTACAGACCGACCCCTGCGACCCCCCCACCCCCCTCACTTCCTTCTCTATCTCTTTCCTTTAATTTTCCAACACCATAATAACACATATACACTAACTAACACACGCACACCCACAGCCCACGCGCTTCGGCGCTATGGGCAGGATAAATTTTAGAGAGAACCGGCCCTCAGCCGGCCGGTCCAAGAGAACCGACATCTGGAAGCTCCTCTCCAAACTTAATATCTCCATTCAAAGACTCCACTCAAACGGAACCCAGCATACCGCCATCGCTGATGATAGGACCATAGAAGACCTGACCAAGAGAGACATCAAAACCGCATTTTCCAAGGAAGGATTAGATATCATTGACCCCCCAGAATTAGATGCAAAGCGGACTCTGATCATCAAACAAGTTGACGGACACATTCATGACGAGGAAACGGACAATATCAAGAACGAACTAGAACGACTGAACGACTACATGAAGATTACGAATGTCATCAAGCTCCCTAACACCAAAACAATAATCAAGATTAAAATGGAGACAACAACCATGGTAACGAAGAGCCTGGAAAAAGGAATCTTAATGTTTAGCCAGTCTTTCCCCTCACACGCACTCTGTCAGGAAACTTACATACACCTACCCCAATGCACAAGATGTTACTCATACGATCACACTCTGAAACATTGCACACAACCTTCTACATACACAATTTGCTCAGGATGCTGCTCCAAAGAACACCGCATAAATAACTGCCATAATGCCTTAAAGAAATGCATAGCATGCAACCTGAACCACCCAACCTTTGCAAGAAGATGCCAAGTCAGAAAAGATTTAATTAAGAAGAAACTACAAGAGAATAGAGAGCAAAACACACACACCAACACCACTTACGCAAACATAGCCACTAGCAACGCTACCCAGTCACCCCCCACACCGACACCCAACCCTATCTCCCTAAAACATGTAACAGTAATCAACACAGCAATCATTCACGCTAACCTATCTGAAGCAGCTACACCTGGAACATTTCAACAGACAATTGACGAATATTACAAAGCCAATGGACTCCCCACAATAGTAATCCCACCTTCTGTCATAAAACCCACAGCTATACTAAACATGCTCAACAACACAACACACACTCAACCACAAACAGAAGAAATGGAAACAGAGGAATACAGAAATAAAAGACCACACACCACATCAGAAACTGAACAACCTACAAAGACAAAGAGAACCGAACAAAACACAGTAACAATACAGATTGTAACACCCAATACAACAAACATGACAGACGAAGAAATCCACCAAAACGCACACACACTCCTACAACAGAACAAGATCAAATACATATACACCAAAGAAATGCCAGAGGAGACAGTAGACATCATGATTCAACAAAAACTAATCGACTTGACTAAAGCCCCAATCCAAAGACTGACAGAGACCAGATACAACAAGACACAACAAGGTTACTTCGACATACGCAAAAATAAACCATCAGACACACCACACTGGACAGTCAACTGCCAATAACTCAAACACACATGGACACAATACGCATAATACAACACAACGTACAACACTGGTCATTCCATAGGAAAAACCAACTTACCAATCACTACTTAACACAAACACCAGACATTATTCTACTCAACTCGATAGGTAAACACACAGTCAAAATATTTAATTACAACACACACACACAAAACACTTACAACGAAGACAATGCCGGAATAGCCATAGCCATTAAACAGAACATAAAATACAAATTAATAGACGACTTTGACGAAGACATGTTAGCCATAGAAATACACACAAACAAAGGACCCATCATCATAGCCACTACATACCTCCCACCACGAAGACCATACCTACCAACACAAGACATACTGAAAATCACACAGAAACCACAACCAACATACATCATAGGAGACTTTAACGCAAAACATAAAACACTAAAACATTCACACAATAATCACGTAGGAAAAAACATACACCACCTCATAACGCAAAACCACCTCACCTTCCTTGGTCCAGACTTCCCAACTTGCATTACACATAACGGAACAGGCAACCCAGACATGATATTCACCAACCGACACCACCACCTTACATACAGAATACACCCAGGCGACATAACATCTTCAGACCACATACCACTTCATTTAACACTCTCCACCACAGCGATCACTATCCCCACACCACCTAGACTACATTTTAAAGAAGCAGATTGGAAGAAATTCAAAACAATTCTAGAAACAACTACAGAAGAATACAACAACACAGAAACACAAAACAACACAAACATCCAAACAAAAACACACAATATATAGACGGAAAAATAGAAAACTGGTACAAACTAATTAACAATGCAATCACACAGAGCATCCCTACAATACACTACAAACAACTACCCACACCAAAAACATCTAAAACACTAAAACAACTAATATGGAAAGCAAATAACATAAAAAACAAAGCCATAGCTAAAAACAACTGGACTCCACACATATCACAAACAATAAAACAACTACAATTACAGATATTAGAAGAACACAAAAGAAACTATGAAGAAACATGGAACAAACTAATTTCAAACATCAAATTCAACCCCAAACAACCAAAAGACTTCTGGAACACAATAAAGAGACTACAAGGATCTAAGACTAACACTTTACCCTACATAATTCACAACAACGAAAAACTACACGACGACAAAGACAAAGAAGACGCATTCAGACAGGTATGGCAAAACATTTTTCAAATCACACCAGCAGAAAACACGCAATTCGACACAAACCATGAAACTAAAATACTCACACACATAACACAGCACCACCACCAAACACACTTACACAAACATAGACTTAAACAGACTAGACACTGACAACTACATCGGAGGACCCATATACCTAGAAGACGTTAAAAACATAATCAAACACACCAAAAACAAAGCTCCAGGACATTCAGGCATAACGAAACAAATACTCGCACACCTACCAAACATAACAATACAACTACTCACAGACATATACAACGAAACACTTAGCCTAGGATACTTCCCACAAAAATTCAAAAACTCAATCATCACATTCATACCGAAACAAAACAAAGACATCACACAAATACAAAACTACAGACCCATATCACTACTAGAAACACCCGGAAAGATATACGAAAGACTAATCACAAACAGACTCATGGCACACTTACACGAACACGACATGCTCAACCCTAACCAACACGGATTTACACCTGGCAAAGGAACACATACAGCACTCGCCATTTTATATGAAACAATTGCAGACGCACAAAGACACAAACACGAAGGCCTTAAATACAAAATCATACAAACACAACTTCCAGACACCATCACGAAAACACTGTGTAGCTTCCTAGACAACAGAACAGCAAGAATAAAAATAAACCACCACATTGGACCACCCTTCCCTCTCCAAAGCGGAGTACCCCAAGGAAGCGTTCTCTCCCCAACACTATTTAACCTATATACATCAGACATACCACCACCTTCACACGGAAGCTACACTATACAATACGCAGACGACGTCACACAAATAATCACATACCCTAACACTACAGGAAAACACATGCTTGCCAGAAAGACAGAACACGAAATCACTAAAATCAACACATACGAAAAACAATGGAAACTATCCACAAACACAAACAAATTCCAATTACTACCCATCTCAACACGCAATCCACCACCAATAAAAATAAACAACAACATAGTACCATACAACAGACAAGCACGTATCCTAGGCCTCACCATCAACACACAAGGAATAAAACACCACATCAAAAACAGAATACAAACCACAAAACATACACTCAACAGACTAAGACGCTTCAGAGGACTCACACCAAAAACACAAATAAAACTTTACAAAACACTAGCACGACCACAACTGGAATACCCCCCAATAATCACAGTCACTAGCACACACACAAACATCAAAGCCATGCAAACCTTACAAAACAAAACATTAAGAAATATACTAAAACACAAACCACCATACCTTGAAACACAAGAACAACTCCACAAAACAGCTAACATAGAAACAATACACTCAAGACTAATCAGACTGAGTAGTAAAGCATGGCATAACATACTAGAACACAACTTAATACCCCCACCTCCTCAATCAACAAAGAAAACTCGAGATCACATAAACTGGCCCAGGCTTAAAACTATATTAGGTTGAATCCAGCCCTTCCGCCTAAGACACGGCCCCTAGCTAATCTAATAAAAAAAAAAAAAAAAAAAAAAAAAAAAGGGGGAAAGGTTACGCAATTTAAGATGTAAAAGTAAGATATGAATAACTAATGCACCAGTCATATTGACGCATACAAACACACATATCCACAGGATATGTGTGTACCACCTAAACCCTAATGTTCGAAATAGAATTCATAAGGCACATTTGCCACATGCCATACGTAACCTCCCCCCAAAAAAAAAAAAAAAAAAAAAATATATATATATATATATTTAAAACAAATGGAAGCAGGTGTGACAAAGCATTGCTTAAATCAAACGAAATAAAATTAAAAATTAACATCAAAATCTATATCAAAACTAACGGCATATTGCCATATATAGCCACACCTGCTCCCAAATTATGTGAATATTTAATGTCAATTGTACTAAATGAAGGAAGGACTTGTACTAAATTAAATTAACAACTATACAATATTAAACACGTAAACACCTAAAGTCAATTACAATGTAGAGCAGAAAATAAGTCCTTCCTTCACAACATATATGTATGATTAGCTAGATAGGGAACCTTATTATAGAGCAGATAGGATGACCATTACCATAATAATAACACTATGCAAGTGGGTCCGCCCCACACTATCTATCTCACACTTCCTTCACTTTCTAAACTTTGCCTTCATCTATCACCCCCTCCCCCCCCCTCTTACTCCCCCAGTAACTCTCACTTACCTGTCGTTATTATTTATTTATTTTATTTATGCTCACTGACTTGTTGCCCAACCGCCAACGTGTTCAGACCGTCGCTGCGAAAAGTTACTCCAACCGAAGAAATTCCCAGTACCCGAGATAATTCTCGTATCCTTCAGAACTCGCTCTGCTGGATGATATGTCCCCTTAACTCTGCTGCAGACAGCCATTGCCCTTGAGGTCTTAAAACTTGGTCTGTTCTGCAGTAGAGGGGGAAATCCCTCCCGGTCTCGTGTCCCTTTGACACAACCGGCATAGACGCGTGCGTGCTTGACCAGAGCTCACCAGGGATAGTAGCCGTCCCCACGACTCCCGCGCCGAACCACTCTCCCACCCGTTCGCGGCAAATTCAGTGTAGTCGCCGATTCCCATTGACTAACAACAACTAACGTTTCCTGCCCCCGCCTACAACAATCGCCCCACAATCACCACCCCCTTACACGACACGTTCACACAAGTACACGAGCACACCCTAACCCATTGCGCTAAGCGCAATGGGTAGAATCAGGATACGGGACTTACGTCCCACAGATAAACAACGGACAACAGAACTATGGAACACTCTAGGACAAAACAACATTTACATCCACAAACTAATTACACTACACTCAGCATTCATTCTGATTACTGATGACACAACCACAGAAACACTTTGCAAACAAAACACAAAAACAACCTTCAAGAACAACGGCTTCGACATCCTAGACCCACCTGAACTCAACGCAAACAGAACACTAGTTATTACACAAGTAGACCCCTTCATCACAGAACACACACTAGAGGAAATTAAAACAGAAATAGAACGACTGAACACAAACACACACGTCATCAAAATACCACGCACTAAGACAGTACTCAAGATTAAATTCGAATCCACACAAATGGTGAAAGACTGCCTCCTGAAGGGACTAAAAATTTTCTCTCAATCATTCCCCACACACGCACTCAGACAGGAAACATACACATACATCCCCCAATGCTCTAATTGCTACTCACTTGAACACACACGCAAACAATGCCCACACCCATCCACATACACAATTTGCTCCAACTGCGCATCTACACAACACAGACAACCCCAATGCACCTGTGCCATAACCAAGTGCCTCCTTTGCGACGGAAACCACCCAGCTGTGGCAATGCGGTGCCCCAAGAAGAAGGAGAAATGTAAACAAATCAACAGCCAAACAAACCAACAACCACACACCAACACACAAACCTACGCCTCAGCCACACAACAAAAACCCGCCCTCCTCCCTACACCAACAACTACAAACACATCACTACACCACATGACAACAATTAACACAGCCATCACACTAGCTACACTCATGGACACACAAGAACCAGGTACATTTCAAACCACACTGGATGCAATATACAAAGCCAACGGACTCCCAACAGTCATAATCCCCACACAAGCCATCAACACCGCACAACTAGCAAAAGCACTCAGTAACCACTCAAAAACTATCACAACACCAGTCATAACACCCACCAACACACAGACCACAGAAACCACAGAACCCATGGAAACAACAGAACAGACACTAAAAAGACCCGCATCCAACACTGAAAGCACTGACCCCCCACAGAAACGAACACCAAATCCAAGAAACAGCCTGGGACTTCAACTCGTCACATCAGAAACAGAACAGATACCAACAGAACCCACACACGACACCTTAAAGACACTCATCACCAAACAAAAAATCAAAATAATATACACAGCACCACACAAAGAAAAAGACATCATTGCACAAATAGCCACAGACAAAATAAACCTAACACATTACAACATAGTAAGACTAAACCAAACAAAATTTAACAATCTCAAACAAGGACACTTTGACCTCCACGACAAGAACACAGAGCACGAACACCACTGGACACACAACGCCGAATAAACACCCACAACAACACACTTCTACCCAACACCATGGAACAAATACACATCATCCAACACAACATAATACAGTGGACATTCAACAGAAGAAACGAACTCTGTAACATATACAACATAATAACACCAGACATCATACTATTAAACTCGATAGGCACACCAGACAGACTAAAAATACACAACTACACAGTACACCGACGAAACGACTACAATCAAACACATGCAGGTATAGCAGTAGCAATTAAACAGAACATTAAACACAAAATACTAGACGACTTCCAAGACGAAATACTAGCGCTTCAAATTGACACAAACCAAGGACCAATAATAATAGCAACGTTGTACTTACCCCCCAGACGCCCCCTCTTCCCTATAAACGACATACTAAGACTAACCAGAAAAAGACTACCAGTATACATAATAGGAGACATGAACGCTAAACACCCCACACTAGGACACAACAACGCAAACATCACTGGAACACAAATAGCACAACTAATACAAAGAAGACACATAACACACTTAGGACCAGACTTCCCCACCTACATCACACAAAACGGACAAGGAACACCAGACATAATACTAACAAACAGACACCATCATCTAAATTACAGAATCACACCAGGACACATAACTACATCAGACCACATCCCAATATACTTAACACTAGCAACAAAACCTATAATAATAACCACACCAGAAAGATATATATTCCACAAAGCAGACTGGACAGGATTCAAGAATACACTAAACACAGAGAGGACAAAATACGACAAACAAAGACAGAGAACAACACGCAACAAACAATACATCGACGACAAACTTAACATATGGTACACCATGATAAAACAAGCCATGGACAAACACATCCCCAAAACAACGCAAAAAACTCTACCACACCCAAGACGATCAGATACACTAAAACTACTACAATGGCAATACCAACAACTACAAACACAAGCCCACAATACCAGAAAATGGACACCACAAGCAAAACGAGCACTACACGACATCAGAAACCAATTACTAGAAGAAAACGAACAACTATACAACGAACATTGGAACAACGAAATACGAAAGATAAACCTACACTACAATAACAACCAATACTTCTGGACACAAATCAAAAGACTAACAGGAACACCTACTACCACCACCCCTTACATCATTCACAACAACCAAAAAATATACAAAGACAAACACAAAGAACACATATTCAGACAACATTGGAGAAACATATTCAGAATCACACCAGCAGAAAACGCAACATTTGACATGGAACACGAACGAACAATAACAACACAAATACAAGAAATACAAGACGACATTACACCTATCAACTTAGCTGACATGAGACGACTCGACCCAGACAACACACTCACAAAACCCTTTACACTAGATAACATCAAAAGCATAATAAAAAACTTCAAAAACAAGGCACCTGGACAATCACAAATAAACAGAATAACATTAACTAACATCCCAGACTCAACACTACAACTACTCACAGAAACATTCAATGAAACATTCAGCATGGGATACTTCCCCGACACCTTCAAAACAGCCACACTGACATTCATACCCAAACACGGAAAAAACCCAACAGACATAAACAACTACAGACCAATATCACTACTCGAAGTCCCAGGAAAAATACTAGAAAAACTCTTACAACGAAGACTACTCAAACACCTATACGACAACAATCTCATAAACGAAAACCAACATGGATTTACAAGAAGACGAGGAACACACACAGCCATAGCCACAATATACGAAACAATTGCCATAAGCCAAAGACACAAACACGGATGTAACATAGTATCACGAGACATTACAAAAGCATTTGACAAAATATGGCACACAGGACTCAAACACAAAATACACCAAACACACCCCCCAGACATACTAACAAGAATACTTTGTAATTACCTAGATAACAGACACGCACAAATACGAATACACCATTATACAGGAAGACCCTTTAACATACACAGTGGAGTCCCCCAAGGAAGCATTCTTTCACCAACACTATTTAACCTATACACACACGACACCCCCAAACCAACACACGGAATCACACACATACAATTTGCAGACGACCTAACACAAATCATAACATACCCAAGTAAAAAAGGAAAAAACATGTTAGCACTCAAAACAAGCAGAACAATAGAAACAATAAACACATACGAACAAAAATGGAAAATACAGACAAACACAACAAAATTTCAACTACTCAACAAATCAACACAGAAACCAGCAGAAATATGGATAGAAGACACGCAAATACACAAACAAAGAAACATAAAGATACTAGGATTAACACTTGGAAACAGAGGCCTACAAACACACACGAACAACAGAAAACTACTAGCAGAAAAAACATTACACACAATAAAACGATTCAGAAACCTAGACACCAAACTACTATTAAGATTATACAAAGTACTCATAAGACCACAACTTGAATATATACCAATCACAACAATCACATTAAGACCAAGTCAACTCCAAAAACTACAAGCAGTACAAAACAAAACACTACGATTCGCCACACACTCCATACCCCCATACCTTAACACAATAGAAGAACTACACATACAACACAAACTCGAACCACTCAACACAAGACTCTACAGACTAGCTTACAGAACATGGAACAAACTCACAATCACAAACCCAGACTTAGTACTAACCAGCGAAAACATAGACACAGAACAAGAACACGGACACGATCACAATTGGTGGCCTAGAGTGTCTCCCATCATAAACAGCCCCCCCCCGAACCAAAATACATAATGCAAACATAACAAACACACATAACACACATATCACCCTTTAACTCCAACTAACCCTACTAACCATTATTGTTATTGTTATTGTTTTAAAATAAGATGATAACACGTGCGAACAAATCGCACGTGATATCATCCAAATCAATGAGCATGGCAATAGAATCAATACCCCCCCCCAATCGTATATGTAACTTAAAAACAAAAATCACTAGCCGTCACCCCTTAAGGGAATAATAAATCATACTCATTGAATAGAAAAAAAAAAAAAAAAAAAAAAAAAAAAAAAAAAAAAAAAGCATACGAATATTGAATTCAAGATCTCCCCCCCCCCCACTTCATGGATGACAAAGATACCCCTAAAAATTCAATCCTACACATAGGTAAGAATACTAGTAGTATACTTTTTTAATGGAAAAAAAAAAACTAACACTAACAACCAATCAGAACAACTCAAGGAGAAGAACACACAACATCACGATCTTAAGATAGCCAAGCCTTCCAACCAACAGGCATTTGCTTCTCAAAACACAAATAACTTAAAAATAATAGTATCAAAGTCGCAAGTGGGTCTGCCCCACATCTATCATAACTACGACTTCCTTCCATTTCCCCCCCCTTACCTCTTACACTCACACACACACACACACACCCCTCACCCCCCCCTCTCCTCCATCTTATCTATCCTGTCCTTAGTTAGTTAGTATGCTCACTCATCACTCGAGCTGCAGACACCACCGCGAGAAGACGTGCAAAGCTTTCTCCGCAAAGTGTGCCAGAAGCAAATACTTCAACCGATACCCGAGCTTAGGCAAAATTTCTTCTTTGCCCCTCGCTCTGTCGGATTATATGCCCTTATAACCCCCCTTTCGACTGAGCATAGCCCTTGGTGGTCTAAAAACTTGCTCAGTCGTCTGGTGGGGAAGGGAAACCCCCTCCCTGTCTCCCGCATCTAGCGGAACAGGCATAGGTCGAGACCCGGCGATCGAGCCACCCAAACCGTTGCCAATAGACACCCGGGCGCCAGCCGACGCGGCGCTTTCCCTTATCCACTGCCAGCCACTTAACCAAACGCGAGCACAGACCGTACCCCTGCTACCCCCCCTCCCCCTATACCAATTTCCTTTCATTTTTTTTTCTTACTTTACACAATTGGCACACACACACTAACAAGACACACACACACACCAAGCCCAGCGCCTCGGCGCAATGGGCAGACTTAAATTACGTGAAACCCGGCCCTCGTCCGGTAGCACCAAACGAGGATCAATATGGAAAATCCTATCAAACTTAAACATCCACATTCAACGACTATTCACAAATGGACCCCTGCACACCATCGTGGCTGACGACTCAACAATCGAAAACCTGACCAAGAAAGAGAACAAGACCGCCTTCGCAAAGGAAGGCCTTGACGTATTGGACCCGCCTGAATTGAATGCGAAGAAGACTCTGATCCTAAAGCAAGTTGATGACCACATATATGAGAAGACCCCGGATGAGATCAAAACGGAAATAGAAAGGTTGAACCCAGTGAAGATAAACGAGATCATCAAGATTCCAAACGCCAAAACCATCATCAAGGTAAAAATGGAAACTTCAGCAATGGTCAGAAAATCACTAGAAAACGGCCTCCTAATATTCAGTCAATCCTTCCCCTCACACTCACTCGCTCAAGAAACTTTCATATACCTCCCACAATGTACACGCTGCTACTCTTATGAGCACACACTACGCCAATGCACACACCCAACAACCTACACCATATGCTCCGGATGCTGCTCAACCGATCACCGCATCACAAACTGCCACAATGCCCTCAAAAAGTGTATTGCATGCGGTCAAGATCACCCCACATATGCAACAAGATGCCCAGTCAGGAAGGAGCTCATCAGGAAGAAGAAACAAGAACTTAAGGAGCATAACACAACCACATACACAAACACTTCATACGCCAACATTACCTCAGGCAATACCACTCAAACAACTACCTCACCGACACCCAACCCCATTACACTCAAACACCTAACTGTAATAAACACAGCCATCATACACGCAAACATTACAGAAGCTGCAACACCAGGTACTTACCAACAAACAATAGACGCATACTACAAGGTAAACGGACTCCCCACAATTGTAATCCCACCCTCAGTCATCAACCCAACAGCCATATTGAACATGTTAAATAACCCAACACCCCCCCAGCCACAACCGGAAGACATGGAGACAGAAGAACAGAGAAACAAGAGACCACACAACACTGAACAAACAACAGAATCCGCTCAACCCACGAAGACAAAGAAAACTGAACACAGCACAGTTCCATTACAAATAATAACATCTGACGAAGACATGACAGACAAAACAATACATAATAACGTACACACACTACTCCAAAACGGCAAAATCAAATACATCTACACCAAAGACATGCCTGAAGAGACCATAGAGACAATGATTGACCAAGGACTAATCGACCTGACTAAAGCACCAATACAAAGAACAACAGAAGCCAGATACAAAAAAACAAGACAAGGATACTACGACATACGCAAACATAAACCAACAGATACACCACAATGGACAGTCAACTGTCAATAAACCGAACACCCATAAACACAATACACATAATACAACATAACGTAAGATCCTGGAACATACCCAGACGACATGAACTAAGTAACCACTACACAACACACACACCTGACATCATACTACTCAACTCCATAGGAAAACACAAAGTCAAACTATTCAACTACAACATACACACCAAAAACACATACAACGAAGACAACGCTGGAATAGCCATAGCAATTAGACAAAACATTAAATACAAACTATTAGACGACTTCGACGAAGACATGCTAGCTATTGAATTAAACACAGACAAAGGACCCATAACCATAGCCACATTATACCTCCCACCACGCAGACCACTCCTACCAACACAAGACATATTAAAAATCACACAGAAACCACAACCAACATACATAATAGGAGATTACAAAGCATTACATAAAACACTAAAACACAACTACAACAACCAAGTAGGAAAACATATACACCAACTAATAATACAAAATCACCTCACCTTCCTAGGTCCAGACTTCCCTACATGCTTCTCAAACAACGGATCAAGTAACCCAGACATGATTTTCACAAACAGACACCACCACCTCACATACAGAATACACCCAGGAGACGTCACTTCATCAGACCACATCCCACTTCACTTCACACTCTCCACCACAGCGATCACTATTCCTACACAACCCAGACTACTTTACAAAGACGCTGATTGGAAAAAATTCAAAACAGTACTAGAAACAACAACAGAAGAATACAACACTACAGAAACACAAATCAACACACACACACAAACAAAAGACACAAAATACATAGACGACAAAATAGACGACTGGTACAAACTGATAAACAACGCAATCACTCAATGCATACCAACAACACACTACAGACAATTACCCACACCCAGAACATCCAAAGCACTAAAACAACTACTATGGAAAGCAAACACTATAAAAAACAAAGCCTTAATAGAAAACAACTGGACTCAACACACGATACAACACTAAGACAACTACAATTTCAAATACTAGAAGAATCCAAAAGAAACTACGAAGACACATGGAACAAAATAATAGCAAATATCAAATTTAACCCCAAAAAACCACAAGACTTCTGGCATACAATAAAAAGACTACTTGGATCTAACACCAACACTTTGCCCTACATTACACACAACGACGTAAAACTACATGACGATAAAGACAAAGAAAATGCATTTAGACAAGTATGGCAAAAGATATTCCAAATCACACCAGAGGAGAACACACAATTTGACACAAACCATGAAACAAAAATACTTACATACATAACACAACAATACCAACGAACACAACCTTACACAAACATAGACTTAAACAGACTAGACACTGACACCTACATCGGACAACCCATACACCCAGAAGACGTTAAAAACATAATAAAACACACTAGAAACAAAGCACCAGGACAATCAGGCATCACAAAACAAATACTAGCACACACACCTAAAACAACAATACAACTACTCACAAACATATTCAATGAAACACTCAGCCTAGGATACTTCCCACAAAAATTCAAAAACTCTATCATCACATTTATTCCAAAACAAAACAAAGACAACACACAAATACAAAATTACAGACCCATATCACTTTTAGAAACACCTGGCAAAATATTCGAAAGACTAATTACAAATAGACTAATGGCACACTTACACGAACACGACATGCTCAACCCACACCAACACGGATTCACACCTGGCAAAGGAACACACACAGCACTCGCCATTTTATACGAAACAATAGCAGAAACACGAAGACACAACCAAGCATGCAACATCATATCACGAGACATATCTAAGGCCTTCGACAAAGTTTGGCACGAAGGCCTTAAATACAAAATCCTACATACACACCTCCCAGACACCATTACAAAAACACTGTGCAGCTTCCTTGATAACAGAACCGCTAAAATAAAAATAAACACATACATCGGACCAGCCTTCCCACTCCGCAGCGGAGTACCACAAGGAAGCGTACTATCACCAACACTCTTTAACTTATACACATCAGACATACCACCACCTTCACACGGAAGCTACACAATACAATACGCAGACGACGTTACACAAATCATCACATACCCAACCACAACAGCAAAACAAACACTTGCCAGGAAAACAGAACATGAAATTAACAAACTAAACACATACGAAAAACAATGGAAACTCTCCACAAACACTAACAAATTCCAACTCCTTCCCATTTCATCACGCCAACCACCTCCAATAAAGATAAACAACACCATTATACCATACAACAGACAAGCACACATCCTAGGCCTCACCATAAGTTCACAAGGCATACACCGACACATCACAAACAGAATACAAACAACAAACGCTACACTAAATAGACTAAGACGTTTCAGAGGACTAAGCACAAAGACGCAAATAAAACTATACAAAACACTAGCACGACCACAATTAGAATATCCCCCAATAATCACAATCACAAGTACACCCACAAACATAAACAAAATGCAAAAACTACAAAATAAAGCAATAAGAAGAACACTAAAACACACACCACCATACCTAGAAACAACGGAACAATTACACAAAACAACAAACCTAGAACAAATACACGCCAGACTAATACGACTAAGCAGCAACACCTGGAACAAAATACTTACAGATGAAATATTACCTCCACCCCCACAGCCCACTCAAAAATCACAAGACCATAAATACTGGCCAAGACTGAAAACCATACTTGGCTAACCCCCAACCTTTCCACCACTCGGCCACTAACTAGTTGATATATATATACATATACGTATGTATATGCAAATGCACACACAATTAAAAAATATATATAAAAATAAATAAATAAATAAATATAAAAATAAAATAAAATAAAAATAACAGGAAGGATACGTGAGAAAAATAAAATTAATATACAACAAATAGCAGTCACAAGGCACATAAGCCTCATCAATTCACACTTGTCCTTCAAAAAAAAAAAACTATAAATATATATATATATATATAATTTAAATGAGAGCAGGTTTGATACAACTTGATAGTAAATACAACTTGAATTAAATGAAAACCAAAAATTACTTAACCTATATTCACGGCACCAAGCCTACATAGAATCACACCTGCTCCCAACTCATATAAAACTATTATTCTATGCACAATGAAGGAAGGACTCATATTATATCATAGAAATAACATCAGATATAAAAGATATCACTATTTAACGTAAAGTCAAACCAAAATGTATAACAGAAATGAGTCCTTCCTTCACTCCAATTATATGATGATTAACTAGATAGGGAAATTATTATGTTCAGAATAGGGTGACCACACAAAATGAAACAATTACACCATGCAAGTGGGTCCGCCCCACACTATTTCACTTACTCTTCTTTCACTTTCTCAACTTTACCTTCCTCTATCTCCCCCCCTCCCCCCCCCTTACACCCACACACTCTTACTTAACTGTCGTAATATTATTATTATATTATGCTCACTCACTGAGAAAAGATATTCTGCTCCGTATGGACACTCTCGCCTCGTCGTCTCGCCACGTGATTCAGCAAGATTCCAGCCGCAAATACCCGAGACACTCGCTCTGTTTGTCGTGCTGCCGTTAATATTGCGTTTGCCCTGCTACCCGAGCTAATTCCCCCTTCCTTCGTGGAATCTCGCTCTGGCAGGTTATGCCCCGTATAACTCTCCCTGCACGGTTAGCGTAGCCCCTGTGGTTCTTTAAAAAATCGCTTTCACGGCGGGAGAGGGGGGACCCTTCGTCAAGAACTAGCCCGGTCTCGCGCACCCTCGCGCAACCGAGCCTCGTAATTTCGTGAACTGCTTACAGATAGACAGGATAAGACACGGTACGAACGCGCTAGGTAACGCCCGCGATCTCTGCCCTTAGATTACGATTCCCTTTTTTTTTTTTTTTTTTTTTTTTTTTTTTTTTTTTTTTTTTTTTTTTTTTTTTTTTTTGCGAGTTGTTGAGGATCAATAGGTTACACACATAATTACGATTAGGAGTGTTTCTTTTTTCTCGTTCTCAGTGCCGCCATGGCGGACACTGAGTCATGGACCTGCGTGTCCAAGAAGCGTCGCTGCGCTCCTAGTTCGCCGGCTCCATTGAGTAGCGAAGCTGCCGCGGTGATGGCCCCAGTTAATGCTAAGGGTGGCAGGCTCCCCACTTTCAAGGTCGTACCCTCGGCAGGATACGACACGGCATTTGAAGTGGTGAGAGCACTAGAGAAGGGCCCTCTCCACGGTCAGCTCTTGTCCCTTCGACCCCTCGGCGATGGTAGCGTGCTTCTGCTACCGAGCAGCTACGACGTCGTCGAGGAGTTGGACAGGACCAAGACGCTCAATGGTAAGCCGGTGAACTTGGAGCGTTTAAACCCTGAAGACCGGAAGCATCGTCTCGTGGTACACGATTTCGACACCTGTTGGACTACCGATATAATTGAGGAACACCCACGGGTAATCGCGGCCAGGAGAATGCGCCGGTGGGACAAGACGCCGACACGCCAGGTCCTTATAACCATTAAAGGCGAACCGTTCGATACCATTGACCTGGGTTGGTTTGGCAGGCATGATGTACGAACGTACATTCCTGATCCTCTCCGTTGTTTTAAATGTCAGCGCTACGGTCATCACCAGGCAAGGTGCTCTGCTAAGCAGCACAGGTGCGGAATTTGTAGCATGCCTCATGCCACGGAGACTTGTCTCGACAAGTTCAAAGCTGGCACTGAGACTGTTCCAAAGTGTCCGAACTGTGGGAAGAAGCACCACGCCTGGAATACCGGGTGCGCAGTGCGTCAGATGCAGGCCATTGCCTCAAAGGAGAGGACAGAGAAACAGCAGGACTTCATACCTGCCCCCCCAGGAACATTTGTATGGGGCAGCAGGAAACAGTCTCCTGCCACTGCACCACCACCACCTACACACAGTGCTCCTGATTTGAACAATCAGGCGCACTTCCCAACATTGAAGACAGCTCCCACACAGACACAACCAGCTCCCAAAAAGGCCGCTCCCACCTCCAAACCTGCACCCATCTCCAAATCCACACCTGCCTCTAAGCCCAACCCTAAATCCAAAGCCAAACCCACACCCCCCGTACCAACCCCACGAGCACAGGACCGACGGTCCTCTCCACCTGAATATCCGTCCGATGTCATCCCCCTCAAAGAGGATGACATCGAGCTGATAGTGACTGGCGTTGTTGCTGCTGTCGCCTCGACTTATGGCGATGATGACAGCAGCAAGATGCTGGAGCTGGTGAACAGGTCCGTAAAGAATGTGCTCAAGCTCCTTAAAGAGAAGAGGAATCCAAGGCGAAAGGAGAGGACTCCCTCCCCCTCTACCTCCTCCCCTGCCTCTTCCACCACTTCTTCCTCTTCCTCAACCTCCTCCTCCTCCTCCTCCTCCTCCCCTTCCACCTCCCCCAAGCCTGACACACCCGCCTTCACCATTGGGAAAGACACGCCCACTACATCTAAGACCAGGAGAGTGTCTTCTGCTAGGCCCCAACGTCAAATTGCATTGAGGCTTGAAGACTCCTCTTCTGATGAGGAAGAAAAGGCACCCACTGTTTCAAAGTCGCAACCCATCTTGTCCTCTAACCGGGGAGAGCAAGATGAGACCGCCATGGAAACTGACAGGGAAGAACATCGCCCTCTTCAATAATCACTTGAGGTTGCTACAGTGGAACCTTAACGGGTTCCGCAGTAAAAGTTCGTATCTCCTTGCGCTTGCGCAAGAGCATAATTACGATATCATGCTTCTCCAAGAGACATTGGTGAGCGACGAGGTGCGATTTCCGGGATATCGCATCTTTTCCCTCCCTCGTTCACTCACTGCTAGAGGGTGCATGATCTTAGTCAAATCATCCATCCCCTGCAGTGAGATCACGGACCCTGTATCATGTGGGGATGGTGTAGAAGTTCTTGCGGTTCGACTCCATCGGGCCCATGAAACGTACACCATCTACAACATATACAGGGGCCCGAGAGCTGAACTGGACCTTGGAGAAGTGTGTACTCTTGCTGCGGACAGGCTCCTCATCATAGGAGGGGACTTCAACGCCCACCATGAAATTTTAATGTCGTCCCAAGGGCCCAATGTCGCTGGGCGCCACTTAAACTCAGTATTAGACGAATGCCCTGACATTGCGTTGTTGAATGATGGAAATCCGACGCACGTGCAAGGTGGACGACTTGATCTGACCTTGGCGACGGCCACTCTCCTCCCTAGGGTAACCTGGGAGGTGCATCCTATTGTCACTAGCGATCACTTTGGTGTCTCTGTGCACATACGGGATTCACCACCCATACCAGCTGTATTACCTGTTCCTAGGTGGAAGACAGCTTCGGCAAACTGGACAGTGTTTGAGAAGTCCACAGGACGTGGAAACGTTGGAAGCTGACTTTTCTGCAGCCATTCAGGTGGCTGCCAACAGAGCCATCCCAAAGACTCGCCAGTCCCCCACAGAACATAAGAACAGCTGGTATTATACCCCCGAGGTGAGAGAGGCCAACCATCGGGTCAACATGCTTAGGCGTGTTTTCCGACGGCGCCGAACTCAGACTAACTTGGCCAACTTGCGCGCTGCAGTACATGACGCTCACGTCATAGCTGCAGATGCCAGAAGAGCTAAATTTCTTGAATGGTGTGAGGGCTTTACTGCTCACACCTCCCTAGCAGAGCTGTGATCTAAGCTCCGTAGGGCTACTGGCAGGACTCAACCACGACGCACTCATCATGCCCCTGATGCTGAGGCGAAGCGGCTGGTGCAGGAGTTTGTCTCTCGCTCCAGCAGCACCTCACTCCCGCAGTGTGTTCAAGACACATTGCAGGACCTCCAAGGAGTGAGGCGCCATGGTGTTGAGGACATGGTGAGTCGAACGGATGATACTGACGCTAGCTATACGCTTCAGGAGCTACGGGTCACGCACAAGACCAGCTCAGACACGGCACCTGGAGAGGACCTCGTCACCTACTCCATGCTGGCCCACCTTGGACCAGCGGGTGACGAGGCACTTCTAAGGGTGATAAACGCGTCTTGGAGGACTGGCAAGCTACCAACAGCCTGGAAGACGGCAATCATAACGCCAATTCCAAAGCCAAAGGAACCAAGTGCTTACCGCCCCATCAGCCTGACAAGCTGCATGGGAAAGACAGCGGAGAGGATGGTGCTAAACAGGCTTCTGTGGAAACTGGGCCCATTGCATGAGCATATCCATGCTTACTGCAAGGGCACTGGCACAGGAAACAGTATAGCAACACTCCTCAATGCTGTCAGTGGAACACCGTCCATCGTGGTCTTTTTGGATCTGGAAAAGGCGTTTGAGCTGGCCAGTCCACTTGTGATATCAGACACCCTTGCTCGCAAGGGCGTAAAAGGCAAGCTGCTTTCTTGGATTGCTGACTATCTCAGTCACCGGTCTGCGAAAGTACGCTTTCAAGGTCACATATCAGAGGCCAGAATGTTGGAGAATGGCACTCCACAGGGGGGGGGTTCTCAGCCCCACTCTGTTCAATGTGCTCGTCTCCAACATTCTGGAACTACCTCTACCACAGGGGTGCAAGGTCATCTGCTCTGCAGATGACATTGCGCTCTTAATTACTGGGAAACGGCAGTGCTTCAACAGGGCCCAACGCTGTTTAAGCACTGTGGCGACGGAATGTAGCAGGTTGGGGTTAAAGATCTCCCCTACAAAGTCGAAAGCTATGGCACTAAGACTCAGGATAGAGGGGAAGCACCTCACCATCCAGGACCTTAGGCTGGACTGGGTTCACCAGTATCAGTACCTGGGGGTCTGGATTGATGAGAGGCTCACCTTTCAGAGGGAACTTACCTAGCTCAAGGAGAGACTGAAGGCAAGAACCATAGTTATGAGAGCAATGACGGGGAAGGCACTCGGTGCCACGCATCGGGTCCTTCGCACATTCTATGTGCACGCAGTCCGCAGTCTGGCGGACTACGCTGCCCCAGCTCTCATAAATGTGGCGACTGCCAAGCTTGAAGACCTGGAGCCTTGCCAAAATGCCGCAGCAAGGATTATCCTAGGAGCTCAACCATCGACTAAGATCGTTAACCTCCGAGTGGAGGCTTCGTTGCCTTCATTAACATCACGGGTCAGAAGGCTGGAGGTTGACTTTCTTGCCAAGTTGGTCCAGAGCCCCAGGATAACTGAGCTGAGTCAGAGCCTTGTGACAGCTCTGGGACGGTTGGGTACTTTTATCCATTCCGATACCTGGCTGGCACAGGCGGCAGGGATCCTGGACTCCTTCAAGCTCACCAGCACTCTCCTTGAGAAAAGTAGGGACTCTCCACATCCAGAGTTCGAGCCCCCACCACCATGGCTGTCGATACCTGCAACTTTCGTTGTCACAAAGCTTCCCAGTAAGAAGAAGTTATGTGACCAGGAGAGAGTACGAGCGCAGGCCCTACAAGGCGTCCGCGCACTGTCGAGACCTGGAACGGCGGTCTATTACACGGATGGCTCCGTAGACCCCAACAGGCCTCGCAGTGCGGGATCTGCTTTTGTGACGGATGGTTTGACCTACGGCAGGAGAGTATCTGATCATGCGTCCACTCTCCAAGCTGAGGCCATAGCGGTCCAAGGAGCGTTAGAGCATGCTCTAATATCTCGAGCTGGTCCTGTGGTGATCCACACGGATTCACAGTCCTTGCTAGGCAGTTTAGAATCGACACAGCCCAGCGACAATGTACGCCTACTGACCTCCATCCTAGCACTCCTGCTGAAGCTGCATCAGCAAGGCAGGAGTGTTACGCTCAACTGGGTGCCAAGCCACGTAGGCGTCCCAGGAAATGAGCTAGCCGACGCCGCGGCTGAAGCGGCGCGCAAAAGACCCGAAATCGATGTTGTCGTCCCTCTCAGCAGAAATCAGTTGCGCCTACGCACCAGGGCTCTGAATCAGGTACAACGGTTCCTTCAGCACAGACTGGAGGCAGAGGTGTCAGAGAGGGCGAGGTGGTACAGGGCAGTCACAGACTATGAGCCCCTTGTACTTCCTTGCTCCACACCAAGAAAAGTGGAAACTCTGCTCTTCCGTCTGCGGCTGGAGGACCGTTGTTTCTGGGAAATTAAGACCAACTCCACTCCTGAGGAAAGAAGATGCAGTCACTGCCGCCACCCCGAAGCCACCCTGAACCACTACCTCAAGCATTGCCCCGCAACTGCTTTTCTGAGGAGAGGGCCTCCGACAACATCTGAGGGTCTTGTGCGTCGCCTATGCCGCCACCCTAGCGATTACGAACTGCGTCGGCTGGTGGAGTGTCAGCCCCCCCTGTAATTATTATATATACATGTCTGTTCGGAAGGGTGAATTCATAGCGATGTGCATACGTATATTGCATGCGTGTGCACATCTAATGTATGTATGAGTGTGTGTGACCAAGGACACACACGCTCATACATTGAATCACCCCCCCCCCATTTATTTCAATATATATGCTCATTGTCAGGAAGGGTGTATTCATGGTGATGTGCATACGCATATTGCATGCGTATGCACATCCAATGTATGTATGAGTGTGTGTGGCCAAGGTCACACACACTCATACATTGGATCACCCCCCTCCCCTTTATCTTACTTTATAATCACGAAGATGTCACCACTTACCATCTAATTCAGCTACATCGAGAAGGGTGCATTCACGGAGATGTGCATGCGCATTCTTATGCGTGTGCACATCTTGTGAATGTATGAGTGTGTGTGGCTGGGCCCACACACACTCGTATGTACAATCACCCACCAAACGGGCTCACAACCAAAGCCCGTGGGAGCCTCTCTCCCAATTAAACACACACACACTCTAGTATGCTCATGGGATATCATCATCATGCACATTCGGCAACCAGACACCACCGCGAACGGACCTCTCCTGAAGAACTCCCACAACGCAGTGTACGTCGACAAACAAGCTGAAACCGTTACCCGAGCTAAGGGCATCTCTAGCCTTCTCGCTCTGACGGTGTATGCCCTAAATAACCCCCCTTTCGACTGAGCATAGCCCTTGCTGGTCTGTAAAACTTGCTCAGTCGACTGGGTGGGGAGGGAACCCCCATCGTCCCGGTCTCCCGCTACTACAGCGGACCCGGCATAGGCTCGACGGATAGGCAGCCAAGGCGTTTCCAACGCTTCGGATAGGCACTAGGGCACCAGCCAACGTGGCGCTTTCCCCTTAACCTCCGTTAGGCCATTCAGGTACAAATGAGCACAGACCGTACCCATACGACCCCCTCCCTCCCTCATACCATTTCCCTCTTTTTCCTTCGTTTTATCTTTCGAACTCTGACACATACACACCACAGAACACACACACACACACCAAGCCCAGCGCCTCGGCGCAATGGGCCGAATCACAATTAGAGAAAACCGGCCTTCGGCCACCCATCCCAAACGATGGAAACTCTTGAGTCAACTCGAAATCCCCATCCAGAAACTGCTTACGAACGGCCACCAACACACCGCTATAGCAGACGATAAGATCATTGAAGAGATTGCCAAGAAGACGACCAAGAACGCCTTCGCCAAGGAAGGACTTGACGTAATAGACCCCCCGGATCTTAATGCGAAACGAACTCTGATTATATATATATAATCAGAGTTACAAAATTTTGACTTTTTTCTGTCTTTGGTCAATAAATGTTATTTTCTATTTCCTTTTATCTACAAAGTTAAGAAAATAATGATTATTCTCTTAAAACTTTGATTATTCTAGACTGGCCAGCGATTTTTTTAAACTAGCCTATTATAATAGGCTAGTTTCAATTATCCCCAACAATTCAAACAAATTCCGCACTAATATGGTGGAAAAAAAAATTAAAGAATTTTCTGGATGACTCCAGAACATTCAAAACAATTCTTTCGAAACGTTCCACAAACTTCTAGAACATTCTTGCAACGTAGATGGCAGTATAAATGCAGGGAACGTATGCTAAACGGGTCAGTTTACTTCTAGCCGTCTCTGCGTAGACAATTCGTTCGTCATCAGTCATTCCTATCTGCCTTCTTTCAGCATGGCGTCAAGAGGTTGTAAGCATCCGCCAGACGCATTTTGCTACGTCTGTGGCGAGTTTATCAAAACTAGAGCTAAAAAGTACTCTCTGGAAAGATCACCAAAAATGCGCGAGGCCTACAAAGCATATTTCGGCATGCCTGTTGGGGATCAGGACAAACTTTGGGCACCTCATTTCACCTGCGATCTCTGCAAAAGAACTCTGGAAGGTAAGAAAAAACCTATATATATATATATATATATATATATATATATATATATATATATATATATATATATATATATAATTTTATTTACAAATAGTTTATAGCAAAATTTGTTTTATTTTTATACTTATGTTTTCATTCTGCTTTTTACAGGTTGGTACAGAGGGGAAAACAGAGCTATGAAATTTGCAGTCCCCCGAATTTGGAGGGAACCAACTGATCACTCAAGCAATTGCTTCTTCTGTATGGTAGACCCTTCCAAACGTCGAGGAGGCAAAAATGCGCCTGCTATCATATATCCTGATCTTCTGTCATCCATTGCGCCAGTGCCACACTGCTCTGAGCTCCCCGTACCCACTCCTCCCATGAGAGAGCAGCAGTGTTTACAAAAGAATAGTAGTTCAGAAGAGCATGAAGACACTGATCCAGAGTTCAGAGACGCAACTGATGACAGAAATCCATACTACCCCAACCAAGAAGACATCAATGACCTCATCAGAGATCTTGGCCTCACGAAGTCAAATGGCGAGCTTTTGACGTCGAGACTCAAGCAGTGGAATTTGCTAGATGAGAGTGTGCACATATCAGGTCAGAGAAAGCGTCACCAGCATTTTTCAAGCTTTTTCACTAGTCAAGATGGGCTTTGCTTTTGCCACAATGTGACCGGTCTGTTTAAGGCAATTGGAATTACCCATAACCCCAAAGAGTGGCGACTCTTTATCGACAGCTCGTGTAGGAGCCTCAAAGCAGTGCTGCTTCATAACGGGAATGTGTACCCATCTCTTCCCCTCGCCCACTCTGTCAAGCTCAAAGAGGAATACAACAGTGTCAAGATTTTGTTAGATGCCTTGAAATATGGAGAGTACTGTTGGGAGGTTATAGGAGACTTCAAAATGCTGGCTTTCCTAATGGGTCTCCAAGGCGGCTTTACCAAGTATCCTTGTTATCTTTGCCTTTGGGACAGCAGGGATACCGTGTCACACTACCTCAAGCGTGACTGGCCACAGCGAACCGAGTTTTGTGTGGGGAAGAACAACGTAAAATGGGAGCCATTGTTGGATCCCAAAAAAGTACTGTTTCCTCCACTACACTTAAAACTGGGCCTTATGAAGCAATTCGTCAGAGCTCTAGATAAAGAGTCTCCAGCTTTCAAATTTCTCCAAGATTTCTTCCCCAAGTTGTCTGCAGCGAAAGTTGAAGCCGGTGTCTTTATTGGTCCACAAATAAAAAAGGTAATGGAGTGCAAGGAGTTTCCAAAAAAACTCACAAGGACAGAGAGAGCAGCATGGGACAGCTTTGTTGCAGTAGTTCTTGGCTTCTTGGGGAATCACAAGGCCGAAAACTATGTGGAGCTTGTTGAGACCTTGGTGACAAACTACGGCAAAATGGGTTGCAGGATGTCCCTCAAAGTGCATATCCTTGACGCCCATCTTCATAAATTTAAGGAAAACATGGGAGCGTACTCTGAGGAGCAAGGCGAACGCTTCCATCAGGATATTTTGGAATTTGAACGCCGCTACCAAGGGTCTTATAATGAAAATATGATGGGAGACTATATTTGGGGGCAGATTCGTGAAAGTAATCTACAGTATAAGCGTAAATCTAGAAGAACTACTCATTTCTAATGTGTCTATTGTCTCTCTATTGTAAATCTAGAATAAATAAATGCTATTATTGCATTATATCGTTTTGTGTTTGTTTTGTTCAAATCAAATTTCCAATATACCACTTTGTCCCTATGAGAATATGTAAATTTCATAAATATCATTATCCTGAACACAAGAGCAAAATTAGAAATGAATAAAAGTATTTTTTCATGTATTCTGGACATAGGCAATTAGGAAATAACAGTTTCAACTCAAAGACAAAACCTTTGTTACACGGTGAATTATCAAGCAGGTTGACGAACATATACACAATGAAGAGCTAGAAGCCATAAAAGCGGAACTAGAACGACTGAACCCCTACATGAAAGTTACTAGTATCATCAAGCTTCCAAACACCAAGACCATAATTAAAGCCAAGTTAGAGACTTCGATGATGGTCAAACGAAGCCTTGAGAATGGGATCCTCATGTTTAGCCAATCCTTCCCCCCACATACACTAAACCAAGAAACTTACATACACTTACCTCAAAGTACACGCTGCTACTCATACGAACATACACTCAGACAGTGCACACAACCAGCCACCTACACAATCTGCTCTAGCTGCTGCTCAAGAGAACACCGCATTAACAACTGCCACAATGCCATCAAAAAGTGTATCTCTTGTGGACAGGACCACCCCACATATGCTGCCAGATGCCCAACCAGGAAGAACCTTATCAAGAAGAAGATACAAGAAAGCAGAGAGCAGAACACTACCACACACCCCAACATGACATATGCTAAGGCAACCACAAAAACACCCACTCAACCAACATACACACCGACACCAAACCCAACAACACTAAAACACCTAACAATCATAAACACTGCTATTATACAAGCCAACATAACAGAAGCAGCAACACCAGGAACGTATCAGAAGACCCTTGACGAAATATACAAACTAAACGGACTCCCCACAGTACTAATGCCACCTTCAGTCATCAACCCCACAGCCATTCTAAACATGATAAACAACCGGAAGACATGGAGACAGAAGAACAGAGAAACAAGAGGCCACACAACACTGAACAAACAACAGAAACCGCTCAACCCACGAAGACAGAGAAAACTGAATACAGCACAGTTCCATTACAAATAATAACATCTAACGAAGACATGACAGACAAAACAATACATAATAACGTACACACACTACTCAAAAGTGGCAAAATCAAGTACATCTACACCAAAGACATGCCTGAAGAGACTATTGAAACAATGATTGACCAAGGACTAATCGACCTGACAAAAGCACCAATACAAAGACTAACAGAAGCCAAATACAAAAAAACAAGACAAGGATACTACGACATACGCAAACATAAACCAACAGATACACCACAATGGACAGTTAACTGCCAATAAACCGAACACCCATAAACACAATACACATCTTACAACATAACGTAAGATCCTGGACCATACCCAGACGACATGAACTAAGTAACCACTACACAACACACACACCTGACATCATATTACTCAACTCCATAGGAAAACACACAGTCAAACTATACAACTACAACACACACACCAAAAACACATACAACGAAGACAACGCTGGAATAGCCATTGCAATCAGACAAAACATTAAATACAAACTATTAGACGACTTTGACGAAGACATGCTCGCTATTGAAATAAACACAAACAAAGGACCCATAATCATTGCCACATTATACCTCCCACCACGCAGACCACTCCTTCCAACACAAGACATATTAAAAATAACACAGAAACCACAACCTACATACATAATAGGAGACTACAATGCAAAACATAAAACACTACAGCACAACTACAACAACCAAGTAGGAAAACATATACTCCAACTAATACTACAAAATCACCTCACCTTTCTAGGTCCAGACTTCCCAACGTACATCTCAAACAACGGTACAAGTAACCCAGACATGATTTTCACAAACCGACACCACCACCTCACATACAGAATACACCCAGGAGACATAACCTCATCAGACCACATTCCACTTCACTTCACACTATCCACCACAGCGATTACTATCCCCACACAACCCAGACTTCTTTACAAAGACGCTAACTGGAAAAAATTCAAAACAATACTGGAAACAACAACTGAAGAATACAACACCAAAGAAACACAAACCAACACACACACACAAACAAAAGACACAAAATACATAGACAACAGAATAGACGACTGGTACAAACTGATAAACAACGTAATCACTCAATGCATACCAACAACACACTACAGACAATTACCCACACCCAGAACATCCAAAGCACTAAAACAACTAATATGGAAAGCAAACACTATAAAAAACAAAGCCTTAATAGAAAACAACTGGACTCAACACACGACACAAACAATAAGACAACTACAATTTCAAATACTAGAAGAATCCAAAAGAAATTATGAAGACACATGGAACAAAATAATAGCAAATATCAAATTCAACCCCAAAAAAACAAAAGATTTCTGGAATACAATAAAAAGACTACATGGATCTAACACCAACACTTCGCCCTACATCACACACAATAACGAAAAACTACACGACGACAAAGACAAGTATGGCAAAAGATATTCCAAATCACACCACAGGAAAACGCACAATTTGACACAAACCATGAAACAAAAATACTTACATACATAACACAACATGACCAACAAACACAAACCTTACGCAAACATAGACTTAGACTAGACACTGACAACCACATCGGACAACCCATACAACCAGAAGACGTTAAAAACATAATAAAACACACTAAAAACAAAGCACCAGGACAATCAGGCATCACAAAACAAATACTAGCACACATACCTAAAACAACAATACAACTACTCACAAACATATACAACGACACACTCAGCCTAGGATACTTCCCACAAAAATTTAAAAACTCTATCATCACATTTATACCAAAACAGAACAAAGACAGCACACAAATACAAAATTACAGACTTATATCACTTCTAGAAACACCAGGCAAAATATTCGAAAGACTAATTACAAATAGACTAATGACACACTTACACGAACACGACATGCTCAATCCACAACAACACGGATTCACACCTGGCAAAGGAACACATACAGCACTAGCCATTCTATACGAAACAATAGCAGAAACACGAAGACACAACCAAGCATGCAACATCATTTCACGAGACATATCTAAGGCCTTCGACAAAGTTTGGCACGAAGGCCTTAAATACAAACTCCTACAAACACACCTCCCAGACACCATTACAAAAACACTGTGCAGCTTCCTAGACAACAGAACCGCAAAAATAAAAATAAACACATACATCGGACCAGCCTTCCCACTCCGCAGCGGAGTACCACAAGGAAGCGTACTTCCTCCAACACTCTTTAACCTATACACTTCAGATATCACACCACCTTCACACGGAAGCTACACAATACAATACGCAGACGACGTTACACAGATCATCACATACCCAAACACTACAGCAAAACAAATGCTTGCCAGAAAAACAGAACAGGAAATTAACAGAATAAACACATACGAAAAACAATGGAAACTCTCCACAAACACCAACAAATTTCAACTCCTTGCCATTACATCACGCCAACCACCCCCAATAAAGATAAACAACACCATTATACCATAAAACAGACAAGCACAAATCCTAGGCCTCACCATAAGTTCACAAGGCATACACCGACACGTCACAAACAGAATACGTACAACAAACACTACACTAAACAGACTACGACGATTTAGAGGACTAAGCACAAAGACGCAAATACAACTATATAAAACACTAGCACGACCACAATTAGAATACCCCCCGATAATCACAATCACAAGTACACCCACAAACATAAACAAAATGCAAAAACTACAAAACAAAACAATAAGAAGAATACTAAAACACCAACCCCCATATTTAGAAACAACGGAACAATTACACAAAACAACAAAGTTAGAACAAATACACACAAGACTAATACGACTAAGCAGCAACACCTGGAACAAGATACTCACTGATGACACATTACCTCCACCCCCACAGCCCACTAAAAGATCACGAGATCATAAACACTGGCCACGACTGAAAACCGTACTTGGATAATCCCCCAACATTTCCGCTATTATCCGCTAGCTAATTGATATATATACATACTCGTATGTATATGCAAATGCACACAAAAAAATAGATAAATAAAACAAAACAAAATAATAACAGGAAGGATACGTGAGATTATTAGAACTAATACGTAACAAATAGAAGTCATAAGGCACAAAAGCCTAACAGAATCACTGTCCTTCCACCTAAAAAAAAAAAAAAAAAAAAAAAAATTATATATATATATATATATATATATATATATATATATATATATATATATATATATGTATAAACTATTTGGAAGCAGGTGCGACAGCTCTCCATACTATCTTAACAGCTAGTGTAACTTAGATTAATATTCAAGGCCTAAAGCCATCACTCTTCACACCTGCTTTCAACCTATAATTTACTACTGATTGCACAATATGGAGGTAGCACTCATAATAATTCAACTTATAACGATAGAAATTAAAACTAATTACAACTAAACTTTAAGCAAAAACTACAATGAAATACAATCCATAACAACATTATTATTATTATTTACCGTTATTATAATTAGCTAGTTAGGGAATAATTATCCATGAGCATAAGTAGGATGTCCGACAATACAAACACAATTCACCATGCCCCACACTATTACACTTATTCTTTTTTCATTTTCTTAACTTTACCTTCCTCTATCACCCCCTCCCCCCCCTTACTCCCACACACTCCTACTTAACTGTCGCAATATTATTATTATTATTATTATTATTATTATGCTCATGGACTCACACACAAGCCTCGTTGCCCAACCTCCGTAGCATTCAGAACGTCACTCCGCAAGCTAAAAGAAAAAGAAGAAATTCCGGTACCCGAGATAATTCTCGTACTCTTGAGAACTCGCTCTGCCGATGACCTATGTCCCCTTAACTCTGCTGTAGATAATCATTGCCCATGCGGTCTTAGAACTTGATTACTCTACAGTAGAGGGGGAAACTTCCCTCCCAGTGTTGTGCTTCTCCAGCACAACTGGCATAGACGCGTGCGTGCTTGGCTAGTTATCGCCAGAGATAGACCTGCCCCCCCACTCTCCCGTATCGAGCATCACCTACCACGTCGAGATTCAGCCCCTTTTTACGGCTCGCGCAATGTCAGTGTATAGCCACGTTTTACATTCTTTCCGCTAACCCGTTCCATTAACCCCATCGCCCCCGTCACCCATCCTACAACAATCGCTTGACAATCACCACCCACTTAACCAACACGTATTACACAAACACGAAACACAAGGACGCTTAACCCATTGCGCTCGGCGCAATGGGTCGAGTCAGAATCCGGGACTCGCGTCCCAACAACAACAACCGACAATCACGAACTAAGGAATTATGGGACACTCTAGCCACACACAATATATACATACATAAACTCATTCCCCAACACAACGCATTTCTTCTCCTTACAGACGACACAACCACCGAAACACTATGTCAGAAACAAACCAAGGACCATTTTTCAAAGAAAGGATTTGACATTCAAGACCCACCAGAGCTTAACGCAAACAGGACACTCGTAATCACACAAGTTGACCCACATGTAACGAACCACACACAACAAGAGATCAAAGAAGAAATTTAAAGACTTGACACAAACACTGCAGTCACTGAAGTCATCACACTCCCACGCACACAAACAGTCATTAAGATCAAATTCGAAACAACACAAATGGTGAAAGACTGCCTACAGAAAGGAATCAAGATGTTCAGCCAATCCTTCCCCACACATGCACTTAGGAAAGACACATACACATACATCCCACAATGTAACAACTGTTTTTCACTCGACCACACGCGCAAACACTGCCCACACCCATTCCCATACATGGCCTGCTGGAACTGTGGATCAAAGGAACACAGAAGGAACGACTGCCACTGTGCAATACCCAGGTGCCTCCTCTGCCAGGGAGACCACCCAGCTATTGCAATGCGGTGCCCCAAGAAAAAGGAAAAGATAAAGGAAATCAACAAACAAACAAATCAACAAACACACACCAATACACAAACATACGCCTCTGCCACCAAGTCAAAACCCGCACTCCTCCCTACACCAACAACCACAACCTCAACACTTCAACACATGACAACAGTGAACACAGGCATCACAATAGCTACACTTATGGAAGCAGTAGAACCTGGCTCATTCCAAAACACACTCAACGCCATATACCAAGCAAACGGTCTCCCTACAGTAATAATCCCTCCACAAGCCATCAATACAGCCCTACTAGCAAAGACATTTCAAGACCAAACACAACACATCACAACATCTCACGTCACACAATCCACAGAACCCATGGGGGCAACAGAGCAAACACTTAAAAGACCTGCATCACCCACTGAAGAAACCAATCCCCCACAAAAACAAAGACCAACCACCAAAAACCAAACCAACCTGGGACTTCAAATTGTAGCACCAGTAACACAAGAAATACTAACAGCCCCCACACATGACACTCTCAAAACACTTATCAACGACCAAAAACTGAAAATAGTATACACGTCACCACAACAGGAAAAAGACATAATAGAGAAAATAGCCAACAACACAATCAACTTAGCCAACTACACCATACAAATAATAAACGAAAAGAGATTCAAGACACTCAAACAAGGATACTTCGACCTCCACAACAAGAACACAGAACACGAACCACACTGGACACACAACGCCGAATAAATAACAACTACACACTTCTACCTCAACATCATGGAACAAATACACATCATACAACACAACATAATACAGTGGACATTCGACAGAAGAAACGAACTCTGTAACATATACAACATAACAACACCAGACATAATACTCTTAAACTCGATAGGTACACCTGGCAGATTAAAAATACACAATTACACAGTACACCGACGAAACGACTCTAATCAAGCACAAGCAGGCATAGCAATAGCCATTAAACATAACATTAAACACAAAATACTAGACGACTTTCAAGACGAAATACTAGCAGTCAAAATTGACACAAACCAAGGACCCATAATAATAGCAACCTTATACTTACCCCCCAGACGCCCCCTCTTCCCTATAGATGACATACAAAGACTAACAAGAAAAAGACTACCTGTATACATATTAGGAGACATGAATGCCAAACATCACACTTTAGGAAACAACAGCGCGAACACCACAGGAAGACAGATAGCACAACTAATACAGAGAGGACACTTAGCACACTTAGGGTCAGACTTCCCCACCTGCATCACACACAACGGACAAGGAACACCAGACATAATACTAACAGACATCACCACTTAAACTACAGAATCACACCAGGACAACTAACCACATCAGACCACATCCCAATACATCTAACACTGGCAACAAAACCTATAATAATACCTACACCAGAGAAATACGCATTCCACAAAGCAGACTGGATAGGATTCAAGAACACACTAGACATAGAAAGAACAAAATACGACAGACAAGAGACAGAGAACAACACGAAATAAACAATACATTGACGACAAACTCAACACATGGTACACTATGATACAACAAGCCATGGACAAACACATTCCCAAAACAAAACATCAAATTCTACCACACCCAAGACAATCAGATACATTAAAACTACTACAATGGCAATATCAGCAGCTACAAACACAAGCACACATTACCGGCACATGGACACCACAAGCAAAACAAACACTACGCGACATCCAAAATCAACTACTAGAAGAAAACAAACAAATATACGACGAACACTGGAACAATGAAATACGAAAGATAAACCTACAATACAATAACACCCAATACTTCTGGACACAAATTAAACGACTAACAGGAACACCTACTACCACCACCCCTTACATCATACACAATAACCACAAGATACACAAGGACAAAGAAAAAGAACACATATTCAGACAACACTGGAGAAAGATATTCAGAATCACACCAGCAGAAAACGCAACATTTGACATGGAACATGAAAGAACAATCACAGCACATGTACAAGAAATACAAGATGACATTACCCCTCTCAATTTAGCTGACATGAGACGACTCGACCCAGACAACACACTCACAAAACCCTTTACACTAGATAACGTCAAACAGATAATAAAGAACTTCAAAAACAAGACACCTGGACAAACAAAAGTAAACAAAATAACACTAACATCCCGGACTCAACACTACAATTACTCACAGAAATCTTTAATGAAACATTCAGCATGGGATACTTCCCCGACATATTCAAAACAGCTACACTAACATTCATACCCAAACACGGAAAAAACATCACAGACATAAACAATTACAGACCTATATCACTACTCGAAGTCCCAGGAAAAATACTTGAAAAACTCCTACTACAAAGACTACTCAAACACTTACACAATAACAACCTAACAAACGAAAAACAACATGGATTCACAAGAGGAAGAGGGACACACACAGCCATAGCCACACTATACGAAACAATACCCATAAGTCAACGACACAACCACGGATGTAACATAGTATCACGAGACATAACAAAAGCATTTGACAAAATATGGCACACAGGACTTAAAATACAAAATACAACAAACACACCTCCCAGACATACTAACAAGAACACTCTCCAATTACCTCGACAACAGACAAGCACAAATACGAATACACCAGTATACAGGAAAACCCTTCAACATATACAGTGGAGTCCCCCAAGGAAGTATCCTTTCACCAACACTATTCAACCTCTACACACACGACACCCCCAACCCGACACACGGAGTCACACACGTACAATTTGCAGATGACCTGACACAGATAATCACATACCCAAGTAAAAAAGGCAAAAACATGTTAGCACTAAAAACAAGCAGAACAATAGAAAACATAAACACATATGAACAACAATGGAAAATACAAACAAACACAACAAAATTCCAACTACTAAACATATCAACACAGAAACCAGCAGAAATATGGACAGGAGACACACATATACGCAAACAAAGAAACATAAAAATACTAGGATTAACACTTGGAAACAAAGGCCTACAAACACATACAAACAGAAAAATACAAGCAGAAAAAACATTACAGACACTAAAACGATTCAGAAACCTTGACACCAAACTACTATTAAGACTATACAAAGTACTTGTACGACCTCAACTAGAATACATACCAATAACAACAATCACATTAAAACCAAGTCAATTCCAAAAACTACAATCAATACAAAACAAAGCACTACGATTCGCCACACACTCCATACCCCCATACCTTAACACAGTAGAAGAACTAAACATACAACATAAACTCGAACCACTTAACACAAGACTTCATAGACTAGCTTACAGAACATGGAACAGACTTACAATAACAAACCCAGAAATAGTACAAAACAGCGAAGACATAGACATAGAAGACGGACACGATCACAACTGGTGGCCTAGAGTGTCCCCTATCATAAACGGCCCTCCACCCGAACCTAAATACATACTTTAAACACAAATAAACATAAAAATACATCACTATCCTTCATTGTTCTACTAACCATACTAACACAACTAACAATATAACTACTATTATACTAACATTATTACTATTGTTATTAAAAATTATAACACGTGCGAAATAAATCGCACGTGATATCATACAATCAATGAGTATGGTAATAGAAGTCACTACCCTCCCCCAACATTGTAATGCAAAATAGACCATAAAAATCACTAGCCGTCATCCCAATGGGATTAAAAAAATCATACTCATTGAAGAATGAAAAAAAAAAAAAAAAAAAAAATGCATACATGTAGAAATTAAGACACCCCCACCATAATAACGCTAATAAAAAGAAAAGAACAAATAATAATATAAAATATACATATATATATACCCCCTCATAATTGTTTTCAAAACCTATATTAGGTAAAAAAAATAGTCGTATACATTTTTAGAAAAAAAATCTACATTAACGTCAAAACTAACAAATTAACAGCCAATAACAATCAAAAAGACAACTCAAGAAGAAGAACAGACGATCCAATCCTGCGGAAGATGGACCAGCCTCCAACCAACTTTAAGAACAACTTGGCATAGCTTCATAGCAAACAAAATATATATATATATATATATATATATATTTATATATATATATATATATAATTATGTATGACTAAAGCAGCAAGTGGGTCTGCCCCACACCTGTTATAACTATAACTTCCTTCCATTTCCTCCTTTACTCTTTTACACATACACACCCTCCCCCCTCTCCTCCCTCTTACCTATCCTGTCTATAAGTAAGTATGCTCATGGACTTGCCGAGCAACCTCTGAAGAGATAACAACGTCGCTCTCCCGGTATTGCCCAGTATTTCGAAGAACAAATTCCCAGCACCCGAGTTATTCTCGATTCTCCGAGATCTCGCTCTACTGGATGTTATTGCCATTGCCATTGCCCTTGCGGTCTGAAAACTTGGTCTGTTCTGCAGTAGAGGGGGAAATCCCTCCCGGTCTCGTGTCTCTTCGACACACCCGGCATAGACGCGCGCGTGCTTGGTCAGTTCTTACCAGAGATAGTAGCCGTCCCCCACGACTCCTGCGCCGAACCGCTCCCCCCCGTACACGCAAGCGACATTGTCAGTGCAGTCGCCGAGACTTCCCATTCGCTAACAATAACTAACGTTTCCTGCCTCCCGCCACCCGCCCTTACAACAATCGCTCCACAATCACCACCCCTTTATACGACACGAACCACAAACAAATACACTAGAACACGAGAACGCCTAACCCATTGCGCTCGGCGCAATGGGTCGAGTTAGGATCAGGGACTTACGTCCCACTGGTAACCGACAACGCACAAAGGAACTCTGGCCAAAAAAAAAACATATATATACACAAACTGATACCACAACAGAACGCATACATCCTACTCACAGACGACACAACAACCGAAACACTATGCCAAAAGGACACCAAGACATTCTTTTCTAGCAACGGATAAGACATACAAGACCCCCCAGAACTCAACGCCAACAGAACACTAGTCATCACACACATAGACCCTTATGTTACAGACCACACAACAGAAGAAATCAAACACGAAATAGAAAGACTGAATCCCAACACCCACGTTACACAAGTCATCACTCTTCCACGCACCAGAACAATCCTAAAGATTAAATTCGAAACAACACAAATGGTGAAAGACTGCCTCCTCAAGGGACTTAAGATGTTTTCACAATCATTTCCAACACATACACTGAAACAAGAAACCTACACATACATCCCACAATGCACCAACTGTTACTCACTTGAACACATCCGCAAACACTGCCCACACCCATCCCCATACATGGCCTGCTCCAACTGCGCATCCACACAACACCGACGAGACAAATGTACATGTGTTCTCACAAAATGCCTACTATGCCATGGGGACCATCCAGCAGTTGCACACCGCTGCCCCAAGAAGAAAGAAAAAGAAAAGGAAATCAGACAAAAACAACAACAGACACAAACCAATACACAAACATATGCCTCTGTCACTACATCAAAACCTGCACTCCTCCCTACACCAACAAACACGACCACATCACTTCACCACCTCACAACAATAAACACAGCCATTACTCTAGCCACCCTAATGGATACACAGGAACCAGGAACATTCCAGAACACACTTAACACAATATACCAAGCCAATGGCCTACCCACAGTCATCATCCCTCCCCAAGCCATCAACACACAACTATTAGCTAAAGCCCTTCACAACCACACAAAACCCCTCATAACACCTACCGATATACAGACCACTGAGCCAATGGAAACAACAGAACAAACACTGAAGAGACCCGCACCAAACACTGATGACACTAACCCCCCACATAAACGAGCACCTAACACTGATGACACCAACCCCACACAAAAACGAACACCAAACAAACCAAACAGCCTGGGCCTTCAACTTGTAACAACAGACACGGAACAGATACCATCAGACCCCACACACGACACTAAAAACACTAATCACCAACCACAAAATCAAAATAATCTACACAATACAACAAGAAGAAAAGGACATAATTGAAAAAATAGCCACAGACAAAATAGACTTAACACACTACAACATTGTAAGAGTTAACAAAACAAAATTCAACAAACTCAAACAAGGACACTTCGACCTCCACGACAAGAACACAGAGCACGAACACCACTGGACATACAACGCTGAATAAACAACTAAAGTACACTTCTACCTCAACACCATGGAACAAATACACATCATACAACACAACATAATACAGTGGACATTTGACAGAAGAAACGAACTTTGTAACATATACAACATAACAACACCAGATATCATACTTTTAAATTCGATAGGTACACCAGACTAAAAATATACAACTACACAGTACATCGACGAAACGACTCTAACCAAACACAAGCAGGAATAGCAATAGCCATTAAACAAAACATCAAACACAAAATACTAGATGACTTTCAGGACGAAATACTAGCAATCAGGATTGACACAAACCAAGGACCCATTATTATAGCGACGTTATACTTACCCCCCAGACGCCCCCTTTTCCCTATAAATGACATACTGAGACTAACGAGAAAAAGACTACCTGTATACATAATAGGAGACATGAACGCTAAACACCCCACACTAGGACACAGCAACGCAAACATTACAGGAAGACAAATAGCACAATTAATACAAAGAGGACACTTAACACACTTAGGACCAGACTTTCATACCTTCATTACACACAATGGACAAGGAACACCAGACATAATACTAACAAACAGACATCATCACTTAAACTACAGAATCACACCAGGACAACTAACTACATCAGATCACATTCCAATACACTTAACACTAGCAACCAAACCCATAACAATACCTACACCAGCTAGATACACATTTCACAAAGCAGACTGGACAGAATTCAAAAACACACTAAACAAAGAAAGAACAAAATACGACAAACAAAGACAAAGAACAACACGTAACAAACAATACATAGACGACAAACTTAACACATGGTACACTATGATACAACAAGCTATGGACAAACACATTCCCCAAACAAAACACAAAATACTACCACACCCGAGACAATCAGATACATTAAAACTACTACAGTGGCAATACCAACAACTACAAACACGAACACAAAACAACAGCGGCACATGGACACCACAAGCAATACGAACACTACGCGACATACAAGATAAGCTACTAGAAGAAAACAAACAACTATACTACGAACATTGGAACAATGAAATACAAAAAATTAACCTAAAGTACAATGACACCAAATATTTCTGGACACAAATAAAAAAAACTAACAGGAACACCTACTAGCACCACCCCTTACATCATACACAACAACCTCAAGATACATAAAGACAAAAACAAAGAACGCATATTCAGACAACACTGGAGAAACATATTCAGAATCACACCAACAGAAAATGCAACATTTGACATGGAACATGAAAGAACAATCACAGCACATGTACAAGAAATAGAAAACGACATCACACCTTTTAACTTAGCTGACATGAAACGACTTGACCCAGACAACACACTCACAAAACCCTTTACACTAGATAACATCAAAAACATAATAAAAAACTTCAAAGACAAAACACCTGGACAGTCACAGATAAACAAAATAACACTAACATACCAGACTCAACACTACAATTACTCACAGAAATATTCAATGAAACATTCAGCATGGGATACTTCCCCGACACCTTCAAAACAGCCACACTAACATTCATACCCAAACACGGAAAAGACCTCACAAACATAAACAACTACAGACCGATATCATTACTCGAAGTTCCAGGAAAAATACTAGAAAAACTCCTACTACAAAGACTACTCAAACACTTACACAATAACAACCTAATAAACGAACACCAACACGGATTCACAAGACGAAGAGGAACACACACAGCCATAGCCACACTATACGAAACAATAGCCATAAGCCAAAGACACAACCAAGGATGCAACATAATATCACGAGACATAACAAAAGCATTTGACAAAATATGGCACACAGGACTCAAATACAAAATACACCAAACACACACCCCAGACATACTTACAAGAATACTTTGCAACTACATCGACAATAGACATGCACAAATAAAAATACACCATCACATAGGAAGACCCTTCAACATACATAGTGGAGTCCCCCAAGGAGGCATTCTTTCACCAACACTTTTCAACCTCTACACACGCGACACCCCCAACCCGACACACGGAGTCACACACATACAATTTGCAGACGACCTAACACAAATAATCACATATCCAAGTAAAAAAGGCAAAAACATGTTAGCACAAAAAACAAGAAGAACAATAGAAACAATAAACACATATGAACACCAATGGAAAATACAAACAAACACAACAAAGTTCCAATTACTTAACATATCAACACAGAAACCAGCGGAAATATGGATAGGAGACACACACATACACAAACAAAGAAACATAAAGATACTAGGACTAACACTCGGGAATAGAGGCCTACAAACACACACACAAAACAGAAAACATCTAGCAGAAAAAACACTACACACAATAAAACGATTCAGAAACCTAAACACCAAACTCATACTAAGACTATACAAAGTTCTCATACGTCCACAACTAGAATACATACCAATAACAGCTATCACACTAAAACCAAACCAACTCCAAAAACTACAAGCAGTACAAAACAAAACACTTCGATTCGCCACACACTCCATTCCCCCATACCTAAACACAATAGAAGAACTACATACACAACATAAACTTGAACCACTGAACACAAGACTTTACAGACTAGCATACAGAACATGGAACAGACTTACAATCATAAACCCAGAATTAGTACAAACCAGTGAAAACATAGACACAGAACACGGACACGATCACAATTGGTGGCCTAGAGTGTCCCCCATCATAAACAGCCCCCCACCCGAACCAAAATACATAATCTAATCATAAAAAAAAACACATATCACCTTTAATCGTTCAACTAACCCTACTAACTATTATTATTGTTATTGTTTAATATAAGATGATAGTACGTGCGAACCAATCGCACGTGATATCATCTAATCAATGAGTATGGTAACAGGAGTCACTATCCCCCCCCCAACAACGTATGTAATAACAAGAAGAAATATCACTAGACGTCACCCTAATGGGAAAAGAGAAAACATACTCATTGATATATGTTTATTATGTTTACTATATTCATGTACAAAAAAAAAAAAAAAAAAAAAAAAAAAAAATATATACGAATATAAAATCAAACAACCCCCCCCCCCGTGTCAGTTAAAATGACAACAATAGCCCTAGCAATTCAACCTACAAATAGGCAATAAAAGTAGTATGCTTTTTTTAAGAAAAAAAAAAAAAAAAAAAAAAAAAAAAAAAAAAAAAAAAACGGTATTAACAAAAAACAGCAACAACAGTGTAGCAACTCGAGAGAGAAGAGAAGAAGATAAGAATAACGAACTAGAAGAGATGGATCAACATACAGCTAACAACACAAGTGGCAGATGCTCCTTACGCCACCACCAATAATCAAAAATATCTATAATTAAAGTAGCAAGTGGGTCTGCCCCACATCTATTAATCTCCAACTTCCTTCCATTTCCTACTTTACTTCCACACACACACACACCTCCCCCCCCCTCTTCCATCTTACCTATCCTGTCCTAGTAGTAGTAGTAGTATGCTCATGACAGAGAAAAGATTTCGAGAAGAAGACACCACCCGATACGGACGTGAATGCTCCTCAGCTCCAACGATCTCGCCAATCAACTATTACTCCAACACCGTTACCCGAGCCAAGGCACTTCCTACGCCTCTCGCTCTGACGGTTCATGCCCCGATAATCCCCCTTTCGACTGAGCATAGCCCTTGCTGGTCTTAAAACTTGCTTAGTCGACTGGTGGGGAGGGGAACCCCATCTCCCGGTCTCCCGCTCCTACAGCGGACTCGGCATAGGGTCAACGACTTAGGCAATCAAGGCGTTCCATACGCTGCGAATAGGCACTAGGGCACCAGACGACTCAATTACTTTCCCTTTACCGAAGCCAGCCACTAAGGATACAGAGCATTGACCGTACCTCTGCGCCCCCCCTCCCTCCCCTAAATCATTCCCCTTTCTTATTTTCCTCTTTATATAACATAATCACACACACACACTTAACCAAACACACACCTACTCTTACGCCCAGCGCGCCTCGGCGCGATGGGCAGGATCAAGATTCGAGAAAGCCGGCCAACGGCCGGCTCCAACAAACGCCACCAAATTTGGAAAACTCTGACAACCTTAAACCTCCATATTCACAAACTCTTCTCTAATGGACCACTACATACAATCGTAGCAGACGACACGACCATCGAGGAACTTACAAAGAAAACATCCAAATCGGCTTTCACCAAAGAAGGACTGGAAATTAGCGACCCACCAGAGCTTAACGCGAAGAAGACCCTCGTGATTAAACAGGTTGACGACCATATTCATGAAAAGGACCCAGAAGAAATTAGAACGGAAATAGAAAGACTGAACAACGTAAAAGTAACCAATGTCATCAAGTTACCGAACACCAAAACTATCATCAAGGTTAAAATGGAAACGTCAGCCATGGTCAAGCGAAGCATAGAAACCGGACTATTGATCTTCAGTCAGCCATCCCCCCTCCCCCACGCCCTTAGCCAAGAGATCTACGTTCAAATCCCACAATGTACACGATGTTATTCCTATGAACACACACTTAGACTATGCACACACCCAGACACCTACACTATCTGCTCCGGATGTTGCTCCAAAGAACACAGAGTTACCAACTGCCACAATGCTATCAAGAAATGCCTTGCATGTGGACAAAACCATCCTACGTACGCCTCAAGATGCCCCATCAAAAAGGAACTAATTAAGAAGAAAACCCAGGAAACCAGGGAGCAACACCCTACCACACACACTAACACCTCATACGCCAATGTAACCTCAGGTACTACTGCTCAGCCAACACACACACCGACACCCAACCCCATCACACTGAAACACCTAACAGTCATAAACACTGCCATCATCCACGCAAACATCACCGAAGCCGCCACTCCAGGAACATACCAACACACGATAGATGAATACTACAAAGCCAACGGACTTCCCACCATAATCATACCACCTTCAGTCATAAACCCAACACCAATACTCAACATGTTAAACAACACCACACACTCCCACACTGAACAAGAAGACATGGAAACCGAAGAACAACGAAACAAAAGGCCACACATCTCAGAACAAGCAACAGATACAGAACAGCCATCCAAAGCCAAGAAAACCGAACAGGAAAACATACCCATACAGATAATAACACTAGACACCAACGACATGACAGACGACACAATACACAAGAACATACACACACTCCTACAAACAGGCAAAATAAAATACATCTACACAAAGGACTTACCAGACAGTTGAAACAGTTGAAACACTAATAAAACAAAGACTTATAGACTGGACAAAAGCACCTATACAAAGACTCACCGAAACAAGATACAGGAAAACAAGACAAGGATATTACGAGACACGGAAACAAAAACCAACAGACACACCACACTGGACAGTTAACTGCCAATAAAACAACACACATGAACACAATACACATAATGCAACATAACGTAAGATCCTGGACAACACACAGACAACACGAACTTAGCAACTACTACATAACACACTCACCTGACATTTTACTGCTTAACTCCACTGGAAAACACACAGTCAAAATACTCAACTACAACACATACACAAAAAACACATACAACGAAGACAACACAGGCATAGCACTATCAATAAAAAATAACATAAAACACAAACTCTTAGACGACTTTGACGAAGACTTACTAGCAGTAGAAGTAGACACAAACAGAGGACCAATTATCATAGCCACACTATACATACCACCACGCAGACCATACATACCTAAACAAGACATATTAAAAATTACACAAAAACCACGACCAACATACATTATAGGAGACCTCAACGCAAAACACCAAACACTAAATCACACATACAACAATCAAACAGGAAGAAATATACATCACCTCATAACACAAAACCACCTCACCTTCCTCGGACCAGACTTCCCCACAACCATAACACCCTTTGGCACAAGCAACCCTGACATGATTTTCACCAACAGACATCACCACCTTACATACAGAATACACCCCGGAGACATAACATCATCTGATCACATACCTCTCAACCTCACACTTTCCACCACAGCCATCACAATTCCCACACAACCCAAACTAGCATTCAAACAAGCAGACTGGAAAAAATTCAAAACAATACTTGAAACAACAACAAACGAATACATAAACACAGAAAAACAAAACACAAACCCTAAAAAAAAAAAAAGATTACAGAGACAACAAACTAAACATATGGTATAAACTCATAGACGACGCAATTACACAAAGCATACCAATGACACGACAAAAACAAATACCCACACCCAAGACATCCAAAAAACTGAAACTGATATGGCAGGCAAACTACATAAAAAACAAAGCTACGCACTGTGGCACATATGTGTATGTCTGGGTATTTGATATTCCCGCGCGCATGGCGCGATCATGATAGACACCCATAGGCATACGACACACATACATTTATAAACACATGTCAGGATAGGAGACACTTTTCCCATGTGTAACGGAGCATAGGGACTATGTATGATAGATGACCTAGCTAGGACAATTTAGTCTAGGATGCTGTTGTATATATCATCTATTACCTTTGTCACGGTGACGCCATGACGTCACGGCATAGTTCCCGCCAACGCAGTTGGACCAGAGACACTATGGTGATTGGATCCTGTTGGACCAGTGGACGTGAACTATTTAACATGTGCTGAACAATATTCACTGTTTTATATTGATAGGGCTCCCTTTATGTATCCAAGCCTATGTATGCAGAAGTACTTATTAGATATAGAAACCTACGTATATATTTTTATACCCTAGCACTCTGGGTACTTTATGCATGCCAATACTCGGCCGTTCATGCATAACATGGCGCAGTGAAAGTTTAAGTGATACTTCTGTACTTATCAGTGATTCCGTTGTGCATAATTCTGTGATAACATAGTGCGTATGATCTGTGTTGATTACTTTGTGCATAAGTTCAGTGCTAACTTAGTGCGTATGTGCTGTGGTGATTACTTTGTGTACGAGTTCAGTGCTATCTTAGTGCGTATGTTCTGTGGATTAAGCCGGTGTACCCAAGGCGTCATTAGCCCCCTCTCCCTCCGGAGAGACCTCCCACGTTCACCGCCTGCCAGTCTAGCCGGGGGCCTACTGAACACTCACCTCACGCGCGTGTTGATTTACGTGCATAGCATATCTCGCCCGCCAATCGGCCGATTTTGACGAAACCAACGCCATGGCGACGCCAGATCAGTCACCCCCCGACAACTCACAACCAGACACTTCCATAGCGCACGGTAACGCATCCCAAGATGAGCAAGATGTACTCAGGTTGTTAGCGAGCTCCCTCGCTCGCCTTATCACAACCCCGGCACATGGAAATAACTCCACGGATTCCACCAAATCACCCGTCGTCTCTCCAAAGCCACCTCCCATACTGATGCCGGAGATGTCATACAAGGAATTTGACGCATGGTCCGCCAAATTCGACGATTTCTCCACCCTAACAAACTTCCATTCGCTAAAGCACAAGCAACAAATGGCCACACTCCGGGCATACCTACATGACGGTGTACGATCACTCCTAGAGGACACTCTCGGAGTACCACGCGACTCTACTCTCCCTGTACAAGAAATCTTGAACAAACTTCGAGTGCATTACAGGGAGAAGTGTAATGAGTCCGTACGACGATTGGCATTTACAAATTGCAAGCAAGAGAATGGAGAATCGGTCAACGCCTTCTACGAGCGTCTATCACAGCTCACACGTGAAGTTGAGCTGTGCACCGGGTTAAATTGCCGTGATACACAAGTGAAACACCAACTCATCATAGGTCTACGAGACGTCGAAACCGTACGCCAACTCCTACAAACGAGTTCCAGCGCGACACTAGAGGATTTTTTATCGATCGCTCGTGCAAGGGAAACCGCTCGTGGCACTACGGACGCTATTCGCCGTGGGTTAAATCAACCCACCTCGGGAATGGCCTGTGCTGTGTCAACTTACAAGAAGATGCAACGCACGGAACGAGGTCCCACAGGCACCCCACCAGGGAATGAGGCCTGTCCAGGGTGCGGTGTCTTCCCCAAACACCCACGAAAAACGTGTCCAGCTCTTACGCATGTCTGCCGGATTTGCTCCAAGAGAAGACATTTCGAGAAGGTGTGCAATTCATCCACGGCCGCCCCGAAACCCATCCCGCCACCGAAGCAGAAGAGGCAACGCCCTCGGAAGATGGCCATAGTGTCAAGCCTATCTGTCAACATACGGGCGGCAGATGGGAGGATCGAACCCCCGACTCCTACCATCTCTGTGAGGGTAAAATTTGGTGACGTTGAAGGCAATGTTCGATTCATCCCGGACACCGGATCTGATACAACGGTCATTGGGTGCCAGCACATGAAGGATCTGGGCATCAGCGCCCGCAGCCTCAACCCATCAAAGGACCTGGCCCTGCGGAACCCGGACCATACTGCATTCCAAGGACGTACCATCGGCTCCATGTATGCTACGATGTCCTTTGGAGACACCACCATCGACGGCTGGATCAATGTTGTGACGCACCTGCCGCGCCCCCTGCTGTCATGGTGGCACTCGATGCAGCTCCGCCTCATACCTTCGTCATACCCTGCCCAACTGCCGAGGGACCAACCAATCGGCAACGCCTGCCGCTTGCAACGGGACGACGACTCGGTACCACAGCCGGTCACACACTCTCCAACGACTACGGCTCACAGCTCCCTCCCGATCTCTCACGTCCCGCCCCCGTCAACTACAGTAGCTGACCTGCCAGATTGCATCAAGAAGACATGGCCCGACGTCCTTCGACACAAGGAAGACCTCAGGTCCGGCGAGGCCCTTAGGGAAATGACTGGGAGGCCTATGGAGATACATCTCAAGCCAGATGCGAAGCCGTTCGCACTCCACACCGCAAGACGAATCCCACACGCATGGCAAGATGACGTGAAGAAGGAACTCGATGCAATGGTGCACCAAGGCATCATTGAACCTGTTGGTGATGCCCCTTCCGTATGGTGTCACCCCCTCGTAGCGGTGCCGAAACCGAAGGGTGGTGTGCGCATCACAGTGGACACCTCAAAGTTAAACAGCCAGGTACTACGCCCAACCCACCCATCCCCCACACCAAGCGAGGCAATCAGTCGCATCGACAGGAAGGCAAAGTACTTCTCAACCTTCGATGCTATCCAGGGATATTGGCAAATCCCCTTAGCCCAGCGAGACCGCCACTTGACGACATTCATCACTCCGTACGGACGATACATGTTCCGCCGGGGCCCCATGGGCCTCTGTTCAACTGGCGACGAGTACAACCGCCGGGGTGACGAGGCCCTCGCAGACATTCCCAACCTTGCCAAGGTCGTGGACGACATCATTATCTGGGACAGTGACTACGGGACACACCTACGTCGCATCAGTGAGGTCTTGAACCGATGCCGCACTCATGGCATCTCCCTCAACGCTGACAAGATGACTCTTGCTGCCCCCAGTGTCAACTTCTGCGGGTTCACAGTGTCTCAAGACGGCGTAGCCATCGACAGCGAGAAAATAAAGGCAATTACGGAATTCCCAACCCCTTCCAACATCACAGACCTCCGATCGTTTATGGGTCTAGTGAACCAGTTGGGCGAATTCACATCCAACGTCTCTACAACTGCAGACGCTCTTCGCCCGCTACTCAGCCCGAGGAACACCTTCCTCTGGACACCTGCTCAGGAGGACGCCTTCCAAAGGACGAAGCAGGTCCTCGCCCAACCTCCTGTCCTCGCCCATTTCGACCCGAAACTACCGACTGCCCTCCAAACGGACGCGTCTCGTCTGAATGGCATAGGGTACGCCCTCCTACAGGAACATGAAGAGGGAGTTTGGCGACTCGTGCACTGCGGCTCTCGATTCCTGCAGGACGTGGAAACACGGTACAGCACGATCGAGTTGGAACTGCTGGCTACGGTCTGGGCCATGCAGAAGTGCAAATACTTCCTGCTTGGCCTCCAGGACTTCACACACATCACGGATCATCGACACCTTCTTCCGATCCTCAATACGTACACTCTAGACTGTATTGAGAATCCAAGGCTCCAACGCCTCCGAGAGAAGATTGCAGGATTCGTATTCACCAGCAGATGGCGTAAGGGCTCAGAGTTATGCATTCCGGATGCCCTCTCAAGAGCTCCCGTGGACAAACCTCTGGCAGATGACGTCGCCCTGGGCGATGAAACAAGCATCTGCATCCGCGACGTGGTGACTCGCAATGTTGCCACGCTCCATGCCCTTTCCGGCCCTCCAACACTCGACACCACGGCAACTCCTCCACACTCAACGGACCCAGTACTCGACGAACTCCGTCAGGCAGCATCTTCGGACCCCACGTACGTGCAACTCGCCTCTCTCGTCGGGAAGGGATTCCCACGGTCACGCATGGAACTCGACGAGGCTCTACTTCCCTTCTGGAAATTCAGAGACAGCCTCTGCATCGACGGACCTTTGATCCTCCGAGAGGCACGAATACTTGTCCCCCAAGCTCTTAGCAGAAGTGTGTTGGCTCGACTTCACGACAGCCATCGTGGTATTGAAGCCACCAAACGCCGAGCCAGGCATCGATTCCGATATCGCCAACACAGTACGCTCCTGCGAGCCATGCCAGATATTGCAGCCGAGCCAACAGCGTGAGCCCTACTTCACCGACGATGTGCCCCCCTCCAGACCGTTCGAGTCGGTCTCCGCAGACTTTTTCACCACCGCCGGGAAGCACTTCCTGGTGTACGCGGATCGACTCTCTGGATGGGCCACGGTGGGCCACTGTGGCACGGACTCCTCGACATCCCAAACCATCCGGCTCTTCCGCCACTTCTTCAGCACCTTCGGCGTCCCGGTACGACTCAGGACGGATGGAGGACCCCAGTTTACGGCCTATGACTTCGCTGAATTCCTGCGACGATGGGGCGTCCGCCACGACGTCTCCACCCCCTACCACCCACAGTCCAACGGGCATGCAGAATCGGCGGTCAAGGCCGTGAAACGCCTCATCATCAAGGTCGCGCCCAATGGAGAAATTCGCCACAGCAACGCGTTCCACCGGGGTCTCCTGGAGATACGGAACACGCCCAACCCCGACGGAAGAAGCCCCGCCCAGGTCCTCTTCTGACGCCCCCTTCGGTCCTGCGTCCCAGCCCACTCCAGGTCCTTTGCGCCTGAGTGGCAAGCTGCCACAGCTGAATGCGAGCAGAAGGCAGCTGCCAGAATGGAGGCGACCATCAAGCAGTACGACTCACAAGCGAAGCCGCTCCCACAACTTTCCGTTGGAGCCACGGTCAGGATCCAGGATCCTACGTCACGACGATGGAGTAAGGTCGGCCACATAATGGGACAAGGACGTACCAGGGACTACCTCATCAAGACAGCGTCCGGAAGTGTCCTGTGGCGCAACCGGAAGTTCCTCCGCCCCATCCCTGAGCCAGGTGTCGCCCGTGATGGCATGAAGGAGTCTCCAACGAGCACTACCGGCAATACTCCTCGCCCCACGAATCAAACTGGCCAGCCCAATGGACCAAGACGCTCAGCGAGACTGGCCGCACGCAACAAATCGACGGCTCAATAAATACATCGAATTTTTTTTTTTTTTTTGGGGGGAGATGTGGCACATATGTGTATGTCTGGGTATTTGATATTCCCGCGCGCATGGCGCGATCATGATAGACACCCATAGGCATACGACACACATACATTTGTAAACACATGTCAGGATAGGAGACACTTTTCCCATGTGTAACGGAGCATAGGGACTATGTATGATAGATGACCTAGCTAGGACAATTTAGTCTAGGATGCTGTTGTATATATCATCTATTACCTTTGTCACGGTGACGCCATGACGTCACGGCATAGTTCCCGCCAACGCAGTTGGACCAGAGACACTATGGTGATTGGATCCTGTTGGACCAGTGGACGTGAACTATTTAACATGTGCTGAACAATATTCACTGTTTTATATTGATAGGGCTCCCTTTATGTATCCAAGCCTATGTATGCAGAAGTACTTATTAGATATAGAAACCTACGTATATATTTTTATACCCTAGCACTCTGGGTACTTTATGCATGCCAATACTCGGCCGTTCATGCATAACACACACGAAAACAACTGGACACCACATATAATAAGAACAATCAGACAAATACAAACACTAATACTCGAAGAAAGCAAACAAAATTACAAAGACACATGGAACAACATTATATCAAACATTAAATTCAATCCCCAAAAACCACAAATATTCTGGAACAAAATAAAACAACTATTAGGATCGAACACCTCCACCACGCCATACATAATACACAGCAATGAAAAAATACACGATGACAAAAACAAAGAAACTGCATTCAGACAGATATGGCAAAACATATTCCAAATCACACCAGAAGAAAACACGCACTTTGACACGAATCACGAAACAAACATACTCACCCACTTAACACAACACCTCCATCAAACACAACCATACACAAAAATAGACCTAAATAGACTGAACACTGACAACTACATTACCCAACCCATACAACTTGAAGACGTCACAAACATAATAAAACACACAAAAAACAAAACACCTGGAGAATCTGGAATCACTAAACAAATACTCGCACACACACCAAAAATATCTAAACAATTGCTTACAGACATATTCAACGAAACACTGAGCCTAGGATACTTTCCACAAAAATTCAAAAACTCAATAATCACATTCATACCAAAACAAAACAAAAACACAACACAAATACAAAACTACAGACCCATTTCATTACTCGAAACACTAGGAAAAATTTACGAATCATAACAAATAGACTAATGGCACACCTACACGACCACGACATGCTAAACCCACACCAACACGGATTCACTCCTGGCAAGGGAACTCACACAGCACTCGCCACACTATACGAAACAATAGCAGACACACAAAGACACAAACAAGCATGTTTAATTATTTCACGCGACATCTCTAAGGCCTTCGACAAAGTCTGGCACGAAGGCCTTAAATACAAAATCTTACAAACACAACTTCCTGACACTATCACAAAAACACTGTGTAGCTTCCTCGACAACAGAACAGCGAAAATAAAAATAAATCAATACATCGGACCAGCTTTCCCACTCCATAGTGGAGTACCACAAGGAAGCGTCATTTCTCCAACACTATTTAACTTATATACAGCAGACACCCCTCCACCATCACATGGAAGCTACACAATACAATATGCAGACGATGTCACACAAATCATCACCTACCCAAACACAAAAGCAAAACAAATGCTTGCCAGGAAAGCACAACACGAAATACACAAAATAAACACCTACGAAAAACAATGGAAAATCTCTACCAACACAAACAAATTTCAACTCCTATCCATCACAACACGACAACCACCACCGATCAAGATTAACAACACCATAATACCATACAATAAACAAGCACACATCCTAGGTCTCACCCTCACAACACAAGGAATACATAAACACATCAAAAACAGAATACGAATAACAGCAAACACACTAAACAGACTAAGACGTTTCCGAGGACTCAAGACAAAAACACAAATACAACTATACAAGACACTAGCACGACCACAACTTGAATACCCACCTATAATTACAGTCACAAGTACACCCACATACATCAAAAAAATGCAAAAACTACAGAACAAAACAATACGAACAATACTAAAACACCAACCCCCCTACCTAGAAACCACACAACTACACAAAACCACTAAACTAGAAACAATACACGAAAGATTAATAAGGCTGAGCAGCAAAGCCTGGGATACCACACTTGAACACAACACAATACCGCAGCCCCCTCCAAGTAACAAAAAAACCCAAGACCACAAATGGTGGCCACGCCTCAAGACCATCCTTGGCTAACCCCCCACCATTTCCGCCTAGATAAAAAAAAAAAAAGAAAAAAAAAGGAAGATTACGCATACTAGAACTAGCATAAAATTAAGATAAGAATTCTCAAGGCACTTGCCACTTCCAAACACACATATCCACACGATATGTGTGTATAATCAACTCACAGTACTTAATAATAACTTCATATGGCACATTAGCCAATAAAAATAATCGTAACCTTCCTAGAAAAAAAACAAAAAACAAAACATATATATATATATATATATATATAAGTTTATTTGAGAGCATGTATGACACAACTTAACGGAATAATAACATTAACTAATTAAAAACTTTAACATTATATTACGAAATCTTGCATCAATTCACGGCCTATTGCCTATAATCAGTCACACCTGCTCCCAACCTACAATTATTGAATATCTTTACAATTATGCAATGTAGGAAGCACTCATGAAATTATTTGTATTCAACAACACAATCTTTCACCAAAGTTAACTATATAAAACCAATAGGTAAACTACCAAATGAGTGCTTTCTACATACCAATTGATATTTATTACATACTATTATTATTGTTAAAATATTACCATGTTTAGCTAATTAGGGAACTATTTTCAGTGAGTTAGGATGTCCACACATAATGCAAACTACTATGCAAGTGCGCCCCACACTATCTATCTCACACTTCCTTCACTTTCTAAACTTTACCTTCATCTATCACCCCCCCCCACTTGCCCCACAACTTCCCACTTCTCTGTCGAGTCTATTCTATGTTCTATGCTCATGACTATGGCTTGAGATGACAGAACGCTATTGGACACCATAGTGAAAGGACGTACGGAGAAGAACCTCCTCCAACAAAGTGACCAACGAACAACGCCAATATTATCGAAACCGTTACCCGAGCTAAGGGCATCTCTCGCCTTCTGGCTCTGACGGTATATGCCCTCGTTAACCCCCCTTTCGGCCGCACATTGCCCTTGTCGGTCTTAAAACTTGTGCAGTCGTCTGGTGGGGGAGGGAACCCCCTCCTGGGCCTTTCCCGCAACTAAGCGGACCCAGCATAGGTCAATCCCCGGCGACCTAGCCATTCTAGACTCTACCAATAGACACGCGGGTACCAGCCCACGCTGCGCTTTCCCCTAACCGCCGTCAACCATACAATAAGAGAGCGTAGACCGCACCTTCACGACACCCCCCCCGCCCCATACCCCATTCCCCCCCCTTTCTTTTACACTGATTCACACACACAAACAAATAAACACCCACACACTTACAAACCCGTGCGCTTCGGCGCAATGGGCAGGATTAATATACGAGAAAACCGGCCCACTGCCGGCCAGACCAAAAGGACCGAAATCTGGAAACTCCTAACCAAATTAGAAATACCCATCCAAAGACTCTACACCAACGGGACTCAACATACAGCCATCGCGGAAGACAGCATCATAGAAGAACTTACGAAGAAATCAACTAAGAACGCCTTCGCAAAAGCTGGATTGGACATCATAGACCCACCCGAACTCAACGCCAAAAGAACTCTCATCATAAGACAGGTAGACGGACATATACATGATGAAGACTGTGAAACCATCAAAGCAGAACTGGAACGACTTAACCATTATATGAAAATAACCAATGTCATAAAACTACCGAACACCAAGACAATCATAAAAATCAAGATGGAAAACTCTACCATGGTCAAGAAAAGCTTAGATACCGGAATTCTTATGTTCAGCCAATCTTTCCCCCCACATACACTCAGTCAGGAAACCTACATACACCTAGCCCAATGCACAAGATGCTACTCGTACGAACACACACTTAAACACTGTACACAACCATCCACCTACACAATCTGCTCAGGATGTTGCTCACTTGAACACAGAATCAACAATTGTCATAACGCCATCAAGAAGTGCATTGCCTGTGGTCAAAACCATCCGACCTACGCCGCCAGATGCCAAGTGAGAAAGGACCTCATCAAGAAAAAGCTACAAGAGAACAAAGTACAACACACACACACACATTCCAACAACACATACGCAAACGTAACCACAGGAAACACTACTCAGTCTTCTCTCACACCAACACCCACACCCAACCCTATCACCCTCAAACACCTCACAGTCATAAACACAGCAATCATACACGCAAACATATCTGAGGCAGCAACACCAGGAACATACCAACAGACAATTGACGCATATTACAAAGCCAACGGACTCCCCACAATCACAATCCCACCCTCAGTCATAAAACCCACAGCTATACTAAACATGATCAACAACACAACACACACTCAACCACAAACAGAAGAAATGGAAACAGAGGAACATAGAAATAAAAGGCCACACACCACATCTGAAACTGAACAACCTACAAAGACAAAGAAAACAGAACAAAACACAGAAACAATACAGATCATTACACCCAACACAATAAACATGACAGATGAAGAAATACATCAAAACATACACACACTCCTACAAAACAACAAGGTCAAATACATATACACTAAAGAAATACCATTAGAGACAGTAGACACTATGATTAGTCTAAAACTGATTGACTTGACTAAAGCCCCTATACAGAGACTGACTGAGACCAAATACAAAAAGACACAACAGGGTTACTTCGACATCCTCAAACACAAACCAACAGACACACCGCATTGGACAGTCAACTGCCAGTAACTCAAACACACATGGATACAATACGCATAATACAACACAATGTACAACACTGGACATTCCACAGAAGTAATCAACTAACCAATCACTACTTAGCACAAACACCAGACATCATACTACTCAATTCAATAGGTAAACACACAGTCAAAATATTTAATTACAACACACACGCACGAAACACTTACAACGATAACAACGCAGGAATAGCAATAGCCGTAAAACGAAACATCAAATACAAAATATTAGACGACTTTGACGAAGACATGTTAGCCATTGAAATACACACAAACAAAGGACCCATAATCATAGCCACAACATACCTTCCACCACGAAGACCATACCTACCAACACAAGACATACTAAAAATCACACCAAAGACACAACCAACATACATCATAGGAGACTTTAACGCAAAACACAAAACACTAAAACACATATACAACAATCACGTAGGAAAATGCATACACCAATTAATTATACAGAACCACCTCACCTTCCTCGGCCCAGACTTCCCTACAAGCATTACAAACAACGGAACAAGCAACCCAGATATGATATTCACCAACCGACACCACCACCTCACATACAGAATACACCCAGGCGACATAACTTCTTCAGATCACATACCACTACACTTCACTCTATCTACCACAGCAATCACAATACCCACACCACCTATACAAAGAAGCAGACTGGAAGAAATTTAAAACAATATTAGAAACAACAACAGAAGAATACAACAACACAGAAACACAAATCAACACTAACACACAAATAAAAGACACAAAGTACATATACAACAAAATAGACAATTGGTACAAATTTATACACAACACAATCAATCAGAGCATACCTACAACACACCACAAACAACTACCCACCCCCAAAACATCCAAAACTTTAAAACAATTAACATGGAAGGCAAACAACATAAGAAACAAAGCCATAATAAACAACACCTGGACTCCACACACAACACAAACAATTAAACAACTACAAACACAGATACTAGAGGAACACAAAAAAAACTACGAAGAGACATGGAACAAACTAATATCAAACATCAAATTCAACCCCAAAAAACCACAAGACTTCTGGAACACAATTAAAAGACTACAAGGATCCAATACTAACACTTCACCATACATCACATATAATAATGTCAAATTACACGACGCCAAAGACAAAGAAAACGCTTTCAGACAGGTATGGCAGAACATTTTTCAAATCACACCAGAAGAAAACGCACAATTTGACACAAACCACGAAACAAAAATTCTCACACACATAACACAACACTTCCAACAAACACAACCATATACAAACATAGACTTAAACAGACTAGACACCGACAACCACACCGGACAATCAATACACCTAGAAGACGTTAAAAACATAATCAAACACACCAAAAACAAAGCTCCAGGACAATCAGGCATAACGAAACAAATACTCGCACACCTACCAAACATAACAATACAACTACTCACAGACATATACAACGAAACACTCAGCCTAGGATACTTCCCACAAAAATTCAAAAACTCAATCATCACATTCATACCAAAACAAAACAAAGACACCACACAAATACAAAACTACAGACCCATATCACTACTAGAAACACCCGGAAAAATATACGAAAGACTAATAACAAACAGACTCATGGCACACTTACACGAACACGACATGCCCAACCCTAACCAACATGGATTCACACCCGGCAAAGGAACACACACAGCACTCGCCATCATATATGAAACAATCGCAGACACACAAAGACACAAACATGCATGCAACATAATATCACGCGACATATCCAAGGCCTTCGACAAAGTTTGGCACGAAGGCCTTAAATACAAAATACTCCGAACACACCTTCCAGACACCATCACAAAAACACTCTGTAGCTTCCTAGACAACAGAACAGCAAAAATCAAAATAAACCATTACATAGGACCAGCCTTCCCTCTCCACAGTGGAGTTCCACAAGGAAGCGTTCTCTCCCCAACACTATTTAACTTATACACATCAGACATACCACCACCCTCACGCGGAAGCTACACTATACAATACGCAGACGACGTCACACAGATAATCACATACCCTAACACTACAGGAAAACACATGCTTGCCAGAAAAACAGAACACGAAATTAACAAAATTAACACTTACGAAAAACAATGGAAACTATCTACAAACACAAACAAATTTCAATTATTAGCCATCACATCACGCCAACCAGCACCAATAAACATAAACAACAACATTATACCTTACAATAAACAAGCACACATCCTAGGCCTCACCTTCAACACACAAGGAATCAAACACATCAAAAACAGAATACATATCACACAAAACACACTCAATAGACTAAGACGCTTCAGAGGACTATCAACAAAAACACAAATAAAACTATACAAAACACTTGCACGACCACAACTGGAATACCCCCCAATAATCACAGTCACAAGCACACACACAAACATCAAACAAATGCAGACACTACAGAACAAAACATTAAGGAAAATACTAAAACATAAACCACCACACCTAGAAACACAAGAACAACTACACAAAACAGCAAAAATAGAAACAATACACTCAAGACTCATAAGACTGAGCAGCAATGCATGGAACAACATACAAACAAGCAACATAATACCACCACCCCCACAATCATAAAAAAAAACATACGACCACAAAAACTGGCCCAGATTGAAAACCGTACTAGGCTAAAACCCATCCCTTCCGCCACAGACATGGCCCATAGCTAATAATAAATAAAAAATAAAAAAAAATAAAAAGGAAGATTACGCATATAAAAATTAACGTCAAATTAATATTAATATTTCACACAAGGCACATTGCCTCACACAAAAACACGTATCCAGAGGATACGTGTGTAATACTTACTGACGTAAAGCACTAGCATTTGAATTCATATGGCACACTAGCTTATACTGACAAACGTAATCTTCCTAAAAAAAATTTTTTTTTTATATATAAATATATAATTTCTGGAAGCAGGTATGACACAACTTGATACTAACTTCAATATTAAATATAATGAAAACCCAACTAATATATAACTAACATTCACGGCACAGGCCTATACAAAATCATACCTGCTACCAAATCTTGTAAATGTTTAATACTATGTTCACAATGAAGGAAGGACTTATAAAAAATCACAAAAATAACATCAAATTTCAGTAACACTTCAAACTCAAAGTCAAAACTAAATGTATCATAGAAATAAGTCCTTCCTTCACACCAAATATATGATTAGCTAGATAGGGAAAATATTCTGATTAGAATAGATAGGGTGACCACACAAATAATTATACCATGCAAGTGGGTCCGCCCCACACTATTTCACTTACTCTTCTTTCACTTTCTCAACTTTACCTTCCTCTATCACCCCCCTCCCCCCCTTGCTCCCACACACTCTTACTTAACTGTCATATATTATTATATCATTATATGCTCGATCATCATCGCTTATGATTCGAGCTGCAGACACCATCGTGTAAAGACGTGCCGAAGCTTTCTCCGCATCCAACTGCACCGATACCCGAGCTAAGGCAAAATCTCTTCTTTGCCCCTCGCTCTGTCGGTTTATGCCCCTATAACCCCCCTTTCGACTGAGCATAGCCCTTGGTGGTCTTTAAAACTTGCTCAGTCGACTGGTGGGGAGGGGAAACCCCTCCCTGTCTCCCGCACCTAGCGGAACAGGCATAGGTCGAGACCCGTTGATCGAGCCTCCACTGACGTTGCCAATAGACACCCGGGCGCCAGCCGACGCGGCGCTTTCCCTTTTCCGTTGCCAACCACGTAACCAACTCGCGAGTACAGACCGACCCCTGCGACCTCCCCACCCCCCTCACCTCCTTCTCTATCTTTTTCCTTTAATTTTCCAACACCATAATAACACATATACACTAACTAACACACGCACACCCACAGCCCACGCGCTTCGGCGCTATGGGCCGGATAAATATCAGAGAGAACCGGCCCACAGCCGGCCAGTCCAAGAGAACCGACATCTGGAAGCTCCTCTCCAAACTAAACATATCCATCCAAAGACTCCACTCAAACGGAACCCAGCATACCGCCATCGCTGATGATAAAACCATAGAAGAACTGACCAAGAAAGACATAAAAAACGCATTCTCCAAGGAAGGATTGGATATCATTGACCCCCCAGAATTAAATGCAAAACGGACTCTGATTATCAAACAAGTTGACGGACATATTCATGACGAGGATACGGACAACATCAAGAATGAACTGGAACGACTAAACGACTACATGAAGATCACGAACGTCATCAAGCTCCCTAATACAAGAACAATAATCAAGATTAAAATGGAGACATCAACCATGGTAACGAAGAGCCTGGAAAAAGGAATCCTAATGTTTAGCCAGTCTTTCCCCTCACACGCACTCTGTCAGGAAACTTACATACACCTACCCCAATGCACAAGATGTTACTCATACGACCACACTCTGAAACATTGCACACAACCTTCTACATACACAATTTCCTCAGGATGCTGCTCCAAGGAACACCGCATAAATAACTGTCATAACGCTATAAAGAAGTGTATCGCTTGCGGCCTTAACCACCCTACCTACGCCGCAAGATGTCAAGAAAAGATCTCATAAAGAAGAAACAAGAAAATATAGAGCAACAAACCCCCCCCCCCCAACAACACATACGCAAACATAGCCACTGGAAACACTACTCAGTCTTCACCAACACCCAACCCAATAAACCTCAAACACCTCACTGTCATCAACACTGCAATCATACACGCCAACATAAATGAAGCAGCACAACCAGGAACATACCAACAGACAATAGATGATTACTACAAAGCCAACGGACTCCCCACAATTACAATCTCACCATCAGTCATAAAACCAACAGCAGAACTAAACATGATCAACAACACCACACACACTCGACCACAAACAGAAGAAATGGAAACAGAGGAACACAGAAATAAAAGACCACACACATCAGAAACTGAACAGCCTACAAAGACAAAGAAAACAGAACAAAACACAGTAACAATACAGATCGTAACACCCAATACAACAAACATGACAGACGAAGAAATCCACCAAAACGCACACACACTCCTACAACAGAACAAGATCAAATACATATACACCAAAGAAATGCCAGAGGAGACAGTAGACATCATGGTTAAACAAAAACTAATCGACTTGACTAAAGCCCCAATTCAAAGACTGACAGAGACCAAATACAAAAAGACACAACAAGGTTACTTCGACATACGCAAACATAAACCAACAGACACACCACACTGGACAGTCAACTGTCAATAACTCAAACACACATGGACACAATACACATAATACAACACAACGTACAACACTGGTCATTCCATAGAAAAAACCAACTAACCAATCACTACTTAACACAAACACCAGACATTATACTACTCAACTCGATAGGTAAACACACAGTCAAAATATTTAATTACAACACACACACACAAAACACTTACAACGAAGACAACGCCGGAATAGCCATAGCCATTAAACAGAACATAAAATACAAATTAATAGACGACTTTGACGAAGACATGTTAGCCATAGAAATACACACAAAGGACCCATAATCATAGCCACTACATACCTCCCACCACGAAGACCATATCTACCAATACAAGACATACTGAAAATCACACAGAAACCACAACCAACATACATCATAGGAGACTTTAACGCAAAACATAAAACACTAAAACATTAACACAATAATCACGTAGGAAAAAACATACACCACCTCATAACGCAAAACCACCTCACCTTCCTTGGTCCAGACTTCCCAACTTGCATTACACACAACGGAACAGGCAACCCAGACATGATATTCACCAACCGACACCACCACCTTACATACAGAATACACCCAGGCGACATAACATCAGACCACATACCACTTCATTTAACACTCTCCACCACAGCGATCACTATCCCCACACCACCTAGACTACTATTCAAAGAAGCAGATTAGAAGAAATTAAAAACAATTCTAGAAACAACTACAGAAGAATACAACAACACAGAAACACAAAACAACACAAACATCCAAACAAAAAACACACAATACATAGACGAAAAAATAGAAAACTGGTACAAACTAATTAACAATGCAATCACACAGAGCATCCCTACAATACACTACAAACAACTACCCACACCAAAAACATCTAAAACACTAAAACAACTAGTATGGAAAGCAAACAACATAAAAAACAAAGCCATAACTGAAAACAACTGGACTCCACACATCACAAACAATTAAACAACTACAAACACAGATACTAGAAGAACACAAAATAAACTATGAAGAAACATGGAACAAACTAATTTCAAACATCAAATTCAACCCCAAAAAACCAAAAGACTTCTGGAACACAATAAAGAGACTACAATGATCTAAGACTAACACTTTACCTTACATAACTCACAACAACGAAAAACTACACGACGCCAAAGACAAAGAAAACGCATTCAGACAAGTATGGCAAAACATTTTTCAAATCACACCAGCAGAAAACACACAATTCGACACAAACCATGAAACAAAAATACTCACACACATAACACAGCACCACCACCAAACACAACCTTACACAAACATAGACTTAAACAGACTAGACACTGACAACTACATCGGAGGACCCTATACCTACAAGACGTTAAAAACATAATCAAACACACCAAAAACAAAGCTCCAGGACAATCAGGCATCACAAAACAAATACTCGCACACTTACCAAACATAACAATACAATTACTCACATTTACAACGAAACACTCAGCCTAGGATACTTTCCACAAACATTCAAAAACTCAATCATTACATTCATACCGAAACAAAACAAAGACACCACACAAATACAAAACTACAGACCCATATCACTACTAGAAACACCTGTTAAAATATACGAAAGACTAATCACAAACAGACTTATGTCACACTTACACGAACACGATATGTTAAACCCTAACCAACACGGATTCACACCTGGCAAAGGAACACATACAGCACTCGCCTTTATATATGAAACAATTGCAGACGCACAAAGACACAAACATGCATGTAACATAATTTCACGTGACATCTCTAAGGCCTTCGACAAAGTATAGCACGAAGGCCTTAAATACAAAATCATACAAACACAACTTCCAGACACCATCACGAAAACACTCTGTAGCTTCCTAGACAACAGAACAGCAAAAATCAAAATAAACCACCACATAGGACCACCCTTCCCTCTCCAAAGCGGAGTACCACAAGGAAGCGTTCTCTCCCAAACACTATTTAACCTATATACATCAGACATACCACCACCTTCACACGGAAGCTACACTATACAATACGCAGAAGACGTCACACAAATAATCACATACCCTAACACTACAGGAAAACACATGCTTGCCAGAAAGACAGAACATGAAATTAATAAAATCAACACATACGAAAAACAATGGAAACTATCCACAAACACAAACAAATTCCAATTACTACCCATCTCACCACGCAATCCAACACCAATAAAAATAAACAACAACATAATACCATACAACAGACAAGCACATATCCTAGGCCTCACCATTAACACACAAGGCATAAAACACCACATCAAAAATAGACTACAAACCACAAAAAATACACTCAACAGACTAAGACGCTTCAGAGGACTAACGACAAAAACACAAATAAAACTTTATAAGACACTAGCACGACCACAACTAGAATACCCACCAATAATCACAGTCACTAGCACACACGCAAACATCAAAGCCATGCAAACACTACAAAACACAACATTAAGGAAAATATTACAACACAAACCACCATACCTAGAAACACAAGAACAACTCCACATAACAGCAAAAATAGAAACTGTACACTCACGACTCATAAGACTGAGTAGCAAAGCATGGAACAGTATAGTAACACACAATATAATACCCTCACCCCCACAATCATCTAAAAAAAACACATGACCACAAAAACTGGCCCAGACTAAAAACCATATTAGGTTAAAATCCTGACCTTCCACCATAACCACGGCCACTAGCTGATCAAAAAAAAAAAAAAAAAAAAAAAAAAAAAGGGGGGGGGGAAGGTTGCGTATAGTAATTAACGTCAATAAATATCTAGATCACTTAAGGCACATTGCCTCACACAAACACACATATCCACAGGATATGTGTGTAATACTTAGATATAACACCAATATTAGAATTCATAAGGCACACTAGCCAATACTTTCAAACGTAACCTCCCTTAAAAAAAATATATATATATATATATATATTATATATATATATATATGTGTGTATATATGTATGTATATATGTATAAATATGTATTTATATAATTCAACTGGGAGCAGGTATGACAACTTCACACTAATTACAACTTTAATTAAAAAAAAAAATAAAAAAAAATAACAAGTAATACTTAAATTAATTATCAAGGCATAAAGCCAATACAGAATCACACCTGCTCCTAACTCCTGTAAAAAAAATTATTATTATGTATAATATGAAGGAAGGACTTATACTAACTTATATCTATAATATCATGCCATATAATCACAGCTTTTAAACTTAAAGTCAATACAAAATACACAACAGAAATGAGTCCTTCCTTCACACCAAATAGTTATGATTAGCTAGATAGGAATTTTTTTTTTTATTGAGCATAGATAGGATCTCATAAAATCATAATAAACCATGCAAGTGGGTCCGCCCCACACCTTCAAACTCACACCTGCTTCACTTTATATACTTTACCTTCCTCTATCACCACCTTCCCCCCCCTTGCTCCCACACATTCTTACCTATCCTTAATTATTATTATTATGCTCCAGGCTTACGCTTATAGGATTCGAGCTGCAGACACCACCGCGTGAAGACGTGCAAAAGCTTTTCCGCAACGTGTGCAAGAAGCAACTGTATTTTACCGATACCCGAGCTAAGGCAAAATATCTTCTTTGCCCCTCGCTCTGTCGGATATTTATGCCCTTATAACCCCCCTTTCGACTGAGCATAGCCCTTGCTGGTCTTAAAACTTGCTCAGTCGACTGGGTGGGAAGGGAACCCCCATCGTTCCGGTCTCCCGCTACTACAGCGGAATCGGTATAGGCTCGACGATTAGGCAACCAGAGCGTTCCATACGCTGCGAGTGGGCACTAGGGCACCAGCCAACGTGGCGCTTTCCCTTAACCTCCGTTAGGCCATTAGGAACTCGTGAGCACAGACCGTACCCCTACGAACCCCCCCTCCCTCAAATCATTTCCCTCTTTTTCCTTCCTTTTAACCTTTCAACTCGGACACATACACACCACAGAACACACACACACACACCAAAGCCCAACGCGCTTCGGCGCGATGGGCCGTCTTAAGGGGACCCCGGACACCCGTACTCTTGTGCGGTACGACCGAATTAGTTATTCAGACAAACAAAATTTATTAATCATTTCCTTTTCTGATTACCTATTAATACATGTAGTATCACTTCCTTGCACTTAAAAATACCATATTATCTAAGAGTTAATGGGCAAAATGTTCAGTAACTTCAAAAACTAATATCGTGGAAAAGGTCTTGCCAAATATTCTTTGCTTAAGGTCCATTTGAAGAGTGGCCCTATCTGAACATTTTGGGGAGTCGATTTTTTTTATATTTACCTCTTATGAGAATAGCGATGATTTTTTTTTTTTACATATTGTTAAAAAGATCAAATTTCTGAGGAAAAATAATAGCCAGAAAAATACTGCTAAAGAATTTGCTTTATTTTGACTTCCAGATATTTACGTCTTACAATTCTCTATCAAATGGAGAGAGAAAGAAAAAAAAAAAAAAAAAAAAAAAAAAAAAAAAAAAGTATGTAAATGGGCGAGTTATAATTTGATGAATGGAAAGAAAAACTTTTCAGTAGCGCCATTTAAATGCCGCACGGACATTTAAAGGGATGCACGGACATTAAATTATATTTTCCTTTATTTTATTTTATTACCAAATTAAAGTTTCTATTTCTCTTCACCCCTCCCACAGTTATTGTTGGTAGAATATTGAATATTGGTAGAATAAATGAAAGATTTATTTGACGTGCAAGAGTGAGATACTTGCCAGATGTCGCCAATAATTTATCTATCATTTTATATACAAGAACAAAAACGGAATTGAGATGTAATTTTTGGTCGAAATGTTACCACTATGATAGATTTTCTTTTGAAATGCTTATCTGTTGGAAGAATAAAAAAACATATATACGATCGCGTGAATGAATAGCATGAGAAAATGACATCCTCCTGCTTTCACACTTCGACTGCTACTAAAGCCGCTCCTTTTAGCATCGTTCTGTGGGTTTAGTCAAATTGCCAGATACCTCCGTATCAAGCTGCCAGATATCTCCATAGATATTAATTGCAGTAAAAACAACAACTGGCTATCGAAATTTTGACTTATTTCAAAGGTTTTTCATGCAATGGGGTTGCCACAGGTTGCCAGAGGTCGCCAAAAATTTATCTATTTCATTTTATATATAAGAAAAGAAACGGAACTGAGCTCATATATTTGGTTTGAGTGTTAACACCATCATGGAGAACCTTTTGAAATGTTTACCTAAAATTCGTTCATTTTCCAGAATTTTTCGAGTTTTCGCGGCCGGGGTTCCCTTAAAATAAGAGACCCGGCCCTCGTCCGGAAGCAACAAGAGAGCTACTATATGGAAAACCCTAACTACCCTCAACATCCATATACAAAAACTCTTCACAAGCGGACCCCTTCACACCATAGTAGCAGATGACTCAAAAATAGAAGAACTCACCAAGAGAGTAAACAAGACCGCCTTCTCCAAAGAAGGTCTCGAAATCACAGACCCTCCTGAACTTAATGCGAAGAAGACCTTGGTAGTTAAACAAGTAGACGACCACATCTATGATATGGAACCAGAAGACATCAAAATAGAAATCGAAAGATTGAACCCCGTTAAGGTTACCTCGGTCATCAAATTGCCAAACACCAAGACCATCATAAAGGTGAAGATGGAAACCTCAGCAATGGTCAAACGCTCATTGGAACATGGACTATTGATCTACAGCCAATCCTTCCCCCCACAAGCACTCACACAAGAAATATACATTTAACTCCCCCAATGCACACGGTACTATTCTTATGAGCACACACTCCGCCACTGTACACACCCAACCACCTACACCATCTGTTCCGGTTGCTGCTCCACAGACCACCGCATTAATAATTGCCACAATGCTCTCAAGAAATGTATTGCATGCGGTCAAGACCATCCAACATACGCTGCAAGATGCCCGGTCAAGAAAGAGCTGATAAAGAAAAGTATGCAGGAACTTAAGGAACAACACACAACCTCAAACACAAACACCTCATACGCCACAGTAACCTCAGGCAATACTGCTCAATCCACACATACACCAACACCCAACCCGATAACACTGAAACACCTAACCGTCATCAACACTGCCATCATCCACGCAAACATCACAGAAGCAGCCACTCCAGGAACATACCAACACACGATAGATGAATACTACAAAGCCAACGGACTTCCCACCATAATCATACCTCCTTCAGTCATCAACCCAACACCAATACTCAACATGTTAAACAACACCAACCATTCCCACACTGAACAAGAAGACATGGAAACAGAAGAACAGAGAAACAAAAGACCACTCACCACAGAACAAACAACAGAAACCCAACAACCTTCCAAAGCCAAGAAAACTGAACAAGATAACATATCCATACAAATAATAAAACCAGACACCAACAACATGACAGATGACGCAATTCACCAGAACACACACACTCTCCTACAAACAGGCAAAATCAAATACATCTACACTAAGGATATACCTGAAGAAACAATAGAAACACTAATAAAACAAAGAATACTAGACCTGACAAAAGCACACATACAAAGAATACCTGAAGCAAGATACAAAAAAACAAAACAAGGATATTACGAAACACGCAAACACAAACCTACAGACACACCACACTGGACTGCCAATTGTCAATAAAACACGCGCACATGAACACTATACACATAATGCAACACAACGTAAAATCCTGGACAACACACAGACAACACGAACTATCCAATTACTACTTAACACAATCACCTGACATATTACTACTCAATTCCACCGGCAGACACACAGTCAAAATACACAATTACAACACATACACAAAAAACACACACAACGAAGACAACGCAGGCATAGCTTTATCCATTAAAAAGAACATAAAACACAAACTTCTAGACGACTTCAACGAAGACACATTAGCAATAGAAATAGACACAAACAGAGGACCCATCATCATAGCCACACTATACATCCCACCACGCAGACCCTACATCCCAAAACAAGACATACTAAAAATTACACAAAAACCACAACCAACATATATAATAGGAGATTTTAACGCAAAACACCAAACACTCAACCACACATACAACAATCAAATAGGAAGAAATACCCATCATCTAATAACAAAATCACCTCACCTTCCTCGGACCAGATTTCCCCACAACCATAACACCCTTTGGCACAAGCACCCCGGACATGATTTTCACCAACAGACATCACCACCTTACATACAGAATACACCCCGGAGACATAACATCATCAGACCACATTCCTCTCAACCTCACACTCTCCACCACAGCCATCACTATCCCCACACAACCCAAACTAGCATACAAACAAGCAGACTGGAAAAAGTTCAAAACAATACTAGAGACAAATGAATACATAACCACAGAATAACAAAACACAAACAACCAAACAAAAAACACAGATTACATAGACAATAAACTAAACATATGGTACAGACTCATAAACAACGCAATTACACAAAGCATACCAATGACACAACATAAACAAATTCCCACACCCAAAACCTCCAAAAAACTGAACAACTAATATGGCAGGCAAACTACATAAAAAACAAAGCCACACTCGAAAACAACTGGACACCACACACAAAAGATAAATCAGACAAAACAAACATTAATACTCGAAGAAAGCAAACAAAATTACGAAGACACATGGAACAACATAATATCAAACACCAACTTCAATCCCAAAAAACCACAAGAATTCTGGAACAAAATAAAACAACTATTAGGATCCAACACCCCCAACACACCATACATAATACACAACAACGACAAAATACACGACGACAAAAAACAAAGAAACTGCATTCAGACAAGCATGGCAAAACATATTCCAAATCACACCAGAAGAAAACACTCACTTTGACACGAATCACGAAACAAAAATACTATGGTGTTTATCTCGTCAAAAATACTCACCCACTTAACACAACACCTCCATCAAACACAACCATACACAAACATAGACCTAAACAGACTAAGCACCGACAACTACATTACCCAACCCATACAATTCGAAGACGTCACAAACATAATAAAACACACAAAAAACAAAACACCTGGGCAATCCGGAATCACTAAACAAATACTCGCACACACACCAAAAATAACTAAACAATTGCTTACAGACATATTCAACGAAACACTGAGCCTAGGATACTTTCCACAAAAATTCAAAAATTCAATAATCACATTCATACCAAAACAAAACAAAAACACAACACAAATACAAAACTACAGACCCATTTCACTACTCGAAACACCAGGCAAAATATACGAAAGAATCATAACAAATAGACTAATGGCACACCTACACGATCACATGCTAAACCCACACCAACACGGATTCACTCCTGGCAAGGGAACACACACTGCACTCGCCACCTTATATGAAACAATAGCAGACACACAAAGACACAAACAAGCATGCATAATTATTTCACGAGACATCTCTAAGGCCTTCGACAAAGTTTGGCACGAAGGCCTTAAATACAAAATACTACAAACAACTTCCTGACACTATCACAAAAACATTGTGTAGCTTCCTCGACAACAGAACAGCGAAAATAAAAATAAACCAATACATCGGACCAGCCTTCTCACTCCACAGTGGAGTACCACAATGAAGCGTCATATCCCCAACACTCTTCAACTTATACACGGCAGACACCCCTCCACCATCACACGGAAGCTACACCATACAATACGCAGACGACATAACACAGATCATCACATACACCAACACCACAGGAAAACAAATGCTTGCCAGGAAAACACAACACGAGATCCACAAAATAAACACATACGAAAAACAATGGAAAATCTCTAACACGACAACCACCACCAATCAAGATTAACACCACCATACCATACAATAAACAAGGTCTCACCCTCACATCACAAGGAACACAAAAACACATCAAAAACAGAATACGAACAACAGAAACCATACTAAACAGACTAAGACGTTTCCGAGGACTCAAGACAAAAACACAAGTACAACTATAAAAGACACTAGCACGACCACAACTTGAATACCCACCCATAATTACAGTCACAAGCACACCCACATACATAAAAAAATGCAAAAACTACAGAACAAAACAATACGAACAATACTAAAACACAAACCCCCTTACCTAGAAACCACACAACTCCATAAAACAAAATTAGAAACAATACACGAAAGACTTATAAGACTAAGCAGTAATGCCTGGAACACAGTACTAGAAAATAACACATTACCACAGCCCCCAACAAGCAACAAACGAACACAAGACCACAAATGGTGGCCACGCCTAAAAACCATCCTGGGCTAATGCCCCCCCCCCCTTCCGCCTAGCTAAATGTGAAAAAAAACCGGTAGGATACGTACGTAAGCATTAACGATATTAACAATAATAATTGGCACATTAGCCACACATAAACACACGTATCCACAAGGATACGTGTGTAAAACTTTATAAGTACTAGAAGTCACATGGCACATTAGCCATCTCCAAACGTACGTTTCCCTCCCCCTTAAAAAAAAAAAAAAAAAAAAAAAATGAATATATATATATGTATATGTACGTACTTATATGCAAATGTATGTATGAGTATATTGTTGCGGGCCCGTCCGTGGCCGGGCACTTTCCCGTCTTACGTGTGCGCATGCGCATGTTGGTTGGGATGAGTGGTCGCCAAATGGTGACCTCTGGCCAGCCATGGATTTGTACGAAATATCGGCTGTTTTTCCGAAACAATGGCCACGCCCACAAAGTCACGTGACCGTCCGAAAGAAATTTCGGAATGCTCATTTTGGTCATTTTTACGTATTTATTTAGAATTTCCAAATTTTTCCTTATTCCCTAAACTTTTTACATCAATTACATATCTTATTACGAAGGTTTTTATAGGATTACGATTTTATCATTGGTTTGTGGATGTTGTTTTGACATGTCTTGAAGTTTCGTGATTCCGAAAAGCGGGCATTCCTCAGTTGTACACTAGCTACGAAGCTGTTCAGACATCATAGTGCAAGTACAAATATTGCTGAAGCTTTCAACCGGTTATCTTTGTCGACAACTAGCCTTCAATCGAGTGAGTATTTTCATTTTATGAAATGCTTTTATTTCTAGGAACATTACATTTGTATACCCTTAATTTTGTTAATAGCTTCATTTTCTTACAAAACGGTATCAAGTTTTCTTACAATACTTATTTTTGGGTAGACTTGACTAAAAGACCAGTGGTTCCCAATCTATGGATAATAACCAACAAATGGATAGTTTCGATAAATTGAGTCGGTAATACAAGGCTAAATAAGTGAATTCAAATTGATTATAGAAATTATAGATTTTAGTTTACTTTTCCATGCGCAAATCAAAATTGTATTGTGATTGGCCACATCAACCCCCCAGTGATTTCTCTTCTTAGATTTTTGGTTCACTGATTTTATCATAGATATATGCTACGGTAATGTACCTAACTTAATGATGTGGGTAACACAAACATTAAAGTCATTGAATTGGTAATTTTAGGAAATACTGCCTGCCTTAAGAAATGCATTACTTTTGTAAAGAGAATGTTATCAATGAAGAAAAATGGAATGACATGAAATGAAGTAAAGTTGAGAAAACCAAGCTTATTTATACTTAATAGTTCATAAATGTAAAGCAAGTCGTAGGAATTTAGATTAAGGGTACGAAGCTCATTGCCTAGTGGGATTCTCAGAAAGGAACGGCAGATTAGAGCATCATGATGCGAAGATTATTGGACGATTGTTTGATTGAGTATGATGAATGTTTGTAAAAGAGAGGATCTGAAGAATTGTAGAAGCCATAATATTAAATAGTGGGTGTTCCAGGTACAAAATAATCTTGTTAATTAATATAGACGTAATATTTTATTTGACCGTCATTCTTAATATAGATTTAGCTTGCACAGGTGTACGGTATAGTCATATTTAATCAATTAGGAGAAAGAATTATATTAGAAAATACTATTATATTTGAAACTGACAGGTCATGCCACGACTTCGGTTCCAAGAGAGTTGGCTATCCAACGATCTTTTTAAGGCTTGGCTGGCACGAGTGCCAGATGACACCACCAAAGCTTACTGCCAGGTAAACTAAACTAAAGCACAATTAATTTTTATGATAAACAGATCTGCACAACAATTTACACAAAGGTGACCAATTTTTGTGACGCACGGCACGGTTTTTATCCTCTTCCATTTCAATCTAAATTTAACAGGTTTGCCATAAGACCCTGATGGCTGATATCAGCGGTCTGAAGTACCACCGCAAATCGAGGCAGCATGTTTCCCTGGAGGAGAGGCAGCGAAGATCCAGCCTGAGGCAAGGGAGGGCCACCACCGACGACGAGGGCCAAGTTGGCCAACCAGGCAGCACCGCGGACCAGAAAGGACCATTGACCAGTGCTGTGCAATATGCAACTCTGCTATTTATTCTCTTCCTAGCAGAGCACAACCTGCCGTTCAGGTCATTATCTTATATTGTGTACACTATCTTTATACAAAAAATAGGTCGAGCAAAGCCCATGTAAACTCGCCGCCACAAATATCTACCTTTGTTTTATTTTAAATGATTTTTCAATAAATGTCTTGTAATAACGAATGTTTTTCATTTACCTCCATAGTCTCTGTGATGACATTCTGGAGGTCAACAGGCAAATGTTCCCCGACTCCAGCATTGCAGCACAAATGGCACTCAAGAGAAAGAAGTGCAGCGAAGTCGTGAAAGTCTTGGGGGACTATCTTACAAAGAAATTGGCCATCAAATTACAGAAAAACAAATTCAGTTTGATAATTGATGAAAGTACAGATTGTTCTTCAGATAAAGCATGTGCACTTGTTGTTAAGTATTATGATAAAGAGTCTGCCCAAATTCAGACGGCAATGTTAGACCTGATAAATTTGTATGATGGGAATGAAGGGGCATCTGGGGAATCTCTTTTCAATCTTATTTTAAAGTGTCTTTCAAACCATCAGATTCCCTTGAGCAACATGATCGGATTCGCTGCTGATGGGGCATCTAACATAATGGGCTCTCTGAATAGTGTTACCAGCAGATTGAGAAAACAGGTGCCCGGGATTACAATATTTAGGTGTGTTGCACACAGCATACACTTGTGCAGTAGTGAGGCAGCAAAGACCCTTCCTCGAAAGTGTGAGGATTTAATCAGAAATGTTTATACTTTTTTCAGCCACAGCGCCAAAAGGAAGCACCAATTTAAAGATTTTCAGTTATTTTGTGGCGTCAAACCACACAAAATATTGCATCCATGTGCAACCAGGTGGCTATCCTTGCTTAAAGCTGTTGAAAGAGTTGTAGAACAGTGGCAACCCCTTAAGCTATATTTCAATGACATCAAGTTAGAAGAAAAGTTAGAATCTGTTGACAAGATATGCGAGGCACTTGAGAGTAAGGCTATATATGCATACATACTTTTTCTGAAATACATCTTACCACATTTGAACACTGCCAACTTAATTTTTCAAACAAAAGGCCCAACATTGCACATTGCCCATGATGAAATTTCAAAACTTTATCTACGCCTTCTTAATTTCTTCTGCCTGCCACACGTCTTACAACGACAAAAGCTTAGCGATGTAAATCCTGCAGACCCTTCAATTTTTCTCCCAGTGAACCAGATATACCTGGGTGAGGACATCCACGCACTCTTCCAGAATAGAGAATTTCAAAACCACAGCCTAGTCACCGAGGTCAAGGAAACTTGCAGGGCCTTTTTGATAAAAGTGTGCCTACAAATCAAAAAAAGATTTGATTTGGATAATCTTTTGTGGAGATTGGCAGCCTGTCTACACCCAAAAAATGTTATAAATCCAACTACAAGACTAGATATGCCATCTCTTACGCAGTTGGCCAAAGAAGTGCCCAGGATAAATAATTACAATATGCAGGAGCTTGCTGATCAATGGCGTGATATTGCCTGGGAGACCTTTCCTGATGAGGTAACAGATAAGAAATACCCAATTGAAATTTTTTATCAATATGTGCTGTCTCTGACAGATATTTCTGATAAAGCTAAATATGAAAGCTTTGCACATTTCGCCATGGAAGTTTTAGCCTTGCCAACTTCCAACACTGATGTTGAAAGATTATTTTCAAAGTTTAATCTAATAAAAAGAAAAGAAAGATCTAACCTAAAGCTTGACACAATTAAGTCACTTATTCATTTGCAGGAATACGCTGATGAGATCAGAAAAGAAGTATACGAAGATATGCTTTCATTAGTTTAACACAATCTGTATGTATTTTGTTTGTTATAATTTGAATAAATGTTTCTTTTGTTTAATGTTAAGAAATTCATATTAGAATAATTTTTCAGTTAATTTCGCTTTTGATTGACATATCCCACTCACAATATGTTAGTCTTCCCTAAAAAGACGCTCCATTCTCTTACGTTAAACTAAAAGAAAACGGCGTAAATAGAGATTCCGAAAAATTGCCATCACTGCCTCTGGCAACTGGGACCCAGTCAAGGTACGGTAGGTTTGCGTGGTACCTCCTTCCATTATTACTATTCCTGTCACCATACCAGACAGTTGTTCCTGGCTAGCTCTTGTTACCTAGATGGGTAACGGTAAGAATTGTGTATACTTAGGGATAGGAAGGAGCCTCAGAGGTTACTGGTGCGACCTTGTAGGAAATATACTAGGTTGAATCATATTGTTCAGGTTGTATCATATTATTCATGTTGTATCATAATATTCATGTTGTATCATATTATTCAAGTTAAAATATAGATACTTGTACTTGTAGTGTTTGCTAAATACCCCAATTGACTTAACATGAAATAGATAAAATGTTATAGTACCCTTGTATACAGGAAGGGCTACGTAACAATATATACATTTAATAAAAAGGGAACATGTGTGATACAATTTCACAATACTAAACAACAAATAATCAAACTTCAAGGCACTAAGCCAAAATAAAATCACACATGTTCCCCACCAACAGTTAAATATGATAATATGCATGTGAAGGAAGTTTGCAACAATCTTTATTATCAATAACTCAAATTAAATCAAACCTATTAAGGAAAATAAAACGCAAACTTCCTTCACACATTTTTTTCTTTATTGTGATGTTATTCTTATGTACCTTTGTTCTTGTTTAGCTAGCTAGGGAACTTAATTTAGACTAGAGTTAGGATGACAGACCGTAAAGACAAACAATTAACTATGCAAGTGGGTCCGCCCCACATTTTTAACACTCAACTTCCTTCATTTTCTATACTTTATCTTCTCCTCTTACCCCTCTCCCCATCCCCCTTTACTGTAGTAAAATTCTATTCTGACAGACAGAGATAAGATTGGTTCCGAATGAAGAGGACGCTCCCGCTCCGTTTTTTCACCACGCCAATCTCGTCGTATTCAGCCGCAAATACCCGAGTCTCTAGCTCTGTTTGTCGTGCTGCCGCTGATTTCCGTGAAAGTACTGCTACCCGAGACAATTCCCCCTTCTCTGTGGAATCTCGCTCTGGCAGGATTATGCCCCATATAACTCTCCCGTGTGGTTTTTTAAAATCGCTTTTACGGCGGGAGAGGGGGGAACCCCGACCTGAAGAATTGCTTGGTCTCGCACACACTCGTGCACCCGAGCCTCGTTTTCGTTGACTGCTTGCTAGGTAGACAGGATAGGACATAGCACCAACGCGCTAGTTAACGCCCGTGATCCCCCTCCCCCTTAGATTTCCGCCTTTTTTTCCGCGAAGTTGTTGAGGATTCGATAGGTTTTTTCTCGTTATCAGTGCCGCCATGGCGGACACTGACTCCTGGACCAGCGTGTCGAAGCGTCGTTGCGCTTCAGGTTCAACGGCTCCATCTAGTGACGAAGCTGCTGTCGTGATGGCCCCAGCTAGTACAAAGGGTGGCAAGCTCCCCACCTTCAAGGTCGCACCCTCGGCGGGGTACGACACCGCTTTTGAGATGGTGAGAGCGCTCGAAAGGGACCCTCTCCGCGGTAAGCTTTTGTCCCTCCGTCCCCTCGGCGATGGTAATGTGCTACTGTTACCAAGCACTTACGACGTCGTCGAGGAGCTGGACGGGATAAAGTCGCTCAATGGTAAGCCGGTGAACCTGGAGCGTCTTAACCCGGAAGACCGGCAGCATCGCCTCGTGGTACACGACTACCCGACCACCTACCTGACTGAGGCCATCGAGGATCACAGTCAGGTAATCGCGGCCACGAGGATGCGTCGGTGGGATAAGGCGCCGACACGCCAGGTTCTCATTACGATCAAAGGCGAACCGTTTAGTAAAATTTACCTGGGTTGGTATGGCAAGATGTACGAACGTACATCCCTGATCCTCTCCGTTGCTTCAGGTGTCAGCGCTATGGTCACCACCAGGCGAGGTGCACTGCGAAGCAGCCCAAGTGCGGCACTGAGACTGTTGCCAAATGCCCGAACTGTAGCAAGAAGCACCACGCCTGGAACACCTCATGCGCAGTGCGTAAAGTACAGGCCATTGCCACTAAGGAGAGGACAGAGAAGCGACAGGACTTCATACCTGCCCCCCCCCCCCAGGAACATTTGTATGGGGCAGCAGGAAACACTCTCATACCACAGCATCACCACCACCTACACACAGTGCTCCTGATCTGAACAATCTGGCGCACTTTCCAACACTGAATACAGCTCCCCAAAAAGCCGCGCCCACCTCCAAACCCGTGCCCGCCTCTCAACCTGCGCCCACCTCCAAATCCACACCTGCCTCCAATCCCACCCCTAAAGCCAAACCCACGACCCCCGTACCAACCTCACGAGCACAGGACCGACGGTCCCCTCCACCTCAATATCCGTCCGATGTCATCCCACTCAGGGAGGATGACATCGAGCTGATTGTGACTGGTGTCGTGTCTGCAGTAGCTACGACCTTTGGCGAGAGCGACACAGACAAGATGCTGGAATTGGTGAACAGGGCCGTCAAGAATGTGATCAAGCTCTTGAAAGAGAAGAGGAACCCTAGGCGAAAGGAGAGTACTCCCTCCCCCTCTACCTACTCCTCTCCTGCCTACTCAAAGGATTACAGAGGATTACAAAGGCGGAGCATGCCGATAGGAGACCTTTTGATCCATATCTAGGTCGGATGCGAAAAAAAAGCATATTAATAATAAAATAATAAATAAAAACTATGATGTAAATAACAAATAAAATACATAAATAAATGCATAGGTATAGTTAAATGATAAACAAACAGGTAAATAGTAAATAATAATAAATTGACATAACTAATAATGAATGAAAATCAGACAGACAAATGATAAAAATAAAAAAAATAATAATAATAATATAAGATATATTATAATCATTACAGCATCTTACTTAGGTATTTATCTAAATGATTCTTAAAGCTTCGAACTGAACTACATTGCACTACCTGTGCAGGAAGTTTATTCCATTCATTAACTACACGGTTGGCAAAGTTGTTTCTACCTACTTCCAAATTGAATCTATTTCCGGACAGTTTGAGACCATTGTTTCTTGTCTGATTCTCATTCAATGTAAAAATTTGGTCACTTTTGATGTTGTCAATTCCCTTTAGAATTTTAAAGACCTGTATCAAGTCACCTCTGAGTCTCCGTTTTTTTATGGAAAACAAATTCATATGTTTTAGTTGATTTTCGTATGATTTATTTTTGATATTTGGAATCAGTTTTGTGGCTCGCCGTTGTACTTTTTCCGATGTGTTAATGTCTTTAATGAGATTCGGTGACCATACGGAAACAGCATATTCCTCTTCCACTACCTCTTCCTCTTCCGCAACCTCCTCCTCCCCTTCCACTTCCCCCAAGCCTGCCACACCCGCCTTCACCATTGGGAAATCGACACCCACTTCTTCAAAGCCTAAGAGAGTGTCTTTTGCTAGGCCACAACGCCAATTCGCATTGAGGCTTGAAGACTCCTCTTCTGATGAGGAGGAAAAGGCGTCCACTGTTTCAAAGTCGCAACCCATCTTGTCGTCTGACCGGGGAGGACAAGATGAGACCGTCATGGAAACTGACAGGGAAGACGATCGCCCTGTTCAATAATCACTTGAGGTTGCTACAGTGGAACGTAAAAGGGTTCCCAAGCAAAGGCTCGTATCTCCTTGCGCTTGCGCAAGAGCATGAATACGATATCATGCTTCTCCAGGAGACATTGGTGAGCGACGAGGTGCGATTTCCGGGATATCGCGTCTTCTCTCTCCCTCGCCCACCCGCCAGGTTTTGATTACTATTAAAGGCGAACCATTTTCCCGTATTGACCTGGGGATGTATGGCTGTTATGATGTACAACCGTACATCCCTGATCCTCTCCGTTGTTTTAGATGTCAGCGCTATGGTCATCACCAGGCGAGGTGCTCTGCGAAGCAACCCAAGTGCGGTATTTGCAGCATGCCTCACGCCACCGAGACTTGCCTCAACAAGTTCAAGGCTGGCATTGAGACTGTTGCCAAGTGCCCCAATTGCAGCTAGAAGCACCTCGGCTGGCATACCTCGTGCGCATTGCGTAAAGTTCAGGCCATTGCCTCTAAGGAGAGGACAGAGAAGCGACAGGACTTTATACCTGCCCCCCCAGGAACATTTGTATGGGGCAGCAGGAAGCACTCTCCCACCACAGTACCACAACCACCTACACATAGCGCTCCTGATTTGACCAATCAGGAGCAATTTCCGTCACTCAACCCAGACCCCACACAGACACATTCAGCTCCCAAGAAAGCTAGCGCACCCAAACCCACGTCAACCTCTAAAACCGCACCCACTTCCAAATCCGCACCCACTTCCAAAACCACACCCGCCTCCAAACCCAACTCTAAACCTAAAGCCCAACCCACGCCCCCTGTACCAACCCCACGAGCACAGGACCGACGGTCCCCTCCACCTCAATATCCGTCCGATATCATCCCCCTTAGGGAGGATGATATCGACCTGATTGTGACTGGTGTCGTCGCTGCAGTCGCTACCACCCTTGGAGAGAATGACCCAGACAGGACACTAGTCATCGTGGATAGGGCCGTCAAGAACGTGCTCAAACTCCTTAAAGAGAAGAGGAACCCTAGACGAAAGGAGAGGACTCCCTCCCCCTCTACCTTCTCCTCCCCCGCCTCTTCCACTACCTCTTCCTCCTCCTCCCCTTCCAATTCTCCCGAGCCAGCCAAACCCACTTTCACCATTGGGAAATCGACACCCACAACTTCTAAGACGAGGAGAGTGTCTTCTGCCAAGCCCCAACGCCAATTTGCATTGAGGCTTGAAGACTCCTCTTCTGATGAGGAGGAAAATGCGTCCACTGTTTCAAAGTCGCAACCCATCTTATCGTCTGACCGAGGAGGACAAGATGAGACCGTCATGGAAACTGGCAGGGAAGACGATCGCCCTGTTCAATAATCACTTGAGGTTGCTACAGTGGAACGTAAAAGGGTTCCCCAGCAAAAGCTCGTATCTCCTTGCGCTTGCGCAAGAGCATGAATACGATATCATGCTTCTCCAGGAGACATTGGTGAGCGATGAGATGCGATTTCCGGGATATCGCGTCTTCTCTCCCCCACGCTCAATCACTGCTAGGGGGTGCATGATCTTAGTCAAATCATCCATCCCCTGCAGTGAGATCACGGACCCTGTATCATGTGGGGATGGTGTAGAAGTTCTTGCGGTTCGACTTCATCGGGCCCACGAAACGTACACCATCTACAACATATACAGGGGCCTGAGAGCAGAACTGGACCTTGGAGAAGTGTGTACTCTTGCTGAGGACAGGCTCCTCATCATAGGAGGGGACTTCAACGCCCATCGTGATATTTTGATGTCGTCCCATGGGCCCAATGTCGCTGGGCACCACTTAAGTTCAGTATTAGATGAATGCCCTGACATTGCGTTGTTGAATGATGGAAATCCAACGCACGTGCGAGGTGGACGACTTGATCTGACCTTGGCGACGGCCGCTCTCCTCCCTAGGGTAACCTGGGAGGTGCATCCTATTGTCACTAGCGATCACTTCGGTGTCTCTGTGCACATACGGGATTCACCACCCATACCAGCTGTATTACCTGTTCCCAGGTGGAAGACAGCTTTGGCAAACTGGCCAGTCTTTGAGAGGTCTGTTGAAGAATGGGCAGCGTCCTACGTTCCACTACAGGACGTGGAAACGTTGGAAGCTGACTTTTCTGCAGCCATTCAGGTGGCTGCCAACAGAGCCATCCCAAAGACTCGCCAGTCCCCCACAGAACATAAGAACAGCTGGTATTATACCCCCGAGGTGAGAGAGGCCAACCATCGGGTCAACATGATTAGGCGTGTTTTCCGACGGCGCCGAACTCAGGCCAATTTGGCCAACTTGCGCGCTGCGGTTCATGACGCTCACGTCATAGCTGCAGATGCCAGAAGAGCTAAATTTCTTGAATGGTGTGAGGACTTTAAAGCTCACACCTCCCTAGCAGATCTGTGGTCTAAGCTCCGTAGAGCTACTGGCAGGACTCAACCACGACGCACTCATCATGCCCCTGATGCTGAGGCGAAGCGGCTGGTGCAGGAGTTTGTCTCTCGCTCCAGCAGCACCTCACTCCCGCAGTGTGTTCAAGACACATTGCAAGACCTCCAAGGAGTGAGGCGCCATGGTGTTGAGGACATGATGAGTCGGTCGGATGATACTGACGCTAGCTTTACGCTTCAGGAGCTACGGGTCACGCACAGGACCAGCTCAGACACGGCACCTGGAGAGGACCTCGTGACCTATTCCATGCTGGCCCACCTTGGGCCAGCGGGTGACGAGGCACTTCTAAGGGTGATAAACGCGTCTTGGAGGACTGGCAAGCTACCAACAGCCTGGAAGACGGCAATCATAACGCCAATTCCAAAGCCAACCACACCAAGAAAAGTGGAAACTGCTCTTCCGTCTGCGACTGGAGGACCGTGGTTTCTGGGAAATCAAGACCAATTCCACTCCTGAAGAAAGAAGATGCCGCCATTGCAGCCACCCTGAACCACTACCTCAAGCATTGCCCCGTAACTGCTTTTCTGAGGAGAGGGCCTCCAACAACATCTGAGGGTCTTGTGCGTCGCCTATGCCGCCACCTTAGCGATTACGAACTGCGTCGGCTGGTGGAGTGTCAGCCCCCCCCCCTTTAACTCTTTCAATTAATTGTTTCCACTTGTCCTCCGCTCATACTACGAAGGGTGAATTCACCGAGATGTGCATGCGTATTTCACATAGGCATACACATCCTGTAAATATATGGGTGGGCGTGGCCAAACCACGACCACTCATACATTGAATCACCCCCCCTTTTTCTTATAAATTATGTATGTTATCATTTATATGTTACCATCTATATGCTACACAGTTCACATAGAGAAGGGTGCATTCATTGAGATGTGCATACGTATTGTGAATGTATGAGTGTGTGTGGTTGGGCCCACACACACTCATAAGTCAAATCACCCGCCAAACGGGCTCACACCAAAGCCCGTGGGAGCTTCACTCCCGAATTTTATAGACTAGACTAGTTTCACTCCTCTTCCCCCGCCCCCTCCTCCTCCGCCTCTCTGCCTTCTGTCCGTCAGCTCTATCCCGCCTAACCCTTTCACTCGTCCTTCTCCGCTCCCCCTCCTAACCCACATTCTCACTCTTCCTCTCCTATCCCCCATTCTCACTCTCCTCCCCTGTATCTAGTTGCTCCTCCATCCTTGCCCTCCGCCACCCACCCTCTAATCGTTCCAATTTTTCTTCTCCTCCTCCTCCTCCTCCTCTCACCCCATTCTCCCTTCTTCCTTCCACTACACCTATCACTACTTCTCCCCTTACCACCTTCTTCCTCACGCTAACCCTTACTTCTTCCCTTCTCACTTCTCCACTATCCCTCCTCCCCTATCACTCCCTCCTCTTCCTCTCCCCACCTCTCCCTCCTCCGCCTCCCCAATCACTACCCTTCCGCTTTCCCGCCTACTCATCCTGTTTCGATCCCTCTGTTATCAGCTACAGCAAGAATGGATGAATCCATGCGCTCTTCAGAAACGGGCGATGACGGTGAAGGAGACTGGGTGACTACTGGCCAAAAGAAGAGCAAGAAGAAAGAGCGCGCTATGCGCTCTGGAGATGGGCAGGAGAGACGGGTCCAGACCCCCAGCGAGCAAGCGGTAAGGGCCAAGAGGGCGTCGCCCCCTTTGGTCACAACGGGTTATAAAATTCTAAAGTGCCCAGAAGGCTTCCAGTCTGCCTATGCGCTTTCTCGAGAAATCGAGAAAAGACATAGCAATTGGAATATTACCTTCAAGTACCTGCCGACCGGAGAGATTCTCATCACTCCTAAGGATGAGGCCGCCACTTCTGCCCTTGCCAACCTAAAAGAGGTCAGTGGTAGGAAGGTCAACCTCCAGAGGGTGGAAGGAGCGGAGAAGGGGACGAAGATGGTGTTACAGGGGTGGTCAACTGACAATACCCTTGACGCCATTAGAGGGCATTCACAGGTGATCAATGCAGAAAGATACACCTGGCGGAAAGAGGATACCAGGCAGGTTGTGGTTACCCTCCGGGGGCCCACACTGAGGGAACTGGACCTGGGCATGTGGGGCACGTTCCCACTACGTACCTTTGTGCCGGATCCCCTGAGGTGCTTCCGCTGCCAACAGTATGGGCATCACCAGAGGCACTGCAGGCGCTCGTTTAAGTGTGGCATCTGTAGTGGCCCACACACCACCGACACGTGCATTGCAAAGCATAAGAACAATGAGGAGACGACGGCCAAGTGCCCCAACTGCGGCAAGACCTATCACGCTTGGAGCCTTGCCTGCGGCATCCGCAGACATGTGGCCAAGGCAACAAGAGAGGTGTATAAGGCCAGAGAATACTACATCCCGGCCCCGCCCCGTCCCTCGGTGTGGAAACACCCTCGGCAACCACGGGAACTCCGTCAGCAGCCTCCAACACCGTCGCCTGCGCTAACGGAGGCAGAGTTCCCTGGGCTCCCTCAGCGGTTCCGGTTCCATAACAGAACCAAGGATCGCAGCCCCCCGGCAGAACCTCCTGCCCAAAAGGAGCAGCAACCGGTGCAAGCCCTTTCACGGCTCCTAACCTTTAAAGGTCAGATATCAACAGATATACCATTCACTAAAAATCATCGTATTGCTCGAAAAAGTACTTTTTAAAAGCATACAATTAAAGTTTTTACCTATTACAGAAGAATATATTCAGAAAATTCACTTTTAATTGCGCCTCGCATACCACTTTTCCGAAGTCTAGATATTCATAATAACAATATTGTTTGTTTGGCAACTGTGACGTCACGAACGCGGAATTCCCCGAACCTTTCCCGAAGCGCACGGGCGGAATGTTTCGAATAGCAGACGACGCAATGAAATGAAGACAAAACAGTTTTTTTGCCAAATTTGATAAGATGTAGATGGTGGAATTCTACATCTTATCAAATTTGGCAAAAAACAGTTTTGTCTTCATTTCATTGCGTCGTCTGCTATTCGAAACATTCCGACCGTGCGCTTAGGGAAAGGTTCGGAGGAATTCCGCGTTCGTGACGTCACAGTTGCCAAACAAACAATATTGTTATTCTGAATATCTAGACTTCGGAAAAGTGGTATGCGTGGCGCAATTAAAAGTGAATTTTCTGATAAATTCTTCTGTAATAGGTAAAAACTTTATTTGTATGCTTTTAAAAAGTACTTTTTCGATGATTTTTAGTGAATGGTATATCTGTTGATATCTGACCTTTATGGATGACGAACTGATGCACTTCGTCATGGTCGCCGCGGCTGCGCTGGCCCGCCACCTCGGGAACTCGGAGGACCAGGTCAGGGAAGCTACGAGCTTCCTCAAGGACATAGCACAGGCGATGGTCTCCATCAAGAAGTGCTCACCTGCCACCAAGCCCTCCATGTCTCCATCCGCTGCACCAGGTACCACCCAAGTGACCAAAAACTCTCCAATGACCCCATCTCCTTCGCGGCCTCCCCTAGTGCCCTCGACCAGTGTCCAGACACACGAGGAGGATCCAGCGCCCTCCCCAGTATGCACAGAGCCACCGACGTCTGACGAGCCGGTCCGAAAAGGCAAAGCAGGTACCAAGAGTACCGCAGGAGCCGCGGTCAAGACTGCATTGACTGAGGGCCCAGTCAGAGTCCAGCGGTATCAGAGGAGGCGAGAGGTTACCCTCTCTAAGGCAGGTGGCGCAGCGTTTGTGGCTGGATTCCCTGACGTATCTATGGGAAACGAAGGGATGGATACGGACACTGACAGCGAGGGCTCTTCTTCGCCGTCAAGCCCGTCATCATCATCAGCGGAATCATCAGAAGACAACGAGCACCATGGATAGATTGCCCACAGTGCGCTCGACCACCCGGACTGTTCGCTTCCTCCAATAGAACATCCTCGGATTCAGAGCGAAAGTCACTTCTGCAAGCCATCATACGGCAGGAGGAAAAGCAGGCCATCCTCCTGCAGGAGATCCTGGTGGGAGAGGAAGAGATCAGGATCTCTGGATACCACGTGTTCGTGTCACCCCAAACGGACACAGAGGTTGTATGAACCTTGTCCATGCGTCCATCCCATGTTCAAGAGTAGACCCACCAATAGAATGTGGGGAAGACGTGGAGGTGCTCGCAGCTCAACTTCACTTCCCCCAACAAACGGTCCATGTGTATGACATTTACAAGGCCCCTGGGCATGGACACTTGGACCTGGGGGAAGTATGCACCATCACGGAGGACGAGCAGTACATCCTCGCAGGGGATTTTAATGCGCACCACCCCATTCTTCACTCCGTGTCGCCTGCAAACTCATCCGGGCGACACATTGAAGAAATCTTGAACACCAACCCGGGTGTGGTCCTACTGAACGACGGGTCGCCGACGCATGTACGACATGGTAGGCTCGATCTCTCCTTCGTCTCCTCCTCATTGCTGCATCGGATGTCGTGGAGCATCAACGACACAGCTACGAGTGATCATTTTCGAATAGACATGTCGCTCACCGTAGCCCCGCCACCTCCAGTGGTCCAGAGAATAGGAAGGTGGAACCCGCGCAAGGCCAATTGGACGTTGTTCAAGGACAGAGTGGCTCGCGTGGTCGTCACCGACGCTCTGGCCATGGGTGAGCTGGATGATGCGGAGGCCTCACTGGTCTCTGCTATTCATACAGCGGCAGAGGAGGCAATACCTAAGACCGCCCTCAACAGGAGGAGACATCGTGATGGTTGGTACTACAACCAGGAGATCAAGGATGCCAACCACGGGGTCAACCGTCTATGAAAGATCCTGCGTAGACACCACAACCATGCTAACCTGGCCAACCTCCGGAGTGCCGTCGAAGAGGACAAGGAGACAGCTCGACGTGTGCGTAGCGACAAGTGGCTGGAATGGTGGCAAAGCTTTAGCGAGTCCACCATGCTAAAGGAACTGTGGAGGAAACTCCACATAGCGACCAGCCGTACCCCACCACGGCGCGCTCCCCGTGCACCACAGTGCGAGGCAGAAAATTTGGCGCAAGAATTTGCCAGACGCATGCACACAGCCACGCTACCCGCCGAGCTACAGCAGAGGCAGGCCATTCTACGTGAACCAACAGAGGCCAGGGTACAAGCTGCCATGGGGTCTCCGGGTGACATGGACACGCCATTCACCATCCATGAGCTGCAAGCTTCACGTAAGAGATCCTCCGACACTGCTCCGGGGAGCACACCTGGGGGATGCTGGAGAAGAAGCACTCCTCCAGGTGGTAAACAGCAGTTGGTCCTGTGGAAGACTTCCGTCCAACTGGAAGAGGGCCGACATTGTGCCTATCCCCAAGCCCAGGGAGCCCGGAAAGTATCGTCCTATCTCCCTGACGAGCTGCCTGGGGAAGACCATGGAAAAGATGGTTCTCCAAAGACTTTTGTGGAAACTGGGACCACCACAAGAGAACCTCTATGGCTTCACCAAAGGGGTGGGCACGGCTCAGTGCATCGCAACGCTCTTGAGCCATGTGGAGCAACGTCACGCCATGGTCGTCTTCTTTGACTTAGAGAAGGCATTTGAGCTTGCCAGTCCCGCTGCAATTTTTGACAGTCTGGCTGCCAGAGGAGTACAGGGGAAACTGTTACAGTGGATAGCGGACTACCTCTCCAATATAACTGGAGTGGAATCCTGCTATCACCCCCTGGAAAATGGTACACCCCAGGGTGGGGTTCTTAGTCCCACCCTGTTTAACGTGCTGATGGCGGAATTAATAGCCACCCCTCTACCTACAGGATGCCGCCTCCTATCGTACGCAGACGATGTCGCGCTGGTGGTAGTAGGCAGAGGGACCAAGGCCAAGAGGACGCAAATGTGCCTCGACCGCATTTCCTCCAAATGCGAAGAGCTTGGCCTCAAGATCTCGCCACCAAAGACTAAAGCCAAGTGTTTTGGCACTAGCGTGACGCCGAGGGACTGGCTCCTGCTGCAGGGACATGAGGTAGAGTGGGTCAGCACGCACATGTACCTTGGCGTCTGGCTTGACTCCAAGTTGTCCTTCCAGACTGAAGTGTCCTACATCCGGGAAAGGGCCCTCAGCCGGATTAACATATTGAAGTCCTTGGCGACCGGAGAGGCAGGTGCCAACAGCGCTGTCCTCCGGACATTCTACGTCAGCGCAATTCGACCGGTGATAGACTATGCCAGCAGTGCTCTGGCTGGTCTATCCGAAACACGGTTGGCTGGCTTGAGACAGTACAGAACCAGGCGCTGCGCGTAATACTGGGCGCGCCGCACTGGACTCTAGTCGCCAATATGCAGCAAGAAGCGTGACTGTTGCCTGTCAGTGCGAGGATCTCAGGACTGGTGGTAGCCTTCGCCATAAGAGTCATTCAGAGATCGCAGTTGTGCACACAATTGGGATACCAATTTCTTGATCCTTGGTATCTCTTTTCTAGGCGCCATGACCTTTACGCTTCTGGCAAAGATGTTCTTACAAACCTCATAGTGGGAGTTTGTAATGAATTAGCTCCTTTTTTAGGGTAGAAGCCCAAAGGGAAGGGGAAATAGAATGTACTTGGGAAAACAGTGTATAGCATTAATGTAGAACAATGTGCCAATATAGGACAAAATATAATTTTAGGATACAATGTCGCTAGAGGACGAAATGTCACATTAGGATGTAATGTCATAGGACAAAATGTCGCAATGGGATGTAATGACAGTGGAGGACAAAAGATCACGATGGGAAGTAATGATAGTGAACAAAATATCACGATAGGATGTAATGATAATGGAGAAAATATCACGGTAGGATATGTCAGTGAAGGACAAAATATAATTTTAGAAAGGGATACCGGACAGAATGTCAATGAAGGCCAAAATATCATGATAGGATGTAATGTCTCTAGAGGACGAAATGTCACATTAGGATGTAATGTCATAGGACAAAATGTCGCAATGGGATATAATGACAGTGGAGGACAAAAGATCACGATGGGAAGTAATGATAGTGGAGAGCAAAATATCACGATAGGATGTAATGATAATGTAGGAGAAAATATCACGGTAGGATATAATGTCAGTGATAGTGAAGAATATAATATCACGATAGGATGTAATGATAATATAGGAGAAAATATCACGGTAGGATATAATGTCAGTGAAGGACAAAATATAATTTTAGGAAGGGATCCCGGACAGAATGTCAATGAAGGCCAAAATATCATGATAGGATGTAATGTCGCTAGAGGACGAAATGTCACATTAGGATGTAATGTCATAGGACAAAATATCGCAATGGGATGTAATGACAGTGGAAGACAAAAGATCACGATGGGAAGGAATGATAGTGGAGAACAAAATATCACGATAGGATGTAATGATAATGGAGGAGAAAATATCACGGTAGGATATAATGTCAGTGAAGGACAAAATATAATTTTAGAAAGGGATACCGGACAGAATGTCAATGAAGTCCAAAATATCAAGATAGGATGTAATGTCAGTGGAAGACAAAAGATCACGATGGGATGTAATTATAGTGGAGGAAAAAATATCATGTACTTTAATGCTCGTAGTATTTGGAACAAATTTCAAGAAATACAGGTGTATGTCAAAAGCGAAAATCCCGATATGATAGGAATAACTGAGACATGGTTAAATGGTACAGAGTTCGAAGCCGAATTTAATATTGCAGGATTTAAACACTTTCATCAGGATAGAAACCACAATGTTCATGCTTGTGTTTTAGAGAAAGTGAAACAGGATGCATATGATAGTTTGTGGGTTGAGTTAACCCAAACAAATGGACAAAAAATGAATATAGGTGTAATATATAGGCCAAAGACATTATCATTAGCAGACGACAAACTGTTATTTCAAGAACTGTCTAGTTTCTGCAACCGGGATTTATTGATAATGGGTGATTTCAATTTTACCGACATTGATTGGATGACCCTTGAACATGGCCATATAGGTAGTCGCTTGATTGATTTTCTTGGTGACAATTACTTAATTCAGCATGTAAAAGAGCCCACAAGATATGGAAACTTACTCGATCTTTTGATCACTAGCCGCGAAAGCATGGTAACTGATGTAGAAGTCGGTGAATCTGTTGCAAATAGCGATCACAACTTAGTTAGATTCAAACTCCTAAAGAATTTTAGAATAGATACTTGTGTTTCTAAAATACCCGATTTCAGTAAAGCTCAGTTCATAGGACTACATCAGGAGCTTCATCTTACAGATTGGGAGGCAAAATTAAACGAAAGACCTGTAGATCAGATGTGGGAAATATTTCAAAATACGTTCACTAAGACGATTCAAACGTACATTCCTTTTAAGGACAGACGTCCCCCAAATCAAGCTCGCCCAAAGTGGCTCGACAAAGAAACAGAAAAAAGTATTGCTAAAAAGAGACAGGCTTATAAGAAATATAAGTGCTCGGGTGCATCTAATGACTATGAAAATTATGTATCAATACAGAGAGATTTAAAAAAGACAATAATATGATTTTTTTTTCGCATCCGACCTAGATATGGATCAAAAGGTCTCCTGTCGGCATGCTCCGCCTTTGTAATCCTTTGTAGTGCTTACCGCCCAATCAGCCTGACAAGCTGCATGGGGAAGACAGCGGAGAGGATGGTGCTAAACAGGCTGCTGTGGAAACTGGGCCCAATGCGTGAGCATGTACATGCTTACTGCAAGGGCACTGGCAGAGCAAACAGTATAGCAACATTCCTCAATGCTGTTGGTGGCACACCGTCCATCGTGGTCTTTTTGGATTTGAAAAAGGCCTTTGAACTGGCCAGTCCACTTGTGTGGTATAAGACACCCTTGCTCGCAAGGGTGTAAAAGGCAAGCTGCTTTCTTGGATTGCTGACTATCTCAGTCACCGGTCTGCAAAAGTACGCTTTCAGAGTCACATATCAGAGGCCAGAATGCTGGAGAATGGCACTCCACAGGGGGGGGGGGGGGGTCCTCAGCCCCACCCTGTTCAATGTGCTTGTCTCCAACATTCTGGAACTATCTCTACCACATGGGTGCAAGGTCATCTGCTATGCAGATGATATTGCGCTCATAATTACTGGGAAACGGCAGTGCTTCAGCAGGGTCCAGCGTTGCTTACGCACTGTGGCGACCGAATGTTGCAGGTTAGGGTTAAAGATCTCCCCTACAAAATCGAAGGCCATGGCACTAGGACTCTGGAAAGAAGGGGAGCACCTCACCATCCAGGACCTTAGGCTGGACTGGGTTCACCAGTTTCAGTACCTGGGGGTCTGGATTGATGGGAGGCTCACCTTTCAGAAGGAACTAGCCTATCTCAAGGAGAGACTGAAGCAAAAAACCACAGTTATGAGAGCAATGACGGGGAAGGCACTCGGTGCCACGCATCAGGTCCTTCGCACATTCTATGTGCAAGCAGTCCGCAGCATAGTGGACTACGCTGCCCCAGCTCTCATAAATGTGGCGACTGCCAAGCTTGAAGACCTGGAGCCTTGCCAAAATGCCGCAGCAAAGATTATTCTGGGAGCTTAACCTTGGACCAAGATTGTTAACCTCCAGATGGAGGCTTCATTGCCTTCATTAACATCACGGGTCAGAAGGCTGGAGGTCGACTTTCTTGTCAAGATAGTCCAGAGCCCCAGGATATCTGAGCTGAGTCAGAGCCTTGTGATAGCTCTGGGACGGGTGGATACTCTTATCCACTCCGATACCTGGCTATCACAGGCGGCTGGGCTCCTGGACTCCTTCAGGCTCACCAGCGCTCTCCTTGAGAAGGGTAGGGACTCTCCACACCCAGAGTTCAAGTCCCCACCACCATGGCTGTCAATACCGGCAACCTTCGTTGTCACAAAGCTTCCCAGTAAGAAGAAGTTATGTGATCAGGAAAGAGTACGAGCGCAGGCCCTACAAGGCATCCGCGCACGGTCGGAACCTGGAATGGCGGTCTATTATACGGATGGCTCCGTAGACCCCAACAAGCCCCGTAGTGCGGGGGCTGCCTTCGTGACGGATGGTTTGACCTTCGGCAGGAGAGTATCTGATCATGCGTCCACTCTCCAAGCTGAGGCCATAGCGGTCCAAGGAGCGTTAGAGCATACTCTGATATCTCGAGCTGGTCCTGTGGTGATCCACACGAATTCACGGTCGCTGCTAGGCAGCTTGGAATCGACACAGCCCAGCGACAATGTACGCCTGTAGCAACGTCACGCTTTAATCCATTTTCTTTAATTATGCATAGCATATGTATTATTTCGTGTACAAACTATTATGCTAATATGTAATGAGTATCCGTTCTGTAGTACCAGTAACGATGTAAAAATGTGTATTAGTGTATATATCAATACTCTATGTAATGCCAATTGTGTTTTGTAATGCAGCATTCTCCTAATTAATATAAATGTCCTCTTTGAGTTTGCACTGCAAGTCAGCAGTCTCATCCGATTACACTTTCGTTTTGTTACCAATAATTAAGTCATTAGAAGCTATATGTTTCTTTAATCCTACAAGCTAGGATGACTTCACTTCTCAAGTAGTGCACTCTTTGCACTACAGTTGGTGACCTTCCGGAGTGTGGGACTACATTAGCAGCCGCCGCCGCAGACGCCTTCCACTGGACTCCGACGTAGCAGCCGCCGCCTGCCCTGCCCTGCCCTGCCCTGTGGACCGGACTTCTCACCGTCGCCGGCCCAGCCCAGCCCAGCCCTGCCCACTGGAGCGGACCTGCTTGGAGTGGATCTGCCGCACCCCCCTGCCTGGTGTGGAGCCGCCGCCTCCCCCTGCCCGCCGAGGACCAGCCGCCATGGACCTGCACTGCTGCCGCTGTAGCCGCCGCCGCCATGGTCCCTGCTGCCGCTCCGGACGCAGCCGCCTTGCTGCCGCTCCAGCCGCCGCCGCCGCCGTGATCCTGTTCTGCCACGCTGCCGCTCCAGACGCCGCCGTGGTCCAGTCCTGCCCTGCTGCCGCTCCAGCCGCCGCCGATGTCTACCCTTGCCCAGCCGCCATTGCAGTCACCGCCGCAGCACCAGCCTGCCGCTGCACCCACAACAGCCGCGCCGCAGCCGCCAAGGATTGCCCAGCCGCCATCGCAGTCACCGCCGCAGCACCAGCCTGCCGCTGCACCCACAACAGCCGCGCCGCAGCCGCCATCGCAGTCACCGCCGCAGCACCAGCCTGCCGCTGCACCCACAACTGCCGCACAGCAGCCGCCAAGGATTGCCCAACCACCCCCGCAGTCATCTCCGCCTCGCGCGCCCCTGCCCAGCAGCTGGGAACTGCTCAGCCGCCTCCGCCGCAGAAGACCGCTCCTCCCTAACCGCCCCCCGCAGTCACCTCCGCCTCACGCGTCCCTGCCCAGCCACAGAGAACTGCTCAGGCGCCTCCGTCGCAGAGGACGCCCCTGCCCAACCGCCCCCCGCTGTCACCTCCGCCATAGCTGCCGAGCACTGCACAGCTTCCGCCGCAGGGAACCGTCCCTGCCCAGCCGCAGCATCAACCTTCGCCTTCCGCCACTGTGGCCCACTCCTGTCGCCCAGCCGCAGCCACCGCAAACCTGCCATGCCGCAGTTGAACTGGACCAACCCCAGTCGCTCCCCTTAGTCAACGCCCTGTGCCCACCCTATTCAACACAGCCGCCAGTCCCGGGCCGCCCTGCCCTGCTGACAATGCTGTCTCTAGCCGCCACCGCCACTTCCAGCTGTCATTGTCCCTGCGGCCTGTCGCGGAATGCCCGCTGTGTTGCAGCTACAAATCTCACACCTGATGCCGCCCTGACTTGCTACTAACGCAGTCTCCAGCCGCTGCGAGCTGTCGTACTCGCCCACGCATATGCGCTCGCACCTGCTATGTCGGTGACTCGCTCCTGCAGACAGCTCGTCACGCCTCGAGACTGAGTGATCGTTCCTCATCCTTCGTCACTAGGGGGGAATTATGTAGCAACGTCACGCCTTAATCCATTTTCTTTAATTATGCATAGCAAATGTACTATTTCGTGTACAAACTATTATGCTAATATGTAATGAGTATCCGTTCTGTAGTACCAGTAACGATGTAAAAAAGTGTGTATTAGTGTATATATCAATACTCTATGTAATGCCAATTTGTTTTGTAATGCAGCATTCTCCTAATTAATATAAATGTCCTCTTTGAGTTTGCACTGCAAGTCAGCAGTCTCATCCGATTACACTTTCGTTTTGTTACCAATAATTAAGTCATTAGAAACTATATGTTTCTTTAATCCTACAAGCTAGGATGACTCACTTCCCAAGTAGTGCACTCTTTGCACTACACGCCTACTGACCTCCATCCTAGCACTCCTGCTAAAGCTGCATCAGCAAGGCAGGAGTGTTACGCTCAACTGGGTGCCGAGCCACGTGGGCTTCCCAGGTAACGAGCTAGCCGACGCCGCAGCAGAAGCGGCGCGCAAAAGACCCGAGGTCGATGTTGTCGTCCCTCTTAGCAGAAATCAGTTGCGCATACGCACCAGGGCTCTTAATCAGGTACAACGGTTCCTTCAGCACAGACTGGAGGCAGAGGTGTCAGAGAGGGCGAGGTGGTACAGGGCAGTCAAGGACTACGAGCCCCTTGTATTTCCTCGCTCCACACCTAGAAAAGTGGAAACTCTGCTCTTCCGTCTGCGACTGGAGGACCGTTGTTTCTGGCAAATAAATATCAACTCCACGGCAGGAGAAAGAAGATACCAACACTGCAGCCACCCAGAAGCCACCTTAGACCACTACATCAAGAATTGCCCCGCAACTGCTTTTCTGAGGAGAGGGCCTCCGACAACATCTTAGGGTCTTGTGCGCCGCCTATGCCGCCACTTAAGTGATTTCGATCTGCATCGGCTGATGGAGTGTCAGCCCCCCACCCCCATAAATTAAAATTTATTTTCACTTGTATACACTATACAACACACCAAACACCGATCATTACGAAGGGTGCATTCACCGGGATGTGCATGCGCATTTCACATACGCATGCACATCTAGTGAATGTATGAGTGGGTGTGGCTAAACCCGCACTCACTCATAAGTCAATCACCCTCCAAACGGGCTCACTTAAAAGGCCGTGGGAATATATATATATATATTTTTTTTTTCCCGAACTAAACAGAGACAGGGCTCAGAGCGGTTGGCGGAGGGAGGCGATGGACCATTCACAACGCAGGGATTGGGTTCTCGTTCGCCTGCGACCGCTCTTGCCAACTACGGCTGCCCACTATGTCTGATTTAAAAGGAAAATTTCCAAAGGCTGACTCGGACTGGACTGATTGAACCAAGTGCTGAAGAGGTAACAACACGCTCGCTCCGCTCCGCTGTACCTCCATCAAGAATTCCTCCCATCAAGATCTCCCCAACCATCAACGCTGGCCTACATCCACTGTTGCTTATGCGGCACAGGTAGATATAATATTGTGACACCACAACCGTCCCCCTCCCTTCTCTACCATCCTTTATTTTCTTTTACTTTTTAAATCTCTTTACTTGCCGCCATCATTCCCCACATGAAAACAACATAAAACACTTACACCATGAGTGCTAAAGTCCGCCTACGGGCGGCTACAAATACGAAACCAACATACGAAAAAACATTAACAACGCTATGTAAGATGGAGATCCCAGTGACTCGACTAACGGAAACGGCTGACGGCTACGTAGTATTTGCCCTAACTGAAAAACACCTCCTGCCCATTTTACCCCAAAGAAGAACTCGCCCCTGCAAGAAGTTGGACTGGCCCCGATCCTGACTCATCAACACATAGCTCAACGCTCCGTCTTCTGCCGCGGAATCCAGCCTTGGATTGGAGATCGTACGGCGGAAGAAATCCAGAGAGAAATACTTCAAAAGCACACCTTCATCACCACCGCCAACGTCACCAAGATCGGAAACAAAAACAGGATTTTCAAGATCACTTTCGGGACTACGGAGGAAGCCGACGCGACTCTCTCCCAAGGGTTGCGTCTCTTCAACCTCGTTGTTCCCCCAGGCAACATCAGACGTGAGGAATACGTAGCGGTGCAGCAATGCTGCCGCTGCTATTCCTACTCTCACAATTCAAGAACATGCACGAAGAAGACCTCTGTTTGTTCAAAGTGTGCTGAGGAAGGACACGACCAACTTCAGGTGCATCAACTGCTCGGGCAATCACGTGGCCGTCGCCCGCTCCTGCCCCGAATGGAAGAAAGCCGCAAGAAGCCAACAGACCCCCACACCATCAACAACCACAACCGTCTCATACGCCTCAGTCACCAGGAACGACGCTCCTACCACAACACCACCCACACCCACTCATATTCACTTTTCCACTACTGCCCAACTACAAATGGTGGGCATCATTTACCAAGCCCACCTACACAACATTCAATACCCAGGTTCTTGGAAAAAAAAAAAAAAAAAAAAAATTATGCTCACTGAACAGCCTACTCACAGTAAATCTAGGCGCCAACCCCGACTCCTCTGCCTTATTAGGCATTCACTTCTCCTCCAACACCCCCTCCGCCCCCACCACCACAACTCCCCCTTCCGCTTCCAACTCCAACATCTCAACCGCTACCCCCTCCACCTCAACCACTACAATATCCAAGAACAACTCCACCGCCTCAACCACAAGCACTTCCCCGTCGGAATCAGTCCCCAAGGACTCGGCACTCCTCCTCTTCCAGTTCCTCCTCCAGTTCTTCCTCCTCTCCAACAGACTCCACCTCAGACAAGGACCAGACTGATGACGACGTTCCAAGTATTACAGTTTACATACCTGGATACCCCTCCAACAGGCAACACCAAACAAAAAGACATATTAAAACAAATAGAAAAAAAAAAAAACGGATACAAAACACACAATTTTAATGACCCTGACACAAAAACTATACGACGACTGGAAACAGAACAATCACACACCACAAATACATTTCGAAGTCATTAGTCGAGAGCAATTTGACCAGCTCCCCCCCGTACACACACAAACCAACACACGACGCAACAAGAAGAAATAAAACACACGTAACCATGCACAGCACCCTCACCATCCTCCAACACAACGTCTTGGCTTGGCGGCCGAGACGTTTCGAGCTCATCAATACGTACAAGCACATTAACGCAGACATCATTACGAACGCACACGGATGTTCTACAGAACATCCGATCAAAATTCCCGGTTACCACACATACACGAAAGATACACATGCAGAAACACACGCTGGCGTCAGCATATCAATACAAACACGCATTAAACATACACTCATAGACAATTTCTTCTCTGACACACTAGCCATCACCATAGAAACAACACTAGGTCCCACCACCATTGCCACTACATATATTCCCCCCAGAAGGAATATTTTCACATACCCAGACTTCATAAGACTCGCCACATTTAACCATCCCACGTACATTCTGGGCGACCTGAACGCACGTCACCACACGCTGGGTCACTCAGCTTCTAATCCCTCCGGCAGAGGACTGGACTACCTGGCCAGGAATCTCGCCGTAAGGGTGTTGGGACCTGAGTTTCCCACATACATCAAAGAACCAAACACGGCCATTACACCAGATATAATTCTTGCAAACAAACACGCAGCACACAATCACTACATCAAGCCTGGCACACAAACAACGACCACATACCCGTCATTCTAACCATATCCACAAATCCGATACAGATACCCATTACATGCAGATACTCACACAAAAAAGCTCGTTGGGACAGATACGAACACCACCACAAACAATCCCGACCGTTAGACCTGGAGGGAGCCGAGAAGGAGGACATTGACCTTGCCATCACTTACACGGAACAAGCCATACTCAGGGCAGCAAATCTCACAATACCAAAAATAGCACACAGAACTCTCATCCACCCACCAATAAACTACAGAATACACCGTCTCCTTATTCAAGCGAGACATATTCACGAATACATGACACGACACGGATGCTATTCCCACCACACACGAAGACTTAATCAAATCAGACACATTTTACGCGAACATTACGCCACTCAAGCAGCCCTGAGTTGGCAACAACAGATAGACCGCATGGACCTTAGCACTGACCCGGCAGCCTTCTGGCGGTCGGTCAGGAAGCTCTCCGGCGGAAGCAAGACACGACACACACCATACATCACAGACAAAAATGGCATCAGACACCACGACGTCGAAGACAAAGAACTCGCTCTACGTCAACACTGGCAGACAATCCTGACTATTTCCTCAGAGGAAAATCAGGATTTTGATCAAAACCACGAAGACGACATAACGAGGGACATGCGACAACACACATCCATCACCTCCCCCCTCCCCCACGCCCTCATATCCCGCCTTCCTGTGAAAGGCTGTGCAAGTAGTCACTGTCTCGGAGGTTAAGAGTGCATTGTCTCTAATGCGCAATAAAACTACGGGCAGGACTCACATATCTAAGCCTATGCTCGCTAATGCCCCTAATATAATAATACGTAACTTAGCGGAAATATACAGTGCCGCACTTGCTCTAGGATACTTCCCCGACGCATTCAAATCGGCGGTTATGATTTTTATTCCCAAAACATGCACAAACATACACTCCATCACCAACCTCCGCCCCATATCACTGCTAGAAATACATGGGAAGGAATTTTAAATAATCCTTACCCGACGCCTCCAAACACACATTAGAACGAACAACATACTGCTTCCTAACCAACATGGCTTTCGATCCTTACACGGCACAGACACAGCACTTGCCACAACATACCAGACGATTGCTGCTGCTAAAGCCCGCAAAATGCAGGTTAATATGGTTTTGAGGGACGTGAGCAAAGCCTTCGACAAGGTATGGTGGCTCTGGTTGAAACACAAACTGATACAGATGAACAAACAAGCACCCAACATTCACACGAATACTTTGTGATTTCATTACAGACCGAACTGCTTGCATACGTATACAAAACCACTATGGGCCATACTTCGCTCCACTCTGTGGAGTACCGCAGGGAGACGTATTAAGCCTAACACTCTACAACATTTACTTAAAAGACCTCCCTTCACCACATCCACACTATCAGAACATAATATACGCAGATGACATCACAAACATTATAACATATACTGGCCGCTCGGAGCGTATGCTTGCGTTAACGACTGCGAAAGCAGTCGAGCAAGTAAATGCATACGAGCGGAAACACAAAATACGAACAAACACAGACAAATTTAAACTCATCCCCATACAGGGACGTAGGCGTGAACCCGTCGTCATTGACGGGGCTCCGCGCAATTACGCAGATAAGGGCAAGATACTTGGCTGGACGATTACCACCAATGGTGGGGCGGCCCATGTACACGACAGGAAGGTGCTTGCATCTCTCGGCCTACAACGGCTGCAGAGATTCAAAAACCTCTCTGTTAAGTACAAGAAAACCCTGTATCTCGCACTTATAAGGAGCACACTTACGTACCCGATAATACCGTTACACACAATACCAAAGACAAGCGTGCAAACATTACAAGCGGTTCAAAACAAAGCACTAAAATTCATTACAAACAAGCACTACCCTGACATAAAAACTGCATAAGTACTACACGAGGAAGCTGACATTCAACCACTAAACATTTACCTACACGAGCGTGCCTCCCGTATATGGGAGCTCATACAAATCAACACTGAAACTACACGTTCACTCACAGACAACACACTCCCACTACATGTGGAACACACTAGATTGCCGCTGAGTTTCGAAAGAACACAAAGCGGTGATCTACCCACTCCACAATACACAATATATACGTAGTAGAATCTTGACCGAGGGAAGTATAAATCCCCCCTTTTTTCTAGACGTAAACATACCCTCCCTTTTTCATGAATAACAAAAGTGAGCATAGGCACATATCAACACACATAAATATTCAAAAGTTAGAGTTAAGTTTTGTAGATTTAAGTCATTAGATTTAAGTTTATGTTGGATAGGTGCAACATGTTTTCCCTCGGCGCCACGTCTATAACTAGTTGCGCGGGCATTACACACACTCATTCGGAAAAGATAATTCACCTTGCATGGACATCCCCGCTGCGTTGTCTCACCTCGTGAATCTCGAAGTTCTCAGCCGCAATTACCCTAGTCACTACCTCTGATTGTCGTGCTGCCGTTACTTTTGCGAAGCCCTGCTACCCGAGCCAATTCCCCCTTATTTGCGGAATCTCGCTCTGGCGGGTAATGCCCCATATAACTCCCTGCGCGATTAGCGTAGCCCTTGCGGTTCTTTAAATCGCTTTTACGGCGGGAGAGGGGGGAACCCCTTACATTAAGAAAGCCCGGTCTCGCACAATCTCGTGCACCTGAGCCTCGTTATTCGTTAACTGCTTACAGATAAACAGGATACGACACAGTACGAACGCGCTAGGTAACGCCCGCGATCCCCCGCCCTTAGATTACGATTTTTTTTCTTTCCGTTCACTCTTAAGTTGTTGAGGATACATAGATTTTTTACGCGTTAGCATATCAGTGCCGCCATGGCGGCGTCTGATACCGTCACTGGCGTGGTGAAGCGTAGGCGCTGCGCTCCAGGATCAGAGCCTCCATCTGATGATGAGGCTGCTGTGGTGATGGCCCCTCTTCACAGCAAGGGTGGCAAGGTCCCCACTTTCAAGGTCGTACCCTCAGCAGGGTACGACACAGCTTTTGAGGTGGTACGAGCTCTTGAGAGGGGTCCCCTCCATGGTAAACTGGCTTCCCTCCGACCCCTCGGCGACGGTAACTTGCTGCTGTTACCGAGCAGTTACCAGCTTGTCGAGGAGCTCGAGGCAGTCACTTCATTGAATGGACAGCCTCTGACCCTGGAGCGACTTAATCCCGAGGATAAGCGGCAAAGACTCGTGGTGCACAATTACCCGACCTCATACATGACTGAGGCCATTGAGGACCATCCTCAGGTGATTGGGGCCATGAGAATGCGTCGCTGGGATAAGACGCCCACCCGCCAGGTTTTGATCACTATTAAAGGCGAACCATTTTCCCGTATTGACCTGGGGATGTATGGCTGTTATGATGTACAACCGTACATCCCTGATCCTCTCCGTTGTTTTAGATGTCAGCGCTATGGTCATCACCAGGCGAGGTGCTCTGCGAAGCAACCCAAGTGCGGTATTTGCAGCATGCCTCACGCCACCGAGACTTGCCTCAACAAGTTCAAGGCTGGCATTGAGACTGTTGCCAAGTGCCCCAATTGCAGCTAGAAGCACCTCGGCTGGCATACCTCGTGCGCATTGCGTAAAGTTCAGGCCATTGCCTCTAAGGAGAGGACAGAGAAGCGACAGGACTTCATACCTGCCCCCCCAGGAACATTTGTATGGGGCAGCAGGAAGCACTCTCCCACCACAGTACCACAACCACCTACACATAGCGCTCCTGATTTGAACAATCAGGAGCAATTTCCGTCACTCAACCCAGACCCCACACAGACACAACCAGCTCCCAAGAAAGCTAGCGCACCCAAACCCACGTCAACCTCTAAAACCGCACCCACTTCCAAATCCGCACCCACTTCCAAAACCACACCCGCCTCCAAACCCAACTCTAAACCTAAAGCCCAACCCACGCCCCCTGTACCAACCCCACGAGCACAGGACCGACGGTCCCCTCCACCTCAATATCCGTCCGATATCATCCCCCTTAGGGAGGATGATATCGACCTGATTGTGACTGGTGTCGTCGCTGCAGTCGCTACCACCCTTGGAGAGAATGACCCAGACAGGACACTAGTCATCGTGGATAGGGCCGTCAAGAACGTGCTCAAACTCCTTAAAGAGAAGAGGAACCCTAGACGAAAGGAGAGGACTCCCTCCCCCTCTACCTCCTCCTCCCCCGCCTCTTCCACTACCTCTTCCTCAATCTCCTCCTCCTCCTCCCCTTCCAATTCCCCCGAGCCAGCCAAACCCACTTTCACCATTGGGAAATCGACATCCACAACTTCTAAGACGAGGAGAGTGTCTTCTGCCAAGTCCCAACGCCAATTTGCATTGAGGCTTGAAGACTCCTCTTCTGATGAGGAGGAAAATGCGTCCACTGTTTCAAAGTCGCAACCCATCTTATCGTCTGACCGAGGAGGACAAGATGAGACCGTCATGGAAACTGGCAGGGAAGACGATCGCCCTGTTCAATAATCACTTGAGGTTGCTACAGTGGAACGTAAAAGGGTTCCCCAGCAAAAGCTCGTATCTCCTTGCGCTTGCGCAAGAGCATGAATACGATATCATGCTTCTCCAGGAGACATTGGTGAGCGATGAGATGCGATTTCCGGGATATCGCGTCTTCTCTCCCCCACGCTCAATCACTGCTAGGGGGTGCATGATCTTAGTCAAATCATCCATCCCCTGCAGTGAGATCACGGACCCTGTATCATGTGGGGATGGTGTAGAAGTTCTTGCGGTTCGACTTCATCGGGCCCACGAAACGTACACCATCTACAACATATACAGGGGCCTGAGAGCAGAACTGGACCTTGGAGAAGTGTACTCTTGCTGCGGACAGGCTCCTCATCATAGGAGGGGACTTCAACGCCCACCATGATATTTTGATGTCGTCCCATGGGCCCAATGTCGCTGGGCACCACTTAAGTTCAGTATTAGATGAATGCCCTGACATTGCGTTGTTGAATGATGGAAATCCGACGCACATGGAGGTGGACTTGATCTGACCTTGGCGACGGCCACTCTTCTCCCTAGGGTAATCTGGGAAGTGCATCCTATTTTCACAAGCAATCACTTCGGTGTCTCTGTGCACATACGGGATTCACCACCCATACCAGCTGTATTGCCTGTTCCCAGGTGGAAGACAGCTTTGGCAAACTGGCCAGTCTTTGAGAAGTCTGTTGAAGAATGGGCAGCGTCCTACGTCCCACCACAGGACGTGGAAACGTTGGAAGCTGACTTTTCTGCAGCCATTCAGGTGGCTGCCAACAGAGCCATCCCAAAGACTCGCCAGTCCCCCACAGAACATAAGAACAGCTGGTATTATACCCCCGAGGTGAGAGAGGCCAACCATCGGGTCAACATGCTTAGGCGTGTTTTCCGACGGCGCCGAACTCTGACCAAAATGGCCAACTTGCACGCTGTAGTTCATGACGCTCACGTCATAGCTGCAGATGCCAGAGGAGCTAAATTTCATGAATGGTGTGAGGGCTTTACTGCTCACACCTCCCTAGCAGAGCTGTGGTCTAAGCTCCGTAGGGCTACTGGCAGGATTCAACCACGACGCACTCATCATGCCCCTGATGCTGAGGCGAAGCGGCTGGTGCAGGAGTTTGTCTCTCGCTCCAGCAGCACCTCACTCCCGCAGTGTTCAAGACACACTGCAAGACCTCCAAGGAGTGAGGCGCCATGGTGTCGAGGACATGATGAGTCGGTCGGATGATACTGACGCTAGCTTTACGCTTCAGGAGCTACGGGTCACGCACAGGACCAGCTCAGACACGGCACCTGGAGAGGACCTCGTGACCTATTCCATGCTGGCCCACCTTGGGCCAGCGGGTGACGAGGCACTTCTAAGGGTGATAAACGCGTCTTGGAGGACTGGCAAGCTACCAACAGCCTGGAAGACGGCAATCATAACGCCAATTCCAAAGCCAAAAGAACCTAGTAATTACCGCCCCATCAGACGGACAAGCTGCATGGGGAAGACAGCGGAGAGGATGGTGCTAAACAGGCTGCTGTGGAAACTGGGCCCATTGCATGAGCATATCTATGCTTACTGCAAGGGCACTGGCACAGCAAACAGTATAGCGACACTCCTCAATGCTGTCAGTGGAACACCGTCCATTGTGGTCTTTTTGGATTTGGAAAAGGCCTTTGAACTGGCCAGTCCACTTGTGATATTAGACACCCTTGCTCGCAAGGGTGTAAAAGTCAAGCTGCTTTCTTGGATTGCTGACTATCTCAGTCACCGGTCCGCGAAAGTACGCTTTCAGGGTCACATATCAGAGGCCAGAATGTTGGAGAATGGCACTCCACAGGGGGGGGGGGGGGTTCCTCAGCCCCACTCTGTTCGATGTGCTCGTCTCCAACATTCTGGAACTACCTCTACCACATGGGTGCAAGGTCATCTGCTATGCAGATGACGTTGCGCTCATAATTACTGGGAAACGGCAGTGCTTCAGCAGGGCTCAGCGCTGTTTAAGCACTGTGGCGACGGAATACAGTAGGTTAGGGTTAAAGATCTCCCCTACAAAATCGAAAGCTATGGCACTGAGACTCTGGACAGAAGGGAAGCACCTCACCATCCAGGACCTTAGGTTGGACTGGGTTCACCAGTATCAGTACCTGGGGGTCTGGATTGATGAGAGGCTCACCTTTCAGAGGGAACTTAGCAATGACGGGGAAGGCACTCGGTGCCACGCATCGGGTCCTTCGCACATTCTATGTGCACGCAGTCCGCAGTCTGGTGGACTACGCTGCCCCAGCTCTCATAAATGTGGCGACTGCCAAGCTTGAAGACCTGGAGCCTTGCCAAAATGCCGCAGCAAGGATTATCCTGGGAGCTCAACTTTGGACTAAGATCGTTAACCTCCGAATGGAGGCTTCATTGCCTTCATTAACATCACGGGTCAGAAGGCTGGAGGTCGACTTTCTTGCCAAGTTGGTCCAGAGCCCCAGGATAACTGAGCTGAGTCGGATCAGAGCCTTGTGACAGCTCTGGGGTGGGTGGGTACTTTTATCCACTCCGATACCTGGCTGGCACAGGCGGCAAGGATCCTGAACTCCTTCAGGCTCACCAGCACTCTCCTTGAGAAGGGTAGGGACTCTCCACATCCAGAGTTCAAGCCCCCACTACAATGGCTGCCGATACCTGCAACTTTCGTTGTCACAAAGCTTCCCAGTAAGAAGTAGTTATGTGACCAGGAAAGAGTACGAGCGCAGGCCCTACAAGGCGTCCGCGCACTGTCGAGACCTGGAACGGCGGTCTATTACACGGATGGCTCCGTAGATCCCAACAGGCCTCGCAGTGCGGGGGCTGCTTTTGTGACGGATTGTTTGACCTACGGCAGGATCATGCGTCCACTCTCCAAGCTGAGGCCATAGCGGTCCAAGGAGCGTTAGAGCATGCTCTAATATCTCGAGCTGGTCCTGTGGTGATCCACACGGATTCACAGTCTCTGCTAGGCAGCTTAGAATCGATACAGCCCAGCGACAATGTACGCCTACTGACCTCCATCCTAGCACTCCTGCTGAAGCTGCATCAGCAAGGCAGGAGTGTTACGCTCAACTGGGTGCCAAGCCACGTAGGCGTCCCAGGTAATGAGCTAGCCGACGCCGCGGCTGAAGCGGCGCGCAAAAGACCCGAAGTCGATGTTGTCGTCCCTCTTAGCAGAAATCAGTTGCGCCTACGCACCAGGGCTCTCAATCAGGTACAACGGTTCCTTCAGCACAGACTGGAGGCAGAGGTGTCAGAGAGGGCGAGGTGGTACAGGGCAGTCACAGACTATGAGCCCCTTGTACTTCCTCGCTCCACACCTAGAAAAGTGGAAACTCTGCTTTTCCGTCTGCGACTGGAGGACCGTTGTTTCTGGCAAATCAAGACCAATTCCACACCTTAAGAGAGAAGATGCCGCCACTGCAGCCACCCCGAACCACTACCTCAAGCATTGCCCAGCAATTGCTTTTCTGAGGAGAGGGCCTCCGACATCTGAGGGTCTTGTGCGTCGCCTATGCCGCCACCTTAGCGATTACGAACTGCGTCGGCTGGTGGAGTGTCAGCCCCCCCTCTAAAATTATATAATATTGCATTTGTTCATGTCAGGAAGGGTGACTGGATGTGCATACATATTTCACATAGGTATGCACATCCAACAAATGTGTGAGTGGGTGTGGCCAAAGCCACACACACTCACACATTTAATCACCCCCCCTTCTCTCTTAAAATTTATTTCACAATTGATAAAACACACTGTTTACTGCATACACTGTTCATCTTATTTAGGGTCCATTCACTGAGATGTGCATACGTATTTCATGTACGTATGCACATCTTGTGAATGTATGAGTGTGTGTGGTTGGGCCCACACACACTCATAAGTCAAATCACCCACCAAACGGGCTCAAACCAAAGCCCGTGGGAGCTTCATTCCCGAATTATATAGAATAGAATAGAATAGAAATCCGGTGACAGACAGGAATCAACTCAGCGCTCGTAGAGGTCGGACGTCTCTTCAAACCAGCTCTCTCAACAAACTCCCAGGAATCTTCGCCGGCCGGTGGTGGCGAGGAGATAAATCTCCTTGCTGCTGCCTGTCTGGCATGGCCGACCTCTACGTTGACGTCGGCAGGCGGGTTTACACCAAGACAAATACACACATTTCCCAAGTTACGTAATTCTCTGTTTTCAGAGTAGTGCTTGGAAGAAAAAAGGCACACGCACACTTGCTCGCTGGCAAAGCAGAGGCCCAAACCGTCTCATTCGGAACCTTCAATCTGATGGCAGGCTGGTTGACGGAGAGACTTGGGACACCTCTCTGTCCAACCGGCCCGCAACCTAACGCTGGCCTCTTGGCTGAAGCTGGCGAGTTTACACTTCTGACATTTACACACAATTCCCAATCGCGTAATTCTCTGTTTTCAGAGTTGTGATTGGAAGGAAAGAGATCATACAACACCCGCCCGTCTGCCCCTCCCTCGCACCGCCACTGAATCAACTCTACAGGAACTCAAACCCAACCTGGGGAAAAGCAGGCAACTCGAGCCCCACCTGTGGCTCATCAGGTGCGCGCTCGCCAGCGGTGGTGGCGAGGAGATGTATCTCCTTTGCTGCTGCCGGTCTGGTTACGGACCGATCTCTTCGCTGACGTCGGCAGGCGGGTTCACACCGCCCGCCTGCCCCCCCTCGCACCGCCACTGGATCAACTCTACAGGACTTCAAACCCAACCTGGGGAAAAGCAGGCTGCTCACGCCCCACCTGTAGCTTATCAGGACCGCGCTCTACACGCGGGAAGTGAACTCTACTCACTTCCCGTAAGATACACACACACACACCTCTCACGAACATAGCCACAACACACGCACAAACATCTACACTTACTTTTTCTTCGACTAATATTCTCTTCCTTTCTAACTTTCTCTTATACTACATCTCATTTCAGTTTACCTCCCACTAAAGATTTTTTCGTTTTTCCACCTTTCTCTACTACTACGCCTCCTACAGTTTTCTAAAATTTCGTTGGTGATCCTAATCCTAACCCCGGCGTCAGCACCTCCGTCCAAGCTCCCGGTCCATTTCTCCCGAGCCACGACCACAAATAAACCCCTAATCGCTCGCAATTCCCCTGCTGGCAATAGCCCTCTTTTATACGCTACTATCTTTTCATTTTCTTACATTCTTCCCCTCCCACAAAACCCAATCCAGCGCAAGCGGGTGGTCTTTCCTAGAGATTCAGATTCAGGCTTATGAGAAAAGAGATAATTCGGACACCACCGCAGACGGACGTGCGTACGCTTGCTCCTCAAAGTGAACTCCGACGATTTCTTCGAACACCATTACCCAAGCTAAGGGCATTCTCTTCGCCTTCTCGCTCTGACGGTTCATGCCCTTAATAACCCCCCTGTCGACTGAACATTGCCCCTGTGGTCTTTAAAACTTGTTCAGTCGACCTGCGGGGAAGCGAACCCCATTCCGGTCTCCCGATTCTAGCGGACCCGGCATAGCCATCGAGTAGCCCCCGGCGACCGAGCCAATTCCAAACGCTACCAATAGACACACGGGTACCAGTCCACGCTGCGCTTTCCCTTAACCGTCACCAGCCATTCGATTAAGCGAGAACTAGACCGAACCTCTGCGACCCCCCCCCTCCGCTATACCATTTTCCCTTTTCTTTCTTTCTAATATCTCAACTCTGTCACACACACTACAGAACACACACACACACAAAAGCCCAACGCGCTTCGGCGCAATGGGCAGGCTTAAAATCAGGGAAACCCGGCCCTCGGCCGGCACCAACAAAAGGCATGTTATCTGGAAAACTCTATCGACTCTCAACATCCACATACACAAGCTATTCTCCAGCGGACCCCTACACACCATCATCGCCGACGACACCACTATCGAGGAATTAACCAAGAAAAACTCTAAAGCTGCCTTCAATAAGGAGGGATTAGAAATCACCGACCCACCGGAACTCAACGCCAAAAAGACACTGGTTATCAAGCAAGTTGACGACCACATACAAGAAAAGGACACCGATGAAATCAAGGCTGAACTAGAACGTCTGAATAACATCAAAGTAATCGAAGTCATCAAGATACCAACTGCCAAGACCATCATTAAAGTCAAACTGGAAACTTCAGCCATGGTCAGAAGAAGCCTTGAAACCGGTATACTGATCTTTAGCCAGTCATTGCCCACCCCACGCCCTTAACCAAGAAGTCTACGTCCAGTTACCACAATGCACAAGATGCTACGCCTACGACCACACAGAATTAACAATTGCCACGACGCCATTAAGAAATGTATAGCCTGCACACAGAACCACCCAACCTACGCATCAAGATGCCCAGTCAGAAAGGAACTGATCAAGAAGATGCAGGAACTTAAGGAACACTCATCCACACACACAAACACATCATATGCCAACATAACCTCAGGAAAAACTGCTGAGTCTACACCGACATTGACAACTACACCCAACCCTATAACATTCAAACACCTAACGGTCATTAACACTGCCATCATACACGCCAACATCACAGAAGCAGCTACACCCGGTACATATCAACACACAATAAATGAATATTACAAGGCAAACGGACTTCCCACAGTAATTATACCACCATCAGTCATAAACCCCACACCAATAGTCAACATGATAAACAACGCCACACACTCCCACTCAGAACAAGAAGACATGGAAACAGAAGAACAACGTAACAAAAGACCACACACCACTGAACATACAACGGACACAACAACCATCCAAGGCAAAGAAAACAGAACAAGAAAATGTATCCATACAAATAATCACATCAGACACCAATGATATGACAGACGACACTATTCACCAGAGCGCGCACACACTCCTGCAAGCAGGCAAAATCAAATACATCTACACCAAAGACATACCAGAAGACACAGTAGAAACACTAATACAACAAAGACTTATAGACCTGTCCAAAGCACCCATACAAAGACTGACCGAAACAAGATACAAAAAAAACAAAACTAGGATATTACGAGACACGCAAACAAAAACAAACAGACACACCACACTGGACAGTTAACTGTCAATAAAATAAACACACATGAACACCATACACATAATGCAACATAACGTAAGATCCTGGACCACACACAGACAACACGAACTAAGCAACTACTATCTTACACACTCACCTGACATCTTACTGCTCAACTCCATAGGAAAACACACAGTCAAAATACTCAATTACAACACATACACAAAAAACACATACAATGAAGACAATGCAGGTATAGCTATATCCATTAAAAAGAACATAAAACACAAACTTCTTGACGATTTTGACGAAGACATGCTGGCAATAGAAATAGACACAAACAGAGGACCCATTATCATAGCCACACTATACATCCCACCACGCAGACCATACATACCAAAACAAGACATATTAAAAATCACACAAAAACCGAAACCAACATACATTATAGGAGACCTAAACGCAAAACACCAAACACTAAAACACTCATACAACAATCAAACAGGAAAAAGCATACATCACCTCATAACACAAAACCATCTTACCTTCCTTGGCCCAGACTTTCCCACAACCATAACTCCCTTCGGAACAAGCAACCCTGATATGATTTTCACCAACAGACACCACCACCTTACATACAGAATACACGCAGGAGACATAACATCTTCAGATCACATACCTCTCAACCTCACACTCTCCACCACAGCCATCACCATCCCCACACAACCCAAACTAGCATACAAACAAGCAGACTGGAAAAAATTCAAAACAATATTAGAAACAACAAACGAATACATAACCACGGAAGAACAAAACACAAACACCCAAACAAAAAACACAAACTACATAGACAACAAACTAAACATATGGTACAAACTCATAAACGACGCAATCACACAAAGCATACCAATAACACGACAGAAACAAATTCCCACACCCAAGACATCCAAAAAACTGAAACAACTAACATAGCAGGCAAACTACATAAAAAACAAAGCCACACTTGAAAACAACTGGACTTCACACACAATAAAAACAATCAAATACAAACACTAATACTCGAAGAATGCAAACAAAATTACGAAGACACTTGGAACAACATAATATCAAACATCAAATTCAACCAAAAAAAAAAAAAAAAAAAAAAAGAGCCACCACAAGCATTCTGGAACAGAATAAAACAACTCTTAGGATCCAACACCTCCAACACTCCATATATAATACACAACAACGACAAACTACACGACGACAAAAACAAAGAAACAGCATTCAGACAAGTATGGCAAAACATATTCCAAATCACACCAGAAGAAAACACACATTTTGACACAAACCACGAAACAGAAATACTCGCCCACATAACACAACACCTCCAACACACACAACCATACACAAACATAGACCTAAACAGACTAAACACCGATAACTACATTACCCGACCCATACAACTCGAAGACGTCACAAGCATAATAAAACACAAAAAACAAAACACCTGGACAATCACCAAACAAATACTCGCACACACACCAAAAATAACTAAACATTTACTTACGGACATATTCAACGAAACACTGAGCCTAGGATACTTTCCCCAAAAATTCAAAAACTCAATAATCATATTCAATCCAAAACATAACAAAGACATAACACATATACAAAACTACAGACCCATTTCATTACTCGAAACACCAGGAAAAATATTCGAAAGAATCATCACAGACTAATGGCACACCTACACGACCACTTGTTAAACCCACACCAACACGGATTCACTCCTGGCAAGGGAACACACACTGCACTCGCCACCTTATACGAAACAATAGCAGACACACAAAGACACAAACAAGCATGTATCATTATATCAAGGGACATCTCTAAGGCCTTCGACAAAGTTGGCACGAAGGCCTTAAATACAAAATACTCCAAACACAACTCCCTGACACCATCACAAAAACACTATGTAGCTTCGTCGGCAACAGAACAGCGAAAATAAAAATAAACCAATACATCGGACAAGTCTTCCCACTCTATAGTGGAGTTCCACAAGGAAACGTCATATACCCAACACTCTTCAACTTATACACGGCAGACACCCCTCCACCATCACACGGAAGCTACACCATACAATACGCAGACATATAACAGATCATCACATATCCCAACACCACAGGTAAACAAATGCTTGCCAGGAAAACACAACACGAGATCCACAAAATAAATACATACGAAAAACAATGGAAAATTTCAACAAACACAAACAAATTCCAACTTCTAGCCATCTCAACACGAAAACCACCACCAATCAAGATCATCAAGATCAATAACACTACAATACCATATAACAAACAAGCACACATCCTAGGCCTCACCATAACATCACAAGGAATACAAAAACACATTAAAAACAGAACAAGAACAACACAAACCACACTAAACAGACTAAGACGATTCCGAGGACTCTCCACAAAAATACAAACACAACTATATAAGACACTAGCACGACCACAACTTGAATACCCACCCATAATTACAGTCACAAGCACGCCTACAAACATCAAGAGATTACAAACACTACAAAACAATACGTAGAATACTAAAACACAAACCCCCTTACCTAGAAACAACACAACTTCACGAAACAACTAAACTAGAAACCATACATGCACGACTGATAAGACTGAGCAGTAACGCCTGGAACACCACACTAAACAGCAACACAGCCCCCACCAAGCAATAAAAAAAAACACAAGACCACAAAAACTGACCTAGACTTAAAACCATTCTTGGTTGAGCCCCTGAACTTTCCCCTAGCTAATTATATATATATATATATATATATATATATATATATATATATATATAAAGGAAGATTACGCATGATAGACCTAAAGTAACTTCAATATAAGAACTTATAAGGCACATTGCCACACACAAACACACATCACAGGATATGTGCGTATAACTAACTCACATCACATTATTATAACTTCACACGGCACATTAGCCAATAAGAAACACTCGTAACCTTCATACAAAAACATTAACGAAAACAAAAAACTTTAAATTACTTAAAACTTGCATTAACTCACGGCCCATTGCCGATACTTAGTCACACCTGCCCCCAAACCAATGTAGATATTTATTAACCATTATTAAATATGCAAAATGAAGGAAGCACTCATAATCAAATCTAACTTGAATTAAATAAAACACACTTTAACCACAATAAACTTCAAATAAACCACTAGGTAAACTATCAAATGAATGCTTCCTTCATACCTTACTATTTCATGATTATGTCAACACAATTATTACCATTATTATTATTTGTTTAGCTAGCTAGGGAACTATTATTATCAGTGAGCTTAGGATGATCGTAAACGGGAAACAAACTACCATGCAAGTGGGTCCGCCCCACACTCTCACTCTCACACTTCCTTCACTTTCTAAACTTTACCTTCACCTATCACCCTCCCCCTCTTGCTCCCACACCTTCTTACTTCACTATCGCCATTATTCTATTCTATGACAGACATGAGAAAAGATAAGGCACCACCCGGTACTGACGTGTACGCTCCTCAGCACCATCGTTCTCTACAAGCAACCATTACTACAGACACCGTTACCCGAGCTAAGGCACTTCCTACGCCTCTCGCTCTGACGATATATACCCCAATAACCCCCCTTTCGACTGAGCATTCCCCATGCGGTCTTAAAACTTGCTCAGTCGACTGGTAGGGAGGGGAACCCCACCTCCCTGTCTCCCGCACTCTAGCGGAACAGGCATAGGAACCGAGTAGCCCCGGCGACCGAGCCATTCCGATCGCTGCCAGTAAGCACTCGGGCGCCAGCCGACGCTGCGCTTTCCCTTATCCACCGCCAGCCACTTAATCGCGAACACAGACCGTAGCCCTGCGACTCCCCTGTACCAATTTCCCTTTTCTTTTCTCACTTTACACAACTGTCACACACACATTAACAGGAACACACACACTCACAAGCCCATCGCGCTTCGGCGCAATGGGCCGCCTCAAACTAAGAGAAACCCGGCCCTCGACCGGAAGTAACAAACGAGGATTAATATGGAAAACTCTTACAACATTAAACATACACATCCAAAAGCTTTTCTCAAATGGACCCCTGCACACCATCGTGGCAGACGACTCAACTATAGAAGAACTAACAAAGAAAGTGAACAAGACCGCCTTCTCCAAAGAAGGCCTCGAAATAACGGACCCTCCTGAACTGAATGCCAAGAGGACCTTAATAATTAAGCAAGTCGATGACCACATCCACGAGAAGAGCCCGGAAGACATCAAGACGGAAATCGAAAGGCTGAACCCAGTCAAAGTAAATACAATCATCAAACTACCAAACACCAGGACGATCATTAAGGTGAAAATGGAGTCTTCGGCAATGGTCAAGAAATCCTTGGAAAATGGCCTCTTAATATTTTGTCAATCCTTCCCCCCACACACACTCACACAAGAAACATACATACAACTCCCCTAATGTACACGATGCTATTCTTATGAGCACACACTCCGTCACTGCACTCACCCAACCTCCTACACCATCTGCTCCGGATGCTGCTCCACTGACCACCGCATCACTAATTGTCATAACGCCCTCAAGATGTGTATAGCATGCGGTCAAGACCACCCAACTTATGCAGCAAGATGCCCAGTGAAGGAGCTAATCAAGAAGAAGACACAAGAACTCAAGGAGCAACACACAACCACACACGCAAACATTTCATACGCCAATATAACCTCAGGCAATACTGCTCAATCTACACCTCCACCGACACCCAACCCCATAACACTCAAACACTTAACAATCATCAACACTGCCATCATTCACCCCAACATCACAGAAGCATCAACACCATGTACTTACCAACACACAATAGATGAATTTTACAAGGTTAACGGACTCCCAACAGTAATCATTCCACCATCAGTTATCAACCCCACAGCAATACTCAACATGATAAACAACACCAAACACTCCCACACAGAACAAGATATGGAAACCGAGGAACAACGCAACAAAAGGCCACACACCAGAGACAGAACAACCATCCAAAGCAAAGAAAACCGAACAAGAAAACATACACCAGACACCAATGACATGACAGATGACACAATACACAAGAACACACACACACACTCCTACAAACAGGCAAAATCAAATACATCTACACAAAAGAAATACCAGAGGAAACAGTAGAAACACTGATAAAACAAGACTGATAGACCTGACCAAAGCACCCATACAAAGACTACCTGAATCAAGATACAAAAACAAAAACAAAAAAAACAAGGATATTACGAAACACGCAAACACAAACCTACAGGTACACCACACTTGACAGCCAACTGCCAATAAAACACGCGCACATGAACACTATACACATAATGCAACATAACGTGAAATCCTGGACTACACACAGACAACACGAACTAAGCAACTACTACCTAACACAATCACCTGACATCTTACTAAACTCCACTGGTAGACACACAGTGAAAATACTCAATTACAACACATACACAAAAAACACATACAACGAAGACAATGCAGGCATAGCTCTATCCATCAAAAAGAACATAAAACACAAACTTCTAGACGACTTTGACGAGGACATATTAGCAATAGAAATAGACACAAACAGAGGACCCATTATCATAGCCACACTATACATCCCACCACGCAGACCTTACATACCAAAACAAGACATATTTAAAATAACACAAAAACCACAACCAACATACATTATAGGAGACTTCATCGCAAAACACCACACACTTAACCACACATACAACAATCAAATAGGAAGAAGCATACATCACCTCGTAACACAAAGCCACCTCACCTTCCTCGGACCAGATTTCCCCACAACCATAACACCCTTAGGTACAAGCAACCCTGACATGATTCTCACCAACAGACACCACCACCTTACATACAGAATACACCCCGGAGACATAACATCATCAGATCACATACCTCTCAACCTCACACTTTCCACCACAGCCATCACTATCCCCACACAACCCAAACTAGCATACAAACAAGCAGACTGGAAAAAGTTCAAAATAATATTAGAAATAACAAGCGAATACATATCCACAGAGAAACAAAACACAAATACCCTAACAAAAAACACAAATTACATAGACAACAAACTAAACATATGGTACAAACTCATAAACGACGCAATTACACAAAGCATACCAATAACACGACAAAAACAAATACCCACACCCAAGACATCCAAAAAACTGAAACAACTAATATGGCAGGCAAACTACATAAAAAACAAAGCCACACTTGAAAACAACTGGACTTCACACACAATAAGAACAATCAGACAAATACAAACATTAAAACTCGAAGAAAGCAAACAAAATTACGAAGACACATGGAACAACATAATATCAAACATCAAATTCAATCCCCAAAAAACACAAGAATTCTGGAACAAAATAAAACAACTATTAGGATCCAACACCCCAAACACACCATACATAATACACAACAACGACAAAATACACGACGACAAAAACAAAGAAACTGCATTCAGACAGGTATGGCAAAACATATTCCAAATCACACCAGAAGAAAACACGCACTTTGACACGAATCACGAAACAAAAATACTCACCTTCTTAACACAACACCTCCATCAAACACAACCATAGACCTAAACAGACTAAACACCGACAACTACATTACCCGACCCATACAATTGGAAGACGTCACAAGCATAATAAAACACAAAAAACAAAACACCTGGAGAATCTGGAATCACTAAACAAATTCTCGCACACACACCAAAAATAACTACACAATTGCTCACAGACATATTCAACGAAACACTGAGCCTAGGATACTTTCCACAAAAATTCAAAAACTCAATAATCACATTCATACCAAAACAAAACAAAAACACAACACAAATACATAACTACAGACCCATTTCATTACTCGAAACACCAGGAAAAATATACGAAAGAATCATAACAAATAGACTAATGGCACACCTACACGATCACGACATGCTAAACCCACACCAACACGGATTCACTCCTGGCAAGGGAACACACACCGCACTCGCCACCTTATACGAAACAATAGCAGACACACAAATACACAAACAAGCATGCATAATTATTTCACGAGACATCTCTAAGCCCTTCGACAAAGTCTGGCACGAAGGCCTTAAATACAAAATACTACAAACACAACTTCCTGACACCATCACAAAAACACTGTGTAGCTTCCTCGACAACAGAACAGCGAAAATAAAAATAAACCAATACATCGGACCAGCCTTCCCACTCAGTGGAGTACCACAAAGAAGCGTCATATACCCAACATTCTTCAACTTATACACGGCAGACACCCCTCCACCATCACACGGAAGCTACACCATACAATACGCAGACGACATAACACAGATCATTACATACCCCAACACCACAGGAAAACAAATGCTTGCCAGGAAAACACAACACGAGATCCACAAAATTAACACATACGAGAAACAATGGAAAATTTCATCACAAACAAATTTCAACTTCTAGCCATCTCAACACGAAAACCACCACCAATAAAGATCAATAACACTACAATACCATACAACAAACAAGCACACATCCTAGGCCTCACCATAACAACACAAGGAATACAAACACACATTAAAAACAGAATAAGAACAATACAAACCACACTAAACAGACTAAGACGTTTCCGAGGACTCAAGACAAAAACACAAATACAATTATATAAGACACCAGCACGACCACAACTTGAATACCCACCCATAATTACAGTCACAAGCACACCCACATACATAAAAAAAATGCAAAAACTACAGAACAAAACAATACGAACAATACTAAAACACAAACCCCCTTACCTAGAAACCACACAACTTCACAAAACAACAAAATTAGAAACAATCCACGAAAGACTAATAAGACTGAGGAGTAAAGCCTGGAACACAGTACTAGAAAATAACACACTACCACAGCCCCCAACAAGCAACAAAAGAACACAAGACCACAAATGGTGGCCACGCCTAAAAACCATCCTGGGCTAATCCCCCCACCATTTCCGCCTAGCTAAATGTGGAGGAAAAAAAAAAGGTAGGATACGTACGTAAGCATTAACGACATTAACAATAATAATTGGCACATTAGCCACACGTATCCACAAGGACACGTGTGTAAAACTTAATAAGTACTAGAATTCACATGGCACATTAGCCATCTCCAAACGTACGTATCCCTCCTTATAAAAAAAAATATATATATATACATGTATATATAAGTATATAAGAGTATATATGAATATATATACAAACAATTCAATAAAAGGGAACATGTGCGATTCATTTCACATTATCAATCATACACAACCTAATCAAATTCAAGGCACAAGCCAAAGAAAAATCACACATGTTCCCCACAATATTTAAATTATAATGCACATGAAGGAAGTATGTGACATAACATTCATTACCTAATCTTTGCACATCAAATCATAAACCTTTTAAGGAAATTAAAACGCATACTTCCTTCACACATCTATACCTTTAATTACAATGTTTATGTTCATGCTTATTCATGTCTATTATGTCCAATAATTCATGTTTAGCTAGCTAGGGAAATTAAATTTAGAATAGAGCTAGGATTTCCGACCTACACGATATACACAATATTTATGCAAGTGGGTCCGCCCCACACTTTGAACACTCAACTTCCTTCATTTTCTATACTTTATCTTCTCCTCGCACCCCCCTCCCCTTCCCCCTTCACTGTAGGCACTATTCATTCATTCATTGGTGGGCATAAACTTACCAAGCAACCGCTGAAGAGTAAACATCGACGCTCACACAGTATTGCCCAGTTTTTTCGTACGAAGAAGAAATTCCCGGTACCCGAGATAATTCTCGATTCTCTGAGAACTCGCTCTGCCGGATGATATATGTCCCCTTAACTCTGCTGCAGATAACCATAGCCCCTGCGGTCTGAAAACTTGGTTGTTCTGTAGTAGAGGGGGAGCCCCCTTCCGGTCCCCGTGCTACTAACGCACAACCGGCATAGACGCGTTCGTGCTTGGCCAGTTATCACCAGCGATAGAAGCCGTTCTCCACGACTTCCGCGCCGTGAACCACTCCCCCGTATATACTCGCGGCATTGTCAGTGTAGTCGCCGAGATTTTTTTCCCAGTTAACTAACCGATAACTAACGTTTCCTGCCCCCGCCACTACAACAATCGCTTCACAATCACCACCCCTTTTACACAACACGAATAACACAAACAAAAACACTAGAACACGAGGACGCCTAACCCATTGCGCTCGGCGCAATAGGTCGAGTCAGGATCCGGGACTTACGTCCCAAAGATAACAGGCAACGAACAAAGGAACTCTGGGACACTTTGGCCAAACAAAACATATACATACAGACTGATACCACAACAAGGCGGATACATCTTACTCACAGACGACACAACAACTGAAACACTAAGCCAAAAGGAAACAAAGACATTCTTCTCTAACAACGGATACGACATACAAGACCCTCCTGAACTCAACGCCAACAGAACACTAATCATTACACACATAGACCCTTATGCTACAGAACACTCAACAGAAGAAATCAAACAGAAATAGAAAGACTGAACCCCAACACACACGTCACACAAGTCACTCTTCCACGCACCAGAACTGTTCTCAAGATTAAATTCGAAACTACACAAATGGTGAAAAACTGCCTCCTCAAGGGACTAAAGATGTTCTCTCAATCATTCCCCACACATACACTCAAACAGGAACCATACACATACATCCCCCAATGTACCAACTGTTACTCATTTGATCACATACGCAAACACTGCCCACACCCATTCCCATACATGGCCTGCTCCAACTGCACATCCACACAACACCGACGAGACAAATGTACATGTGTTCTCACAAAATGCCTACTATGCCATGGGGACCATCCAGCAGTTGCACACCGTTGCCCCAAGAGGAAGTAAAAGGAAAAGGAAATCAGACAAAAACAACAACAGACACAAACCAATTCACAAACATATGCCTCTGTCACTACATCAAAACCTGCACTCCTCCCTACACCAACAAACACGACCACATCACTTCACCACCTCACAACAATAAACACAGCCATTACTCTAGCCACCCTCATGGATACACAGGAACCAGGAGCATTCCAAAACACACTTAACGCAGTATACCAAGCCAATGGCCTACCCACAGTCATCATCCCTCCCCAAGTCATTAACACACAACTATTAGCTAAAGCCCTTCAAAACCACACCAAACCCTTCATAACACCTACCAACACACAGATCACAGAACCAATAGAGACAACAGAACAATCACTGAAGAGACCCGCACCAAACACCGATGACACTAACCCCCCACAAAAACGAACACCAAACTAAACAAACAGCCTGGGACTTCAACTTGTAACATCAGAAACAGAACAGATACCATCACACCCCACACACGACACCTTAAAAATACTCATCACCAACCACAAAATCAAAATAATATACACAACACAGCACCAAGAAAAGGACATAATTAAAAAAATAGCCACAGACAAAATAAACCTAACACACTACAATATTGTAAGAGTAAACAAATCAAAATTCAACAAACTCAAACAAGGACACTTCGACCTCCACGACAAGAAACGCAGAACACGAACACCACTGGACACACAACGCCGAATAAACAATTACAACACACTTCTACCTCAACACTATGGAACAAATACACATCATACAACACAACATAATACAGTGGACATTTGACAGAAGAAACGAACTTTGTAACATGTACAACATAACAACACCAGACATAATACTTTTAAACTCGACAGGTACACCCGACAGACACAAAATATACAATTACACAGTACACCGACGAAACGACTAACCAAACACAAGCAGGCATAGCAATAGCCATTAAACACAACATCAAACAAAATACTAGACGACTTTCAGGACGAAATACTAGCAATCAGGATTGACACAAACCAAGGACCCATTATAATAGCAACCTTATACTTACCCCCCTATCAATGAAATAGTAAGACTAACGAGAAAAAGACTACCTATATATATAATAGGAGACATGAACGCTAAGCACCCCACACTAGGACACAACAACGCAAAAACCACAGGAAGACAAATAGCACAATTAATACAAAGAGGACACTTAACACACTTAGGACCAGACTTTCCTACCTTCATTACACACAATGGACAAGGAACACCAGACATAATACTAACAAACAGACATCATCACTTAAACTACAGAATCACACCAGGACAACTAACTACATCAGATCACATTCCAATACACTTAACATTAGCAACCAAACCCATAACAATACCTACACCAGCTAGATACACATTCCACACAGCAGACTGGACAGAATTCAAAAACACATTAAACAAAGAAAGAACAAAATACGACAAACAAAGACAAAGAACAACACGTAACAAACAATACATAGACGACAAACTTAATACATGGTACACTATGATACAACAAGCCATGGACAAACACATTCCCCAAACAAAACACAAAATACTACCACACCCAAGACAATCAAACACACTAAAACTACTACAATGGCAATACCAACAACTACAAACGCGAGCACACAACAACAGCGGCACATGGACACCACAGGCAATACGAACACTACGCGACATACAACATAAACTACTAGAAGACAACAAACAACTATACTACGAACATTGGAACAATGAAATACGAAAAAAAAACTAAAATACAATTACACCAAATATTTCTGGACACAAATAAAAAAACTAACAGGAACACCTACTAGCACCACCCCTTACATCATACACAATAACCCCAAGATACATAAAGACAAAGAACACATTTTCAGACAACACTGGAGAAACATATTCAGAATCACACCAACAGAAAATGCAACATTTGACATGGAACATGAAAGAACAATCACAGCACATGTACAAGAAATACAAGACGACATCACACCTTTTAACTTAGCTGACATGAGACGACTTGACCCAGACAACACACTCACAAAACCCTTTACACTAGATAACATCAAAAGCATAATAAAAAACTTCAAAGACAAAACACCTGGACAGTCACAAATAAACAAAATAACACTAACATACCAGACTCAACACTACAATTACTCACAGAAATATTCAATGAAACATTCAGCATGGGATACTTCCCCGACACCTTCAAAACAGCCACACTAACATTCATACCCAAACACGAAAAAGACCTCACAAACATAAACAACTACAGACCGATATCATTACTCGAAGTCCCAGGAAAAATACTAGAAAAACTCATACAACAAAGACTACTCAAACACTTACACAATAACAACCTAATAAACGAACACCAACATGGATTCACAAGACGAAGAGGAACACACACAGCCATAGCCACACTATACGAAACAATAGCCATAAGCCAAAGACATAACCACGGATGCAACATAATATCACGAGACATAACAAAAGCATTTGCCAAAATATGGCACACAGGACTCAAATACAAAATACACCAAACACACCCCCAGACATACTCACAAGAATACTCTCCAAATACATCGACAACAGACAAGCACAAATACTAATACACCATTACATAGGAAGACCCTTCAACATACACAGTGGAGTTCCCCAAGGAAGCATTATTTCACCAACACTATTCAACCTTTACACACGACACACGGAGTCACACACATACAATTTGCAGACCTAACACAAATAATCACATATCCAAGTAAAAAAGGCAAAAACATGTTAGCACTAAAAACAAGCAGAACAATAGAAACAAACACATATGAACAACAATGGAAAATACAAACACAGCAAAGTTCCAATTACTTAACATATCAACACAGAAACCAGCAGAAATATGGATAGGAGGCACACACATACAAAAACAAAGAAACATAAAACTACTAGGATTAACACTTGGGAACAGAGGTCTACAAACACACACACAAAACAGAAAACATCAAGCAGAAAAAAACATTACAGACACTAAGACGATTCTGGAACCTAGACACCAAACTCATACTAAGACTATACAAAGTACTCGTACGACCACAACTAGAATACATACCAATAACAACTATCACACTAAAACCAAACCAACTCCAAAAACTACAATCAGTACAAAACAAAACACTTCGATTCGCCAGACACTCCATACCCCCATACCTTAACACAATAGAAGAACTACACACACAACATAAACTCGAACCACTGAACACAAGACTCTACAGACTAGCTTACAGAACATGGAACAGACTTACAATCACAAACCCCGAAATAGTACACCTCAGTGAAAACATCGACACAGAAGACGGACACGATCACAACTGGTGGCCTAGAGTGTCCCCGATCATCAACGGACCCCCACCTGAACCTAAATACATTTCATAACACTCAATACACCACTACACACACTTTCATTGTTCAACTAACAATACTAACCCAACTAACACATTAACTGTTATTACTAACATCATTATTATTATTGTTATTATATGTAATGATAACACGTGCGAATAATCGCACATATCATCTAACTAATAAAAAAATAATTTCAAAACCGTGATCGACCACCGGCGGTACATGGTAATTCTGTGACACGCGCAGCGCTACCTAATGTAAAGCTTTGCTCCATACTTTTGGCGAATTACCATGGGTGTGTAAGATGTCAGACGACGCAGCAGCTAGGAAGAAGCGCCAACGTCACTTTTGGAAGTGGTGATTGATACGAAGAATGTATCTAAAAGTGAGGTATCAAAGGACCTTAAAACACTAAACACATTAAGGGCAGAGCATAGCAAAAACTTTCCGGACCTTTATGGTACCAAAAACTCCTTTTCTCTTAACGAATCCATGAAGGAGTTTCATCGTAATATATTGAAGTTCAATATCACAATACGAGAATCCGATGATTTTATGTATTGTGATGAAATGTTTGATGGTTTGCCATTATTTGATGGTGAAATAGAGAATAGTGTTTCTGGTAATTTTCTGAAGCACTATTTAGCGGGCTACAAGAGCTTTACGAAAAATGGAGGTGTGTCTAATCACAGAACTTATCAGATGCATTAATTGGACATGCTTTTCAAGAACTCCAAGCGAATTGAACGGAAAAATAAGTACGCTATACGAAAAGACAAAGAAGAGGTACATAAACAAGTGTTGCTGAAACAAAAGGAAGAAGAGAGGATACAAAATGAGAAAAAGGAACAAATAAAAAGATTGAGAAAAAAAGGAAATGCGAAAGAGGAAAATGGAAGAAACAGCCAAGCGGAAAGCGGCGAGGAAACTAAAAGTTAGTATAGAGAATGAAGGGTTGTTGAGAAAGTTAAACAACGAAGAATTGAAACTTTTAAGTGAGGATAGAGAAGAGCGACGATTGAAGCAAAAGGAGGACAGTGAAAATACTGTAATGGATGATTTCGATATGGGGGAACTTGAAGGAACTACACGTAACGAATCAAAAGTTAAACCTCACCATATCGGAAAACTCGGCGACTTCAAATGTAAATTCTGCCAGGCATTGTTATGGAAAAAAGAACCCAAGACTCTATGTTGTAATTCTGGGCAAGTGCCTCCCATTAACCCTTCAGTTATTGAAGATGGAGACATACTTCAACATTATGAGGGTAAAACGGAGCTCTCTGAGCGGTTTTTGAATAACATAGCGGGTTTTAATTTAATGTTTTCCTTTACGTCTTTAAGTACATCAGGAAGATTAGAAAATGATGCAGATAAAGCTATGTGCTATAAGATCCAAGGAAGAATATACCATAAAATTGGGTATTTGAGACCCGAGCGTCTTCAAGCATCTTTTGGATTATTTAAAAATGAAAGGGGTGTTTTGTGGAAAAAGAAAACCGACTGTTTTCTGGATCTTTATTTCTATCACGATGTCGACCAACAAATCAAATTCAGAGCTAGCAAAATAACGAATGCGTCTAATTTATCGAAAAGGGACAGAACCGATAATCCAGCAACTAAAACTCGCCGAAAACGAGAATTTAAAGCTTTTCAGGATAACGAAGCAATAGTACGACTCTTTTTCAATTATTTTACAACCAATAATAAATGGCTCTCTAAAATTTTGAAAGAAGTTGAAACTGCAAAGGATAAAATAAGACCATGTAGAAAAGAATGGAAAAGTCCCTGAAGTTTCAATAACTTTGAAGTCCGCGGAAGGCATACAGACCCGCGAACACAAAGGAGTGTATCATCTACCAACCTCTTCTTCTTCAGTTGGAGCCATCGTTAACTTAGATACTTCAAATCGTCATCTGCAAATAACAATAGAATCTCCCAAACCAGATACGAAATATAATACTAAAATTGTTACCCACGAAAACGTATTCTATGATGCCTTCCAGTATCCGTTATTAATACCTAATGGAAACGTTGGTTATTCACATAGTCTGAAACTGACACAGAAGGAAGGACGTAAAAAGCGGGTGTACGACAGGTTGACCCCTGCTTCCTTTTACTCTTCGATGTACATGGAACGTGAAGGGATTTTCAATTATGTAACAAAATGTCGACGTTTATTCCAGCAATTTGTTGTTGACAATTATGTAAAAGTTGAGTCAATGAGGTTAGCATTCATTGAAAATAACCAAAGTGATATCAGAAAAGAACGGTCTGACATTTTGCAGAGAGAAAACGGAAAAGATAAAGGGCAGCGGATAATCATACCTCCAACATACGTGGGAGGGCCAAGATACATGAAGCAGCGACAGCAAGATGCGCTTGCTTTCGTGTCCAATTACGGTTCTCCTGATTTTTTCATGACGTTTACGATGAATCCAGCATGGACAGAACTAGAGGAGTCGTCAACACAAACCAAAAGCACGTCGAAAAACAAAGGAGATAGACCTGATTTAGTTAGCAGAATTTTCAAGATGAAAATCGACAGCCTCATAGATGACTTGACAGTCAGATGCGTTTTCGGAAAAGTAAAGGCGTATCTTTATAGTGTAGAATGGCAGAAAAGAGGTCTTCCCCATATTCATATTCTCTTATGGATGAAAAACACAGTAAATGCGGAATTGGTTAGTAATATAATATCTGCAGAAATACCAGACAAAAACAAAGAACCGAAATTATTCGAAATAGTTACAAAATGTTTGATCCATGGACCTTGCAAAGGATTCGATGAATCACTTGTGTGTTGCCAAACAAAATCTGTGCAAGGAAAAAATTGCTGTGGCAAGGGATTTCCTAAACCGTGTAGGGATAATTTGTTATTCGGGAATAACGGGTACCCACTGTACAGAAGAAGGGCTATAGGAGAAGGAGGCAATAGTTTTGAAAAGAAAGTCAAAGGAAACATTGTGAATGTGGATAACTCCTGGGTTGTGCCGTATAATCCGTATTTGTGTCTGAAATATAACGCCCACATAAACGTTGAGTGTTCAAACTCTATAAAAGCTATAGCTTACGTGACTAGGTACGTGTACATGGATTGTGACCGTATACTGTATTCAAAAACAAAAGACGACGACGAAGTCATCAATGAAGTAAGAAATTATCAAGATGCTCGGTACGTCAACGCTAGCGAAGCTATATGGAAGATATTCAAGTTTCCAATACACAAAAGTTTCCCCCCTGTTACAACTCTAGACCTTCATCTGGAAGGCGAAAACGAAATATTTTTCAAGAACGAAAATGCTGCAAGCTTACAACGTAAAACTGCAAAGGATACTCAACTTACAGCATTCTTCAAGTTATGTAAGGAAAACGAATTTGCAGCCACCCTTTATTATCATGAAATTCCTAACCATTTCATTTATGATAAGGCTAACTCGAAGTGGTTAGAAAGAAAAACTAGGACAGCGGTTCTCGGACGGATAAGGGCTGTTACGAACAAAACAGTAGAACTGTTTTACCTCCGTGTTATTGACACACGTCAAGGGGCCTTCATCCTACGAAGACTTCAGGACAGTGGACGGTGTCACACACGACACATACAGGGAAGCAGTCAAAGCCATGAGTTTGCTGAATGATGAAGAAACTTGGTTGAAAACAATAATGGAAATCATCTCTCATACCAACAACAGGGATCAATTGAGAACAACATATGCTAGCATGTTGGTGTTTTCATATCTGGAGGATCAGAGGAACATATGGGAAGAAACAAAGGATTTATTCGCGAGTGATTACCTTTTTCGTAGAGGGTTAACGGAATATAACGACGAAATATACCGTGATGCCCTCGACGACATACAAGAAAAGGTATACAATTGTGGCGGAAGCAGGATTGAACAGTACGGTCTACCTCCTTCAAGAAACGGGCAAAAGTTAACCAATATTGTACGTAGAGAGAAGGCATATGATAAAGCAAAACTAGCAGAGGAAGTGAAGGAAAAGATACTGTTGATGAACGAGAAACAGAGATACTGTTACGACACTATAATGGAAAGAGTACTAAATGGACACAAATACCCCGTAAACGGCTTTTTCATAAATGCTCCTGGGGGAACCGGAAAATCATTCCTTTTGAATGTTCTCTTGGACGCGGTTCGATCAAAGGAAAAGATAGCGTTAGCTGTTGCTTCCTCTGGAATTGCTGCAACTGTTCTTCATGGAGGAAGGACAGCCCATAACATGTTCAGGATACCTATTATGGAGCACAATGAAGTACGTTCATGCAATGTGAAGAGAAATACGGAGATGGCAAATTTACTTGAAATGACCTCTTTGATTGTGTGGGACGAGGCCGTCATGGCTAACAAAAACACCATAACGGCTTTAGACATTACTCTTCGAGACATATTGGGTGTGAACCGTTTTATGGGAGGTGTGGTATTCGTATGCGCAGGGGACTTTCGTCAAATTCTTCCAGTGGTGCGTGGAGGTGATGGAATTGATTGTTCTATAAAGTCAAGTTATTTTTGGGGACATTTGGAACTAACACAAAATGTGAGGTTGAAAAATGATGATGTTTTAAATCGTCAATTTGCCAGAGAACTTTTGGAGTTGGGAACAACACATAAAGAGGAATATGTGTTTCCTACTAATTTTGGAGTAATAGTAAACAACAGGGAAGAGTTGGTGAAAAGAGTATACGATAAGTTCGAAGTGAACTTCCTCAACGTTTCTTATTTCGAGAAAAGAGCAATCATTTCTCCTACTAACGATGATGTTGATTGTATTAACGACATGGTTTTCAAGCGACTAAACACAGAAGCGAAGATCTATCGAAGTGAGGATACTTCTGTGGATAATGAAATGGACATTCAAACATCAGTATACAATTCTATCAACAGTCCTTCAATCCCTCTTCACGAGTTGAAGATGAAAATCGGGGCTGTTGTGATGGTTATGAGAAATATTTGTCCTCCGAAATTGTGTAATGGAACAAGAATAATAGTCACTAATCTACAAAAGAACATTATTGTTGGTAATATCTTAACGGGCGCATACAGAGGTGAACAGGTTATGCTTCCCAGGATAACATTAGACTCTACTGACACGTCTGTCATATTCAAAAGGAAACAATTTTCTATAAGATCATGCTATGCCATGACGATCAACAAATCGCAAGGACAAACGTTTGATCGTTGTGGATTACTTTTAGACAGAGCCCAGTGTTTTGCTCATGGACAGCTGTACGTGGCGTGTTCGCGGGTAACAAGCCACGATTCCCTGATTGTGTACACGGGATACCGTAAGCAGGGAGACGAATATGTAAGGAAACCGGCACGCAATTGCGTGTATAAAGAACTTTTTACCGAAAGAGACGAAAAAACTCACGTCATTGACAAATGTTCTGGGAAACGGAGCCCAAAGGAAGATTTTATGGACTTGAAAGTTATCCGTTGTAACGAAGAGGCACGAATAGCTGAAGAAGAACCTGATCATTCAATTTCTGTATTGCCTTCGATTACTGAAGAGGAAGCCGTCAGCATGATCATGCCTTAAGAGTTTTATAATAACGACTATTCGGGTAGAGAGGATAACACCGAAATGGCTGAAATGGAACGCGAGAGGGAACTGAAGGAAGAAAATGAGAAACTCAAGAAGGAACTGAAGGACGAGAAGGAAAAACGCGAGAACGACCTGAAAGCAGATAACGAAAACCATAAGAAAGAATTAGAGAGTGTGAAGGAACTTCTGTACAAAATCATTGGTAGTAGTGATGAAGATGTATTTCCCCCTATAAAGAAGAGAAAAATTGTAATGGTTTGTTAATAAAACAATGATAATAACACGGTATTCATGTACAACCATGGGCGTAGCCCTGGGCGCCGCAGGTCAAGCACCCCTGGCGGAGCCAGGTCCGGCGAAGCCGGGTGCTTCTATATATATACAAATATTCTTCTAAAAAACGCTGTAGAAGTTGGGGACTGGTGATATTTCGGTGACTGTCCTAAAAATATTCTTGAAAAAGCGCTTGGGTAAGTCGGGGTCAGGTGGTATTCTTCCTCTTCTTCTTCGCGTTCTTCTTCTTCTTCGCGTTCTTCTTCGTCTTCGCGTTCTTCTTCTTCGTCTTCGCGTTCTTCTTCTTCGTCTTCGCGTTCTTCTTCTTCTTCGTCTTCGCGTTCTTCTTCTTTGTCTTCGCGTTCTTCTTCTTTTTCTTCGCGTTCTTTTTCTTCTTCTTCGCGTTCTTCTTCTTCCTCTTCCTCTCTTTCTTCTTCTTCTTCTTCTTCGCGTTCTTCTTCTTTGCGTTCTTCTTCTTCTAAATAAAAATATTCTTCTAAAAAACGCTGTGGACGTCGGGGAAAGGTGGTATTACGGTGATACTTTGTCCTAAAAATATTCTTTGCAAATTCCTGGGTGAGTTTCAACTCGCTGATTGGCTGAGAGAGTGACGTCACGGCAACGGAGACAACTGATTGGCCGAGAGCGGTGACGTCACGGCAACGGAGACGGCTGATTGGCTGAGAGCGGGACGAAAAAATAAAATTCTCCAAAATGTTTCAATGTCGCGACGTCCCTAACCGATTTGAACGGGGATCCGGCGAAGCCGGGTGCTTGTACAAAAAAAAAAAAAAAAAAAAAAAAAAAAAAAAAAAAAAAAAAAAAAAAAAAAAAAAAAAAAAAAAAAAAAAAAAAAAAAAAAAATCCAATGAGTATGACGATAAGAAATCAATACCCTCCCTTAGCCTTTTAATCCACTAACCGTCATCCCCATGGGAACAGAAAGTCATACTCACTGGAAAGAAAGAAAAAAAAATGTATACATGTAGAATTAACCCCCCCCCACCATCATAAAAACACAAAAGAAGTTTAACAAGTAATTAATAAAGATAACCCCATAGAATTCAACACATAAAAAAGTAGGCAAGAATAGTCATATACATAAAAAAAAACTAACAACCAACCAACAATAATATTAACAATAAAACCAACAACAACTCAAGTAAGAAGATAGGAAGAACGAACTATAAGAGATGGACCAACATCCAACCGAAACATCATAAGTGGCAGATGCTTCCATACGACATCACCAACATTCTCAAAAACTATTATTAAAGTAGCAAGTGGGTCTGCCCCACGCCTATTAAAACTCCAACTTCCTTCCATTTCCTCCTTTACTTCTATACACACACACATCCTCCCCCCTCTCCTCCATCTTACCTATCCTGTCCAGTAGCTAGCTAGAAAGAAGATGCCAACACTGCAGCCACCCAGACGCCACCTTAGACCACTACATCAAGAATTGCCCCGCAACTGCTTTTCTGAGGAGAGGGCCTCCGACAACATCTGAGGGTCTTGTGCGCCGCCTATACGGACACTTAAGTGATTACGATCTGCATCGGCTGATGGAGCGTCAGCCCCCCTATTAATTAAAATTTATTTTCACTTGTATACACTATACAACACACCAAACACCGATCATTATGAAGGGTGCATTCACCGGGATGTGCATGCGCCTTTCACATACGCAAGCACATCTTCTGAATGTATGAGTGGGTGTGGCTAAACCCGCACTCACTCATAAGTCAATCACCCTCCAAACGGGCTCACTTAAAAGGCCGTGGGAAGCTAAGCTAAGTTAAGATAGGATAGGTAAGGTGGAGGAGGGGGAGAGGAGGTGTGTGTGTGTGTGTGTGTAAGAGGTAAAGGAGGAAATGGAAGGAAGTTAGAGTGATGATAGATGTGGGGCAGACCCACTTGCTACTTTGATATATTTTTATTTATGGTTGTAGGAGCTTATGCCTTCTGTTGTGTTGACGGCTGACGGCTGGTCCATCTTCTTAAGGATTAGGATGTTTCTTCTTCTTGAGTTGTTAATGGTGTTGGCTGTTGTTAGTTGTGTTAAGTCTTAATTTTATTTATTTTTATGAATTTTTTAAGATTTATTATTATTATTATTATTATTATTATTTTCAGTAAAAAAGTATACTACTATTTTTGCCTATTTGTAGGTTTTGAATTGCTAGGGTTATATATGTGTTCTTTTTTGTTGTGTCTCGTGATTTCTATATTTCATATGCTTTTTATACACACACACACACACACATATATATATATATATATATATATATATATATATATATACAGTATATATCAATGAGTATGTTTCTTTTTTTCATTAGGGTGACGTCTAGTGATTTTTCTTTTTCTTGTTATTTTTACATACGCTGTTGGGGGGGGGGGGGTAGTGACTCCTATTACCATACTCATTGATTTAGATATCACGTGCGATTGGTTTGCACGTGCTATCATCTTTTTATTAAACAATAACAATAATAATGGTTAGTAGGGTTAGTTGAACGATTTAAGGGGTGATATGTTTTTTTTTGTATGTGTTTATGTGTGTGTTTATGTTTACATTATGTATTTGGTTCGGGCCACCAATTGTGATCGTGTCCGTGTTCTGTGTCTATGTCTTCGCTGGTTTGTACTAAATCTGGGTTTGTGATTGTGAGTTTGTTCCATGTTCTGTAAGCTAGTCTGTAGAGTCTTGTGTTAAGTGGTTCTAGTTTGTGTTGTGTCTGTAGTTCTTCTATTGTGTTAAGGTATGGGGGTATGGAGTGTGTGGCGAATCGTAGTGTTTTGTTTTGTACTGGTTGTAGTTTCTGGAGTTGATTTGGTTTTAATGTGATTGTTGTGACTGGTATATATTCAAGTTGTTGTCGTATGAGTACTTTGTATAGTCTTAATATTAATTTGGTGTCTAGGTTTCTGAATCGTTTTATTGTGTGTAACGTTTTTTCTGCTTGTAGTTTCCTGTTGTTTGTGTGTGTTTGTAGACCTCCGTTTCCAAGTGTTAATCCTAGTATCTTTATGTTTCTTTGTTTGTGTATATGCGTGTCTCCTATCAATATTTCTGCTGGTTTCTGTGTTGATATGTTTAGTAGTTGGAATTTTGTTGTGTTTGTTTGTATTTTCCATTTTTGTTCGTATGTGTTTATTGTTTCTATTGTTCTGCTTGTTTTGAGTGCTAACATGTTTTTGCCTTTTTTACTTGGGTATGTTATGATTTGTGTTAGGTCGTCTGCAAATTGTACGTGTGTGACTCCGTGTGTTGGTTTGGGGGTGTCGTGTGTGTAGAGGTTAAATAGTGTTGGTGAAAGAATGCTTCCTTTGGGGACTCCACTGTATATGTTAAAGGGTCTTCCTGTATAATGGTGTATTCGTATTTGTGCGTGTCTGTTATCGAGGTAATTACAAAGTATTCTTGTTAGTGTGTCGGGGGGGGGGTGTTTGGTGTATTTTGTATTTGAGTCCTGTGTGCCATATTTTGTCAAATGCCTTTCTTATGTCTCGTGATACTATGTTACATCCGTGTTTGTGTCTTTGGCTTATGGCTATTGTTTCGTATAGTGTGGCTATGGCTGTGTGTGTTCCTCGTCTTCTTGTAAATCCATGTTGGTTTTCGTTTATGAGATTGTTGTTGTGTAAGTGTTTGAGTAGTCTTTGTTGTAGGAGTTTTTCTAGCATTTTTCCTGGGACATCAAGTAGTGATATTGGTCTGTAGTTGTTTATGTCTGTTAGGTTTTTTCCGTGTTTGGGTATGAATATTAGTGTGGCTGTTTTGAATGTGTCGGGGAAGTATCCCATGCTGAATGTTTCATTGAATATTTCTGTGAGTAGTTGTAGCGTTGAGTCTGGAATGTTAGTTAGTGTTATTTTGTTTATTTGTGATTGTCCAGGTGCCTTGTTTTTGAAGTTTTTTATGATGTGTTTGATGTTATCTAGTGTAAAGGGTTTTGTGAGTGTATTGTCTGGGTCGAGTCGTCTCATGTCAGCTAAGTTGATAGGTGATAATGTCGTCTTGTATTTCTTGGATTTGTGTTGTTATTGTTCTTTCGTGTTCCATGTCAAATGTTGCGTTTTCTGCTGGTGTGATTCGAAATATGTTTCTCCAGTGTTGTCTGAATATGTGTTCTTTGTTTTTGTCTTGTGTATTTTTTGGTTGTTGTGTATAATGTAAGGGGTGGTGTTAGTAGGTGTCCCTGTTAGTCTTTTGATTTGTGTCCAGAAGTATTTGGTGTCATTGTATTGTAGGTTTATTTTTCGTATTTCGTAGTTCCAATATTCGTTGTATATTTGTTTGTTCTCTTCTAGTAGTTGGTTTTTGATGTCGCGTAGTGCTTGTTTTGCTTGTGGTGTCCATGTTCCGGTATTGTGTGCTTGTGTTTGTAGTTGTTGGTATTGCCATTGTAGTAATTTTAATGTATCTGATTGTCTTGGGTGTGGTAGAGTTTTTTTTGCGTTGTTTTGGGGATGTGTTTGTCCATGGCTTGTTGCATCATGGTGTACCATATGTTGAGCTTGTCGTCAATATATTGTTTATTACGTGTTGTTCTCTGTCTTTGTTTGTCGTATTTTGTCCTCTCTGTGTTTAGTGTATTCTTGAATCCTGTCCAGTCTGCTTTGTGGAATATATATCTTTCTGGTGTGGGTATTATTATAGGTTTTGTTGCTAGTGTTAAGTGTATTGGGATGTGGTCTGATGTAGTTAGTTGTCCTGGTGTGATTCTGTAGTTTAAATGATGGTGTCTGTCTGTTAGTATTATGTCTGGTGTTCCTTGTCCGTTGTGTGTGATGTAGGTGGGGAAGTCTGGCCCTAAGTGCTTTATGTGTCCTCTTTGTATTACATACATACATACATATACCAAGCCTTTTTTCCCCCTTCCAAGGGAGGTAGCCAAAAAGGGAAAGGCATAAAAACACTCCCACCTATTTCATCCCTAAATACACTCCACACCCCTCCCACCCTCCCTCTCATCTGAGCACCTCCTGGATGACGGGTCATCCCTGCACCCTGCCCACCGCCCTGGGTCAGAAGCAGTGTCGCAAGACACAGCACATCCACAGCAAGGCCGCTTCATTTAATCGGCGACCCCCCCTCTCCGTCCCCCTTTGCATATAAGGAGAGGACAGGGAGAAATCCCTTCGGGCTGTGTCAAAATTTACTCACACATACTACCCCACCCCCCAGCCCATTTCTCCTCATACAATCACAACATCATCCATATACAACCATTCTCCACTCACCTCTGTCTTCCGTCCTCTCCCTTCCTTCCTCAACAGACATTCCCCTCTTCCCCAAAGCCCCCTTCACCCCATCCATCCACCTCATCCTAGGACGTCCCATCATGTTCACTCCCTTCACATCTGCCTTCCATACCTCCTCTTTTACTAGTCTTTCTTAACTCATTCTTTCCATGTGTCCAAACCATCCTAATATTCTTTCATCAACCCTATCTCCCAAATCCTTTTTCACCCCTGTTCTCCTCCTCACCTCCTCATTTCTCACTCTATCCAGCCTAGTAACCCCCACCATACTTCTCAGACACCTCATCTCAAACACATTCAAACTCCTTCTCTCTTCTTCTCTTATGTTCCACGTTTCTGCCCCATACAGTGCTGTTGGCACAATCACTCCTTCATAGTCTCCTCTTCGCATCCATTCCCAAATGTCTATTCCTCATTACACTCTTTAATCCACCAAGGCATTTACTCGCTTCTCTCAATCTACATTCTACCTCCACCTTCACTCCACCTTTTCCTGCTACACTTGCACCCAAGTATCTAAAACTATCCACTTCCTCCAGTCGCTCTCCTTTAATGTTCACTTCCAGTCTACTGCCACTTTCACCCCTTGTACATCTCATCACCTTACTTTTACCCACATTTATCTTTAGCTTTCTTTTATCACATACTCTCCCAAACTCTGTCACCAGCTTCCTCAATCCCTCTGACCCTGCCACAAGCGCAGTGTCGTCCGCAAACAACAGCTGGCTCACCTCCCACTTTTTTCCATTTTCTTTAACCATCTCCAATCCCTGACCCACTACCCTAGCATTCACCTCTCGCACCACCCCATCCATGTATAAGTTGAACAGCCAGGGCGACATAACGCATCCTTGACGAAGTCCCACCTTTACTTCAAACCACTCACTCTCTCCATTTCTAATCCTGACACAAGCTCTACTACTCTCATAAAAACTCTTGACAGCTCCCAAAAGTTTTTCCTATCCCATAAATCTGCATAACCTCCCACAGTGCCTTTCTGTCTACCCTATCATAAGCCTTTTCCAGATCCATAAAAGCCCAAAAAAACATCCTTCCCCTTTCCTATAGCTTTCTCACATATCTGTCTTACCACAAAGATCTGATCTACACAACCTATACCTGTCCTAAATCCATACTGTTCCTCACCAATTACTCCTGTTCCTCTCCTAATCCTCTCAATTAAGATCCTCCCATAAGCCTTCCCTACTACACTTAACAGGCTAATCCCTCTGAAACTACTACATTCACACTTGTCCCCTTTTCCCTTGAAAAGAGGAACTATACAGGCACTTCTCCAGTCCTCCGGTACTCTACCTTCTCTCCAGCAAACATTAAATAACCTCACCAACCAGTCCACCATCACTGAACCTCCCTTTTTCAGACATTCTGCATGGCATCCATCCAGACCAGGTGCCTTACCTTTTTCATCATCTTTACAACTGCCTTCACCTCATCCTTCCTTATTTCTCCTCCATTCTCCTCACTCATCACTCTCATTTTCTTCGCATTTCCCACTGCAGCTATCTTTCCTTCCCTATCCTCCTTCACATTTAGCAGCTCCCTAAAATATTCTGCCCATCTTCCCCTTACTGCCATCTCTTCCATTATCATCTCTCCATTTGTACCTTTTACCTTTTCTTCCCTACTTGATTCGCCTCCTCTTCCTCTCTTAATTTCTTTCCAAAACATCTTTTTATTACTTTCAAAATTTTCTGTCATACTCCTACCCCATTTCACATCTGCTCTCCTCTTTGCCTCCTTTACCTTTTGCTTTACTTCTCTTTTCTTTTCTTTGTACGTCTCATATGACTCCCCCGTCCTCTTTTGTAACCAATCTGTGAATGCTCGCTTCTTCTCTTCTACAACCTTCTTTGTTTCCTCATCCCACCATTCAATACCCTTTCTTCTATTTCCCCCTGTCCTTCTTGTTCCACACACCATCCTTGCACACTTTAAGACTCCCTCCTTGAACCATCCCCATTCCTCCTCCACACCCAGCTCTACTCTATCCTTTACTCCCTCCCACTCCTCCTTCAGCTTCTTTTCGTACTCCTTCTCCTTTTCCTTTTCATTCAAGGAGTTCACTCTAAGAACCTCCCTACCTTTTGTCCCTTTCCTCTTTCTCCATCTATCCTCCACTCTCAGCTTACCTTCCACCAAAAAATGATCTGATATTCCCCCACCCTCTCCCCTTAGCACATGTACATCCTTAACTCTTCCTATCATAATCCTATTTACCACTACATAATCCATTAGTGCTCTATCTACCACCCTTCCCTCCACCACCCTCTCCCATGTGTACTTATGCTTGACTTTCTTCCGAAACACTGTATTTGCTATCATCAACTCTCTTTCTAGACACATTTCCACCATCAACTCTCCACTACGATTCTTTCCTGGAACTCCACACTTCCCAACCACTCCATCGATTGGACCATTTCCCACCCTAGCATTAAGGTCTCCCAGTGCTATTACATTGACATTTCTTCCTAAACCCTCTATGCACTCATTTAAATCTATCCAAAAGGCCTCCCTTTCTTCCACGCTCTTCTCACTGCCAGGCCCATATGCACTTACAAAGACCCACATCTCCTTTCCCAGTTTCACCTTCATCCACATTATCCTTGAGGAAACCTCCTTCCACTCCACCTGTTTACCTATCTCCTCACTTACTAGAATAGCCACCCCTTCCCTCCCTCGCCCTCTCTTCACTCCTGATAACCTCCCACTTACACTCCCAAACTTACACTCACCCTTCCCTTTCAACTTAGTTTCACTCAAAGCCAACACATCCATCTTTCTTCTCACAAACATACTACCTATCTCTTCCCTTTTGCTCTCATCTGTACCACATCCACGCACATTAAAAGACCCAAACCTTAGGGTGCTGGCCCGAGGCCCTCCAGCACCCCTTATGCCTTCACTTTTCTTTTTAGGTTATATGCCCCGTGGGGCTACAGGGAGAAGGATGCCTAGTCCCTCTCCCCGTCCCTTTCTTTGTATTAATTGTGCTATTTGTCTTCCTGTGATGTTTGCGTTGCTGTGTCCTAGTGTGGGGTGTTTAGCGTTCATGTCTCCTATTATGTATACTGGTAGTCCTTTTCTGGTTAGTCTTAGTATGTCGTTTATAGGGAAGAGGGGGCGTCTGGGGGCTAAGTATAACGTTGCTATTATTATTGGTCCTTGGTTTGTGTCAATTTGGAGCGCTAGTATTTCGTCTTGGAAGTCGTCTAGTATTTTGTGTTTAATGTTGTGTTTGATAGCTACTGCTATGCCTGCATGTGTTTGATTGTAGTCGTTTCTTCGGTGTACTGTGTAGTTGTATATTTTGAGTCTGTCTGGTGTGCCTATCGAGTTTAAAAATATGATGTCTGATGTTGTTATGTTGTATATGTTACAGAGTTCGTTTCTTCTGTTGAATGTCCACTGTATTATGTTGTGTTGGATGATGTGTATTTGTTCCATAGTGGTTGTTTATTCGGCGTTGTGTGTCCAGTGGTGTTCGTGTTCTGTGTTCTTGTCGTGGAGGTCGAAGTGTCCTTGTTTGAGTTTGTTGAATTTTGTTTGGTTTACTCTTACTATGTTGTAGTCTGTTAGATATATTTTGTCTGTGGCTATTTGTCCTATGATGTCCTTTTCTTTGTATGGTGCTGTGTATATTATTTTGATTTTGTGGTTGGTGATGAGTGCTTTTAGGGTGTCGTGTGTGGGGTCTGTTGGTATCTGTTCTGTTTCTGATGTGACGAGTTAAAGTCCCAGGCTGTTCCTTTGGTTTGGTGTTCGTTTCTGTGGGGGGTTAGTGTTCTCAGAGTTTGGTGCGGGTCTTTTTAGTGTTTGCTCTGTTGTCTCCATGGGTTCTGTGGTTTCTGTGGTCTGTGTGTTGGTAGGTGTTATGACTGGTGTTATGATAGGTTTGGTGTAGTTGCTGAGTGCTTTTGCTAGATGTTTAGTGTTGATGGCTTGTGGGGGGATTATGACTGTTGGGAGTCCGTTGGCTTTGTATACTGCGTCTAGTGTGGTTTGGAATGTGCCTGGTTCTTGTGTGTCCATGAGTGTAGCTAGTGTGATGGCTGTGTTAATTGCTGTCATGTGGTAAAGTGATGTGGTTGTAGTTGTTGGTGTAGGGAGGAGGGCGGGTTTTTGTTGTGTGGCAGTGGCATAAGTTTGTGTGTTGGTGTGTGGTTGTTGGTTTATCTGTTTTGCTATTTCCTTGCCTTTTTCCTTTTTTGGGGGGCATCTCATTGCCACGGCTGGGTGGTCCCCTTGGCAGAGGAGGCATTTGGTAATAGCGCAGGTGCATTTGTCTTGTCTGTGTTCTGTGGATGCGCAGTTGGAGCAAATCTTGTATGGGAATGGGTGTGTGCATTGTTTGCGTGTGTGTTCGAGTGAGTAGCAGTTTGTGCATTGGGGTATGTATGTGTACGTTTCTTGTCTGAGTGCGTGTGTGGGGAAGGATTGTGAGAATATCTTGAGTCCCTTCAGGATGCAGTCTTTCACCATTTGTGTTGATTCGAATTTTATTTTGAGGACTGTCTTTGTGCGTGGTAGTTTGATTACTTGTGTTACTTGTGTGTTGGTGTTTAGTCTTTCTATTTCTGCTTTGATTTCTTCGTGTGAGTGGTCTGTGACGTAAGGGTCTACGTTGGTGATGACAAGTGTCCTGTTTGCGTTGAGTTCTGGTGGGTCTTGGATTTCGAAGTTGTTAGTGTTGAAGAATGTTTTTGTGGATTTCTGGGAGAGTGTTTCCGTGGTCGTGTCGTCTGTGATGAGTATGAATGCACTGTGTAGTGTGATGAGTTTCTGTATGTATATGTTCTTCCTGGCTAGAGTGTCCCATAGTTCAGTTGTTCTAGGTTGTCTTCCGTTGGGACGTAAGTCCCGTATCCTGACTCGACCCATTGCGCTGAGCGCAATGGGTTAAGTGTTCTCGTGTGCTAGTGTTTGTTGTTTGTGTTATACGTGTAGTGTAGAGGGGTGGTGATTGTGGAGCGATTGTTGTAGGATGGGTGGTGGGGCGACGGGTTAGTTCAGTGGTTAGTGGAAGTGTCCTAATGGCATACACTGACACCACGTTATCAGGGGGGTTGAGGCCGGCGCGGAGCGAGTTTCGTACGGTTGATGGGGGAGGGGGAGGGTCAGGTCTATCTCTGGCGATAACTGGCCAAGCACGCACGCGTCTATGCCGGTAGTGCTTAGACGCACGAGACCGGGAGGGAGTCCCCCCCCCCCCTACTGCAGAACAATCCAAGTTTTAAGACCACAGGGGCAATGGATTGTCTACAGTAGAGTTAACGGGGGACATATGCCTTCGGCAGAGCGAGATTCTCGGAGAATTGAGAAATAGCTCGGGTACCGGTATTCTTCTTTAGTTGTTAACTTTCTCGGAACGACGATCTTTACTCTATGGAGGGGCAACCAGAAGTGTCACCGTGGGAATATATTTTTTCCCCCGAACTAAACAGAGACTGGGCTCAGGGCGGTTGGCGGAGGGAGGCGATTGACCATTTAGAACCCAGGGATTGGGTTCTCGTTCGCCTGCGACCGCTCTTGCCAACTACGGCTGCCCACTATGTCTGGTCTCTCTTGGATCTCGCTCTGACGGTGTATGCCTTCATTCAACTCCCCAGTCGTGCCTTGGCATAGCCCATGCGGTCTTAAAACTTGCTGGTGCGGCTGGTGGGGGAAGGGAATCCATCCGGTCTCTCGCCTCTTGTGCGAAACCGGCTTAGGGCCTCACAGTACATAACCTCATCCCAATCGTTATCTTGCGCTATCGACCGTATCGGCATTCGCGTTGTGACTTCCTACCAAGACCACTGCCTACCGCATGGTCGTCTAATGGCCTGCAGCTACCGCCATCACGTCCGCCATGGAAATTACTAGCTCGCCTCCCTCCACTGAGAGCGCCCTGTCGGAAAATTGTTCACTCCCCGTGGACGATGACGGGTTTAAGCTGGTGCAGAAGAGGAAAAAGAAAGGAAGAAAGAAGCCTGATGATGGGACACAGCCACGGTGCTCCAATATAAGCGGAGCGACTGTTGACATCACAGAGAGGCCAACACAAACTGAGGTGAAGAACTTTAAGGTAGATAAGGTGCAGCCCAACCATGGCTCAGCTTTCGACCTTGTCATGGCACTGGAGAAGGATCACTCTAACTGGGGTCTCAAACTCAAACCACTTGCTTCGGGGGATCTGTTAGTCATTCCGCCGAATTGTGAAATTGCTGCCTGCCTGGAAAGTCTCACCACCATTGGAGGGAAGACTTTTTCAATGGAGCCTATAGAGCCGAAGGGTAAACTTACTAAGATGGTCTTATTAGGTTACCCTGTGGATTACCCTGTCGAAAGGATACAGCAGCATCCTCAGGTTGAAGAGGCCAAGCGATGCTTATGGAAAAAGGAAGACACTCGGCAGGTTCTCGTCGCAATTAGGGGAGACGTCCCGACGCATCTACATCTGGGATACACTGGTACTTACCCATTACGTACGTACATCCCAGATCCACTCAGATGCTATAGATGCCAGAAGTATGGCCACTACCAGTGGAAATGCAAGGAACCACAGCCGAAATGCGCCATCTGTAGTGAGCCACATGACACTGAAACCTGTCTGACACTGCACAAGAATCAAGTGGAGACGACAGCCAAGTGCCCCAATTGTGCGAAACACCATCATGCTTGGAGTATATCGTGTACAGTTAGGAAAAAGGAGTCCAGGAAGCAAAGGGCTGTATGTCAGCGGCGCGAGGACTTCATTCCCGCTCCTAAACCCGTACACTCAGCATGGCACCGCAGGAGAGTTAGCCGTAGCAGGAGTAGACCTCGGCCTCCTTCACCTCCACCTCCACTTCCACCTCCACCTGAACTGTCAAATGAAGTCTTCCCGACTTTGACACCGACACCGACACCCACCCAGATGAAAACCACCGCCGAGGCAAAGGAACCACCGAGAGAAGGGAAACTGGAGTTTCACGACGAGGAGCTGGCCCGATTTGTCACGGTTGTTGCAGTAGGCCTGGCCAGACGTCTGGGACAACAGGAAGATGACATCAGGGAGACTACGGAGTTCCTTCAGGAGATGATTGACAACATGATCACCATCAAAAAAGGCTCGGGCAGTACTAAGGCGAACAGTGAGACCAACGAAGTTCCTAACGCATCACCATGGAACACTAGAGCCCTGGAAGTTGCAACTCCACCCACTGCATCTACAACCGAGACCCCACTCAACACCACCGTAGCTGAGGGTTCACCGAAAGCTACTGAAGCAGCCCATGGAACTCCTGAAGAGAAAGTTGTCCCCAAAGGGCCCAGTGCTCCAGAGCCAGTTCCAGCCCCTGTTCCACCTACCGCACCAGCTGCAGCTCCAACTACTGCACCGGTCACTTCCTCCACGGCTGCTCCACTAAGCAACCCTCATAAGATCGTGATCACGAGAAGCTTCACCAGATCACAGCAGGCGAAGGTAGGCAACTTCACCAAATGCGAAGGTGGGCCTCAGTTCAGCTTTGGTTTTCAGTCCGTCTCCAACATTGGCAGCCCTACCATCACCACAGCACCTGCATCCCCTTCAGAAGGAGAAAGTGATGACCAATCCATCCAGTCCAGTGAGTCCAGCCAGTCCAGCCTGACCTCTACCGTTTCTGACCAGGACATTAACATAGATCATGAGTGACACACCACCAGCTACCTCCAACTCAAGACCTCTACGGATTCTTCAGTGGAACATGAATGGCTACCGTCCCCATCCTGCTAATCTACTAGCGACGATCAACAGTATGAACATACACGTTGTACTCCTGCAGGAAACATTGGTGCGTGACATGGAGCTCAGGGTTGCGGGCTATCATGCATTTGTACTTCCCTGGGACGATAACTGCAGAGGCCTCATAACTCTGGTTAACGCGTCCATCGCCTGCGAGAGAATAGCACACCCGATTTCCTGTGGGGAAGGAGTGGAAGTTGTTGCAGTGAAGCTCGAGCTGCATCGGGAGTCCTTAAGTGTTTACAACGTCTATAGGTCTGCTGCATACGGAAGTCTTGACATTGCTGATCTATTCACCGTAGCTGAACATGAAAACCATATCGTGGCGGGCAATTTCAAAGCTCATCACGATACCCTTCACTCAGCAAGAGCTACGAACCAGACGGGCAGGCACATCCATGAGGCACTCTCTGATTGTCCTGGAGTTCTGCTGCTCAACAATGCAGATCCCACTCACATCCGGGGTGGCAGGCTAGACCTTACCTTTGCCAGTGCCACCTTAGCGCCACGGTTGTCATGGAGAATAGATGACACTGTCACCAGTGACCACTTTGGGATAGTTACAATCCTGGATTCGGTCGAGCTCCCGTCTGGACCTCGTCCTTCTCCACGACGCTGGGACACGCGCAAAGCCCAGTGGAATCGTTTCCGGGCTTGCATGGCGGCATGGGAGCCGACGTACAACAGTGTACCGGTACCACTAGAAGATCTTGAAATGTACCTTGTAGAAGCCATCACCTCTGCAGCCTCTGAAGCCATTCCAAAGGCTCAAAGTGGAAGGACTCGGAGGAATTATTGGTACTACTGTGAGGACATCAGGGTAGCTAACCACAGGGTCAATATGTTCCGAAAGAACTTTCGGCAAAACAGAACACCGGAGAACCTTGCCAATCTGAGGGCAGCGGTTACCGCGGCCAAGGAGACAGCCACCAAGGCCAGGGAAAAAAAGTGGCTGGAATGGTGTGCCACCTTTGGGGCGCATACCACTCTCAAGGAACTCTGGACAAAGCTTAGGACTGCGACCAGAAGGGCTCCGCCGCGGAAGACTCATCCTGATCCCCAGACTGAAGCGGACAGACTAGCTCAAGACTTTGCAAGGCGGACTTCCTTGACCACTCTTCCGGCAGAGGTTCAGCGGGTTCAAGAGGAGCAAGGCCCGGCTCGTCACCACCAAGTACAGAATGCCATCCATGCTCCGGCTGACACCGACACTATGTTCACTTCAACTGAACTGACATAGGTGTTCAAGATGTCCTCAGATACCGCTCCTGGCTGCGATGGAATAACATATTCCATGATAGCACACTTGGGGGAACAGGGGGAGCGCGCCCTCCTCAGGGTATTCAACGAAAGTTGGTGCATGGGGAGACTTCCGTCCTCGTGGAAGACTGCAGAGGTGGTTCCTATACCTAAGCCAAGAGAGCCCAACAAGTACTGTCCCATCTCCCGTACCAGCTGCGTAGGTAAAACGATGGAGACCATGGTGCTTCGAAGACTCCAGTGGAAACTAGGACATCCCCACGAGAACATCCATGCCTACACGAAAGGACGGGGAACGGCACACTGTTGCCACGCTGCTCAGTCATGTAGGCCAGGGGACAGCCACTGTGGTCTTCATTGACTTGGTAAAGGCTTTCGAACTTGCAAGCCCTCTGGCGATCACGCACACCTTGGCTGAGAGAGGAATACAAGGGCGACTCCTGAAGTGGATTTTGGACTATCTACAAGATAGATCTTGCAGGGTACGTTTCCAGGGGGCGGTGTCACCTTACTACCTTAGTCCAGCCCTTTTCAACGTCCTCATGGAAAAACTCCTCGGCACGGAGCTTCCTCCAGGCTGTAGATTACTGTCATACGCGGATGACCTAGCACTGGTGGTAACGGGAAGAGGTGCTCATCAGAGAAAGGCACAGGTGTGCCTAGGCAGAGTGTCGGAGCAGTGTGCTATCCTGGGCCTCAAGGTGTCTCCTGCCAAGTCAAAGGCCATGCGCATTGGCGGGAGGATTCCAGGATACAGGCTCGTGCTGCAGAAGGCCGAACTGGAATGGGTTCACTCCCACATATACCTGGGGATCTGGATTGACGACAAACTCACGTTCAAGAGGCAGGCCAACTATTGCATTGACAGAGTAAGGGCCCGTGTTAATGCTATGAAGGCGCTGGCCAGCAGAGAGAAGGGGGCCACCTTTAGTGTTCTCAGAACATTCTATATGTTCGCGATCAGGACGGTTATAGATTATGCATGTTTGGTAAACATCAGTCTGTCAACCACCATGATGAAGCTTGAATGCCTCCAGAATGAAGCCATGCGCATCATGCTGGGAGCGCCACGATGGACATTAGTACCAAACATGCAGCTGGAGACCCGACTTCAACCCCTGAATGGGCGCATGACGCAATTTGTGGCTACCTTTGTCGCAAAAGTAGTCCAATCCCCCCAGAATACGGAGGTGCGAATAAAGTTCGTCACGGCGATGAGACAGGATCCACTACTCTTTCCCCAACGAAGATGGCTCCCACTGGTGGCTGCCTGCGTTAGGGGAGTTCACCTTTCCGAACTGCTCCTGTTCAAAGGGCGTGATGAATACCGAAGAGGCTACGTACCATCTCCACCTTGGGAACCACAGCTGGCACAGACGACAATTATGAAGCTCAGGCGCCGGACACCAGTTTATCAATTGCGGACGGAGACGGAAAGAACCATGGCGGAAGTGACACCTCGTCATAGCGTGACATACTTTACTGACGGTTCTGTGGAGACCGACCATGACAGGGCAGGAGCTGCCTTCGTGACAGAGGGAGACAAGAGAGGGATGCGAGTCATAGGAACCCGATGCTCCATGCAAGCAGAGCCAGTTGCACTTGGCATGGCCTTGAGCCATGCGCTGGACGCACACAACCAAGACGTCGTCGTGCACACTGATTCCATCGCTCTCATCCATGCCGTCACTCGACGCGATCCCTGGGACAATGTTTAGCTGCTCACGAGCATACTGCTTCTCCTTCAACAATTCAAAGCGCATGGCAGGAAGGTAATCATCAACTGGGTCCCTGGACACATTGGCATTGCCGGGAATGAGGAAGCAGACAGAGAGGCAAAAAGAGCAGCGCAAGGCCAACTCGAGAATGGAATCGGGGTGTTGCCAAGCAGGGAGGAGATCAAGGCACGCATTCGCACCAACGTCAACCGGCAAGTTCTACGGGAACACAGGGTACGAGCTCGACGCAGTGAGTCAGCGAAGTGGTATGCGGTCGCAACACAGTACACACGGCTGGCAACAGGATGGCGCCTAACGAGAATGGATGAGGTTCTGCTTTTCCGACTCAGGTTAGGATACCCGTGCGCCTGCGAGATAGTGCGTACGGTACCTGTGGAAGAAAAGCGCTGCCCATACTGCGAGGCCCCGGAGACGAATCTGAGGCACTACCTGCTAGTGTCCAGTGACACTCTTTCTGAGAGCGGATCCTCAGACGACTCCACAGGGACTTGTTCAGAGGTTTCTCAGAAATCTCACATTGAATAAACTTGCCAACCTAAAACGTCATCCACCACCAAGATAGACCAGCTGCTCTATAGGAGGACGGGCTTCCACACTATAGCCCGTGCAGGTATATAACCTGCTTAAAAAAAAAAAAAAAAAAAACAGGCTGACTCGACTGCTTGCCCAACCTCCGTAGCGTAAAGAACGTCGTTCCGCAAAGTTTACCATCAAAGAAGAAATTCCGGTACCCGAGGAATTCTCAGTTCTCGAGAAACTCGCTCTGCCGAAGGCATATGTCCCCCTTAACTCTACTGTAGACAATCCATAGCCCCTGCGGTCTTAAAACTTGGTTGTTCTGCAATAGAGGGGGGAAACCTCCCTCCCGGTCTCGTGCCTCTCAGGCACAACCGGCATAGACGCGTGCGTGCTTGGCCAGTTATCGCCAGAGAAAGACCTGACCCTCCCCATTAACCCGTACCGAGACTCGCTACCACGCCGGACTCAACCTCCGTTAACGCGGTGTCAGTGTATGCCTACGTTAGATTACTTCCACTAAACTAACCCCATATCCCCGCCACCCGCCCTACAATAATCGCTTCACAATCACCACCCCTTTACACAACACGAATAACACAAACAAAAACACTAGAACACGAGGACGCCTAACCCATTGCGCTCGGCGCAATAGGTCGAGTCAGGATCCGGGACTTACGTCCCAATGGTAAACAACGGACGAATGAACTATGGGACACTCTAGGCAAAAAAAAACCCAGCTACATACAAAAGCTCATCACACTACACACCGCATTCATACTGATCACAGACGACACGACCACAGAAACACTCTGCCCAAAAACCACAAAAACAATTTTCAACACCAACGGCTTCGAAATCCAAGACCCACCAGAACTCAATGCAAACAGAACACTAGTCATCACACAAGTCGACCCCTATGTCACAGAACACTCACATGAAGAAATAAAAGCAGAAATTGAAAGACTGAACACTAACACACATGTAACACAAGTAATTAAACTCCCACGCACCAAGACAGTCCTTAAAATCAATTTCGAATCTAACACAAATGGTGAAAGACTGCATCCTAAAGGGACTCAAAATTTCCTCACAATCATTCCCCACACACGCACTCAGACAGGAAACATATACATACATACCCCAATGCACAAACTGCTACTCACTTGAACACACACGCAAACAATGCCCACACCCATTCCCATACAAAATATGTTCAAACTGCGCATCCACAGAACACAGACAAGATAAATGCACCTGTGCTATAACAAAGTGCCTCCTCTGTCAAGGGGACCACCCAGCCGTAGCAATGCGGTGCCCCAAGAAGAAGGAGAAAGGCAAAGAAATCACCAGTCAGATAAACCAACAACCACACACCAACACACAAACATATGTCACTGCCACACAACCAAAAAAACCCTTCCTCCCTACACCAACAACTACGACCACATCACTTCACCACATGACAACAATTAACACAGCCATCACACTAGCTACACTCGTGGATACACAAGAACCAGGCACATTCCAAACCACACTCGACGCAGTATACCAAGCCAACGGCCTCCCTACAGTCACAATCCCCCCACAAGCCATCAACACAAAACTACTAGCAAAGGCACTCAGTAACTACACCAAACCCATCATAACACCTACCAACATAAACACCACAGAACCTATGGAAACAACAGAACAATCATTAAAGAGACCTGCACCGAACACCGATGACACTAACCCTCCATAGAAACAACGAGTGCCAAACACAAAAAACAGCCTGGGACTACAACTCGTAACAGAAACAGAACAGATACCAACAGACCCCACACACGACAACCTCAAAACACTCATCAACAGACAAAAAATCAAAATAATATACACAGCACACCAACAAGAAAAAGACATAATTGAAAAAATAGCCAATAACAAAATCAACCTAGCACACTACAAGATAACAAGAGTAAACGAAACAAAATTCAACATAAAATTCAACAAACTCAAACAAGGACACTTCGACCTCCACAAGAACGTAGAAACACCACTGGACTCACAACGTTGAATAAACAAATAGAACACACTTCTACCTCAACACTATGGAACAGATACACATCATCCAACACAACACAATACTGTGGACATTCGACAGAAGAAACGAACTTTTTAACATATACAACATAACACCAGACATCATACTTTTGAACTCGATAGGTGCACCCGACAGTAAGGCGCCCAAAATACCTCCACCCAAAATACCTCCGGCCAAAATCCCACACCCAAAATACCTCCATGCATATTGTGCTGTTTGTACGGCTTAGAAGGTTATAAATTTAAATTGTCAAGTTTATTGGAATAATTATAATTTGCGGAATGAAGATTTAGATAAATTACAGCAATGGTCTGAAGAGTGGCAAATGAAATTTAACACAAGTAAATGCAAGGTAATGCACATAGGTAAAAATAACAGTAAGTACGATTACAAGTTATTTGGAAATTCGTTAACAAAAGTGAGTAGTGAAAAAGATCTCGGTGTAATTATCAGTAACGATCTTAAATCATCCATGCAAATGATAAGTGTTATAATAAGGACATTTGGGAATGATATTGTAAACAAGGAATCAGACAAAACAATACGACTTCAGTTTACATGTTCACCCATAGGTAATTGTTTAATAAACTGGATACAATGGTCCTTAAAATCAGAAGTTAAATCAAATAATGTATTTTACCCTATATCAATACCTGGTCGCCATCTGTAATGGCATATAGTAATTGTCCGAGGTATCTTATTTCATTTTATTTATTTATTTATTTATTCATTTATTTATTTGATTTCATTTTTGAAAATCGGCTTAATTACTATATGCCATTACAGATAGCGACCAGGTATTGATATAAGGTAAAATACATTATATAGGGTAAAATACATTATTTGATTTGAACATGTGAACTGAAGTCGTTGTATTGTTTTGTCTGATTCCTTTGATTGAAAATTTCTATATAGAATTAATTATTCCCTTGATCAATTGTTTTGTCTGATTCCTTTGATTAACAATTTCTATGTAGAATTGATCTACCATACTACCATAATCCTGAATGAAAAAGTCCTCTAACGATACTTTCTATAGGATTCTATACTCTACGTATTGTTTACAATATCATTCCCAAATGTCCTTATCATAACACTTATCATTTGCATGGAGGTATAATGGGTAGTTTAGGAGGTATTTTGGGTAGAGGTATTTTGGGTGTGAGACTTTGGCTGGAGGTATTTTGGGCGGAGGTATTATGTCATGGATTCCACCCGACAGACTCAAAATATACAATTACACAGTACACCAAAGAAACGACTATAATCAACCACATGCAGGCATAGCAATAGCCATTAAACACAACATTAAACACAAAATACTAGACGACTTTCAGGACGAAATACTAGCAGTCAAAATTGACACAAACCAAGGACCCATAATAATAGCAACTCTATACTTACCTCCCAGACGCCCCCTCCTCCCTATAGATGACGTACTAAGACTAACAAGAAAAAGACTACCAGTATACATATTAGGAGACATGAACACCAAACATCACACATTAGGACACAACAACGCAAACACCACAGGAAGACAGATAGCTCAACTAATACAAAGAGGGCACTTAACACACTTAGGGTCAGACTTCCCCACCTGCATCACACACAACGGAAAAGGAACACCAGACATAATACTAACAAATAGACGTCATCACTTAAACTACAGTATCACACCAGGACAACTAACTACATCAGACCACATCCCAATACATCTAACACTGGCAACAAAACCAATAACAATACCTACACCAGAAAAATACATATTCCACAAAGCAGACTGGATAGGATTCAAGACCACACTAGACATAGAAAGAACAAAATATGACAAACAAAGACAAAGAAAAACACAAAATAAACAATACATTGACGACAAACTCAACACATGGTACACTATGATACAACAAGCCATGGACAAACATTCCCAAAACAAAACATAAAATTCTACCACACCCAAGACAATCAGATACATTAAAACTACTACAATGGCAATATCAACAGCTACAAACACAAGCACACATTACCGGCACATGGACACCACAAGCAAAACAAGCACTACGCGACATCAAAAACCAACTACTAGAAGAGAACAAACAACTATACGACGAACACCGGAACAATGAAATATGAAAGATAAACCTACAACACAAGGACACCAAATACTTCTGGACACAAATTAAACGACTAACAGGAACACCTACTAGCACCACCCCTTACATCATACACAATAATCACAAGATACATAAAGAAAAAGACCAAGAACACATATTCAGACAGCACTGGAGAAACATATTTCGAATCACACCAGCAGAAAACGCAACATTTGACATGGAACACGAAAGAACAATCACAGCACAAGTACAAGAAATACAAGACGACATTACCCCTAACAGCTTAGCTAATATGAGACGACTTGACCCAGACAACACACTCACAAAACCCTTTACACTAACTAACATCAAACACATAATATAGAACTTCAAAGACAAGACACCTGGGCAGTCACAAATAAACTAAATAACATTAACTAACATTCCAGACTCAACACTACAATTACTCACAGAAATATTCAATATATTCAGCATGGGATACTTCCCCAACACATTCAAAACAGCTACACTAACATTCATACCCAAACACAAAATAAAAAAAACTCACAGACATAAACAACTACAGACCAATATCACTACTTGAAGTCCCAGGTAAAATATTAGAAAAACTCCTACTACAAAGACTACTCAAACACTTACACAACAACAACCTACTAAACGAAAACCAACATGGATTTACAAGAGGACGAGGAACACACACAGTCATAGCCACAATATACGAAACAATAGCCATAAGCCAACGACACAAACATGGATGTAACATAGTATCACAAGACATAACAAAAGCATTTGACTAAATATGGCACAAAGGACTCAAATACAAAATACACCAAACACACCTCCCTGACATATTAACAAGAATACTTTGCAATTACATCGACAACAGACAAGCACAAATACAAATACATCATTATACAGGAAGACCCTTTAACATATACAGCGGAGTCCCCCAAGGAAGCATCCTTTCACCAGCATTATTCAACCTCTACACACACGACACTCCCACACCAACACATGGAGTCACACACGTACAATTTGCAGATGACCTAACAAATCATAACATACCCAAACAAAAAAGGCAAAAACATATTAGCACTAAAACAAGCAGAACAATAAACACATATGAACAACAATGGAAAATACAAACAAACACAACAAAATTCCAACTACTAAACATATCAACACAGAAACCAACAGAAATATGGATAGGAGACACACACATACACAAACAAAGAAACATAAAAATACTAGGACTAACACTTGGAAACGGAGGTCTACACACACAAACAACAGGAAACTACAAGCAGAAAAAACATTACAGACACTAAGACTATTCAGAAACCTAGACACCAAACTAATATTAAGACTATACAAAGTATTCGTACGTCCACAATTAGAATACATACCAATAACAACTATCACACTAAAACCAAGCCAACTTCAAAAACTACAATCAATACAAAAAACACTTCAAATTCGCCACACACTCCATACCCCCATACCTTAACACAATAGAAAAACTACACACACAACACAAACTTGAACCACTTAACACAAGACTCTAGACTCGCTTACAGAACATGGAACAGAATCACAATCACAAACCCAAAATTAGTACAAAACAGCGAAGACATAGACACAGACACAGAAGACGGACACGATCACAACTGGTGGCCTAGAGTGTCCCCCATCATAAACGGCCCCCCACCCGAACCAAAATACATATATCAAACACAAACAACACAATAAAAACACAACACATATCACTACCTTTTATTGTTCTACTAACCATTATTATTATTGTTGTTGTTAATTAAAAAAGATGATAGCACGTGCGAAACCAATCGCACGTGATATCATCTAGAACCAATGAGTATGGCAAATAGGAGTCACTACCCTCCCCCAACATCGTATGTATAAATAAGTCAAATAAACTCACTAGCCGTCATCCCCAAGGGAAAAAAATCATACTCATTGAAATGGAAAAAAAAAAGTATACTAAGTATAGGATTCAAGACCCCTCCCTCACCGTCACAACACATAAAGGAAGACAATGATATACCCATAGGAAATTCAAAAACCTATAAATAGGCGAGAATAGTCGTATACTTTTTTATTATAAAAAAAAGTAATAATACAAAAACTAACAAATAACAGCCAACACAATAAAAAACAGCTCAAGAAGAACATCTCAATCCTACAGAAGATGGACCAGCCTTTAACCGAGAAACACGTAGGCACTAGCTTCTCAACACAAACTTAAAATATAAAAAAATAGAATCAAGGTATCTAGAAGGTGCTAAGATGGGAGGGAGGGTGGAGGGGTGTGGAGTGTTTTCAGGGATGGAATGGGTGGGAATGATTTTATGCCTTTTCCTTTTTGGCTACCTCCCTAGCAAGGGGGAAAAGCCTTGGTATATGTATGTATGTATCAAGGTAGCAAGTGGGTCTGCCCCACATCTATTATAACTCCAACTTCCTTCCATTTCCTCTTTACCTCTTGCACACCCCCCCCCTCTCCTCTATCTTACCTATCCTATCTTTCGCCACCGCTGACTCGACTGACTCTGAACTGGTCACGGTGACTTGCTATGCTCCGCTCCGCTGTACCTCCATTCAAGAATTCCTCCCATCAAGATCTCCCCATCACTCAACGCTGGCCTACATCCACAATTGCTGCGGCATAGGTAAATATAATATCGTGACACCACAACGCCCTCCCCTTCTCTACCATCTTTTTTTTTTTTTTTTTTATCTCTTTTTCTTGCCGCCATCATTCCTCACATCATAACATCATAAAAACACTTACACTATGAGTGCTAAAGTCCTACTACGGGCGGCTACAAGTACAGAACCCTCCTATGAAAAAACTTTAACACTATGCAAGATGGAAATCCCGGTAACTAGACTGACTGAAACGGCTGACGGCTACGTGGTATTTACCCTGAATGAAAAACACCTCCAACCCATTTTCAACCTGAAGAAGAACTCGCCCCTGAAAGAAGTTGGACCAGCTCCGGTCCTAACTCCGCAACATCTAGCTCAACGCTTCGTCTTCTGCCGCGGAATCCAGCCTTGGATTGGCGACATTACAAATTGAGAGTTCGTACTAAGCAGACGTGCATCTCTACACTCCTACTAACTGCCTTTGGTAGCCTTACTTGCGTCTGTAGCCCGCCGTGGTTTTTTAAAATCAGTCAAAAGTGAGGAGTACTCCAACGTTCCACCCATTCTATCTTTCAGTGGTGGCATAGGTCAGGTCTTCCTCTTGCGTGTTCAATATAGGTGACACCAAGATCTACATATACCAGGTCTAACCACTTCCAACCGAATTTCGAGGGAGTTGGCACAGGGGGTCCGTGACGTCAACTGGCTGCGCATAGTGGGGTTCGGTCGTCCCATCGCTGTTAGTTGTAGCTGATTCGTTCGTCAGATAGGTTAGCCTCTGCTCGCACCGCTCCACGCAATTAGTTATATTCTGGCAATTTAAATCTATATATATACCGGTATATATAGATCTTGACAATATGGCTTATTGTGCCATAAAGGGTTGTGATCAAGTACGATCTTCTCGATCTACCAGTGCCTAAGCGTCTCAAAAGTCTTGAAGTATGATGCTCTTCCAACAAGAAGATAATAATTACCACTACCTAGTGTATGGATAATCTAATGGTTGTATATAGACCACACACACACTTTCAACGAACGGACGGCTTGAAGAACGTTCTGAAGAAAAGTGCAGATTGTGGATCCCAACGCAAAGAGAAGTGCCTTTTTGTATTTACAGGGTGGGGGGAAATTGCTCGTGGGGTAGTGGGAAAGTAAGGAAAGAGGAGAAGGGGAGGGATTGCTGGGGAAATGGAAGGTAATGAGGAAGTAGAGGACTTGGTCCTAACAGACCGCCGAAAAGTAAACAAGCGACCACAAGACGAGCTGGAGGACGACGGAATGTCTAATAAGAATGTAAAGATTAGAAGTATAGATAGGAACAATACAGTAGAAACTGATGAGAATATTTTCAAGGGATTTAAAGAGAGTGGGGGGGACACAAACCCCCCCCCCCCGACTGACAAGACTAGAGAAGAAGGTTGATAAGGTGATCGAGGACTTGGAGAGTAGGTTAGGTCATATGAACACCATTTTACAAAGGGTTGAAAGATTGGAAGAACTAGAAAAGGCGAATAAAAACTTAACTGATGAAATAGAAGACCTAAAAAGACAGTTAAGAGATGTAAAGGTGGAGAATGAGGAATTGAAGAATAGTAAAGAAAACAGAGAAACGATAGCTAAAGAAAGTAAAAATTGGAAGAAAACCCAAGAAGGAAATAAGGTTTCATTCACTGACATAGTCAAACAGCAATTGAAAGAACATACTGAAGACTCAGTTATTAAAGTGATGAGACAAAAGGAGAATATAGTAAGAGATTTAGCAGACAAGAAGAAATGTATAATTATATTAGGAATGGAAGAGAAACACAACACAGATAGAACCACAAGAATCAAAGAGGAAAATGAAAAAGTAAGCCAATTACTAGAATCAGTACAGGAAGATGAACCAGAAATTATGAAACAAATCGAAGAGAAATTTAGACTCGGAAAGTATAGCACAGACAAGACCAGACCAATTAAGATTAAATTCAAGTCACAAACAACGGCAGTGAATATCTTATCCAAAACAGGGAAACTAGCAACAAGTGAACAATACAAAAAGATATGGATAAAAAGAGAAATGAATAAAGAGGAAAGAGAGGAAGAAAAGCAGAAAAGACTGGAAGCTAAGGCAAAAAACGAGAACAGAACGGAGTCAGAGAAAGAGAGATTCTATTGGAGAGTAGTGAACATGAAACTAAGGAAGTTCGACATACAAAAGAAAAACATAAGGGAAACAGAGAACACAATGGAAGTGGCAGAAAACTAAGAGTGTCTTACACAAATATAGATGGATTAATAACAGGATTGAATGAGCTGAATGATTATTTGAAAGAAAAAGAACCGGACATAATGGGAATTGTAGAAACAAAATTAAAAGGTCCACTACCACCCAACAGTGTAGGACATGATGCATACAATTATTGGATTAGAAACAGAGAGAAAAAGCAAGGGGGTGGAGTTATGTTCCTGACTAAGAAGGATATAAACGTGAAAGGTGTCATATATGGAAAGAATACAGTAGAGATGATTATGATAGAAGTGGAAGACAGAGATAAGAAGAGCAGAAAATTTGTGATCAATTATGTGCCTCCAAAAACAGCCTCATGGGAGGAGAGTGAACATAAAAGTATGTTAGAGAACACAAAGATAACATTAAATAAAATAATGGAAGATGGAGGAAGAATAGTTATGATGGGCGACTTTAATTGCAAAGAAATCTGCTGGGAAGAAATGACAGTAAAGGGTGGAGATGACTCATGGGGAAACGCTCTACTTGAGATGATTATTGACCGCACAATGACACAATGGATACAGGAGAACACTAGGTATAGAAATGAAGAACCATCAAGACTAGACTTATTAATTACATCTGAACCTAGAATAGTGGACAAGATTGAATATAAAACACCAATAGGTAAAAGTGACCACATATTGATTGAACTGGAACTTAATGAAGAAAAATATATCAAAAGAAATGAACAATATAGAAAAGGAAGAATGATGTATGAAAAAACAAACTTTGATAAAATAAGAGAATTCTTTCAACAAGAAAACTGGGAAGAAATATACAAAGAAGAAACATCAGTGGAAAAGAAATGGAATATTTTGACAAAAATTTACAAAAAAGGAGTGGAAAAGTATGTCCCAAGACAAAAACAAGAAAAAGAATATGTAAAATGCTGGTACAACAAAAGTTGTAGGGAGTTAAAAGACAAAAGAGACAAAGCCTGGACCAGATGGAAAAAAGACAGAAAACCTGAAAAATGGAAAATATATACCAGTTATAGAAATGAATATGTACAAACGTGCAGAGAGGAAAAGAGAAAATATGAAAAAGACGTCATAGAAAAATGTAAAGATCAACCAAAACTATTCTACAGATTTGTAAACAATAAACTGAAAAACAAACAGGACTTGGAGAAATTAAGACAAGGGGGAGTTGAATACACTGAGGAAATGGAAATGGCGGAAATTATGAACAAACATTTTAAATCAGTGTTTACAAGGGAGAACATACAACCTGAAGAGATTGAATGGAAAGAGAAAGTCCCCCCTATAGAAAAAATAGAAGTATCAAAGAATGAAATATTGATACAATTGAGTAATCTTGATGTCAGAAAATCACATGGACCAGATGAAATAGCAAACTGGATTCTGAAAGAATGCAGGAATGAACTGGCAGACAAAATACATAGCATAATAAGCAGTTCCTTGAAAGAAGGAAAAGTTCCAGAAGATTGGAAAAAAGCAAATATAGTACCTATATATAAAGGAGGAAATAAAGAAGAACCTACCAACTATAGACCAGTCTCTCTAACAACTACAATAGCAAAAATTTGTGAAAGAATTATCAAAAATAGATGGGTAAAATACTTGGAAAAAAACAACGTACTAAATCCAAGGCAATTTGGATTCAGACAAGGACGATCATGCGTCACCAATTTAATATGTTTCTATTCAAGGCTAATAGATATAATACAAGAAAGAGATGGATGGGCTGATTGTGCATTTCTAGACCTAAAAAAAGCTTTTGACAAAGTACCACATAAGAAGTTGCTTAAGAAACTAGAATCTGAAGGAGGAATACAAAGTAAATTACTAAATTGGATGGAAGACTTTTTGCAAGAAAGAAAAATGAGAGTAGTGATAAGAAACCAGCACTCAAAATGGAATGAAGTAATAAGCGGTGTCCCGCAGGGAACAGTCCTGGCCCCAATAATGTTTGCTATATATATTAATGATATGGATGAAGGAATTGAAAGCTATATGAGCTTCTTTGCAGACGATGCAAAACTACTGAAAAGAGTGAAAACTGAAGAAGATTGTGAATCACTACAGAGAGATCGAAATAAAGTACAGGAATGGAGTAAGAAGTGGGAGATGGAGTTCAATACAAAAAAGTGTAGTATAATGGAATTTGGAAAAAGCAAAAACAGAATAACAGGATCATATAATTTGGGAGAAGAGGGAATAAAAAAAGTAGAAAATGAGAAGGACCTGGGAGTCATTGTTATGAATAATATGTCACCTGAAAAACATATAAATAAGATTTTTGGAGAAACTTATAATTTAATAAGAACAATCAAAGTGGCATTTACATACCTGGATGAAGAAATGGTGAGGAAAATCCTAATCACCCTGATAAGACCAAGATTAGAATATGCAGCAACAATATGGTCACCAAGTACAAAAAAATGTATAAAAAAACTTGAAAGAATACAAAGAGCAATTACAAAACTGGCACCAACACTCTCAAAACTATCATATGAAGAGAGACTACAAAAACTTGAACTACAGACACTAGAGCAAAGAAGAGAGAGAGGAGATTTGATAGCTATTTACAGAATCATGAAAGGCATAGAAATTACTGATAGAGAGAACCTGATAAAATGGGATGACAGAAATACAAGAGGACACGGAAAGAAAATAAAAAAAGACAGCTATAGAAGAGATTTGAAAAAGAACAGCTTTCCACACAGAGTAATAGACAGTTGGAACAAGTTAGATGAGAAAGTGGTGTGTGCAAAAACAATACATGAATTTAAAAATTGTTTAGATAAAATGAGAAATGAAGACGGGACCCCACGAGCATAGCTCCCCTTCCCGTAAAATACAACTAGGTAAATACACAGAGAGAGAGAGAGAGAGAGAGAGAGAGAGAGAGAGAGAGAGAGAGAGAGAGAGAGAGAGAGAGAGAGAGAGGGGGGGGGGTTGAGAGGTTTGAGGGATTTGAAATACTGAGAGCACGTAACATGGAAATTGACAGTTATAGCAGTTCGTCATATTCGGTGCTCTCTTAAGTGCCAAATAAATTTCAGTTCAACACTATTGTTATTATTATCATCATGTTAGCACGAGAGAGAGAGGACAGTATAACTCTTAGTTTGTGTGTGTGTGTGTGACAACCCTTACAATGCTGGTCAAATGTACTACAGTACTTCAATGCCGGCTGTAATTTTGTGCTGGGCTCTAGTAATTATTTTCATAGCTTAAAAGGACAAAATTACCCTTGCATTTTCCCTTATTTCTCCCGTGTCTCCATGCAAACCGTATCTACAGAGCCAGGAAAGTTAAGTAAGAATGACCGTGGCAGATAGAGGGTTAAAATATATATATTTTGTACAGATGATCCTGACAATGCAACTGCTGTGTCCCAAAGAAGAAGAAAGAACCTAGCAGGCTGGAACTCCCTGAAACTGAAGCAAGGCAGTCATCGCAAGCAATGCCAATTCAAGGTATGTCTTGTATTATTTGGTAAACTCATCATGTTAGTATTTATGATATACATTATATATTAGTATTTATAATATACAATATGATATCATGTTAGTAATTATGATATACAATATGATTACTAATACAGAGATGAAATACGTGTCACAATACAAATCCTATGAAATGTAGACATAGCTAGCTAGATGACAGAGAGAGAGACTGTATATGGTCCCTAATGATTGTTAATTTGCAGGCAACCCCAACAATGCAGCTGCTGCCCAGCCAGTGTCATCTCAGGGCAAGGATCTCTTGGGAAAGTTATGTGACGTCATTGCTGTGCAACAAGAGTTAGAGGCTGTGAAGAAAGAGAGTGATGCATTGCTAAAAGAAAAGGAAGAATGGAGTAAGGAAAGAATTGTGCTCAGAGAAGTGACAAATGTTTATACTAAGGTTAAATATAACCTAAATAAATATTTTTCCCCATCTCAAGTAGAGCACATGTTAAATGGAACTTGTATTAGACGTTAGAGTGATGATGATATAAGTAAGTCCATTGCATTAAGAAATTTAAGCCCAAAAGCCTATAGGTATCTCGAAGAAGTGTGGCAGTTGCCTTTACCATCTGTAACAACACTAAATAGATGGACATCAAAATTTAATACAGAACCTGGGATTTTGAAGGCTGTGTTTCATTTACTAGAGCATGAGGCTAAGGACATGCATGAAGAGGACAGACTATGTGTTTTGTCCTTTGATGAGTGTAGTGTTGCATATGAGTGGGTATTTGACAAGAAAACAAGATACATTAATAGATCCTAAGAATAGAGCCATGTGTGTCATGATAAGTGGCCTTGTGAAACAATGGAAGCAGCTTGTCTATTATGATTTTGATTGCTGTCTAACCAAAGAAATTTTGTTTGATATCATACAGAATATAGAAGTGGCTGGTTTCATTGTTTTAGCAATAGTCAGTGACCTTAGTCCAACAAACATAAGGTTATGGAAAGATTTAGGTATTTGTATGGACAACTCCTCTTTTTGTAATCCAGCTGCTCCTAACCGGAATGTCCATGTCTTTGCTGATGCACCTCATCTTGTCAAATTAAGAAACAACTTTTTAGATTCTGGTTTCACATTGGCAAATGGAAGCTGTGTTACCAGTGATTGTGTCAAGGAAATAATATTTAAAAGTATCAGTGATTTGAAACCAGCTCATAAATTATCTAGAAGGCACATCACTGTACAGGGTATAAAAAGAATGAGCGTCAAGCTTGCAACACAACTTTTATCTGAGACAACAGCAAAGACCATACAGTATTTCGGAGGTAAAGGGGTTCTGAAAAGTAAAGACTGGAAAGAGACAAGCAAATTTATTTCAATTGTAGATGCATGGTTTGATGTCATGAACTTTAGAGTTCACGATAGGAAGCCCTCTAGGAATGCTTATGGTATTCAACTTGCTCATCAAGACAATGTACTGGAGGAAATGATCACCATTGCAAAGAGTATCAAAATCAATGGAAGAAATCACCTTTATCAATTTCAGAGATGTCTAGTTGTCTCATCTCAGTCTTTGCAGAACTTATATGAAATGGTCAAAGAAAAGTATGGTCTTACATACATACTGACATACTGGCTAAACCAAGATGGCCTGGAACATTTCTTTGGGTACATCAGGCAAATGGGTTCTACATATGATCATCCATCACCTCTTGCTTTTAAATATAGAATAAGAGCCCATCTTCTTGGCAAAGATAGCAAATTGATGGGGAGCAAGTACAACGTACCCAGCCAGCAAGGCTAATCTGGCCCAGACCTGATTTACTTCTGGCTTGATCTGGCAAGATCTGGCCAGATGATGCCAGGTGTGGAACATGATCTGATTTATATCTGGTTCCACAGCAAATTTTGACATGTTTGTAGCGATACTAAATGCTTCAAAATTGATTTATTTGGGTTACTGCCCAGTTTTTATAAAAGAAAAATATAAAATCAAATTTTTTAAAAAGTTCTAGTTGCCTGCCATGCCAGATATGAAATCGACCTGGCGCAGATCTGGTCACCAGATTTATTTCTTCACAACTATAGCAAGCCTGAAAAAATATGCCAATGCACCAAAATGCCTTATATCGTCAAACAGGAAGTTGGGCGGTGTGTTTCAGAAGGATAAATATGGCCCTGGCGCAAGGCAAACATCTGATTTGGCATGCCTGATATGGATCAGATCTGGGCCTGATCGGAAAGTATAAAAAAATGGGCCTTTAGGCCAGAAAAAGCTGTCTGTCTGCATAAATGCTCAATCCGTCCCAATAGCCATTATATTTAAGTTGTAGGCCGTTGTGGACCAAACCTAATATGTATTAAGACCAAATGATCAGTCACAAGAATTCACTTTCTCAGACTTGATAAATTGCATGTTTAGATTCAAATGTCCCGCCAAAAATACTTTCTGGTACAGTAGGGGGATTTGCCAGCAGCGCAAAACTTAACAAAGTTTAATTTGTTGTTATATTTTTACTTTATTTTAAATTATTTTATTTACCATTAAAATGTTTTAAAATAATACTTTACAACATTTTTGCTGCGGATGACCCACACAAAGCATTGACGGCCATTTTATCATTTCCACCATGATTGTGTTTGCAAAATATCCGTGAATTTCTGTGCAATCCTGTGTTTGTATATTTATAATTTTGTAGATTTAGATAGTATATATGTGCTTCAACTTACTTTTTGCATTATTTCTGATTAAGTGTTAGTAATTTTATAACAATATTAAATTTTTTGCGTCCAAAAATCTGTGGGGACGGCGCGTATTGTGTGCATGTACAGTGTACGTGTATGCAGTATGTAGTAGATGTACATGTGTACATGTCTATGTACTGCGGTCTTATACATGGTAGGCCCAGACTTGAGGTTTTTCGTATTTTAAATGATCAATACACGGGCATAAGAGGCTCTGGTTAAATTGAAATTGCATGGTTTTTGGTTTGGTGTATGATTATAGGCTACCGTATTTATGCCTATTGATAAAAATGTTGGCCTAGCAAGCCCGGTGGAATTTTTTGCCTTTTGTGGTGTTTGGCTTAGTACATGTAGTAGCTTTTTGATTGGTTGTTGTTACTTCTGGCATGGGCTTTGTTCCCGGCTCGTATAAATTAAGACAGTCCTATACTTCTTTTATCTAATTGTCTAGGTAGGCCTACATAAAAAGTAGGCTCGCAATTAGTCTATCCTTGTTTTTCAAATAAAACGTATATCTGGTCTCTGCCGGTAAACTGAGGAACATGAAGCGTGCACGTTCAGGTGATTCTATTTGGACCCAACGCAGGCATATCAAAAAGAATGCTTTAGTACATTTGCAAGATGTTCAGAATTGGGTAAATGATTATGAAGGTGACAATACCAAAGACGATGAAGTTTACGTCGACTTTCAAGGTATTGAGAATGAAGGGAAAACTGGGATGGCCGAAAAACTATCATATGAGTGTCCTCCTAACAGTGACATTGGTACTGACACAGTACATATTGCCACTCCTTCCGAGTCGATAGTCACTGAAAATATGTCTGCTGTCAGCGACCTACATGTAGAGAGCGACTGCGAGGATAATCAAAGTGTGTGTTCATACGATAGCTGGTATTCATATGGTAAATCTTCAGCGGATTCCAGTAGCAATGAAATTAATGAAACATACGAAAAGCTCGACGATGATGAGATTAAATCAGCACTTGCTGTTTGGGCAACAGACTTCAGCATCAGTCATGCTGCTCTACACGGTCTGTTAAAAATATTGCGAGTTCCATTACCAAATTTACCCAAAGATCCCCGAACTCTACTTGGCACACAGACAAGTTATACAATTAAACAAATCTCTGGTGGGGGGAAGTACTACCACTTTGGGATAGCTGAAGGAGTTTCTGCGACAGTGCGCCAAAATCACACTTTTTCTTCAGGACTCCCATTGACATTTCACATTCAAGTTAACATAGATGGTTTACCTGTTTAAAAGTTCCAGGGCACAGTTCTGGCCCATATTGGGCAAAATTGATGAGTTAAGAGGAATGCCTCTGTTTATTATTGGCCTGTTTTGTGGGGAGGAAAAGCCTGGAAAAATCGATGAGTATCTTGAGGACTTTGTGAAGGAAATGATGGAAATTGAAGAGCATGGAGTTTCTCTAACATTGTCAGAAACCGAAGTGGGTGTATTAGTTAAAATATCCTGTTTTATCTGTGATTGCCCAGCACAATCTTACCTAAAACAGGTTAAAGGACACACTGCTTACTATGGCTGTTAAAGATGTACACAGCGTGGGCTTTGGAAAGATAAGATTACTTTCCCTCTGACAGATTCAGATCTGCGTACTGATGAAAGTTTTAAGGAAATGGCACAACCCGAACACCACACAAACATCCAGTCACCTTTGTGTCAGCTGCCCTTGGGTATGGTATCTCAGTTTGTCCTGGATCCAATGCACCTCATTTATCTTGGTGTAATGAGACAGCTTATATGGCTTTGGATGAAGGGTCCCGTTGCAAACAAGTGTTGGATTGGTACAAATAATATCAAAGCTATCTCTGATCAACTGATTTCATTTCATCCGTTTATTCCTCGTGAATTTCCAAGGAAATGCCGTTCATTGAGTGATGTAGATCGTTGGAAAGCCACAGAGTTCAGACAATTCCTTCTTTACAGTGGCATAGTTTCACTAAAAAATAACATCCCTGGGTTTGTTTACAAACATTTTCTGCTCCTCTTTGTCAGTATATACTGTTTGTCAAGTCCAGTGTACCATACAAGCCATTGTGCGTATGCAAAAGAGCTTCTCCTCATGTTTGTCAGTCAATTTTGGAAATTTTATGGTAGGAATATGCTCATCTACAATGTGCACAATTTGATTCATTTGGCATCTGATGTTCAGCGATTTGGAACCCTTGATTCATTTTCTGCATTCGTATGAAGAGAATAATTAGGAAACCCAATTCACCATTACCTCAAGTAATTAGGAGACTATCTGAAACGAAGCGGCGAAGGAATGGCACTAAGAAATTAAAATCTTCAGTTCAGACAAAATGTAGCCTTGAGCATGCACATTTTTCAGGACCTCTTCCATTTGAATACAGGAAATATTCCCAGTATAAGTGTCCGATACAATGAACTGTATTTCTCCAAGAATAAACCTGATAACTGCATTGGTGTTGACAGTCACGTTGGCCTAATCAGGAATATTATAAAATCTCCAGATTCAGATAATATTTTCGTCATTTATGAACCTTTCCGGTCAGTTTTAGATTGTTTTGATTATCCTTTGGTTTCTTCTCAACTTGGCATATATGAGGTATCAAACCTTACAAGGTCAATTAAAACTGTTTCTTTGCAAGAGATTCTTTACAAGTATGTAAGGCTCCCAAGTAGCAATAATAGTGATGTTGTCATTCCAATGTTGCATCAGTTTTATTAGGGCATGTAAAGTATAGATTGTTAGGTGTTTGTCTTGAGGATGTGACCATTAGGTACATCAGGTTGTGGAGTTTTTTTTTATTTTAGAACTTTGTGCATTTTGAATCATAGCCTAGCTGCCCCCACAAAAATTACATTGCTCATGAATCAGCAATTTTTGTAATCAGAGTTAGAACTTTAATAATGATGCATATTGGAGAACAGTATTAAAGTTATTATATTGTCTAATTTACCTTAGCTGTTAAAATCATTATCACCAATTTATTTCCTTGATTCTATAAGTTGACTTGTACTGGCGACTTTTCACTTCGTTCATTGTTGCATTTCAGTGCACATTAAAAATCACAAGTGGCATGGCCAGGTGTTTCAAACAAACCACTTTCAGTGCATTAGGATATGTGAAACAATGTTTTTATTATAATCACAATTTCGCATTAACTATACTTCACGACTAAGTTAACTTTACAGCAACTAATGCTGGCAGCAATTAGTAACACTTGAAGCAGAGCTGTTTTAGACCTGCCATTCATGTGCTCATGGTGACAGGCAATTTTGGCAAACACGGAAATGACTGTAATCACAGTAACTTGGAGTATCTGGCAGCTGGACTTTGTGTATAACAAACACCAAGTCACTGGATTGGACCAAGCCTTTGTACACGGGACCAAATAAAACCAAGTATATGAGAGTTAGGAGTCCCCACTATGGTGTTTTACCTTCTACGAACTGTTCATCAAGGTAAGTCCCATGATTTATGTTTACGCTCAGACATGGATGAAGGATATTTGGTCCTTTAGTCTGGGCTGATCCACATGTTCTAAATTGATCTTCATTTAGTAGACCTGTGTACATGCATGTACATGAGCCTAGGTACATGTAATTACCCGGGTACATTGTGAATGGTATAGGTAGGCTTACATTTACGAAAAATTAGTATTGATAGCGTGATTCATTTTTAGGATATTAGGACAATCTTCACAATGTGCTTGCAAAATTTATAAATCTTTTGTTTTTATAAACATTTTCAGATTGTTTTATGATAAGAGAAATGTCTGAAAAGATAGACTACTGCGTTGTGGAATATGCTGACACGACGAGTGCAAAGGGTGAGCTGGCCGTCATACCTTCAAACTGGTTAGATGGATGTTCATGTGCCCTTTGGCCACCATTCACAGACGCAAAAAGGTGTGAGAATGCTGCCAAGCGCAAGCTTCATCCTGGTGAAGAATGGCGCTCGTACCCTATAAAGCCAATCCATTACCGCAATTGTAAGTATTAAAGTGATGTGCAAAGCTTAAAGGCAAGCATAAGTTTTCATTTTGAAACAAAGTGTTCCTAAGAATCATCCTGACTCTGATTCTCATTTCGACCTTATTTACTTTTCCAAACATTCACTCATGTTATTCACAATTTGTTATGGATTAGCATTCTGGTGGATTGGTAGTTAGATTTGATAGATATATTTTTGCTTAATTATGCCCTTCAAAATTCCAGTTGATTGGAGTGCAGCTTGGTCGAAATTTAGGAGGCTAGAGGAACATTCCGAGGTGGAATCCACTGATGATGAAAATCTTGGTCGTTCAAAGCGATCAATTAGGTAGGTTATGTAACTTTACTGAGGTATAAATTAAGTTTGTTTTCAGGTATCGCCTGTAATGTATAAATCCGTCATGCCAATAAAACAGATTTAATAAATTATTTAAATACAGGTAATTTTACATTCTTGGTTACAGGTAATTTTACACTCTTGGTTACTGTAAAGCAAGAAATATTCGCGCCATTAAAATTTTGCTAGTGGCCTGTCAGTCTCGCGAAAATTTACTACACGTGAATATTTCTTCTCTTACAGTATGTCGATCCCCAGAGCTTTAAATATAGACCTGGCTAATACTGGGTATATAAACATATTTTGAGATTTTTGCTTGACAGTGAAGTGGAATCCATCCTCATGACACCTGATTTTGGTGACACATTTATAACTATAGTATGCATGTACTCTAAACAAATTCTCTTGAATCTTCAGATCCCCAAAAAGGTACGATCCTGACAGTGCCAATATACGATGAAGAGGTCATTCGCCATCTCCTCCCATGCCTCCCCTTCCGCATACAAATAAGTATAAAAGAATCAGAGAGCAGAATGTATCCGACTCTGAGGATGAAATTGATCAAAGTTCTGACACATCACTACCACTACCACCAAGTCCACCACAAGTAACAGGTAATTAATAATTAACAAGCAGAATAGACCTGGTAGTTCTTTAATCTTTGCATGGTAAGGAAGGTGTGAGTTGAAGGCCTTTTGTATAATATCTTAGAATTCAGTTAAAATTTGGAATCGATTAAAGACAAGATTCACAATCAACATGAATTTGCCTGCATGTGTGAGTCGGCACCATAAGAAATCATTGTCAACAATGTGGTAAATAAATGTACCGATACACATTTCAGATGCTATAATCAGACAATTAAATAGTTCTTGAGAGATTTTCCTATTGAATTTCAGGTCAACCTTTAAATGCAGCCTTATCAAGTTGCAGCAAATTCGTGAGCCCTCGTCCGCAGTATAATTCCCCGCGGAGCAGTCCAGTAGCCTGTAGTTCCCAATCGAATCCAATGAGTCCCAGTTTTAGTGGCGCAGGAACTAGGCACAGTTCAGTTGGCCTGTCTGACAGTGCACTACAAGCTAGACAAAGTCCAGTATCAAGTAAGTCCTTTTTCTGGTAAATTATATATTGGTTTTGTTTCTTTGGGATTTGCAGCTAAATTCAGAATTTTTTCCTTCTCAAAATGCCATGGCTGTAAAATATCGAATAGAAAAATTCTTATACTAATGCCTGACATACATGTATTAGCAACATCAATCCCTCTCCGTTTCTGTGTGTTTTCAACAAGTAACCATTCCAACAGTGCAATTATATTTTGAAATGTATTGCGTCTATGTATAATATTTGATTAGCTGAATTCACAATCCGTGCTTAAAGATTTTATTAACTTCACTGTTTCAGTTAGCGGAAATTCGGACATAGAACGTACTACTACTGCTACTGGTGTCTAGAACCAAAACTTGTATAGTGCATTGCTGCCAACGTTGGGTAAGTGTACGGTAATTCCAAAAATCTAATACACCTCAAAAAGCCAACCCCTGTGTTTTTGGTTGATCCAGGTACATTTAGCAAATAAACAATCAACTGAAGAGCAATTACCAATTTATAATAGAGACTATTCTAGAGTTGGCTACATGTTCACGAATTTCTATGACTATACATTTAATGGCAATTAATGTGTCATGACTTATACTGGCATTGCCTACATCTGATTTTCAGAACGAATCTTCACTGCCCTCGAGGAAATTAAAGCGGAACAGAGATTATTGAAACGTCTAATTTTGAGGAAGTCTGGTAGCATCAATGAATCTGAGCCATTGCCAGAAAGTACATTGCCTCTCACTACATTAGAGGGCGTTTTTGATCTAGAGAAGAAAATGGTTGAAGAAAATGATCTGAAAAGCCAAATAGTAAGTTCACTCTATAGCAGTAAACAAATTGCAGGAATTATTTCACTATTTTATGCTCCTTGAACTGCATGTTTTGAAGTGACAATTATATGTAACACAAAATACAGTCGCATCGCATGGTATTGCTATACAATCACTGTTATCATTTGATATCTCCCGCTATTTATATGTACTTCCCAAATGTCAGAAATATTTTGCTGATGTTTATTTTGTTAATTGCAGATAAACCACCTGCTTGCTTATAATGGATGTACTGTCCAAGAGGACACAAGAAGGAAAATGGAGGAGGTTTTTACTACTGAAGTGGCCAGGAAATTTAACCTGTCTGGAAAGGGCCAAGCTGGAAAGCGAGGTTTCGCAAATCTCAGGCTTTTTAGAGTTGTTTTTGGTAAGTTCCGGAAACATTTTTGTTATTTTGTGGTGTAAGAAGGAATCCCTAGTTGGCACGTTGATTGCAGAGATATAGAGTGTCTAGGCTTGCTCGGTCTGATTACACTTATGGCCAAGAAAAGTGGTAAAGGCATCAGTGGGCTGAATGGACGCATCATAATTACTCCCATCACATCAATTTGTTTTGGACCACACCCTACCATATTGATAGTTAGGTTACAAAATGCAAAATTATCATCCATTTGCCCCTTCAAGATCTTGTTTATCTCTTTTTCCAGATGCCCTGAGGAGATCCCACCCTAACGCCACTGACAAAGACTACCGAACTGCCCTCACCAGCTGGTTTGACCAGGCAAAGGATCGTGATGGTGGCAGAAAAGAATGGGGCACACGTAGATTGGAGACCCGAGTGGATCAGCCAGAGGCGGCTGAAAATGCCGGCGGAGAGCAGATCGAAAGGGACTAGGTTTCTATTTGAAGTGAGTTTGGAGCATTTTGTGTACCCAGGTTTTTGGCGTAAAGGGGCTGAGCAGAAATAATGGATTGGTGCAATTTGTGTAGCACATTGAAACTACAAATGGATCCTAAGAGCATGACTGGTCGTCCACAGGAAATTGTGTGCTGCAATTGATTATTTAGTTAGTTTTCGGTCCCCGGAATTTTCTCCCAATTTATTGCAAACAATCATCAAATTAGGCAACCTGTGTTTTTGCAGTTCTACGCTAATTTTATAAATCCTTATTTTTGCCCATCCCCATTGACCATTTTCCTAGGCATCAACACTTATCATGTGATGTTAAAATGGAAACCTGATCAAGTAGGCCTATTTCAAAACAAAATTTAAACGTTAATGATTCAATTTCTGTCAAAACAACATCTGTGTAATAATGAAATGTGGTGGTGGTGGCAGGAAATCAAATCCAAGTGTGGCGCTGACAGAAAAAGTACATGTAGACACCAGGGGCACAGTTGTAGAGCCTCCTTTGTGTCAGGACTACTTGCATATAAGCACCAGTCTCGGATTAGTTTCGCCAGTATCACATTGTCTCATTTACATAAATTCTATTGACTGTAAATTAATTTACATGTGTATTGTACTAGGTCAATTTTTTTATCTTTTTCTTAATTTTCATGCAATGCCATGCCATTCCATATTTGTGAGAAAAATTGTTTTTTAGTGTAATTAGGCCTATTATACCGCAAGGAAGGTTTAGCTTTTATGGAAATTCCAAATTAAGGTACCGGTAGCAATACTCTGTACATGTAACGAAAAATTTTAACTGGTCCTGTTTTATTAAATGTTATGAATAAAAAATATTTTTGATTAAAATATCTTTTTTTGTTTCATTGACAACTCATATCATCGCCCCTCCCTCTTCCATCGCTACTACTGGAATGCGACTTTCTCAACTCAATTTTGGATACAAATCATTAATGGTCTGGATTAGAACAGATGCGACATGGAACTCCACATCTGGGCCAGGTCTGGTGGCCACTGTGGAAGATCAGAACCATACCTGGCACCACCTGGTGTAGACCTGGTGAGATTATAATGCCAGATCATTGCCAGACCTGGATGACTTGATCATAGCCAGATCAGATGGAGTGTGCAAGACCAGAACTGGCCCAGATCTGGATGCCACATCTGGTCAAGATCTGTTTTTCTGTGTCAACAGATCTGGTTGAGATCTGGACCAGATTAACTTTGCTGGCTGGGTAACACCTGAAAATAATGTACCCATGATGAGTGATTCATTCACCAAAGACATGATAAGCAATTCTGATCAGAAGAATAGTGTGACTGATTTTGCAAAATGAATTAAGCTTATCAGCAATGATATTATCTAACTTGCATATTGATGATCCATACATTTCTGAGAGAAAAAATTTAGATTTTCCTGATGATAGCATTCCATTTTTAAATTTGGGAAGTGAAATGAACAAAGAAGGATTGCGCTATTTTGGTGGATACATTGCTTTCAAATTTCCACAATATGAATTTCTCAGATCACATGTAACATCACACAATAATTCATGGAATACTAAAGCTAGTTGGAAGTCTGGTGGTTTAATGACACCAAGTGAGAGTTTTTTGTGTGAGCTTGAGAAAATGGAACACATGTTCTTATGTTACCATGGCTAGAAATCACTAACACCAGGAACAAACTCCACAGAGAAATTAACAACACAAATCTGTACATATGTGACATTGCCTCAAGAGGTTATTAATTTTTTTGTAAGGACACGCATGTTTTTTAGAATGCGTAACCTAAATAGAAATCTAAGACTTCGCAAGAGTGAAAAAAGGAATTATTCTAAACTGGTGTTTTAGAGAAAGAGAAACAGGATGCATATGATAGTTTGTGCGTTGAGTTAACCCAAACAAATGGACGAAAAATGAATGTTGGACTAGAAATTGGTTGAGTGATCGAAAACAGAGTTGTTTTAAGTGGAAAAACTTCTAGATGGAAAAATGTTACAAGTGGAATTCCTTAAGGCTCCATTCTTGGGCCACTTCTATTCATAGTACTGTATATATAAATGATGTAGACCATGGACTAAAATCTACTGTTTCCAAATTTGCTGATGATACAAAACTGTGCGGAATGGCAAATGATCACTTAAATCAATTAGATATTCAAGAAGGTTTAGATAAATTACAGCAATGGTCTGAAAAGTGGCTAATGAAATTTAACACAAGTAAATGCAAGGTAATGCACATAGGTAAAAATAACAGTAAGTACGATTACAAGTTATTTGGAAATTCATTAACAAAAGTGGATAGTGAAAAAAGATCTTGGAGTAATTATCAGTAAAGATCTCAAATCATCCAAGCAGTGTATTTCAGCCTCTGAGAAAGCAAATAAGATTCTAGGACTCATTGCATGATCTTTTGATTTCAAAAGTCCATCACTCATTAACAAGCTATATATATCGTTAGTTCGTCCACATTTAGAATATGCTGTTTCTGTATGGTCACCAAATCTCATTAAAGACATTGACAGACTGGAAAAAGTACAATGGTGAGCCACAAAACTGATTCCAATTATCAAAAATAAATCATACGAAAATCAACTAAAACATATTAATCTGTTTTCCCTAAAAAAAGCGTAGACTCAGAGGTGACTTGATACAGGTCTTCAAAATTCTAAAGGGAACTGACATCATCAAAAGTGACAACATTTTTACATTGAATGAGAATCAGACAAGAAAAAATGGTCTCAAACTGTCCGGAAATAGATTCAATTTGGATGTAGGTAGAAACAACTTCGCCAACCATGTAGTTAATGAATGGAATAAACTTCCTGCACAGGTAGTGCAATGTAGTTCAGTTCAAAGCTTTAAGAATCATTTAGATAAACACCTAAGCAAGATGCTGTAATGATTATACTTTATTTCATGTTATTTGTTTTTGTTTTGTTATCATTTGTCTGTTTTGATTTTCATTTATTATTAGTTATATTTCAATTCATTATTATTCACTATTTACCTGTTTGTTTATCATCTAACTATAGTATTTATGTATTTTTTGTTATTTACATTACTATAGGTTTTATTTATCAATTTATTATTATGATTTTTTTTTGCATCCGACCTAGATATGGACCAAAAGGTCTCCTGTTGGCATGCTCCGCCTTTGTAATCATTGTAGTCAAATAAAAGTTATTACCTGTTATTTCGGTTTTGATATTCCATTGTATGTGTGCGAGAGAGAAAGAGAGAGAATGTTTATGTACAAGCACACACTAATCATTATCATCATCTTTGACGCCTGCTCCCAGGAGCTCCCACAATGAGATGACCATGGCAGAAGAGCTTCCATCTCTATCCAAACACACTCTCCTTGCCTGCTCAAGATCTCTCGATGATCTTTCACACCTCTTACTGACATACTCCCGCACCCTATCCCTCCATCGTTTTACTGGAGGTCACCCTTTATTATTCCCCTCCCCCCCCTCTATCTCACATACACCCTCTTGGTCATCCTACTCTTCCATTAGCTCCATTTGGCCAAACCACTTTAACGTCTATCTCTACCTCTTCAACCAAGGTCGTATAAATAGACCCCTCGCCTTTGAGACCCATTGGAAAAAGCTCATGCTCACTTTCATTACTCATTCTATCCATTCTACTTACACCACAAGCACTTCTCATTTAACTAATTTCCACTGCCTGCACTATACACCTCTGACTCTTATTCCAAAGCCATGTTTCAATTGCATATGTGAGGGTTGGTACTATTATTGCATTTCTGAAATCCCTCTTGGCCACACACACATACTAATGCATCACAATTTTTTTTATGAGTCCCACCAGCGACAGGTGTAGATATAACACACACACACAAATCTTCGGATTGACGGCGAAGATTGCAACTCCGGAAAAAAACACACGCAGTTTTCGTGGATTTCAACAACGAGGAAGTACCTTTTTGTATTAGTAGGGAAGGGGAAAGCTCGTGGTGTAGAAAGGGGAGAAGGGGAGGGAAATGGAAGGAAATGAGGAGGGAGACGAATGGGCTCCCCCTGACAGCAGAAAAAAATGAACAAGAGGTCTGCTGACGACACGGGAAATCGAAAATATCAGTAAAAGCATTAAGGTTAAAATATAGATAAGAACAACACAATGGTAAGTGGAAACAATACATGAATTTAAAAACAGTTTAGATAAAATGAGATATGAAGACGGGACACCACGAGCATAGCTCCCCTTCCCGTAAAATACAACTAGGTAAATACACACTGATAATAGCAATGAGCTAGAGAAGAGAGAGAGATAATGGGGGGAAAATATAATAATTCCAGTCTTCCTTAGCATTTCACAGTTTTCTTCGATGTTTCACAAAGAGAAAACAGAAACATCCAGATGACGTCAGAAGCTGCGCAGAACGGCTCAAGCGGTTAGACCTGGTGTATATAGATCTTGGGTGACACGTTGTGTACTGAGAATTACGTACCCTGCAATACCCTTTCACGGCTCCAGGCCCAAAGGCTACGGGCGGGCGGCGAATTTTTTTTTCCCCACGAGACTTCCAGACTCAATTGCAGACAGCCAATCAGAGCGCACCCGACACTCTTGTACGCCAGGCATCATACGCGTGCACGTGGTATTTGTTTCGCTTTATAGCAGAATTTCAAAACATTTTTCACGAGCAGAATTATCATATCATTCCCCTTTATGACTACCTACGTAATTATGGATAAACGGTTTTTAGTCACTTGGAGAGCGTTCTTTCCAATGTTTCTATAGTAGCGTCACCTTGTTGCACATGCTAGGGCGTGAAAATTTGGGTTGTACACGACGTCCGTTCGGGATTTTCGTACTCACTTTGGTTGCTCATGCCAAACGAATTTCTACAACACACATAGAAATGTATAAATAGCGTGATATATCGTGAGACTTGCGGACACCAATATGAACTTATTTGCATACAGCCAATCCGAACGCACCTGACTGACTCGTACGTTCAACTTGAGATTCAAAACATTGAAAATGGCGGTGCCTAATAACTTTAGATTGTGTTCACATTCTGATCGCCCTGTTATTGATTCTAAACTACAACTTTGGTTAGCGGTAAGTTTGAAAAGAAGATGTAAAACACCATAGAACATTTTGACCTGAAACAGTGGAAAGAACTGGACAAATCTTGGAAAAAAAAAACTAATTTGTTGAAGCATTGTCTAGAGCAGGGGTTCTCAGCCTTGCTTGGCTCATGCACCCCTTTCACCATTTGCCAGAATGTCATTCCCCCCCTCCTTTCCAAGATTGCCTGTTTCAAAAGGTGCATTCTAAATCATATACAGGTATTATCGCACAGCGTAACACTTTTCTAATCCTAAGAATAACCTGGGTCAGCACAGGTGTAATTCCAGCCCAGGTGACGTCCAGACAGATAGGCCAGAGCCTATATTTGCTTTCCTCACACCGTAAACTTACTGAGGTCACAATTCACCCCTAGAAAACCCATAATTCGCTTGTTTGCGAAAACGTCGTCATAACTCAAAAAACTGAATTTTTGAGTTATCTATACAGACATATTCATCTTCAAACACGGATTTGTTTTGGTAACAGTGTCATATCTGAAGCTCAAAAACTGAACGCTAGGGAGTGCTAAATGTCCCAACGACATAACCTTACATGTTCCAACTTGTTTGTGTAAAGCTCGTCACATTATATATCAGTTGCTCCCAGACTGTCGTGGAGGTAACAACGTGATGTTCTTATTTAGAGTGTCATATTTTGGATTAGAACCCTGTTGCTACAAAATGTAAGTATAGAACCTATGAATTATTTTTCATGTAGTAACGTGTTATTTTGAGTTAAGACGTTTTGTCTGCATACACATAGCTCTATGTTGTACATCCTAATTAAAAATGTGTCATTATTGGTGAAAAAACTTGTGGATAATACGTGATACATTTGAGTTGTGACAGTGGTGCTACAAACATTACCTCGTTCTAGAGCAGCGCAGTTTCTTTTAACTTGAATTGTGTCATTGTTACATGTAAATCTAGAGACAATTTCCAAAAAAGGTAGTGTATTATATAGATTTGTGACGTTTTTGCAACAGAACATGGTGTTCATAAATGTTTACTATGTCCTTTTCTGGTAAGACACCATGTCAAGCAGAGGAAAACAGATGTTGGAATTAGCATTAAAAGCGAAGGAAAAAACTAAGGGTAGCCCTGAGACAAGCAGAAGAAGACAGATGTTGGATGTGACATTAAAAGTGAAGCAAAACAGTGAGGAAAGCCCTGAGGAAACTAGCACAGGTGAATATTATCATAATCTTCATTTCAAGCCAACGAAGTATAGTTGTATTTCAATATAATTTGAATCAATCTAATTTGTTTCTTTTTAATTTACATTTATTGTATGTTTGTTATCTGTAGGATGTGATGTCGAGCCTGAAATCAATGCTGGCCATCTGTTCCCATCAAGTGTTACTCCTTGTGATGCTAACCCATCAACTCCAAGCATTATTTGCAAGCAATCTTACAAGACTGGTACAGGCTCTGGTTCAAATAACAGTAATTCTTCTAGTAGTGACTCGTCTTCTAGCAGCGATTCATCTTCTAGTAGTGACCCTGAACTAGATAATCAAGATATTGACACTGATGATTCTGTGAAAGATAAGGACTATATTCCAAGCACAGAGGAGGAAGAGAGTTTTGAACTTATAGAGAAGAAAGATGCTGCTGAAACTCCTGTAGTAGTTAGTCCGCAAAAGGGACATAAGCATAAACAGAACTCTAGTCAATGGAAGAGAAATCAAAGAAAAAAATTGAGGAACTCTGGAAAGGCTTAGGAAAACAAGAATAAGAATATAGTACCTGAAAGAAAAATGAAATCACCATGTGGAAATAAATGTCGGCTTAAATGTTCACAACAGATAAATGGCAGAGAACGGCAAAAACTGTTTGACTCTTATTGGGCATTAGGAAATATTACTCAACAGTGGCAGTTCATTTCAAACTGCACTAAACCTGCTCAACCGAAGTACAGATACATTCGTGAGGGAGGCAAACGTCAACCTAGGAATTTTAACAGTTCTTTTCACTTCATGGTTGGCCAGAAAGAAATTCGTGTTTGCAAACTTTTTTTCAGGAACACACTCGGTATCAATGACAGGCCAATTAGAACTGTTTTAGCAAAGCAAAAGAAAGTTGCAATGTTCTTATGGAACCTGATAAGCGAGGCAAACATGGTAATCATGCAAGTGTTGATCCTGAAATCAAGGAAGGCATCAAGGCACATATTGATTCTATCCCTCGGATTGAGAGTCATTACACAAGAGCTATGTCAAGTAGGACATTCATATGCGGTTCGAAAACAATTGCAGATATTCATCGCAATTATGTTGAGAAGTCAAAAGAACAAAAGGTACCATATGCCAATTACACACTGTTCTATCGCATTTTCACAATGGAGTATAATATTTCATTTTTTGTGCCAAAAAAGGATCAATGCGATGTTTGTTCATCATAGGATAATGCAGAGAATGAAGAGAAAGAACGCCTGAAGGAAAGCTATGAAAATCACCACAAAGAAAAAGAAATGGCAAGAAATGAAAAACAGAGATAAAACTGAGAATGATGCAGTCTTTGCTATTTATGACCTGCAGGCTACATTGCAACTACCAAAAGGTGATATTTCAGTTTTTTATTACAAGTCAAAGTTGAATGTTCTAAATTTCACAATATACAATGCTAAAACAAATGCGTGTTCCTGCTATGTTTGGGACGAAACTACTGGTCAACGTGGAGTAAACGAAATTGGCACCTGTGTTCTTCATTACATTAATACCATGTGTGATGCAGAAGACACTAACATAGTTTTTTACTCAGATAACTGTTCAGGTCAGCAGAAGAATAAGTTCATACTTGCACTTTACCTTTATGCAGTCAACAACTTACCAAATATCACTTCAATAACGCACAAGTTTCTAATCAAAAGCCATACCCAGAATGAAGGAGACTCGGCACATTCATTAATTGAAAGAGAAGTGAAGAGAATTCTGAAAAGTGGACCCATTTATGTTCCGCAGACTTTTGTCACAGCAATTCGAACTGCCAGGAAGAAAGGACAACCATTCATAGTAAAAGAACTTTGTTACAAAGATCTCCTAAACATCAAGCCTCTAGCTACTGAAATGGGACCTCTCAATTGCAAGGATCTTAAGCTCTCAGATGTCAAGGTTATTAAAGTGGAAAAACAGTTGCCATTGTCAGTTTTTTGCAAACACTCCTATGATTCAGACTACATGGAATTCAAAATTTTGAGGAATGCAAAGAAAGCCACTGCCATTAATGAGATATTACCATGTTACAACAGCCAACTTACATTGCCTGCTAACAAGAAAAAAGACTTGATGGACCTCTGTAATAAAAATCTGATTCCACGATGCTACCAAAAGTTTTATGAAGAATTGTAAAGGAAATAGTCAAAATGGAATGACTTCAAATACTAGTTTGTATGCCAATTATTCAAGGTATTAACATTTTGTTTTATGCTTATTTCTTAGGTATATTGGAAAGGAAAGATTATGTATTATTTACTAGTTTGTTTGCCAATTATTCAAGGTATTAAAGTTTCATTTTATGCTTATTTCTTAGGTATATCGGAAAGGAAATATTATGTAGCCATGCTAATTCCTTAAGCATATTAGAAAGGAATGATTAATGGAAGTTTATTTTACATATTTTTTTGTATTGAAGTAGGTATATCTTTCTTTTATTAGGAAATATCTTTCGTTTTTATAGGAAGAAATTTATGTAATAACATAAGTCATGCCAGTCATAAGTAAAGAATACATAATTAAGTAACATATTTGCAGTTATTTTCCTTGTAATAATGACACAAAACAAAATAGTACATGAGTGGTCTAGTACATTTTCATGAAGGAAGTCATATTTCAAACAAAAAATATTATAGGTCAAATATTTTAGACTTAGTAAAGATTATGATTGTTTCAACTTCTATAAACTTTAGAGGCGTATTTGATGCTCCAAAAAATGTTCCACCTATGGTGTTTGAGGGCTTTTTATAATATTGAGAGCGTTTTGAAACTTTAAAATGCCTCTCCTGAAAAATTCGATATTTTGAGTTATGATGACGTTTTCGCAAACAAGCGATTTGTTCCACGAGGTGCATTGTGGTGCGGCCCATCGGCAGCGGGTTGAGTTCTTACAGCCTTCACTGTATTTATTTTTCTATGATAAACTCTGTGAATGTTTTTAGGTAGTATTGCACATTTTGTATTATAGTTTTATTTATATTTTTGTTTTTCATTTGTGTTTTTTGATATGTTCTACCTGTGTTGGAATTTAACGGTTACTGGGGAGACCTGTCCCAGTGTACCAGGTATCCCCTATTTATGCACATTTCCTATGGCTACCACTGTATTACCCTGAAGACGAACCCCGGACAGGGTTCGAAACGTCAAATTGACGAACATCGAGTCCAGCGTATACTTTCTTCCGTAAACATATATATCAGAGCTGGGACTACCGATTGACATTTGGTAGTCGGTAGATCGGTACTACCGGCGGTAGATTTCTGCTACCGATACTGATCATTCGGTATTTTGAAGAAACTACCGAATACCGCTACTGATTGCATGATTGGCAGTCAATCGGTATCGGTAGATTGAAAAAGCGAGCGTGGGACATTTTTTTTAAGACTTAAGAGAAGACGACCCCGGCAAAATGAAACGGACAAGTTTCAACACGTTCGAGCACATCTATGGGAAGCAGTTAGCAGGAAATTCCCGCTCCCGCCAAAAGTTTTGGCAGGAGCCCCACTCTCGTTTGGCCTGCCGACGCGAGTACACCTACGCTCTAGCTCCTACGCTCTCGACCACGTGCTCAGCCTCATCGCCTAGTGTTTTAAGTGGCAGTGTTTGTAAGTCCGCCCGCCGCGGCAGCAACACTTAATCTTTTTGTGCTTTTAACTTTCCAAGTGATTTTCCTTTTTTAAACTTTATTTTACATTAAAAAAAGTTTTCAAAAAGTTTTGATCAAGTCAGTGAATTAAGTACAGTATTTAATCATATAAACTTATTTCTCTCGCTTTAATCGTTTCTGTGTAGCTCGTTAGGTTAGGTTCTAGTCGCCATCAACATGAGGAGGTTCCTGACCAGTAGCCCGGTCCCCGGCCCTAGCAGGCAGTCCCAGGCCCAGGAAGAGAGGACCAGCAGCCGCAGCAGCCTCTCGGATGCCTCAATCATCAGGTAGTTAAAACTTAAATGATTTTTTTTTTTAAATCTAAAATCTTTTATGTTAAAAAAAGGCCTTTTTCCAAAAGACGTTTTGTTGAAACTGTTAAATAGTTTTGTCTCTTGCTTTTCATAAGGCACTTTGTTAAATTTAAATTAAAAATAAAAATAAAATAAAAGGCATTTTCCTTTTTATCTGAAATTTTCTGATTGACAGTTTTTACTTTGTAAAAAAAAATTAAAATTTAACTAAAAATGTTAATTTGGTTTTAGTGACCCAGCCGACCCCCTGGAGGACACCAGGAGCCTCTCCAGGGCATCTTCCATGTCCACCAGCAGGCTGGACACCTTGGCCAGCAGCAGCGTGGACATGGTGAGCGCCAGCAGCGAGGAGACCTCCGACCACGAGGAGACCCAGGGAGGGGGACAGGTCTTGAACGCCGAGGAGGAGCTAAAGGGCTCTCTTCACGGCCTTCACGAGTAAGTTGAAATTTTTTTTATTTAGGTTTTATCACTTTTATAAGTTTTATCTTTATGCCACTGCTTTTAAGAAGTGTTTAAGTCTTTAACTTCTTTAATCTTTATCTTTTCTTTTTAAGGTTCTTCAAGTTTTACAAGCTGGAGAGCTCCCAGAAGAGCAGCAAGTTCAAGGACAAGATACTGCACAAGGGGATGGCCAACTGCTGCAAGTGCCCCCAGAAGATAAAGTTCGACAGCGAGTCGAGGGGGAACCTCAAGAAGCACTACAAGACCAAGCACTCCTCCATGCTGTCGTCTCTGGAGGCAGCCCTGTCCCTCAACAGGTTCAAGCTGACGACCAAGATAGAGAAGACCAGCCGCCAGATCACCCTGAAGGAGGCGACGGAGAGGCCCAAGGCTTGGTAGCAGGAGCTGGCCCAGCAGGCTACGTGGTCTGGTTCGCGGAGGGCCTCAAGCCCCTCTGCGACACCGAGGACGAGGCCACGAGGACCTTCTTGAACTTCCTCAAGCCCGAGTTCAAGATGCCCTGCAGGAAGACCCTCACCAAGCGGCTCAACAAGTACGCTGTACAGGTAAAGTTTTTATTTAAGAATTAAAAGTTAAACTAGCTAGTTGAAAGTAAAGTTAACTTTAAAAATTATTAAAAAAAAGTTAAAACAACTATTAACATGTTATTTATTAACTTATAACTTTTAAAAGTTACATTTAAGGTATTCCTTTTTTG
>NC_134816.1:17300459-17485459 GCF_046742065.1 Oratosquilla oratoria
CCAGACATGTCCGCCCTGGTACACTGCTCGTCGGACGTGGTGCTCCAGGGCTGCCCTTGTCGGTGGAATCAGCTGGACGTTGCTCTTCTTTGCAAACAGTTTGCGACGTGCCTTGTCAATATCGGTTGCGGTGCTTGTTCTGTCGTAAAGCAGTATGATGAACCTCTCAATGGTGTGCATGGCGTCTTCATTAATATGATCCAGTGCAGTTGAGAGAAGAGTGAGTGTCTGGGTCAGCTCAGGTAGAGCTGTCCAAACTGCCCATGCTGTCCTCTTTCCATGTCCGGTGAAGCTGGAGACCGTGTCGCAGCCCATCAAAGCATGAAACATCGGTAGTGCCTGAGCTTTTTCAGGACCCAGAGCCCGAGCAATCTCATAGGCTGCCAAGAATCGGAAAGTCTTCCCCGTGCCGAAGGACACCCACACTTCTGTTTCTTCATTCTGGGTGCGTGCCAGAGCCACTGCCAGGACAACCACATCAGTGTCAACTGTGCGGATAAGGATCTTCTTGTAGCCATTGTGAGCAGCGTGGGCGGCATGCAACATCATGCGGCTGTCGGCCTCCTCGTGGTTGCAAGGAGCCAGGGCTGAAGAATCCAGATGTGGTGGCTTTCTCAAGACATCATCTCCTTTAGTGATGACGAGCTCCTTGTCTGCAAGCTGGAGTGAGTCGTAGAGGACGCCAGAGAGGAAGTTGAACAACTCGGTCTTGTTCTCGTCGACTCTGAGGAAGCTGGCCCAGTCCCCGGGTATAGTTTCACTACCCACCACTCGTGTTCTAACCCCTTTTCCCCGCTTGGCTCTTGCCGTACCCTTCAACGAGTCTGTAATGTAGCGGTCCCACACCAGGTCCAGTCGCGTGGATTGATGAAGTTTTGAGAGTATGTAAGGCACAAAGACTTGCTTGGCATACTCGTTGAAGGTTTTTGCTGTAGCAGGCTTCAGTAACTGGATGATGACTGCTCCATCTAGGACAATGCAGCTGGTTGGAGGAACCTCAGAACGGGGCTGACTGAAGTCTTCTAGACAAGTGAGAAGATCACTCTTTACACCAAGCCGGATGCCACCGTCGTCGGATAGTGCAGGCGGGCAGGCTTGGTTTTCATGTTGGAAGAATTCATCTAGATTCCCATCCCAGTTCTGGCACCCGATATACAGATGAGAGAAGAGGTCCACGTCGTTCTTGAGGGATTTCATTTGCTGCTTGCCCTTTGCCTGCGGTTTTGTAGCAGGCTGACCGAATATTTTGAGCTTGTTTCTGTGGATGGCATCTTCTACGGGTTTCGTTCTCTCCACCAGGCGTTCTCTGACGAGTTTGTCAAACTGCTCCTGTCCCAATTTATGTGCACCACGGAGGGCGTCTACAGCTCCAGATGGCGCGATCTCCTTGGTGTCGAGTACCAGCAGATCTTGACTATCCTCCTCAAATGGATTCCCAAAGTCTTCCATCACTTTGATCATTGACTGTACGTCTTTTAGGAAAGCAGTCTGCACACTCGATGACTGGTCATGATGCTTTGTGTCTTGTGACCGGTCTTGCTTTGAGTCCTGGAACTCTTCGATGAGCCTGGCAACCTCTGGTCCTGCCACCATCCACCGTCGTAGTGCGCTGGGATTGTCAGTCAGGCCTACTGCGCCTCTGTCTCCTTTGATGGCTGCATTGTTCTGCTCGTGGGCCTGATCGACAGGGATGGCGGAGAACGGCCTGTTCGTCTTCTGTACGGTGAAATTCCCAGCTCGGAATTCCTCGGCTATTTCAGGGTGTGTCGTCGGCAGTTCCACCATGTCTCGCAGATGCACAGGAATCCAGCGCACGTAGTTGGTGTGATCCAGGGCATGGAACTACACAGCTAGTTCTCTGAGAGCATCGACGTACATCGCAAACGACGCTTGGCGCAGAGAGCGCACGTACACCAGGACCGTCGGTTCCAGTTGCAGTACAGTTGCCCAGTAGTGGAACTGGGGGCAAGTCTCCGCCTTTTGCTGGCACCAGTCAGCAAACTCCAGCTGCTCGGTCCTGGCGTCTTCCAGCTGGTCAATGTAGTGGTTGTAGGCGTGCTGCTGCAGTGTGAAGAGGGCTGCTGCTGTCACTTGATGCGCTTGCCTGGTTCGACTGAACCAGTGCTTGCACCCATCCGCTCCCTTGCAACCAGTCACCAACGGTCTTCAGTGCTGCCATCTCGATATGAAGACCTCCAAAGCGGATGACGAACTTCTCTTCACCATATTCCTGTGGCCACTTCCACTGGATTTGCTTTGCCAAAGCAAAAAGCGGTTGGTCGAATGTGACCACTGGAATCTGGCTAGGGTTAAGATGTTCCACTGCGTTCCTTACGACATCCATGGAGTGCTTGATCATTGCCACGAATCGGTACCTACACGATCATGAGATTCTAGTTGCCATTTCATCTGTAATTAGCATAAATATGTAAATTAATGTAGGAGCATCTCCTAAAATATGACTTAATAACTATCTGGCATGTTTTGATTAAAAACCATTCAATAAACATTCACTAAAACCTTCAGCAGCAAACTTTATCTAACTTCTTTCATTTTTCGGGTGTCCGCTGGCGGCCATTTTGGAAAATGGCCGCCATGGCCGCCAGGGGGCAGTTGGCCGATGGCTCCACATCCAAATTTGTTTATAATATATCGGTCTACCTGTGCCAAATTTGGTGCTTTTATCAAAAAGTGCACAATATGTTGAAATTTCCTAGCTAAACCGCCGCACTACCAGCCTCAAGATCCCATTGGAACTGCCAAAGAAATGAGATCTCGCCTTTGATTAGAGGGGTATAATCTTCATAAGGTATAGGCCGTAAGCGAGGTAAGGGTGAGAGAGCGGCTTCCTTGGCCAATTTATCGGCCTGTTCATTTCCTGGTACTCTGACATGTGCTGGAGCCCAGCAGAAGTTTATTTCATTACCTCAACGCTCGATTAAAAAAAGCCATTCTAAGATCTTTAAAACTATTGGGTGCCTTGAGTCGAATTGTTCTAGAGACTACAAGACACTCTGAGTCACTAAAAATTGTAAAACATTTGGCTCTGCTTTTCATGGAGGATATAATCTCCACAGCGGACAGTATTCCTGTCAGTTCGGCAGTGAAATTAGATGTTGTATCAGGCAAGGCACATATACGATTAAAATAATTTGAGAATATTCCAAAACCAACGCCAGCGCTAGTTATGGAGCCATCAGTAAAAACAAACACAGAGGGTTGGTGATTAAAAGAATGTTCTAAAAATGCATTGCGTAGTTTGTAGTTCTCCATGGAGAAGATTTATGAATTTTTTTGGCTCGAAGGCCAAGTGCCGGAGCCGGTAGGCCATTCAGCGCATATTTACCTCATAGATAAAAATTCAAGTAAAACAGCAAAAACAATAAACATTCACAAAAACACATCACAGCAACACACACTCACAAGCACTCATATACACAATCTTAAATTTCATAAAATAAACCGATGTCTTTCAAAAACTTTACAACATTCTTCACATGAGCTTCCTCCCCTAAAATTTGTTTAAAAGATAAATTTGTTAAAAAATTTGCCCTGCATTTATTAGAAAATGCAGGGCACTGAATTAAAATGTGTTTTATTGTAAAAACTACTTGGCAAGTGGGACATTGGGGGGCCAGCCTTTCTGCTCCACTTGCCATAAAAAATTCATGGGTAATGTAGGAATGGCCAATTCTCAATCTTGTTAGAACAATACTTGAACCTTCTGTCCAAAGAAGGACACTTCCAAGGGTTCACCATGGGGTGAATCTCTTTTAACCCTAGATTACTCGACCTGTGCCATTTCGAATCACACAGTACGCAGTCATATGTTTCAAGCTGTATGGTTTTCACATGTCTAATTGGCAACTCTTATTGTTTATATCATCAGCACTGACCTAGAAGCGACTGTGGATATACCCGCCTTTGTACTCTGCTTTTATACAAGCTCCAGGTAAGTTTCAGTGATTCCATATGGCACAGGTCGAGTATAATAGGTGGTTTTATTGAAAAAAGAAAGATAAACATATGGTATAATGTGTGTCTACATGACGACTCAGGAGAAGCTTTGAGACATGTTTTAGCCATAAATGGATACGTAGGTTGTAAATATGACCCACACTGCACAAAGGATGCTATGTATGGCTTTTTTTTTTCATTTTCCTGCTAGGTAGACCTGATTAGCCATGAAACGAAGCTGCTTTTACATTAAAGATCAATTAGTGACGCTGGTAAACTCGGATGAGTTCTGGCGTGACTTGGACAATACGTTGGGGTCGGCCAGTGATTTCAACATGACCATTGGTTGATTGATTTATGGAGTTTTTGGCTCGAAGGCCAAGCGCCGGAGTCAGTAGGCCATTCAGCGCATATTTATCTTTTAGATTAAGAAATAAAATAAAAATAAAATTCAAGTAAAACAATTAAAACAATAGACATTCACGAACACACTTCAACAACACACACTCACAAGCATTCACACACACAATTTTAAATTTCATAAAATAAATTTATGTCTTTTAAAAACTTTAAAACATTCTTCACACAAGCTTCCTCCCCTAAAATTTCTTTAAAAGATAAATCTTAAAAAATTTGCCCTGCACTTATTAGAGAATCCAGGGCACTGAACTAAAATGTGTCTTATTGTCAAAACTACTTGGCAAGTGGGACATTGGGGGGCCAGCCTCTCTGCCCCACTTGCCATTAAAAATTTATGTGTAATGTAGGAATGGCCAATTCTCAAGTCTTGTCAAGACAATGCTTGACCTTCTGTCCAAAGGAGAACACTTCCAAGGGTTCACCATGGGGTGAATTTCTTTTAATTTATAACTGCCGTCCAGCCTTGTCCATTGCTCTTGCCACTTCTTCATTGTATAACAATGGATCACTTGTTTCAAGTCCGTATGTGGGACTTTTCGGTCTGCTATATGGGTGAGCCTAGTGGCGGATTTGGCTGCAGCATTGACCTTTTCATTTCCTGTGACACCCACATGGGACGGCACCCTGCAAAAGTTTACTTTTATCTTCTTTCTGTTGTTTATGAGAATCAGCCATTCCTGTATTTCTTGGACTAAAAAATGATAAGGCAACAAATTATTTACAGAGGATAGAACGCTCATGGAATCCGTAAAAATAACAACGTTCCTACCACACGGAACAGAATTAAAAACAAACTTGAGGGCGTTGTTGACTGCCAGCAGTTCAGCAGTAAAAACAGAGATAAAATCAGGCCACTTTCTCTTTAAAACTGTGCTATCAGATACAACAGCACAACCAACACCGTCTTGGGATTTTGATCCATCTGTATAAATAAAAATTGCATCAGCATGTACTGATAAATGTTCTAAAAATTCATCTTTTAGCTCTACAACAGTTCTATTTTTCTTCTTTTTAAGAGGATATATTTCAGTGGGGCATCGGTTCCAAGGAGGTAATTTGGGGGGCGTGATCTCAGCAATTGTGTTAGGAACAAGTCCTACCTTCTCTGTCCCAACTTCACATCTCACTTCTAAAGGTTTTGGCAGAGTACTTTTCCTTGGAGCTCTGTCTACCGGCTGCTTTACAAATTTGAAGTTTGGATTCTGTTTGGATGTCAAGACACGAGATATATATCTAAGGCTTAATTCCTCCCTGCGAATATAGAGGGGAGGAATTCCTGCGTCCACATACAAGCTATCCACTGGAGATGTTCTATAGGCTCCCGAACAGATCCGTAAAGCCATATTGTGGACTATATCAAGCTTCTTCAGTGAACTTTTACATGCCGATCCATAAATTTGACATCCGTAATCCATTTTGCTAAGGCACAATGTTTGGTAAAGCCTTATTAAAGTTACATGATCTGCTCCCCAGTTGAAACGAGACACTACTTTTAATATATCAAGTTGCTGTTTAACAGTGTATACAACCTCGTTTATGTGATTTGTGAATGTCAACCTTTTATCCAATACCAGACCCAAGTATTTTACTTGATCTTCATATGGTAATATGACACCCTCTAAGAATAGTGTTGGTATTTCTTCCTTGCGTCTTAGTCTGGAAAACCTTATGGCTTTGTTTTTTTCAGCAGAGAATCTGAAGCCCCTGCAATTAGCCCATGTTGTTGCTAAGTTAATAACCTCTTGAATCTTTTGGCCCGTTTCTAATGTTGTTGAGTTGCTGCACACAATAGCGAAGTCATCAGCATAAGCCAATCCATGAACTCCTGTGGGAATTTGTTCTAATAAACTATTAATGGCTATGCTGAACAGTGTAGGACTCAGAACACTTCCTTGGGGAATCCCTTCCTCTTGAAGATATGCACAAGAGAAAGAAGAGCCCACTCGGACTTAAGAAGTCCTTTAAACAATTTAACATTTTACCCCCGATACCCCCACTCTGCAACTTGCTTCAGAATGCCTCCCCACCAGGTAGTATCGTAGGCATTTTTAAAGTAAAAAAACACACCAATGCTAGAGTTCTCAATTGCGAAGGCATTCTGAATCTCACGAGTGATAAAAAGTAAGGGGTCCAGAGTGCACTTATTTCTTCTAAATCCAAACTGTCCGTTAGATAGCAGATTTTTAGATTCCAAAAACCAAACTAAACGTGTATTAACCATTCTTTCATAGATCTTACAAATGCAGCTTGTGAGAGCAATAGCTCTGTAACTTTGTGGGTCATGAGAGTCTTTTCCTGCCTTTAAGATTCCTATGATGATTGAAGTCTTCCAAGATTTGGGAGAAGATCCACAAGACCAAAATTTGTTCAGCACATTTAAAAGGAATTTCTTCGACGATATGGATAAGTGACCAACCATGGAATTAAGAATGTCATCCTCTCCAGGAGAGGTTGGGGAGGATAGAGATAAAGCATGATCCATTTCATCCAAGGTGAAGAGAAGATAATATGCCTCCGAGTTCGTATTGGTAGGAGGAATAATCGTGGTCTTGGCTCTAATTCTTCTGAAATCATCTGAATAATGTAGTGGGCTTGAAATATCAACATAATGTCTTCCAAAAGCCTCTGCTACTTCTCTTGTATCTGATATAAAAGAGTCATTTATCTTCTGAATGGGTAAGGGAGATGGAGTAAACTTTCCTTGTAATTTTCCAATCCTATTCCATACTAAGGTAGGGGAAGAGTCATATTTCAATTTGCTAATATATTCAATGAAGGATTCCCTCCTTGCTTTCTTGAAGATTTTCTTCTGCTTTGCTTGAGCTCTTCTGTACGTTATCTTATTGACTAAACAAGGGTATCTCCAATATCTCTTATAGCAAGTTCTTGTAATCTTTCTGCTTATAGCACATTCATCGCTCCACCAGGGGACTACTGGGCGTTGAGGTTTACCAGCTGTCCTAGGAATGGAAGAGAAAGCACCAGAGAGTATCATGTCTACCAGGTAGTCGTATGCATCCCAGTTACTACCAAAATCACTAGTCTTAGAATTAATCTCTGTGGATCTCCTAAATAATTCCCAATTAGCCTCTCCTGTCTTCCATTTAGGTAAGCAAGAGGAGGGAGTGTTCTTTAAATATTTGATATGGATAGGCCAGTGGTCGCTACCATGTAATTCTTCATCTATTGACCAACTGTAGTCAAGGATGATGAACAAATAGTTAGGTCTATAGCAGAACTTGAGTTGTGAAAGACATCAAACCTAGATTTGGAACAGTCATTCATCAAAATGACATCGTTACTATCAATAAATTCTTCAATTATATTGCCCCAGGGGTCACACCTTGATTCACCCCATAGAGGATGCTTGGCGTTAAAGTCACCCATTAAAACAAAAGGCTCAGGGAGCTGGTCAACCAAAGATTGTAGGTCATTTAACTCAAACTGACGGGGGTGCTTATATATGTCTACGAGTCGATCTTCCAGTTCAGGTTCCAAATATAAAGAACATAAAGTGATCCATTTAGTGGTAAAGATTTGTACTGCACAAGCCTGCAACGCCGAATGTAGGTGGACACTTATGTGGTTTACAGATATCTTAACAATGATACCAGTACCTCCATGGGCACGGCCCTCAATCATAGGAGGAGATCTGTAAAATTTGTAATTAAGTCCAACTTTAGGGGATAAATCGCCAAGCATAGTTTCTTGCAGACAAAAAACAGACACGTCATGTTCTTTAAAGAGAATCCGAACCTGCTCTCGATGAAAATTAAAACCTTGAATATTCCATTGAATTATGGACATTATACTGTTTTCTTTTACTTTTTGGGGTCTACTGGTCTGGTAAGAGAAGTCTGTGGGAGAGAGGGTTTACAAGGTGGGTTCTTTTCTAATTTCTTTGCTTTCGTGGGTGGCATCCTCCTCTCTGACGATGGTCTGACCGACGATGTAGAGTCCGGGTTATTAGTTTCTTTCTTAGATTGTTTACCATGATTTGGGGAAGAGGATGGAGATGAGGGTGGACTGTGGAGTCTTTTGCTGCGCACAGCTTCAGACTCCATAGCTTCGCTTCTGTGTGCCTCGACTGAGTGAGGCACAACAGTCCGTGATCCCTTTATTGGGGAGCCCCCCCCAAGTTTGGAAGTTTGACTGATTGAGAGGAGGCTTTATTAGAGGAACCCTGTGGGGTCCCAGCGATGAGAACTTTAGGTGCCCCTCTAGATGGGGCAGGAGGCATTCCCTCAACTGGGGATGGGAGAACCTCCGCAGAGGAGGGTTGAGGAGTACTACAATTTCCAACTTGTGGAGAAGACCGATTTGGTCTAGTAGTGACTCTTTCATGCTGAGGCTTGGGTTCAGCATTTCCTTGATCCTCATTGCTTCTGTGCACCTCTACCGAGTGAGGCACACTAGTCAGCAATCCCTCTACTGGGAAGTCACCCAAGTCTGGAAGAGAGATTGCCTGAGAGGAGGCTTCATTAGAAGATGCCTGTGAGGTTTTTACAATAGAAACCTTAGGTGCCCCTCCAGATGGGGCAGGGGACACCAATTCAACAAGGGGTGAGGAAACCTCCGCACAGGGGGCTTCAGAACTACCGTATTTTTCGGTGTATGACCCGCAGCTTTTTGCCTCAGAAAGGGGCCAAAATTCGGGGGTGCGGGTGATATAAAGGTGCGGGTCATCTGTGGATTCTGGTTAGAAATTGCCCTCTTACGCAGTCAAAAAAAAAAAAAAATAAAAAAAAAAAAAAAAAAACAAAAAAAAAAAAAAAAAAAAAAAAGAATAGTTTAGTTTAGTTTAGTTGGGTGCCCTCTCGGATCGGGGATTTGCGGGAGGACCGACCGGGTTCATCGAATGAAAGTTGATCAATGTCATAATACAGCGCGCACGATCGAGACATACGACAAAGAGAAGGTAGGATTTGTCAGTATCTTACCCGCTTTACATGCTCTTGTTAGTAATAAAGGCATTATCACAAATAAAACAGGCCTAACTAAACAGCATGAACATACAATACAACAGTGACTGGTACCAACACCAACATCGTGTGTCGCGATCAAACAAAAACAAGCGGGCAGCCATTTTCGCACTTACAAATTACAAACTGTTCCTGATTCCTTAATGCTAAATTTGTGCATTACATGTGCATATTGGGTCGTTCAAGCATGGAAAAAATTAAAGAATCGACTGTTCAGAACGGTTTCTGTACATCAGAAATGTGCCATCCTGCAATGTTCGATGCATGCTACGACTCGGAAAAGGAATCAGACGAATCTGAAATCGAAATGGAAATGGATGAGGTCACTGCATCAGAATTGGCTGATTTATACCGCAACCTCTTCCATGACGAAACAGAGGATGAGGAATTCGATGGCTTCGTGAGCGATGATACGCCTTCATAAACATTATTGACTCTGTCGTCTGTGATCACTGACTGTGCTTTTTTTCTAATAACGATGTGCTCCATTGACTGTTCATAACAGTTCAATGATGTGCTCTATTATTGTTCTATTCTATTGAAAACTAACCATTGGAAATTGTTTGGTTTAATAATTAATTACCAGTCTTTGTATGGCATTTATAAACCAATTGATTGATTAATTACCGGTAAACTACCAAACAGGGTTTTATGGCATTATTTACACGAATTGATTAAGGTTCTTTTTAATATATATAAGTGCAATAAAATATATTGAAATGTAATTTGTTGGTTATTCTTCATCACAATCAGAAATAAATAGGACTGGAGGAATGCTGGTATCATGATCATGAATCGCAATGCCGCATCTTCGACCCATCCCAAAGGCATCGTAAGATCAGATGCACACTTTCAAGATCACCCCTCTTTCATCGAAACTACCACTACATCTAGTGGCAGCTTCAGAAACCAAATTGTGAGGCTGTGTACGTACATGTCGGCCTTTGATGTGTGATGAATCCTGAAAAGCAAGGTATCACCAAGAAACCTGCCAATTTCGGAAAACAATCTTTTTTTTTATAAATCACATAAGCATTGATGAAACAGAAAATTTAGAAAAAGCCTCAGCTTTGAAATTACTTTGATCACCACGTCAACGGCCGGCCGTAACAACAACCTCCGTGAGCTGTGCCTGTGGCCACCCATGCATGGGTATTATACATCGTTGGATCGACAGTGCCGTGCATGCCATATGACTGCGGGTCATACAGCGGTGCGGGTCTTGTGTGGATTTTCACTAAGGTGTAAGGGGGTGCGGGTCATATAACGGTGCGGGCTATAGTCCGAAAAATACGGTACTAGAAATTCCTACTTGAGAAGAAGAAAGACCATTAGGTTTCATAGTTACACTTTTACACTGAGGCTTGGGTTCAGTGTTAACAGAACCATTCATATTGGCATTTTTATTTCTATTACCTTTTACTGTTGGCTGATCCACTTTACTATTTGTTTTAACATCACTGTATCTTTTGGAATTACTTAATAGTCTTTTAGCATGTCCTACACTTATATGTTCTGCATGAGCTTTTAATAGTATTTCCTGTTCCTTCTTATAAATTACACAGTTCTTATTTCTGGCATCATGCTCTTCTTTACAATTTATACAAACTGTTGGGCGGGAACAGTCCCCATGTTCAGGCTGAGCACATATCAAACACATTTTGTCCATTGCACATCTGCGGTAAGGATGGCCAAAACCATAGCAGTTAAAGGTCAGATATCAACATATATACCATTCGCTAAAAATCATCGTATTGCTCGAAAAAGTACTTTTTAAAAGCATACAAATAAATTTTTTACCTATTACAGAAGAATTTATTCAGATTATTCACTTTTAATTGTGCCTCGCATACCACTTTTCCGAAGTCTAGATATTCAGAATAACAATATTGTTTGTTTGGCAACTGTGACGTCACGAACGCGGAATTCCCCGAACCTTTCCCGAAGCGCACGGGCGGAATGTTTCGAATAGCAGACGACGCAATGAAATGAAGACAAAACTGTTTTTTGCCAAATTTGATAAGATGTAGATGGTGGAATTATATAGAATACTGTCAGTATGGTTTTTTTTTTATGTACAATAAACTGTAAATACAAAAAGTTATGGAAGTCTTGATATCTGACCTATAAAGGTCAGATATCAAGACTTCCATAACTTTTTGTATTTACAGTTTGTACATAAAAAAACATACTGACAGTATTCTATATAATTCCACCATCTACATCTAAACAAATTTGGCAAAAAACAGTTTTGTCTTCATTTCATTGCGTCGTCTGCTATTCGAAACATTCCGCCCGTACGCTTCGGGAAAGGTTCGGGGAATTCCGCGTTCGTGACGTCACAGTTGCCAAACAAACAATATTGTTATTCTGAATATCTAGACTTCGGAAAAGTGGTATGCGAGGCGCAACTAAAAGTGAATTTTCTGAATAAATTCTTCTGTAATAGGTAAAAACTTTATTTGTATGCTTTTAAAAAGTACTTTTTCGATAATTTTTAGTGAATGGTATATCTGTTGATATCTGACCTTTAAAGCACTGAAGGGGATGGGGCTTAAACTGCTTCACATAAACAATCTCTTTTTCTATCTCTACATAATGAGGTAGATCTTCACCACAAAAACTTAGGATAATCATAGAAGAACGAGGGATTTTAGCAACCTTCCAAACATTAGTTGGGCACATTTCTAAAATCTCTTCTTCATCAAAGTCATACAGATCTCTATTAAAAATTACCCCTTTGGCATAACTAAAGGTGTAGTGGGGTTTAACTTCCTTAATGTCCGATTTCTGTTTCAAGTTGAGCACCATGGCAGCTTGTTCATAAGATTTTACATGAATTAAGAAGGAATTTCTTCCAAATCGTGATACCTGGGAGTTATTCAAATTACCACAGCCAAGGTGACTCTTCAAGAATCTTCTAAACTCGAACAAGTTAGCACATTCTTTTGCAAGAGTGATAATGAGCCACTTAGCTGGGTTGGGAGGTCTCTGCACACTTTCCTTCCTTTCCTCTACCGGCTTTTCTGGATAAAAGATATCCAAGTTAGGTGGCACTCACCAACAAGTTGGGCTGAAGATTCATTCTCATTACAATTATTATAATCCAATCAGGCAGCAGCTGCATCCTGATTAGAAAGAAATGAGATCCACACTAGGCAAGCTTTAAAGTTGTCAGTTAGTTTAACTCTGATCTCTTTAATTTGTCCAAATTTACGGAACTTTTCATATAAGTCTGTATAACTCTTATCAAGAGAGACATATTGTAAATGCAAGATTCTATGACTATTAGGGGCAGCATTTGACTGATTGATTTTACCGAAGTCCTTTTTCAAGCCAGAGTCGTCAACTGGGTTTTTTATTTTTGTTGAATCAATATTGTCAACATTAGGATTGGCAATATTAGGAGAGGGATCGGGGGGTTTAGGAGGAGGATCAGGTAGTGGTGGAGGTTTAGAACATTCTGTTTCAACAGCCGCCATCATTGTGTATATTTATGAGGCCACACCATATATTAAGAAAGAAAAATCAGTGCATAGAAGGAAGATACTGCAGTTGCCCGTTGCCACGCACAATAAAAGAAAAGTCTCTGCAGAGTCGGGAGGTTCCAGAAACGACTATTTACACATGCAGGGCCTCGGAGGTGAGTTTGAGACTTTGTCAACCCGGGATTTGTCCTCTTTTCTTTTGTCCCATTTAGGATGGGTCCGGCGTAGTCACTCTGCAAGTGTACTGGATAGGGAGAAAGGAAGTCAGCAGCCTAGTACCTACCTCACAAACATGCATTCCCCAGTCGGTGGGCTTTCCGCCCTCGCAGGAAGTAGTGACCTCGTGGTATACATCCCCACTTGACTGGGTTCAGACATGTAGCTTGGAAGGCACCAAGATACCAGAACCTTCCTTAACAAGTATTAGAGTAAGATGGTGAAAAAGGAGAGTAGGGTAGCAAATATGAAGGATATGGATAGGGGAATTCACATAGGAAAAGGGTGAGGGACCCCCTATCTATTCACTACCCCAAAAACCTCAACCTAAAACAATTGTCATAGGATGAGGGCGACAAATCCTACGAATATTCCGGTCCATAATCAGTGCCAAGCTAGGGTCGCCAACAAAAAAAGAGTTTTGGCTCAGTTTTCGTCTGGTAGCTTGGGGCTGACCTCTCCAGTATGGTTGCACCTGGCTGGCACAGCTCAGCCCGTCCTTACTACACGGAAGCCCCCCCCCCACTACATCAAAGTACTGGGCCTCGGGGGGGACACGACCATTGGGACGGTACAGGGGGATGCTGCTGGAGGGTCGCAAGTCGGCCCCATCACGGGGGACATAGCAGCATCAGCTACCATTATTCTGTCATCTCCTGTGTGTCCTGGACCATCAGAGACAATAATAGAATGTGTAGAAGACCCTAGTGGTAGTCTAAGTCATATAGTAACACCGCCCAAGGGTTGGGAGCCACCTGAGGTAGTGGTGGAGGCGCTAGTGGACCTGTCAATCTCTCCGGTCCCCTCAACATCACGAACTGTGAGACGTGCACTATACACGTCGACCCCACAACCCAAAAAACGTCGTATTTGGGTTACTGAGGAGCCCAGTGATGATTCTAGCTCTGGTTATATTCCAGGAAGTGACAGTGAATGTGACTCGCCCTCCCCTATTTCACCGGATGCAGTTGTACCAGCCCCTTCTCACAGCCCACCACAACCACCAACACCATCATCTTCAGTTCAAGCCTCACAACCAACACAATTCCCTGTCATCCCTTCCACCAGTACTGGTGATGCTAGCCAGCACCTGTTCAACTTATCTGGTACCCAGCTACGCAGTTCAGATAAAACTTTATGGTGTAGTAAACCTTATCCACAAAAGACCACAACTAAACATCAAGCTAGAAAATACACAAAAGGACTAACAGATATGTCAAAGGATGCTGAATCTGCCAGGGATTTTTTTTTTTTTAACTGTTTCTCACTGATGATATGCTGCAAATGATCGTAACTTATACCAATCTGATGATCAACCGCATGGCACCTAAGTATGCTGATCAGCCTAAGGCAGGGATTCTTAACCTTTTTTCTCCAATTCTCCACTTTTTAGTGAGCCAACTCTCCATTTCCCACCACAGCACTGGTCTTTGACAAATTCGATTTTAACCCATGCAGTGTTGACATTTCTAACACCAGAAACAAACAAAAGAAACAAAAACACATCGATTAAAAAAAAAAACAGTGGTTCTTCTGTCCGACCGGCCATTCCCCACTTGGCAACTCCGCCATTACCCACCAGTGGGGAATTCCCCACAGGTTAAGAATCACTGCCCTAAGGGCTCATGCTCCCACACATGCCCAGAGGAAATATTAGCCCTCGTGGGCATTCTTCTAGAGAGTGGAAGCAAACAAGACAACAGAAGAACTGCAAAGGAAATGTTCAATCCACTTCATTGCCCACTGTTGTACCGTGCTGGGCTAAGCAAGTCCAGATTATCTTTCCTTTTATGGGCCCTATGTTTCGATGACCTCACAACCTGAGAGGAACGCAGAAGGGCTGACAGAGAGTGCCAAGAATAACTGGTAAGTCCAATATACCTAATTTGCAAAATATTTATATTGCACACATATAAAACAAAACAAAAATAAAATAAAACCAGGCACCATTTTTACATACAGGTACTCCTCGTTTAACGACCTACTCGGTTAGCCACGACGCGGAGTTACGACGGGCTTTATGACGCCGTTTAACGTAAATCTCCCGAAGTTACGACGTTGTGTACGATAATTAAGTTGGCTCAGGCAAATTTGTATGATGTTATAATTGAACTTGTACGGTGGATATTAGCTGTGAGGTAAAGTGTTCTGAAGCTTAGGTCTACATTACCATACTGCAAGCTGCAAAAACTACTTGGGGTACAGTATATACCGGTAGTGGTAAATTTTTAGTTTCGACCATGGGGGCAATATAGCAATAGAAAATTAATGATTAATTTTGTAAATTATAATGTATCCAAGTAATATGCAATTTTGTGAGCGGAAAAAAAAAAAGGCGCTAAAACAAATTTCCTAAGTAACAAAGTCATGTCGGACGAATGGTACACCATGTTTGTTATGATAGATGCCAATATACCTAATTTGCAAAGTATTTATATTGCACGCATATAAAACAAAACAAAAATAAAACCAGGCACTATTTTTACATACAGTATTTTACATAAAGATACATTTACCAAAATCACCCTTTTTCATTCATTCCAGGCAAGGTCCATCCCCTGCAGTCTAGGATTGGGAGGCATGTAGTGACATCAAATTATGTTTAAAACGTATTTTTATAGTATTAGTTTTCTTCATGTCTTCCATTTTTTGTCTCAGGACCACAGAATCTAAGTACTTTTGTTTTTCTCAAAAGTTTTTTTTTTAATTGTTCAGAATGGTAATTTTTTGTTTTTTATTATATATATTTTTGTATCTGCTGGGCTCTATGAGCCATATTTGTGTAAGATATCACCATTTGGTGGAAATAAAATACATTTGCATATTTTATTTTATTATTTTCCTCAACTGATTCCATTTGTATACAGGTCGAGTTGGATCGTCACAAAAAGGTAGGTCGAGTAATCTAGGGTTAATTTGTAACTACCGTCCAGCCTTGTCCATTGTTCTTGCCACTTTTCCATTGTATAACGATGAATTACTTGTTTGAAGTCTGTATGTGGGATCTTTTGGTCTGTTATATGGTTGAGCCTAGTGGCGGCTTTGGCTGCAGCATCGGCCTGTTCATTTCCAGTGATACCCACATGGGACGGCACCCAGCAAAAGTTTACTTTTATTTTCTTTCTGTTGTTAATGAGAATCAACCAGTCCTGTATTTCTTGGATTAAAAAGTGACGAGGCAATGATGTATTTAGAGAGGATACAATGCTCATGGAGTCTGAAAATAATGATGTTCTTATTACATGGAACAGAATTAAAAACAAATTTGAGGGCGTTGCTGACTGCCAGCAGTTCAGCAGTAAAAACAGAGCTAAAATCAGGCAACTTTCTCTTTAAAACTGTGCTATCAGATACAACAGCACAACCAACACCATCTTGGGATTTTGATCCATCTGTATAAATAAAAATTGCATCAGCATGTACTGATAAATGTTCTAAAAATTCGCTTTTTAGCTCTACATTCTATTTTTCTTGTTTTTAAGAGGACATATTACAGTGGAGCATCAGTTCCATGGAGGGAATTTGGGAGGCGTGATCTCAGCAATTGTATTAGGTACAAGTCCTACCTTCTCTGTCCCAACTTCACATCTCACTTCTAAAGGTTTCGGCAGAGTACTTTTCCTTGGAGCTCTGTCTACCGGCTGCTTTACATATTTGAAGTTTGGATTCTGTTTGGATGTCAAGACACGAGATATAATCTAAGGCTTAATTCCTCCCTGCGAATATAGAGGGGAGGAACTCCTGCATCCACTGGAGATATTCTATAGGCTCCCGAACAGATCCGTAAAGCCATATTGTGGACTATATCAAGCTTCTTTAATGAAGTTTTACATGCCGATCCATAAATTTGACATCCATAATCCATTTTGCTAAGGCACAATGTTTGGTAAAGCCTTATTAAAGTTATACAATCGGCTCCCCAGTTGAAACGAGACACTACCTTTAGTATATTAAGTCGCTGTTTAACAGTGTATACAACCTCGTTTAAGTGATGAGTGAATGTCAACCTTTTGTCCAAAATCAGACCCAAGTATTTTACTTGATCTTCATATGGTAATATGACACCCTCTAAGAATAGTGTTGGTATCTCTTCCTTGTGTCTTAGTCTGGAAAACCTTATGGTTTTTGTTTTTTCAGCAGAGAATCTGAAGCCCCGGCTGTTGCTAAGTTAACCTCTTGAATCTTTTGGCCTGTTTCTAATGTTGTCATTTGCTGCACACAATAGCGAAGTCATCAGCATAAGCCAATACATGAACTCCTGTGGGAACTTGTTCTAACAAGCTATTGATGGCTATGCTGAACAGTGTAGGACTCAAAACACTTCCTTGGAGAATCCCTTCCTCTTGAAGATATGCACAAGAGAAAGAAGAGCCCACTCGGACTTTTAGATAATGGTCAGACTAGAAATCCTTTAAACAATTGAACATATTACCCCTGATACCCCTCTCTGCAACTTGCTTCAGAATGCCTCCCCACCAGATAGTATCGTAGGCATTTTTCAAGTCAAAAAACACAGCGATGTTTCAGTTCAGAATTGCAAAGGCATTCTGAATCTCACGAGTGATAAAAAGTAAGGGGTCCAGAGTGCACTTATTTCTTCTAAATCCAAACTGTCTGTTAGATAGCAGATTTTTAGATTCCAAAAACCAAACTAAACGCATATTAACCATTCTTTCATAGATCGTACAAATGCAGCTAGTGAGAGCAATAGGTCTGTAACTTTGTGGGTCATGAGAGTCTTTTCCTGCCTTTAAGATTCCTATGATAATTGAAGTCTTCCAAGATTTAGGAGAAGATCCACAAGACCAAAATTTGTTCAGCACATTTAAAAGGAATTTCTTCGACGATATGGATAAGTGACCAACCATGGAATAAAGAATGTCATACTCTCCAGGAGAGGTTGGGGAGGATAAAGATAAAGCATGATCCATTTCATCCAAGGTGAAAAGAAGGTTATATGCCTCCGAGTTCGTATTGGTAGGAGGAATAATCGTGGTCTTGGCTCTTATTCTTCTGAAATCATGTGAATAATGTAGTGGACTTGAAATAACAGCATAATGTCTTCCAAAAGCCTCTGCTACTTCTCTTGTATCTGATATAAAAGAGTCATTTATCTTCTGAATGGGTAAAGGAGATGGAGTAAACTTTCCTTGTAATTTTTCAATCCTATTCCATACTAAGGTAGGGGTTAGTCATATTTCAATTCGCTAATATATTTAATGAAGGATTCCCTCCTTGCTTTCTAAAAGATTTTCTTCTGCTTTGCTCGAGCTCTTCTGTACGTTATCTTATTGACTAAATAAGGATATCTCCGATATCTCTTATAGCAAGTTCTTGTAATCTTTCTGCTTAAAGCACATTCATCGTTACACCAGGGGACTACTTGGCGTTGAGGTGTACCAGCTGTCCTAGGAATGGAAGAGAAAGCACCAGAAAGTATGATGTCTACCAGATAATCATATGCATCAGAGCTACTACAAAAACCACTAGTCTTATGATTAATCTCTGTGGATCTCCTAAATAATTCCCAATTAGCCTCTCCTGTCTTCCATTTAGGTAAGCAAGAGGAGGGAGTGTTCTTTAAATATTTGATATGGATAGGCCAGTGGTCGCTACCATGTAGATCTTCATCAATTGACCAACTGTCGTCTAATCTTAAGGATGATGAACAAATAGTTAAGTCTATAGCAGAACTTGAGTTGTGAAAGACATCAAACCTAGTTTTGGAATCGTCATTCATCAAAATGACATTGTTATTATCAATAAATTCTTCAATTATATTGCCCCAGGGGTCACACCATGATTCACCCCATAGAGCGGGGGTCGGCAACCCGCAGCTCTAGAGCCGCATGCGGCTCTTTAGCGCTGCCCTAGTGGCTCCCTGGAGCCTTTTCAAAAATGTTTGAAAATGGAAAAAGATGGGGGAGGGAAATATATTTTTTGTTTTAATATGGTTTCTGTAGGAGGACAAACATGACACAAACATTCTTAACGTTTTCCAATGCTGTAAAAATGTGTAGAATAAATATTAAATTTCAACATTTCTGTCAACAAAGATTTGCGTCATAGCCTGCGACATGTAGTGAACAACACATTTCATTTAGCTTTTTTTTTTCATATTATCCATGTTTTGATTTTGTTAATGAAATGAGGTCTAAAGGGTATTTTTATATGGCCATGGTAATATTTTGCATATCTGTTTATATATATGAGGGTACTTTTTATCGTTGGATGCGGCATATTTGGTCGAGTTGCTATGGTGGAAGACCACGACCAATTGTTGGTTACGTGTATGTCATGTGTAAGTTATTGTTGGGAATTGTAAGCTTGCCTGGTAATGTATGTTTGTATGTTATGTTTGCTATCTGTGTGCAGGAAATATTGTTTAGCTGTATGTTTTTATATAAGTCATTATGATATATATAGTATTTTATTTGTATTAGTATGTGGTTTGCTTTGTGTTCATTAAACTATAAATTAATTTAATATGATTATCTGTTTTTATATACTGAAATGATATCTCATATGATGACGTGGCCCTAGTTATGGAGGGTGATAATTTCCTCAGAATACATCATTTATATCCTGGTCTTCGTGTGGTTAACTTTGTTCGCTCACGCATGCTACAGACACGTTTCTATCAGCAGGGCGGGATGTCAGGCAGGTGGCTGTTGTAAACAAACTGGCGGCTGTGTGATGGGCCATGAATCCCAAAGGGAAAAAGAGAAAAATAACTGAAGAGAACAGAGGATTCAATGTTTCTTGGACCGAATCATTTGCATTCATTGCCAACGCGGAAGGATTGCCTGAATGTTTGCTCTGTAGCGAGCAGTTGTCAAATAACAAAAAGAGTACTGTGGAAAGACATTTCCAGGGAAGGCATGCTACATTTGCAGCCGAGTACCCAGTTGGGAGTGAGAGAAAAAGTGCGATTGCATTACTTCTGGAGAAATTAGAGGAGCGCAAAAATAGATTTAAGAAGTGGATTGCATCTCCAAACTCCACTACTGCTGCAAGTTTTGTTGCAACCCGGGAGATAATAAAGCATGGAAAATCGTTCACAGATGGTGACTACATGAAGGAGTCATTCATCAACATATCAGAACACTTGTTTGCAGACTTCAAAAACAAAACCGAGATAATACAGAAAATCAAAGACATGCCTCTTTCTGCTAAGACAGTGAAGGAAAGGGCCATTAAAATGGCAGGCAACATCACCGATCAGCAAATCAAGGACATTAATTCAGTGCCAGCATACTCAATTGCCTGTGATGAGTTGTGTGATGTGATCGATATTGAACAGACTGCGCTTTTATGCAGGTATGTGAACTCCGATGGGCCGCAAGAAGAAATGATCCAATTAATACCACTGCAAGGCCAAACATGGGGGGAGAACATATGTGAGGCTGTGCTGAAGTATTTAAATGACAATGGAATAAACACCAACCACCTGATTTCAGTGGCTACAGATGGGGCACCCAACATGAGAGGATAAAAAAGGGGGTTTGTGACTTTGCTACAGAAAGCATTGGATCGAAATCTGCTTGCATTCCACTGCATCTTGCATCAAGAGGCACTGTGTGCACAAACATTCCCATCGGAGTGTATGGCGGTGATGAACCTTGTCATCGAGATGGTGAACAAGATAATTGCAAAAGCACTGAACCACCGTCAGTTCCGTGCATTGCTTGATGAAGTTGACAGCGAATATTCCGATCTCCTGCTACACAACAAAGTCCAATGGCTGTCCAGGGGTGAGGTTTTTGCGTCGCTTTGTCGCTTGTTTAGAACACGAGAAAACATTCCTGAAAAGCAAAGACCTGAACTACCCGCAACTGGAAGATACCGAGTGGCTCGAAAAACTGCACTTTTTGGTAGATATGACAAGCCACCTAAACAAGCTGAATGAAAGTCTCCAGGGGCGGGGAAACACTGCACTGCAAATGCTGGAAGCTGTTTTGTCATTTGAGCACAAGCTGACTGTCTTTGCCAGAGATATACAGCGAGGCAAGCTCTCCCACTTCCCCTCCCTGAGAGAATTCAAAGAAGCCCATCACGATCACACACTCAACAGGGATTATTTACAAGGTGCAATCGTTGAAATGCAAACTGCATTTGGGAGCAGATTTTGCGAGTTCCGAAAGGAAAAAATGACACTGTCTTTCCCTATCACACCCCTGGAGATTGACCCGTCCTTGTTGAGCAGATTTCCAGGAGTAAATCAAGCTGACCTTGAAATGGAAATGGCTGATATAGCCGACAAAGATTTATGGGGGTCCAAATTCAAACGTCTGACAGCCGAGCTTGAAGACGTCACTCGCCAGAAAGCCCAGCTTGCCCAAAGCCACAAATGGAGTGAAATTGAAAGCCTCCCAACACCCGAGAAACTTGTCTATGACACATGGAATGCTCTTCCTGACAGTTATAGGAACATGAAGACATATGCATTTGGAGTATTATCCATCTTTGGATCAACATACCTGTGCGAGCAGATATTCTCAAACATGAACCACATCAAATCAAAATATTGCACCCGCCTCACAGATGAGAGCTTGCAGTCCTGTGTCAAGATTAAAGTTACATCTTACATGCCCGATGTTGAGAAGCTGACCAGTGATGTCCAAAAACAGAAGTCACATTAAATGGGTAAGAACAATCCTGTCATAGGCACATATTTAGTAACAAAGTGGCTGTTTTTATAAAGTGATTTCTGATTTTCGTCAGTATATATTTGGAATGACACTTAGGGATATTATTGTGTTTTGTTGCTCAGGTCTGAGGATAGCTGGGTTGGTTGCATGTCAAAAGAGAAGAGGATGCTGCTGCGTTTTACCCTTGCACTGACTTGCTTGGCATTTGCACAGAAATAAAACTTAGACTGTATTAATTTTATTTTATATACTTTACCTTTACAAAAGGCTGCTGTTTTATTTTTATAAATGCAGGCTGCATTTTATTGCACTCTGTTTATTGCCCAGATAAGGGGCACGTTCCATTTTGTTGTTTTTTCGAATCCTCATAATAAAAATTACATAAAAAATTGGATTTCTTTATTCAATTTCTTTAATTTCATCAAAGCAATGAAATATAATTCATTAATATTGTAATGAAGTTAAACTTGAGGCGGCATTGTACAACAGAGTAGTCAAGTGGTGCATCAATCCCTACAAGATGTGCTGCAGGGAAAATAAACATTTAATCATGAAGGCTCATTATGTATTTGTAGCCAACTTAGTCATTTTGATAGTAGGCTAATATAGCTAATAAAGATACATACAGCATGTGTTGCCTTCATTATAAGGCTTATATAAGGCTTTTAATTTTTTGCGGCTCCAGACATATTTGTTTTTTGTTTTTTTTGGTCCAATATGGCTCTTTCAACATTTTGGGTTGCCGATCCCTGCCATAGAGGATGCTTGGCATTAAAGTCACCCATTGAAATAAAAGGCTCAGGGAGCTGGTCAACCAAAGATTGTAGGTCATTTAACTCAAACTGATGGGGGTGGTTATACACCCACTCCTCGTTTAATGACCTACTCAGTTAACGTCAACTCGGAGTAACGACGGGCTTTATGACATCGTTTAACGTAAATCTCCCGAAGTTATGACGTCGTGTACGATAATTAAGTTGGCTGAGGCAAATTTGTATGATGTTATAAATGAACTTGTACGGTGGATATTAGCTGTGAGGTAAAGTGTTCTGAGGCTTAGGTCTACATTACCATACTGCAAGCTGCAAAATCTACCTGGGGTACAGTGTATACCGGTAGTGGTAAATTATTAGTTTCGACCATGAGCGCAATATAGCAATAGAAAATTAATTATTAATTTTGTAAATTATAATGTATCAATGTAATATGCAATTTTGTGAGCGGAAATGAAAAAAAAAAAAAAAAAAAAAAATGCTAAAACAGATTTCGCAAGTAATGAGGTCATGTCGGTAGAATGGTACACCATGTTTGTTATGATAGATGCTGATGTCGAAGAAATGAAAGGATGATAAATTAATTCGTCAAACCTAAACTAACCTAACCTGTGTTTAATAAATCATTACCTGCAAATTAAATGTCATCCGGCTCGTCCTCGTTGTCATCGTCGTGAGAGATGTTGGCAGACAACAAGATGGCGTCCCGAGCCTATTCTACCGACTTCGTTCATTAGCATTTTTTCTTGTAGCAAGGTATTTTTTACTTTCATTTCCGCCCACAAAATTGCATATTACGTTGATACATTTTAATTTACAAAATTAATAATTAATTTTCTATTGCTATGTTGCGCCCATGGTCGAAACTAAAAAAATACCCCGGTATTCAATATGGAATATCAGCATACGTGGATTTGGTCATATACGATAATTTTAGGAACATAACCACCGTAAATAAACAGTAAATAAAGCTTTAATGTACTGTATAAAAGAGGGAAAATACACAAAAATATACATGTATTGCTGGACATTGTACATACAGTACATGTATGCATATGTATACACTTTCGCTTAACGACTAATTCGGTTAACGATGGCGCGCTGGTCCCAATTGTCGTCGTTAAACGAGGAGTGGTTGTATATGTCTACGAGTCGATCTTCCAGTTCAGGTTCCAAATATAAAGAACATAAAGTGATCCATTTAGTGGTAAAGATTTGTACTGCACAAGCCTGCAACACTGAATGTAGGTGGACACTTATGTGGTTTACAGATTTCTTAACAATGATACCAGTACCTCCATGGGCACGGCCCCCAATCATAGGAGGAGATCTGTAAAATTTGTAATTAAGTCCAACTTTAGGGGATAAATCGCCAAGCATAGTTTCTTGGAGACAAATAGCAGACACATCATGTTCTTTAAAGAGAATCCGAACCTGCTCTCGATGAGAATTAAAACCTTGAATATTCCATTGAATTATGGACATTATACTGTTTTCTTTTTCTTTTTTGGGTCTACTGGTCTGGTAAGAGAAGTCTGGGAGAGAGAGGGTCTACAAGATGGGTTCTTTTCTAATTTCTTTGCTTTTGTGGGTGGCATCCTCCTCTCTGACAATGGTTCGACCGACGATGTAGAGTCTGGGTTATTAGTTCCTTTCTTAGATTGCTTATCACGATTTGGGGAAGAAGATGGAGATGAGGGTGGACTGTGGAGTCTTTTACTGCGCACAGCTTCAGACTCCATAGCTTTGCTTCTGTGCGCCTCAACTGAGTGAGGCACACCGTGATCCCTTTATTGGGGAGCCCCCCAAGTTTGGGAGGTTGATTGATTGAGAGGAGGCTTTATTAGAGGAATCCTGTGGGGTTTCAGCAATGGGAACTTTATGTGCCCCTCTAGTTGGGGCAGGAGACATTCCCTCAACTGGGGATGGGAGAACCTCCGCAGAGGAAGGTTGAGGAGTACTACAATTACCAAGTTGTGGAGCAGAACGATTAGGTCTAGTAGTGACTCTTTCACGTTGTGGCTTGGGTTCAGCATTTGGTTGATCCTCATTGCTTCTGTGCACCTCTACCGAATGAGGCACACTAGTCAGCAATCTCTCTACTGGGGAGTCCCCCAGGTCTGGAAGAGAGACTGCCTGAGAGGAGGCTTCATTAGAAGAAGCCTGTGAGGTTTCTACAATAGAAACCTTAAGTGCCCCTCCAGATGGGGCAGGGCACACCAATTCAACAAGGGGCGAGGAAACCTCCGCACAGGAGGGTTCAGTAGTATTAGAAATTATTAGTTGAGAAGAAGAAAGACCATTAGGTTTCATAGTAACAATTTTACACTGAGGCTTGGGTTCAGTGTTAACAGAACCATTCATATTGGCATTTTTATTTCTATTGCCTTCTACTGTTGGCTGATCCACTTTACTATTTGTTTTAACATCACTATCTTTTGGAATTACTTAATAGTCTTTTAGCATGTCCTACACTTATATGTTCTGCATGAGCTTTTAGTAGTATTTCCTGTTCCTTCTTATAAATTGCACAGTTCTTATCTCTGGCATCATGCTTTTTCTTTACAATTTATACAAACTGTTGGGCGGGAACAATCCCCATGTTCAGGCTGAGCACATATCAAACATAGTTTGTCCCTTGCACATCTGCGGGAAGGGCCAAAACCATAGCAGTTAAAGCACTGAAGGGGACGGGGCTTAAACTGCTTCACATAAACAATCTCTTTTTCTATCTCTACATAATGAGGTAGATCTTCACCACAAAAACTTAGGATAATCATAGAAGAACGAGGGATTTTAGCAACCTTCCAAACATTAGTTGGGCACATTTCTAAAATTTCTTCTTCCTCAAAGTCATACAGATCTGTATTAAAAATTAACCCTTTGGCATAACTAAAGGTATAGTGGGGTTAAACTTCCTTAATGTCTGATTTCTGTTTGAAGTTAACCACCATGACAGCTTGTTCATAAGATTTTACATGAATTAAGAAGGAATTTCTTCCAAATCGTGATACTTGTGAGTTAGTAAAATTACCAGAGCCAGATGACTCTTCAAGAATCTTCTAAACTCGAACAAGTTAGCACATTCCTTTGCAAGTGATAATAAGCCACTTAGCTAGATTGGGAGGCCTCTGCACACTTTCCTTCCTTTCCTCTACCGGCTTTTCTGGATAAAAGATATCCAGGTTAGGTGGCACTCTAGTAACAAGTTGGGCCGAATATTTATTTTCATTGCAATTATTATAATCCAAGCAGGCAGCAGCTGCATCCTGATTAGAAAGAAATGAGATCCAGACTAACCAAGCTTTAAAGTTGTCAGTCAGTTTAACCCTGATCTCTTTAATTTGTCCAAATTTACGGAACTTTTCATATAAGTCTGTATAACTCTTATCAAGAGAGACATATTTTAGATGTAAGATTCTATGGCTATTAGGGGCAGTATTTGAGCTATTTATTGGTTTCTGAGTATCTAAAGATGTTTTCATCACTTCAGAATCCATTCTAATTGCAAGTTTCTGGGCTACAGAATTATCTGTCAATGAAGTCTTAGTATTTTTACCGAAGTCCTTTTTCAAGCTGGAGTCATCAACTGGGGGTTTTACTTTTGCTGAGTCAATAGCGTCAACATTAGGATTGGCAATATTAGGAGAGGGATCGGGGGGTTTAGGAGGAGGATCAGGTAGTGGTGGAGGTTTAGAATATTCAGTTTGAACACCCGCCATGATCGTGTATATATGAGGCCACACCATATGTTAGGAAAGAAAGATAAATGCATGGAAGAAGATACTGCAGTTGCCTGATGCCTCAAGGAATAAAAGAAAAGTCTCTGCAGAGTCGGGAGGTTCCAGAAACGACTATTTACACATGCAGGGCCTCGGAGGTGAGTTTGAGACTTTGTCAACCCGGGGTTTGTCCTCTTTTCTTTTGTCCCATTTAGGATGGGTCCGGCGTAGTCACTCTGCATGTGTACTGGATGAGAAAGGAAGTCAGCAGCCTAGTACCTACCTCACAAACATGCATTCCCCAGTTGGTGGGCTTTCGGCCCTCGCAGGGAGTAGTAACCTCGCGGTATACATCCCCACTTGACTGGGTTCAGACATGTAGCTTGGGAGGCACTAAGATACCAGAACCTTCCTTAACAAGTATTTGAGAAAGATGGTGAAAAAGGAGAGTAGGGTAGGAAATATGGAGAGTAGGGTAGGAAATATGAAGGGTAGGGATAGGGGAATTCACAAAGGAAAAGGGTGAGGGACTATTTACTCCCCCCCCCAGAAGAAGAAGAAGAAGAAGAAGAAGAAGAAGAAGAAGAAGAAGAAGAAGAAGAAGAAGAAGAAGAAGAAGAAGAAGAAGAAGAAGAAGAAGAAGAAGAAGAAGAAGAAGAAGAAGAAGAAGAAGAAGAAGAAGAAGAAGAAGAAGAAGAAGAAGAAGAAGAAGAAGAAGAAAGAAGAAAGAAAGAAAGAAAGAAAGAAAGAAAGAAAGAAAGAATGAATGAATGAATGAATGAATGAATGAATGAATGAATGAATGAATGAATGAATGAATGAAAGAAAGAAAGAAAGAAAGAAAGAAAGAAAGAAAGAAAAAAAGAAAGAATGAAAGAAAGAATAAAAGAAAGAAAGGAAAAAGAAAAAAGGCTCAGTTTTTGTCTGGTAGCTTAGGGCTCCTCTCCAGTATGGTTGCACCTGGCTGGCACAGCTCAGCCCGTCCTTGCTACACGGAAGCCCCCCCCCCCCACTACATCAAAGTACTGGGCCTCAGGGGGGGGGGGCACTGCAAAGAGTCTTGAAGGAGATAGGTAACCCTTTCCAAGAAGAAACAGCAGATCTACTGGTTCTAGACACAAAGACCATTGCAGATCCAACGCTGGCGGGGCTTGTTGGAACACGCCAATAAAGAGGAAAACAACAATTCAAGTCATCTGTGGACGGCCTGGTGAGTGACGATACAAGCTCATTCTACCACCCCATAAAGAAGAACAAAGTTGCCTTCTTCAAACATGACAAGATCGCCAGTAGTTCCTGTCAGGTCAGACAGATTAATTTGGAAGACTTCTTCAATCATGAGAACCAAGCAGCTCCTGCTTCACTGAGTGACAACGGCAAGCTCCATACATCCCAAAAGTCACAGCCGACTGAAATTCTCCAATCCAGACTGACTGCCAGAAAGAGAACCAGAAGGAGATGCCATCATCATTGATGGCTCAGCTCTCATCAATGCCACACCTCCAAGGAGCTCAAAATCATTTGACGACTATGCCAAAAAGATATCCTGCCGAAGGTGAAGTCCTATGCCATCAAATACAAATGGGTGGACGTTGTATTTCATGTATACAAGAAGTTAATCCTGAAGTCTGAAACCAGAACCAAGAGAGGATGAGGGATCAGGTGAAGAGTAACACGAACTACCAAGATGCTCCAAAACTGGAGAAGCTTTCTGTGAGATGATAGCAATATGACAGAACTATTTAATTTCCTTGCAGACAAAATGTGTTATGCTGACATAACAAGCACCATCATCGTGACAAGGGGAGATAATGCCATCAGCAACAAAATGAGGTCCCTGGATGCTGTGGCCACGTGCTCCCATGAGGAGGCTGACACCAGTGTTTGTACTTGCCAGGGATGCAACGTCGCAATGTAGCAAGTCCATTACAGTACCATTAAAGCAAATGACACTGATGTTGTTGTTATAGCAGTGTCGACCATGCCATCCTAACAAGAGCTTGGGCTAGAAAAGTTGTGGATAGCGTTTGGACAAGGAGCGAGTGCTCAGTGGATTCCTGTTCACAAGGTGGTTTCTTCAATAGGGCCGGAGAAGGTCGGCGGTATCCTGTTCTTCTATGCTTTCACGGGATGTGATGTGGTCTCTGGTTTCCGTGGCAAAGGAAAAAAATCTGCATGGCAGACATGGAATGTATGTGAGGATGTTACCGAAACCTTCAAGAAACTCAGCAACTGTCCGCAAGAAGTTTCAGATGATGACCTGCAGAAACTGGAGAAATTCGTTGTCCTAATGTGTGACCGATCCAGTGCAGCTAGCTGTGTCAACAAGGCGAGGCTGGATCTCTTTGCCCGCAAGCAGAGGACTCACGATGCGATTCCACCAACCAGAGCTGCCTTGAGGGAGCATGCTAAGCGTGCGGCCTACCAGGGTGGAGTCATATGAGGAGCCGCGTGCTGTAGGGGCTCAAGCGCCAGTTCCCGCGATTTCAGGTTTTTGCATGTTCTGGGTGCTCCATCTCTTCTAGATCATGGGGCAATAGACTGGGATAGGATTCTCTACCTTATTCCCACTGCATCGAGGGGTTAGAGTTGCATACTGAAACCTGTTTTTTGAGCAGAGGACTTTGTCGGTAGCGGTGCATAGGGGCTCAAGTGCTCGGCCAATGAGCAGTCCATATTCAGGCACACCCACTCGCCCGGCCAATCATGTTCTCCGAGGTACTAGTCACGCTCCCGCCAAGCCACACATGCTTTTGTGAGTGTTGTGTTATTTTCCACTCTTACCATGGATTTATCGTCTGATAACAGCTCCAGTGCATCAGAACACGAAGAAGAGGCTTCCACTAAGTCACGCAAGCGGCAACGGTGTCCTGATAAGTGGAAAAAGAACCAAAATAAGGCGAAGTGTAACAGGGGTGAGGCATACACCAGCCACACCACCAAAAAGAAAGTTGGGGAAAGGAGGGTTGGGAGTCCCTGCTCTTGCCCTGCTGAGTGTTTCACCAAGATAGGGGATGACAACGTTGAAGCAATCTTCAAAGCTTACTGGGATCTAGCAAACCACGATCCCCAGAGTACCATATTTTTCGGACTATAGCCCGCACCGTTATATGACCCGCACCCCCTTACATCTTAGTGAAAATCCACACAAGACCCGCACCGCTGTATGACCTGCAGTCATATGGCGTGCACGGCAGTGTAGATCCGACGATGTATACCGGTACTACCCATGCATAAGTGGCCACAGGCACAGCTCACGGCGGTTGTTGTTATGGCCGGCCGTCGACATGGTGATCAAAGTAATTTCAAAGCTGAGGCTTTTTCTAAATTTTCTGTTTCATCAATGCTTATGTGATTTATAAAAAAAGATATATGTTTTCCGATATTGGCAGGTTTCTTGGTGATATCTTGCTTTTCAGGATTCATTACACGTCAAAGGCCGACACGTACGTACAAAACCTCACAATTTGGTTTCTGAAGCTGCCACTGGGTGTAGTGGTAGCTTCGATGAAAGAGGGGTGATCTCAAAAGTGTGCATCTGATCTTACGATGCCTTTGGGATGGGTGAAAGACGCGGCATTGCGATTCATGATACCAGCATTCCTCCAGTCCTATTTATTTCTGATTGTGATGAAGATGAAGAATAACCAACAAATTACATTTCAATATATTTTATTGCACTTATATATATATATTACAAAGAACCTTAATCAATTATCACAGACGACAGAGTCAATAATGTTTACAAAGGCGTATCATCGCTCACGAAGCCATCGAATTCCTCATCCTCTGTATCGTCATGGAAGAGGTTGTGGTATAAATCGGCCAATTCTGATGCAGTGACCTCATCCGTTTCCATTTCGATTTCGGATTCGTCCGATTCCTTTTCAGAGTCGTAGCATGCATCGAACATTGCAGGATGGCACAATTCTGATTTACGGAAACCGTTCTGAATAGTCGTTTCTTTAATCTTCTTCCATGCTTGAATGACCCATTCTGCCACTTGAACGTAAGTAGCTCTGCGTTGTCTACCAGTTTTAGTGAAGGAATGTTCGCCCTCCACCATCCACTTCTCCCAGGCAGCACGCAGTCTGTCCTTGAATGGCTTGTTGACCGAAATGTCAAGTGGCTGGAGAAGTCTCGTAAGGCCGCCAGGGATTATCGCGATCTTTGAGTTGACTTTCTCGAGGTGTTGTTTAACGGATTCGGTTTTATGGGCGGTCATAGAGTCCAAAACGAGTAGCGAGGTCTTTGTGTGGAAGAATCCACCCGGGCGCTTGACATACACTGAGTCAATCCAGTCGTTCATGACTCCTTCATCCATCCACCCCTTTGGATTAGCACGAACCACGACGCCAGATGGAAACTTCTCCTTCGGGATAGTTTTTCGTTTGAAGATCATCATTGGTGGGAGTTTCTTCCCCGATGCGGTACATGAAAGCACGACAGTGAAACTCGATTTCTCATGGCCTGTTGTCTTGATGGGTACTGTTTTCTCGCCAACATGCTCGACAGTTCTCGTCATCGGGATGTCGAACGTTAAAGGAACTTCGTCCATATTGATCAGGTGATCGAGACTGATTTTATGCTGCCTTATCTTGTCCCTTGTGTAACCCCTAAAAGTGTCGAGCTTTTCTTGCCAATCTTTGGGAAGTTTCTGTGCCATTGTAGTGCGGGTGCGGATCGCCAATTCTTTCCTGCGCATGAACCTAAAACACCAAGATGGTCCACCCTGAAATTCTTCAATGCCGAGATCTTTAGCGATGGTTTTTGCTTTTAATCGGATGCTTATTGTAGACACTCCCCGTCCTGCCGCCCTCTGTTCATTCACCCAGGATTCAACTTTGTCTTCAAGGTTGGGCCATCTTGCTTGGTGCCCCCGAAATGCTTTTTTTGTCTTTTTCGCCTGTTTTAGTTTGTCCTCCTGCTTTTTCCATGCCCGCACCAACGATTCATCGATTCCGTACTCTCGGCCGGCAGCACGATTGCCATGCTCCTTCGCAAACTGGACTGCCTTTAACTTGAAGTCGGCATCGTAACTTTTTAGCCTCTTCTTCATGGGTGGCATCTTGTTGTTGTTTTCTTCTGCGTCGTCGTTGTAGGCTTGTGAAATGATGATCAATCGCTTCAAACTCCGGTATTTATACCCACTTAATTGGATCATGATGTCGATTTTTGTGGTGACAAAAATTTGTCCATCTTTAGTCAAACCCAGGACTGAAATGATTAATGAAATAAAAATGCATTCTCCCAATATAAACAGATTAAATTAAGAAAATACTTTTATTTTTTTATGTCAGCAGAAGAAAACATTAGGAGAATAGCAAAGTTCTGTAGTGATTTTTTGCCAAATAATAAAATTTAGAGATAGGTCTTGGAGGAATATTCCTCCAAGGATAGACCTAAACGTATTATGCACATGTAATGCACAAATTTAGCATTAAGGAATCGGGTACATTTTTTAATTTGTGGGTCTCGCTAAACGCCGACCAAAGTCGACCAAAACCACACATTGATGGTTTTTGCTCAAATGCATAATTTATATATAAAAAATAGCATATGGTTGCATTATTTGACCTATTTTCTTTAAAATTTGTGATTTCCATGTAAAATGATCAAATGGAAGTTACGTTTTTATCCTCTGCAAAATTACTAACCGGCAACTAACGCCGACCAAACCCAAACAATGACTACTTTTGCTCAAATGACAAAAACGTAACTTTTCTTTGATGATTTTACATAGAAATCACACATTCTAAAGAAAATAGGTCAAATAATGCAACCATATGCTATTGTTTTATATGTAAATTATGCATTTGGGCAAAAACCGTCATTGTGTGGTTTTGGTCGGCTTTGGTCGACGTTGGTAATTTTGCAGAGGATAAAAACGTAACTTCTCTTTGATGATTTTACATGGAAATCACACATTTTAAAGAAAATAGGTCAAATAATGCAACCATATGCTAATTTTTATTCAAAATTATACATTTGAGCAAAAGCCGTCATTGGTTGCCGGTTGGTAATTTTGCAGAGGATAAAAACGTAACTTCTCTTTGATCATTTTACATGGAAATCACATATTTTAAAGAAAATAGGTTAAATAATGCAACCATATGCTATTTTTATATATAAATTATGCATTTGAGCCAAAACCATCATTGTGTGGTTTTGGTCGGCTTTTAGTGAGACCGGTAATTTGTAATTGCTAAAATGGCCGCCCGCTTGTTTTTGTTTGATCGCGACACACGATGTTGGTGTTGGCACCAGTCAGTGTTGTATTTTATGTTCCTGCTGTTTAGTTAGGCCTGTTTTATTTGTAATAATGCCGTTATTAATAACAAGAGCATGAAAGCGGGTAAGATACTGACAAATCCTACCTTCTCTTTGTCGTTAGTCTCGATCGTGCGCGCTGTATTATGACATTGATCAACTTTCATTCGACGAACATGGTCGGTCCTCCCGCAAATCCCCGATCCGAGAGGGCACCCAGCTAAACTAATCGTTCATTTTTGTGACTGCGTAAGAGGGCAATTTCTAACCAGAATCCACAGATGACCCGCACCTTTATATCACCCGCACCCCCGAATTTTGGCCCCTTTCTGAGGCAAAAAGCCGCGGGTCATACACCGAAAAATACGGTAACTACCTAGCCTTTCGAGTAGTTGAGACACCTGTGAAGCATCCTAGGAAGAAGCAGGATGGGTCTAAAGAGTCCAAGAGACAGTGCACACGCAACTATTCCGTGTTAGTGAGTGGGATGGTTGTGACTGTTTGTAAGACAGCCTTTCTCAACATTCATGGCATCAGTGATAAACATGTAAGGAACGTTTCAGTGAAGACCAAAGCCTCGCCTACAAGAACTCCTACAGTAGACAAACGGGGAAGTACAGTAAAGTGGAACCAAGTTGCTGATGTAAGAAAAGACCTGGTGCGTAACTTTATTAAGGCCTTACCACTGTGTTCTTCGCATTACAGTCGTACAAAGGCCCCCAACCGGAAGTACCTCCCCCCTAGCAGTACTCTCATCTCGCTGTACAAGGCCTACAAGGACGACCTCGAGAAGCAGTTAATTAATTCTGTGGTACATGAACACATGTTTCGTGATATTTTCAACAGTGAGTTTAACCTCGGCACTACTCCACCCCAAGCAGACACCTGTAACTTTTGTGATGAGTACACAATCAAGTTCAAGATGCTGATGGACGAGAAAAACTTCACGGAGAAGGAAATACTCAAGGCTCAGAAGACCGTCCATGACGCCCACGCTAAGGTCGCCCAGAGACTTCTCAAGGCCTACAGTGCAGAAAAAAACCTGAAGATTGCGTGTATTGCCATTGATCTTCAGCAGACCCTCCCTACCCCTAGACTTACATCGGGTGCACAGTACAAGAGGAAGGTATGGACATACAACCTGGGGATTCACAATCTCAAGACCAAGCAGGGGTACTTTTTTGTGTGGCACAAGGGACAGGCAAAGAAGGGGTCATCAGAGGTCTGCAGCTGTCTTCAGTATTACCTGTCTCACTTCATGGACAATGGGGTTGAGAAGCTTATTGTTTTCACTGACAACTGTTCCGGCCAGAACAAGAATGTGAACCTTGTCTCCTACTACCTCAGGCTCATCCACTCCAGACTACTAACCAGGATTGAACACCGCTACATGGAACCAGGTCATTCTTACATGCCATGTGACCATGACTTTGGGCGTTTGGAGTTAAAACTACGTGAACATCAGATCTACATCCCCAAACACTACATGGACATCATGAAGACAGCAAGTGAGAAGAAGCCATTCATCGTCATTCCCATGGACTCCACCCACTTCTTCGACTTCACTGTCCTGGGAGCGTTAGTTTCAAAGGCCAAGCAGGCTCAGTCCGGGTTCAAGTCTGCTAAGGTCCTCACTGTCTCTAATGAGGAGCGAAGGGGCATCATGGTGATGAAAGGGTTTTGTGAAGAACAGGATGATTTTCTGTGGGTCATGCAGAAAAAGAAGGGGGAGTACGACCCAAGGTTTGACTTAAGCAACGTTGACCTGCCCCTGAAGTACCCCCGTGGTGTTCCTTTCACCAAGGATAAGACATCTGATTTGAAGGATCTTCTGAAGTTTGTTCCTGGTGAATACAGGTCATTCTACAACGACCTCTTCGAGTCCCAGGAAGGAAGGGAGAGTGAGGTAGACGTGCATGAGGGGCCGGACGACCTCCTCGATTACTAATCCCCCCCCTTATTCAAGTTACGTGGGCACAACATCTTCCCTGGAATGGTGAGTGTGACTAATATTGTGTGAATTTCATGTATTTATTGCGATTTGGCTCTGGTAAAAAAAAAAAAAAAAAAAAAAAAAAAAAAATAATTACAATGGACAATGAAACTGGTACTATATTACATATTTTATACATGTATTTACCTTCCATTTTGAATGTTTATTTACATGCCACACATATTGGGAATCATACATAGGTGTGCATAAATTTGCATATTTCAATAATAATATGCAACAAAAAAATAATGAAAAACACAGCAAAAAATATCTGTTCGAAAGCTTTCAAATGATATATTACAGTTTGATTTAAATGCGTAAATAATGTCCGTAATATGTACCCATACTTTAACGCTTAATTACTTGGAATTCCTAATTTGGCGCTTGAGCCCCTACAGCACGCGGCTCCTCATATGGGGTCAGGGGTCAAATCCAGAAACCAGCACCCCTGCTGACTGGGGTTGGATTCAAAGTGAAGAGGTGTGGAAAATACATTGGACAACCTTTCCATCAATAGCTGCATGCTGCCAGGAATTAACCAAATGCTGTTGCAAGAAAGACTGCCTCAAGAGGTGCAAATGTTTCCGCGCCGGACTTTCTTGTACCACTCTGTGCAGCAGTGTTTGTGACCAGTAATGTTGTAGTGAACCGAGGTCAATTCTCAAACGTTTGAAACGAAAGATTCTGAATAATTTGTGCATTATTGTTTCAGCGTTATTGTCATGTTCATATTCAACTAAGTCAGTTTTTTATTTAGACTCTATAATCATTCTGTCCATTAATTTAGTATGCTCTCTGACTCTCGTGCCGTTCACACCCTCCGCTCAGCGCTCCCTACAAGAAAGTAATTCAACATGGCACATACAAGAAACAGCAACAGCTCCAAGAAACTTGAAGATATGGTGGAGAGTCTTGTGAAAGCAAGAGAAGAGGACAGACAGTTCCTGATGTAAGCAAGGAAAGAAGACCAACAGTTCTTAAGCGAGTTGAAAGAGATAGTTAAACAACAAAGGCAGGAGATACAATATCTCAAATCGACTGTAGTTAATCTCCAAGCTAGAGTGGAAGACCTAGAGCAGTACACGAGGAGAGAAGATATAATCATCAGTGGTTTAAAGATTGTGAAAACGTATTCGGAAGCTGTGAAAGGTGACTCCGACTATAGTGCAGATAACAGTGGTCAGAACATTGTAGAAAATCAAGTGATCCATTCTCTAAGTAACAAGGGAATACAGATCAGAGACACAGAGATATCAGCTTGCCATACACTGGGAAAAAGAAAACAGGACGGTACCCAAAATGTGATCGTGAGATTCGTTTCAAGAAAGTTGAAGGTGAATGTGCTGAAAAACGCCAAGAAATTGAAGGGGACGGGCGTCTACATGAATGAACACCTGACAAAACGAACCGGAGAGATTGCCAAAACAGCACGCGACATGAGGAAACAAGGGAAGATCATCTCGACATGGACAAGAGACTGCAAGGTGTATATCAAGTGCAAGGATGAAAAAGTACATCAAGTAAGTAATCTTGAACAATTAGTTGAATTTCAATACTTCACATTCCTTAATCTTCTAACACAAACATAACCATGAACACTACAACACAAAAACTAAAACAAACATATCAAAAAACTGTTCTTCATGCCATACCCTTGTCCCTACCAATCACCTCAAATGTACATTATGCAAACATTTATATCATTTCATGTGTGCAAATATACCCGTAAATACTGCCAAAAATAACCCCAATATTTTCAATAACTGGTTCTGCCTAGACTGCTCAAAAACATTTCCCTATCATGCCATCTCAAACACAGAAATTAATATTTTGATTTCTGCGCCAAATCTCGCATCAAAAAACCCAGATGTATATACCGCCATTAAGTATAAAGAAATAGACAAAATATCAGAAAAGGAGTTTTCGATATTTAATCACAATAATACCCAAATTGACCCCGAATTAGATTTTAACTCAAAACTAACAAAAGACAGCGATTACTATAGTGATACACAATTTGACACGGTATTTCGTGATATTAATGGTTTCACACTAATTCACATCAATGCAAGGAGCCTAAACGCCAATTATCAGAAAATTGACTGTTATCTCAAGTTACTCAATAAAAGCTTTGACGTTATAGTGATAAGCGAAACATGGATTGACCCAGGATGTCTAGTAAACTTCTTACAAGACTATACTCCTTACAGTGCTAATAGACAGATCCAAAAAGGCGGCGGAGTCTCTATCTTCATAAAAAAAATCAATTTCATGCAAACTAATAAATCAATACACTAATTCGTATGAAAACCTATTTGATTGCGTAGCTGTTGAGATTTTCAGTAAAACTAAAAAAAATACCGTCATAAGTATTTACAGAAAGCCAGGCACAAACATCAATGAGTTCACAAATATGCTTGAAGAAATCATAACTCCATTTAGAAATAAAAATATATATCTCTGTGGTGACTTCAACATAGATTTACTTAAGTATGAGACTCATGAACAAACAAGACACTTTACAGATATGATTTTCTCTTTAGGTATATATCCTTTGATAAATAAACCAACCCGAATAACAAATACAAATGAAACATTGATAGATAACATTTTCACCAATATTGTAAACTCCGAGATTCATAGTGGTATCTTAATAAGTGATATAAGTGACCATCTACCGGTATTCACTAACAGTCCAAAAGAAATACACTGCATAACAAAACCCAGAATTGTACTTAAACGTAAAATTGACGAAAAAGATATTGCAAAATTAAATCAATGCTTAAAAGAAGAAAATTGGGATCAGGTTTACGAGTCAGAAAATGCCAATCTATCATATAACGAATTTGTAAGCATTATCATGAGTAATGTAAACAAATGCTGCCCAGAGAGAGAAGTAGAAATAAAACCACGTAACGTAAACTCAAAACCATGGTTTACAAACGGTCTTAAGAACGCGTGTCGAAAGAAAAAACAACTTTACAAGAAATCAATTCAAAGCAAGTCCTTGACAGACGAAAACAAATACAAAGTGTACAAAAACAAACTTACAACAATTTTACGCAACTGTTAAAAAAAATACTATGACACACTGCTTGAAGGTTATAAAGGTAATATAAAAAAGACATGGGAAGTAATAAACAACTTAACTAGGCACAAAATTAATAACACCAATGAATTCATAGACATTATTAAAAAAGGAAAAACTAAAAAAGAAGTGGCAAACGAATTTAATGAATTTTTCTCCCATGTAGGACTTAACCTCGCGAAACAAATAAAGACAACACATCAAACTTACGAGACATTTTTGAAACACCGAATAAATAACACTATGTTTTTAAAACCCGTCACGGAAAACGAACTTATGAACACAGTAAAATCAATGCAGAACAAGAAATCACTCGATTGCACAGGAATCAATATGAACCTCATAAAACAAATTATGCCTATCATCAAAGATCATTTTCTGACAATATGCAATAAATCATTTGAACAAGGGATATTTCCAGATGCAATGAAAATAGCAAAAGTAATACCGATATTCAAATCAGCCGACATATCAAGTTATAATAACTATAGACCAATTTCACTATTACCACAGTTTTCCAAAATTCTTGAAGTTATTCACAATTCGCCTTGACTCATTTCTAAAAAAAAAAATGATGTCACTTACCATAGTCAATATGGATTTCAACGAAATCTTTCAACGTCTACAGCAGTAATGGAATTAATTGAAGAGATAACTAACAATATAGAACAAAAGAAAAAGACAGCCGGCATATTTATTGATCTTAAAAAGGTATTTGACACAGTAAATCATGAAATCCTAATTCGAAAGGCCGAATACTATGGGCTAAGAGGTAAAGTTAATGACTGGTTAAAAAGTTATCTAAAAAACAGGAAACAATATGTGGCCATTGAGGAAGAAAGATCACACATTCTACCAGTTACATGCGGAGTACCTCAAGGTTCAGTTTTAGGACCCAAACTATTCTTACTATACATTAATGACATTACAAATGTATCCAACCTTATGAAATTTATACTGTTCGCCGACGATACCACCATTCTATGCTCCGATACAAATTCCGACAAACTGATCAAGACAATTAATGAAGGATTATGTCAACTATCCAACTGGTTTTCAGCCAATAAGCTATCCTTAAACGTATCAAAAACTAACTACCTGCTTTTCTACAAAAATAATGAAAGTACTAAGCCGATCAAAATAAACAACGAAATTATTGAAAAAGCGTCCGTCAGTAAATTCCTAGGCGTGTATTTAGACGATCAACTTAATTGGAAACATCATATAAATCACGTGATAAATAAGATATCCAAAACTTTAGGAATTATGCATAAAATGAGAAATATCCTCAATGAAAATACCCTACGTACCATTTATTGTAGTCTACTACTACCATACTTAAACTATTGTTCAGAAATTTGGGGTAATACTTATCAAACTAATCTTCAACGCATAATTACCTCTCAAAAAAGGGCACTGCGTATAATCTGCAATGTAGGTCGTTTGGAACATACAAATAATTTATTTAAAAAACTAAATCTACTCAAATTCAATGACTTAATAAAGTACAAAACTGCCATTGTTATGCACCAAATCTACAATAAACACATGAATCAAAACATTGAAATTTTACTCAACTTACGAAACTCGCTATGCGACTAGGCAAACAAACGACTTCTTTAACCCGTGGATGCACGGTGGGGTCAAACTGACCCCAAGCGAGTTTTAAACTTAAAATACTTTAGTTTCAATTGATATATTTGAACATGCCTTTGTGACTTTTCCCAAATAATTGAAAGTTATGTTCTAGGTTCAGTAATTTTCAAAAATAAATCATAATAGTCTCCAATTTAATAGTTACACTATTCCTGCACAACTGGGGTCAAAATGACCCCATCTCAGTGTAATGTTAAATTGAATCTGCATAAATCATCCTCTATATTACAGATATCAAATGATGAAATATGTACTATTTTACAGTGAATATAATATGTAAAAGTGAAAACTTTTAATTTATAGCTGAGAAAATTCTTCATTCAGAAAGAAGTGCCAGATAGTGTCAAACACGCAACAAATGTGAACAAGTTCAAACAAGTTTTCACACAACGTTCTGCCCTCGCTGTCATAGAAATTACACCATCAGTTGAGCATGGGTGCTGGTTACAGGAACAACACTCTCTGCAATGGCTCGTAGGAAATCACTGAGTAATGAACGCATTTCAGAAATACTTCTCCAAAGCGATGTAGATAAAGATACAGATGACATAAGGGACGAAGAGTTTATACCTCAAGTTGGTGATGCCTCTAGTGATTGTTCTGATGCTGACGAGGATATTTCTGAAGATGTAACAGCATCAAGTGTTGCTGTTGACACTAAATACCTACAGTCTCCTTCTGGCGATTGTTGGTTCTTCAATGAGCCTTCCTCACAAGGTAGAATGAAGAGTTTGAACATATTGACTTCACAATCCGGTGTTACAGCATACACAACAAATCGAATAACAGAAGACCCATGTACTGCATTTGATTTACTTTTTGACAGAGATATGATGGGGACCATTCTGGTTGAAACTAATAAACAAGGGCAGCAGATTTGTCAAGATTGGAAACTCATCACAGAAAATGAACTCCATGCTTATGTTGGTCTCTACATTCTTCATGGCGTCTATCGCAGTAAAAACCAAGCTGTAAGGCAATTATGGAGCCCCGAATTTGGCCCTCCAATATTTTCAAAGACAATGTCAGTGAAAAGATTCGAGGACATACGACGAGCGTTGACAATCCTACAACTCGTAATAGCAGGTTAGCAAGAGAAACTTGCCGCTGTTCGTTTGTTGTTTGATGGATTCGTTCAGAACTCACAGCGTTGTTACGCACATATTGAATGTGTTACTGTTGATGAGCAACTCTATCCATACAGGGGGCGTTGTAGATTCATACAATACATGCCTTCAAAGCCTGCAAAGTATGGATTGAAATTTTGGTTACTCGCAGATCCAAAAAGCTACTTTGTATCAAGTATACAAATGTACACTGGCAAAGATGAGTCGAGAACTGAAGAATTGGGAATGCATTGGGTACTCTCTCTTACCCGTCACTTGTATAGTTCTTGGAGAAATGTGACGTGTGACAACTTTTTTACCAGCCTGAAGTTGACACGCGAACTTGCACAGAAGCAAATGTCGTTAGTTGGGACTATTCGCAACAACAGAAGAGAAGTTCCTAAAGAATTACGTGAAGTAAAACAGAAAAAATGCACGAAAGTGTTTTTGCCTATTCAGAAGATGGAATACAGATAGTTTCTTACAAAGCAAAAAAGAACAAGAATGTTGTACTCCTATCAAGTCAGCATACATCAAACAAATTGGATGAATCCAACAAGAGAAAACAAGAAACTATCCTCTACTACAATGTAAACAAGGGAGGTGTTGAATATATGTGTTGATTCCTGTTCACTAGTTCTAACTTTATTTTGATGTGATATTAGAGGAAATATTTTCTTTCACTATCTATTGAGTTTACTTTGAAGCACGTATATTTGTACATTGGTTCATTATATATTATTTGTTTTGCCTTTATGGTATAAAGAAGTGATGTTTCTCTTTATATACCGGGTATTAGATATATGTATTAACACTAGAAATATTTTATTTGCCTTTAATATGCTAAAATACTTAAAAAAAAGAGGTTGGGGTCAAATTGACCCCACGGTGCATATTTGCTTGAAAAAAAATCGTGCATCCACGGGTTAAAACTCAATACAGAACAACCAAAAAAAGCCAATGCTTATCTATTATAGGTGTTAACACATGGAATAAACTGGAAAAGGATTTACCTAAGACAAAATGTTTATCATCATTCAAACGATACTTAAAAAAGTCTTTAATCTATAAGTATTAGTATATTGAACACTTCAGGTCCATTTCATGGTTGTATTCATGGAGAAACTGTCATGCACTGCCCAAGTCTGCCGCTCTTTTTTTTTCTATTCCAGCAGGTCACGGTGACCCAGATCTGCGCTTTAAGCAATTATCGTCCCGTCAACAATCGACCTGACCTCTCACCTCTCACATGACCCCCACAAGTTGCGATGCTCGCTCGTGCCCCCGATTTCTACGTGAGGTCGGAGTTAGCGGACGTTGTGACGCATGTCATTGTGCGTGTGTATATATGTGTATGCATGTATGTGTGTATATATGTGTGTAGATGTGTATGTACCATACTGACATGTAACAAAAATAAATAAATAAAAATAATTTTTTTCCTTAAGGGAGAGCAACTCCCCATAAGCTTTGCTTCTCGCTCTCCCTTTTCAACTACCAATTTTGTATAAAGAAAAAAAAAAAAAAGTATATATGTATGTCTAATTGTATTTAATATTGTTGAATAAACCTATAAGAATAATAATAATAAAATAATATGTTTTGATGTAATTTTTGATTTACTTTATTAATAGCCATGTAAGTGGTGCTAAAATGCTTTCAAGCGTGTCATAAATGAGTTCAGCATGCCCAAAAACATACCACTTGATACCAAGATCACTAAAATCGGTTGAATAGATACCAATTTATGAGGAATATCGTCATCGTGAGCTCCTGATGGCAGCCATCTTGGATTTTTAGGTAGCTAGTCGGACAGATCTGTTTAGTATACCTTATGGAGTCATCAAGCCAATTTTGGTGCTTGTGTCATCATCAAATGCATGATTTTTCCACTATCCACTCCACTAGCATCTATCACTGTGTGGGAAGCTTTTTTTCAGATCTCTTCTGTAACTATCTTTTTTTTAGTTTCTTTTCATGTCCTCTTGTTTTTCCACTGTCCCATTTCAATAAGTCATTCTTATCTAAGATTTCCATTCCCTTCATAATTCTATGGATAGTAAGTCTCCTCTTTCCGTTCTTTGTTCCAGATTTGGTAATTCTAATTTGGACAGTCTATGTTTTGGAAAGAGTTGGTGCCAGCTTTGTTGTTGCTCTTGGTATTCTTTCTAACTTTATATTCTTTTTGGTACTGGGTGTCCATAGTGTTGCTGCGTATTCAAGTTTTGGTCTTAGTGTAGTTATTATTTTTTTTTTCTTGTCCAAATAGGCAAATGCCACTTTTATTGACCTCAATAAATTATAGGTTTCTCCGACTTATTTTATTAGTGTGCTTATCCTGTGTTATGTCTTTGCTGATCACTCCAAGGTCTTTTTCAGAGTTTAATTTTTTCACCACTTCACCAATTTTAATCTCTCGATATTCTGTTTTTACTTTTTCCAAATTCTATTATACATTTCTTAATGTTGAATTTCACTTCCCACTTTTGAGTCCATTTCCAGATCTTGTCTAAGTCTTGTTGTAATGAGTTGCAATCCTCCTCCATTTTTACTTTTAGTATTTTTGCGTCATCTGCAAAGAAATTCATATAACACTCCACTCCTTCATCCATGTCATTTATGTATATAGCAAACATGATTGGGGCTAGTACTGATCCCTGCAGGACACCACTTATCATGTCTTCCCAATTTGAGAATTTGTCTCTAATTACTACTCTCATTTTTCTCCCAGTCAGGATGTCTTTCATCCATTCCAATAATTTTCCTGTAATGCCACCTATTGATTCTATATTCCTTATTACTGTAGTTTATTGTGTGGTACCTTATCAAATGCCTTTTGTAGGTCCAGAAACGCACAGTCTGCCCAACCATCTCTCTCTTGTATTATGTCTGTCGTACATGATCTTCCTTGTCTGAATCCAAATTGATTTGGATTCAGTATAGTTTTTTCTTCCAAATGTTTAACCCATCTCTTTTTGACGACCTTTTCACAAATTTTTGCTAGTGCTTGTCAGGGAGACTGGTTTGTAATTTGATGGGCCTTCCTTGTTTCCTCCCTTATAAATTGGTACAATGTTTGCCTTCTTCCAGTCCTGTGGCACTTTTCCTTAAGTGAGAATTTAATTATAATGTATATTTTGTCTTCATTCTTCCATGCATTCTTTCAGTATCCAATTTGCAATTCCGTCTGGACCATGTGATTTTCTGACATTAAGGGTTTTGATTTGGTCCCTGATTTCCTTTTGTGTTACAATATTTCTTTCACTGTGGGAGATCTCTATTTCCTCACAGTTGGGTGAGTTTTCTATTGTGAATACTGACTTAAAATGGTTGTTCATAATTTCAGCCATTTCCAGTTCTGTATATTCATGTTTACCTTGGCACAGCTTTTCTACTTCTTGTTTGTTCTTCAGTTTGCCATTTACATACCTGTAAAATAGTTTGGGTTCTTCCTTGCATTTTTTTTTTTTTTTTTTTTTCATAGTTTCTCTTTTCATCTCTGGATATTTTTACATACATATTTCTTAGTTTGATGTAAATTTGCCATTTGCTTGTTTTCTTGTCTCTATTCCATTTTTTCCAAGCTTTGTCTCTTTTAGCCTTAGCCTCACTACACCTTTTGTTGTACCAGCTTTTTATGCATGTTCTTTCCATTTTTTGTGGTACATATTTATTTACTCATTGTAAATTTCTTTTAGTATATTCCATTTCTCTTCCATCCCTGTTTCTTCATTTAGGAATTTTTCCCAGTTTGTGTTGCAAATTTTTTTTTAGCTTCTCAAAATTTTTGTTGTTGTACATAAGTCTTCCCATTCTATATTTATAATTCCTGCTTTGATCCATATGCTCTTTCAACTCAAATTCTATTAGTACATGGTCACTCTTTCCTATCAGAGTTTTGTAATCAATTTTATCAACAATTTCAGTCTCTGTCGTGAGTATCAACTCCAGCCTTGACGGTTCTTCACTACCTCTGTATCTGGTATTTCCCCTTATCCACTGCGTATTCAATGATCATGTCAAGCAGGATGTTGCCCCAGAGTTCCTCTCCACCCTTCACTGTCATTTCCTCCAAACATATTTCATTTGAATTAAAACTACCCATAATTACTGTATTTCCTCTGTCCTTCAGTATATTAGTTAATTCATATTTTGTATCTTCTAATATTTTGGAATGATCACTTTCTGTCCAGGACTTTGTTATATATTTTGTCCATTAGTTCTTTACATTCCTTTAATATCCAGTTTGCAATTTTGTCCAAGCCGTGCTATTTCTTAAGGGACCGTCTGGGACCGTCATAGGCGATTATTCGAAAAAATCTGGTACATGAACGAATTTTAGGAAAACATTTAAAAAGAATCTCTATGATGGTGACAACACTCCTACAAAGTTATAGAGCTGTATTTCGTTTCTATTTTTTTATACAGAATAAAATAGATAAAATATTGGCAACCTCTGGCAACCCCATTGCATAAACAAACATTCTGTATATTGAAATAGCGTCAATATTTCTATAGCTATTTCGTTTTTTTGCTACGGAATTGTGTTTATGGAGATATTTGGCAACTCCTCCCACTAGCATAAGTCACAAAGGCAGAAACAGGGCATCAGTACCCATTCAAACGTCAAAGTAAGGTAACGTTGCTCTTAGAGCTCTCACCGTGCGCCACAATTTTGATTCCTCACCCTGTATTATTGCTATAGTCATGGGAAGATTGACGAAAAGCCAGCGAGCAAGGAGGAAGAATGTAGAGAAGGCCCTTGTGTTCTGGCTGGAGAAACAAGGTGGAAAAAAAAAAAAAAAAAAAAAAAAAAAATGAAGAGGAAACCAGCCAACCTTCACGCAGCACTCCACAAGCTGCCAGCCCCGCCCACCTTACACCTCCTCCACCCACACCACAAGTTGAATCCTCACCTCACACCTCATCTGCAAAGAGGAAATTGGAGGTTTGCTATGCATTGCAACCATCAGAGAAAACCACAGTTGATGATGAGAACTTAATTTTGAAAAAAAAAGTTATCTTCAAGAATTATTTACACATGTTGCTTTGGGAAACTAAATGTCAGCTTTATAAATAAATACATGGATTATAAGATTGACTTAGAGTGTGCAGAGTGTGGCCAAAAGTGTGGTGATTCAGAAGTGAAAGACACTCCAGTGACGAACGCCTTAGTGTACAATACAATGAATGTAGGTTTAGGCTATGCAGGGTTTCACAAATTGACTGAGAACATGAGTATGAAGCCTCTGTATAACAATTATGTAAATTTTCAGTCAGTTGCAATTGAGAAAACAAAAGCAAAGGCAAAGGAAATATTGAAAAACTGGTAAAGTGACAAAAAGCAGGGACTATGAGGCTGGGGCCTTTTAAAAATGGTCATGCAAAATTTAAATGCCTTCTCCTGTACATTTAATGTTTTTGTTCTTTTTGTTGTAATATCTTCGGTTGTTCTTGATGGATTTTTGTCATTTTTGTTTCATTTGAAAGATAACATTATGCTCTTTATTTCCTATGTTAAAAAATAATTTTTTTTTTCTTTTATGAAACCTGAATTTTGCAGCACCTTTGAAATGTTCAGAAAAGAAAATTCACAAAAAATCAGAGGTATGAGTTTGGTCAAATGTACAATATAACTTATATTCCCCATACACTAAGCTTTCATTTCATACCAAGCTAAATTATGTGGAAGGATTTCCATAAAATTAATTACAGCTTCACTATATTTTCACTACACTTTATATAAACATGTGAGGAATACAATACCCTGGGGAATTATAGACAAATGTAAATGGTAATTATACCTAAGTTCATTAAAAATATTCAAAAAGTTTTAGGATATGCTCCCTTATAAAGCAACCAGACGGTCCTTTAACATCAAGGTTTGCTAACTGCTCCATTTTTATTTTCATTTATTTGATCTATTTATCTATTCATTTTTTTTTTTTCTATTATTGTTTCGCTCATAGGGGTAGATCGCTCTAGTGAAAACATACTTGAAGTGATTATTTATGACTTCAGCCATTTCTAGGTCTTGTGTGTATTCTGTATTTCCTTGGGATAGTTTCACCATTTACTGTTTATTTTTAAGTTTACCATTCACATATCTATAGAATAGTTTGGGTTGCTCTTTGCATTTTTCTATAATGTCTTTTTGATAGTTCCTTTTGTCTCCTGTATCAGTGTTGCTCCTAAAACAACATCACTTGCATCAGTGAACAAGTGGAAGGTGTTTGAAGGATCTAGGCTTTTCAGGACAGGGTAATTCATAAGAATTAGTTTTAATTTTTGAAAAGCCTGCTGATAATGTTCTGTCCAAACAAACTTCCACTCTTTTCTCAACAAATCTGTCTGTGGTTCTGCAATATCTGAAAAATTTGGACAAAATTTTCTGTAGTAACCTACCATTCCTAGGAATCATCTTTTCTCTTCATGGTGTAGGGAGGTCTCTGATGGCTTGAACTTTAGCTGCTAAGGGGGATATTTCAGAATTACCTACTTTGAAACCTAAGTAGGATACTTGGACATGTCCAAAAGGACTTTTTTTTTTAAATTGATGGTTAGGATAGCTTTGTTGGCTCTCATAAAGAACTTGTGCAACATATTTAGATGTTCCTAAGTGTCGTTAATCATTACTACGTCCTCAAGATATGATTTAACTCGTCTCATGCCTGAAATAATCTTATTAACCACTCTTTGGAAGGTAGCAGGAACATTCCTTAATCCAAAAGAAAGAACTTTAAATTGAAATAATCTGTTTTGTCTTGAGTACTGGGGTGCATTGATTTTTTATAATAACCCTTTAGTAAATATATGGCAGTGACAAATCTAGAAGAGCCAATATCATCTATTGGATCATCAATTCTAGGAAATGGATAAGCATCTGCTCTCATCATCCCATTCAACTTCCTATAATCTACTACTAATCTATGTTTCCTTCCTGGTTTTGGGACTAGTAAACAAGGAGCAGCCAAAGGACTGGAGCATGGTTCTATTAGTCTTTGTAGTAGTAGTCTCCACTTCAGCTCTAAGGTTACTCTTTTTCTTAGGATTTGATCTGGGTCTAGTAGAGATTAGTTCGATGTCATGCATTACATCTATATTTTGCCTCGACACATCAGAAAATAACTGTGGGTAATCCCGAACTAATCTTACATCATCTTGCTGTTTATTGTAGCCTAAGCGTTCTATTTTTTCTCCAAATTTATCAGTTACAGAGTTCTACAATGGTAGATCAGGATGTGGTAAGTAGTATTCGCTTGTGTCTCCCTTGATTACATTAGCCAAGACAGCTTTGATGGAATGAAATATTACCTAGTTGTATTTTACGGGAAGGGGAGCTACACTCGTGGTGCCTTTGTATCTCGCAGTGTCTAGTTTGCTCTTAAATTCATGAATGGTTTTTGCACACACAATTATTTCGTCCAGTTTGCTCCAAGTGTCACCACTCTATGTGGAATTCCTTTTTTCTTCAGATCTCTTCTATAACTATGTTTTTTTATTTTCTTTCCATGGCCCCTTGTGCTTCTCTTGTCCCAGTTTAACAAGTCCTCTCTATCGAGTATTTATGTGCCCTTCATGATTCCGTAGATGGTCAGTAGTTGCCTCTCTCTTCTTTGCTCCAGAGTTGGTAACTCCAGTTTAGTCAGTCTCTCCTCATATGACAAGTTTGCAAGCACAGGTGCCATTTATGTGGCTGCTTGCTATGTTGTTTCTATTTTCTTTATATTCTTTTTGGTACTGGGTGACCACAATGTTGCCGCATATTCTAGTGTAGGCCGTATCAGTTTCCGTAATATTTTTTTTTTTAATAATTTCTTCATCCAAATATGTACTTTTATTGATCTTAGAAAGTTGTAGGATTCTCTAACAATTTTGTTTATCTGTTTATCATAGGACAAGTCCTTTGAGATAATTACACCCAAATCTTTTTCAGATCCCACTTTCTTTTCCTCCTTAGTTCCAATTTGATATTGTTCTGATATTCTATTTTTACTTTTTCCAAACTCCATTATGCTACACTTCTTAATGCTGAAGTCCACTTCCCATTTCTGACTCCAGTTCCATATCTTATTCAGGTCTTCCTGTAGTGATTTGCAATCCATTTCAGTTTTTACTTTCCTTAGCAATTTAGCGTTGTCTGCAAAGCAGCTCATGTAACTTTGAACATCATCATCCATGTCATTCACATAAATAGCAAACATTATTGAAACCAATACAGATCCTTGCGGAACTCCACTGATCACCTCTTTCCAACCTAAATATTTTTCTCTGAGCACTACTTTCATCTTTCTACCAATCAGGAAGTCCTCCATCCATTTCAGTAGGTTCCCTTGTATCCCTCCTATATGTTCAATTTTTTCTTTTAATAATTCTTTGTTTGGTACTTGTTGAAAGCTTTTTGTAGTCCATGAAGGTACAATCAGCCTATCCATTCCTTTCTTGCACTATGTCTATTAATCTTGAGTAAAAACTTAATAAGGTGGAAAATAATTTTTTAGGTAAAAAAAAAAAAAAAAAAAAAAAATTGAGCATATGACATCGTGATGGCTGTGGGGAGAAGATGCCCAACTCTGCCAGCCCTAAGATTATTGATTTGGCATTTAAAAGTTTAAATGTCTACTACCCCACGTGGTGGGGATTTAACTGTTTACATTTATACCGTTACTTATCTTCTTATATATTATTTTGCATCATTTTTATTCATTTTTTTTTCATGATTATATTTATGTATGGTTCTGTACGATATGTTTTCCACTGGTGGCAATCGAAAACTACATACAAGCATCTCAAGCAACTCCAGTATCAATTTTCCCAAGTGTATAAAGACCTCACGCACGATTTCTTGTGTTCATTTTCGAGCTCTCGTGTTATCTAGTGTATTTTATCATTTTTCTTTATACATAAACAATGGGAAAACGTAGCAGAAAGTCTTTAGGATGGAGTGAGTCTGCCAAGAAAAGGATGAAGACATACTGGGAAAGACAGAAAAAGGAAAAAAAATGACAAATCGGCACCTCAACCCAGCACAAGTTCCTTCCCCTATGAAGCTAGTTCACGTGTCAAACCGCAAACTCCTGCAGCATACAGAGATGAGCTTTTATCAGGAAAACTGTATGAGGGGGGAGATTTAGATGACGATAATGCCCTTGTACTTATCTCCGTTAGGAGACTAAAAGAACTATTGAAAGGAAAGACATGTGATCTATGTGGTGAGATTGCAATCACTTGTATAAAAAAAAAATATTTTGACTGTGTAGTCCAAGCCAGGTGCAACAAGTGTGACATGATGATATGTCACAGTGAGCCGCGGAAATCTAATGCTGGCAACATTACTGAGGGCAACAGTCTTTGTTGTTTCACAGCCTCCGTAATGGCTATGGAAAAGCTGGCCTATCCAGGCTGTTAGCTCTCTTTGGAACACATGCCATGACACAGTCTGTATTCATGAACTATGCAAACACAATGTATGGTGCCATGAAACAGTTCTATGAGCAACAACAAAAAATTGTGCATGAAACTGTGACTGAAGTAGTCTCCAAGCAGGCTACAGTACAACCAAATGATGGAAAGTATGAAATTAGTGTTGGATATGATGGCTCACTTGTGGCCATAAATCTCATATTGGTGCAGGATTTGTTATAGATATGGCAACAGGATTTGCATTAGACTTTGAGGTTCTCAGTAATTTTTGCAAATCTTGCTCAACTATGAAAAAGAAGAAAACTAAAGAGGAATTTGAAGAGTGGCGAGAGACAGTGCATGTAGGCCAATGTCAGCAAAACTTTGTTGGATTATCTGGGAGAATGGAGGCTGAAGGTGCTGTGCGACTGTGGGGACTGTCAGAAGACATTGGTTTCAAATATACAACATTCTTGAGTGATGGTGATTCTAGTGCCTATATTTCTGTCACCAGCATGAATGACGGAGAAGGCCCCTACGATGTGAAGGTTGAGAAGGAAGAATGCATAAATCATCTCAAGAAAAGGATGGGGACACGCCTTCGAAAACTGAAGGATGAACTCAAGGTAGAAAAGGTCACGAAGTCCGGAAAGGTCATCAGAAAAAGTGTTGTGGGTGGTAAGCACCAACTGACAGACCGCCAAATAGAAGCCTTCCAGAGATATTATGGGAAAGCCATAAAAGATACTGTCGGTACTACTTGCCATGATATGAGAATGAAAATTATGTCAGGGTTCTGGCATGCAATTTCAAAGGATGGAGAAGGAAATCACCACCATAATTATTGTGATCCTTCATGGTGTCATTTCAAGAAAGCAGTAGACAACAATGAACCCATGCCCTCACATGACACCATGAAGAACTATCTGAGGATAGATAAGAAATATGAGGATCGTGTGAGGTCAGTATTCTTCGACCTCTCGTCCCCAGCTCTACTTCAAAGGTGCTTGAAAGGCCACACCCAGAATAGAAATGAAGGACTGCACTCTAAGCTATGGCTTCGCCAAAATAAAGCCAAATTTGCTGGCCTAAAAAGAGTGATATTTGTGTCACAGCTGACGGTAATCGAGCATAACTTAGGATATGAGGGAAACAAATTCACTGCCTATATAGGCTTCCCTTCGACCCCTGAGGCAAACAAAACAAGGGAAATCATGGACAAGGCCAGAATATCCCCACGCCAAGTCAGACAGAAGAGAAGTACAAGAAAAACTAAGTCTGCTGATTATCAGCCTAGGGGCTTCGATGCATAGGCCTATCCCAGCAACAATGGGTTGGGTGGCGCCCAATGATACCCTCCCCACTGAGGGATTAGTATTTTGTCTTTTAGAATACATCTGCATTCATTTATGTATTATAAAAGACAAAAGGGGACCAGGTGCCTATATCAACATAGATGACCTCACACACCTTCCCCATAAAAGTGATCTGAGGTGACCTAAATGACCTTCCTTGAAAATCTGATTTCTTGTACACTATGAGGTGTTAGGTAAGAAACAAATCATAGTAGTATTGCTATATAAAAAAAAAAAGTATTACTGTACTGTACATAGTCACCTGAACATAAATTTTTTTTTTCTCAAAATTGAAATTTAGAAGTTAATCATTTAATGTCTCAACTTCTATTGATCCGATTTTAAAAATTCTTGACATAAAAACCAGAATAGAATTCTCTTTAAAAATGCATATCCAGATTCCTCCACTCTGAATCTCATAGGATCTGTGATTTTTTTTTTTTACTAATGAAAATATGCATTATTATTTTTTTTTACTAATGAAAATATGCATTATTTTTCCTTTGGGTGTCTTTTAACTCTCATACAAAGATTATTTTTCTTTGAATAGTTTCCATGATATTTAGGCCTAGGTAAAAATCTTGGATTTTTTTTTTTTATGAAAACTATAACAGGGGTGTATCATAGCATTATATTTAAGCTGTAAAAAAATCATTAGTCTAGACAAGAAAATGTGGCCACAGGAAAGCAAAATGTTCAGCAATGACCTGGCGAAAATCGGGAATATGACTTAAGCCCAGTTTGTGGTACATAATCTTCCTTGTCTGAACCCAAATTGTCTTGGGATGAGGAAGTGGGTTTGGACATGCTTTAGGAGATTTATTTTGTGAAATGGTCCTAAGTGGGCTACAATAGCTAGTTGGATCGGGGGAATTACTTGAAACAAACATTGGTTGAGAATGAGTTTGATTATTGGGCCTTTTCCCTACATTCAGAGAAACTCCAAATTTGAGACAGTATCTGCAAGTCGGAGTAGGACTGTGGTAACTATATCTAGGATAGGTTGTTGGATAATACCTATTATCATGAAATTGTCTTTTAAATTCTCTTTTGTATGCTGACCTCGCTTCTCCCTAAAAGGAGTGGGTGAGTTATGTTGGCTCCGAGTTGTTTTGGTGTCATAGTAAGTTTTTTTATGAATAAGTGTGGTTTCATCCACCATTTTTGCAGCTCTAGCTAGATCAGAAGGATTTCTTTCAATATAAATTCAAAAATCTTGATCTAGTTGTTTCTTAAATTGTTCTAACCACATACTTCTCTTAATTTAGCAAACAAGGCTGTGTTTGTGGCTTTCAGCGACCTGTCTCCATACTGGGAACTAAATTCTTTATATGTATCTTTTGGAGACTTTCTGAAATTTAGATTCTAATCTGTGAGCCTCCGGAGTAAGTGAATATGTCATTAGGACCTGCACTTTTACATTATCATATTCACTGTCTGCTTCATTCAGAGATGCACACACTTTTTGAGCTTTACCTATGAACTTTACATAAGAACATAAGAATGAAGGAGACTGCAAGAGACCACAAGGCCTACACTAGGCAGCTCAGTATCCATCACCACCTGTCATCCCCATCCATAAAGTTGTCTAATAATTTCTTAAAACAACTGATAGTTTCAGCGCTTACTACATGGTTACTAAGTTTATTCCATTCGTCAACCACCCTATTAGTAAACCAATTCTTGCCTATTTCCTTATTAAATCTAAATTTGTCCAGTTTATAACCATTACTGCGAGTCCTGCCCTGTTGTTTAAATATGACCTTGTTTGCATTACCCTTGTTAAAGCCTTTGATCCACTTGAACACCTCTATTAGATCACCCTGCACTCTGCGTCTTTCCAGAGAGTGTAAGTTAAGGTGCCTAAGCCTCTCTTTGTAAGGCAAATTTCTGAGTCCATGTATCATTTTGGTCATTCTTCTCTGTACTGATTCTAGCGAAATAATGTCCATTCCTAGGACGCCCCCTCATATTCACTCTTTCCACCTCTGCCTTCCACACCTCTTTTACTAATCTTTCTTCATTCATTCTTTCCATGTGTCCAAACCATCCTAATACTCTTTCATCAACCCTATCTCCCACCTCCCTTTCCACCCCTATTCTCTTCCTCACCTCCTCATTCCTCGCTCTATCTAGCCTAGTAACCCCTATCATACTTCTCAGACATTTCATCTCAAACACATTCAAACTCCTCTCTTATGTTCCATGATCCTACCCCGCACAGTGCTGTTGGCACAATCACTCCTTCATATAACCTTCTATTAGCATCCATTCCCAGATGTCTATTTCTCATTACTCTCTTTAATTCACCAAGGCATTTACTCGCTTGTCTCAATCTACATTCTACCTCCACCCAGTGGCGTAGCTAAGGGGGGGCGGTAGGGGCGGTCCGCCCCGGGCGGCATTTTTGGTCCTTGTTTGATTGATATAAAATTACGTTAATCAGTCTCTCATAGACGTCAGTTTTTTCTACGCTATTAAGCATAATAAAGCGTGACAGTTTGAAAGCGTGTTAACATCGATCCGATTCGACGGGTATACATGGGTGAAAATGAACATGCTCTGCACAGAAATTGGACTAGGCTACTGTTAAGAGTTAATATGTATAGGCTACTGAATTTTTTTTCGGCTAAACTATGTTTAGTATCAATTGAATATTATAATGTAGACAGTAGAAGCTGTTTCCCACACAGAACAATAGATGTCTGGAACAATTTGAAAGAAGAAATAGTGTGTACAAAGATGATACACGAATTTAAGAATAAACTGGATATAGATATAAAAGCGGGGCACCACGAGCATAGCTCCCTATCCCGCAAAATACAATTAGGTATATACACACACACATGTGCGCGCTTGCATGCACGCACGCATACACATGACAAATGTCAATTTATTTGTTTACAAATTATATACAGGAACGAAGGCAGTGTGATTGGTTCCCTTTCAACAGCCTTATGAGGGCACTTACAAATTAACTGCAGGATTTTGAACGGAGAACTTTTTATTATGAACAAAGCATGTTCTATTGTACTATGTGGTGTTAACAGAAAGTTGGCCCCAGATGATGAGGGCGAAAATACACGCTAAAATCTTCAGCTAGGAGCTTCTCGTGGATGTTTACAAATAGGAACGAAAACAGAGGTGATTGGTTCATTTAAGATAGCCTTGCGCTTGACACTGAACGCATTCTGCATCAAGTAGTTCGCAATTATGAGGGCAATTAAAAATTAACTGCAGGATTTTGAATGGAGAACTTTTTATAATATATAAAGCATATTCTATTGTATTAGGTGGTGTTAACAGAAAGTAGACCCCCGATGATCGGAGCGAAACCATATTTCTAAGCTACGTACGCGCCTCAGCAGGCGGCCTATCCTTGATTGGATGAGTGTCCACATGCCCTGTTTGAGAGGGGTATATTCTCAAAAAGCCAGATTTTTTTTTAGACAGATCAAGTACAGTGCAGTGGAGAGCTGAGAGGAAGAATTATAAGGTAAAATTAAGGGGATCGTCCATTAGAAAATTGAACTTTTTTAGTTTGGGGTGAAAGTGGCCGAGATTCTTTCCTAGTAACTGTCTTGTCTCTGAGAAGATACCACCGAGTTTTCAAGTCACTTTATGCTTATACTTTTTTTATTGTGATATTTTTTATTTTTGAGGGGGTAATTTTTTTTTTTAATTTTGAATGATTCAGAGGATAGACCTTTGACTGGATATTGATTATTTTTTGTCTTTACAATGGGCTAAGATAGATGAAGAAACGGAGGCAGAATTATGATGTTCTGATCAGTGTGTTATGAAAAAAGTTGATAAAAAAAAAAAAAAAAAAAATTGTATATATGAAAAAATCCTACTAGTCCTTGACAGGACATGTTCTCCCAATTATGCTGAATCCGAAAAGGATTTGCAGTTAAAAACCAGTGAAGGCGTTTTGGATATGAATCAAGTTAAATGTGCAAAAATGAAGTTTTTCAGGAATGAGCGTCATAGTTTTTTTGTTCATGGTTACTGGTCCCCTTTCATCATTTAGGATGTTATGGTGTTGAAAGGGTATCATAGGCACAACCCTACTCTTTGTTGCCAGCTTTTGATTAATTACAGGTTTATATGATGAATCCAGTTAGTATCCACCAGGGTTATATTGCACTTTTCCTTTTCCTGGCGCGATGCAACTTTGGCGACAGACGATCTTTATCTGCCATCCTAAGCTGTTTTATGGCTTCACTGGTTGTTGTCCCTCTTGCTGATGGCATATATGCAAGTTCATAACCAAAGATGTGGTTCAAAACTGCAACTTGAGCACAGAATTGAACTCAAGCTGCTGATGCAAACTTCCTCTTTGAACTCAAAGCCCAGATCTTTGCATGGAAGCTTTCATTTTGGTTTTGTGTCCTTCCCTTGAGGCATTTCTCTAAAAGATCTGTAGAGGTGAGGTCTTGATATATTGCCAAGATGGATTTCTGCTTCTCAGTGGGAATCTTCGCCAGGAACGGCTTCTTGACTCTGAGAGACTTGGGTTCCTCTTGCCTGGCTAGTGCTCTCTGGAAAAAAACACCACAAGTCTTCTCCCTTAGGACAATAAGAATGCAATGGCTTCTCATCTGTGCTGACAGAATGCAGGTAGGAGGCCATGATAGCTTTACGCATTGTCTGAACGTCAGTACAGACGCTCCTCAACTTACGTTTTAGTTACGTTCCGAATGGCCGAACGTAAGTTGAAAATGAACTAAGTTGTTACTGTACTATACATCTGTAAATTCTATTACCATATCTTATAAAACACCCCTAAATCATTAATTATATGCATAACATTGTAAAATAATAACATTAATTTCAAATAAATTAAATTCTAGACATAAATTGAGATGGTAGAGGAGGAGGGGAAGATGATGAAGATGAGGCAAGGCATGTTCAGTTTGTCGTTTGTGCAATGTAAACAAAGGACGCAGCATCATGCGCAAGTATCGTTTGAACTACGGAGAGCGTGCTAAACTAAAAAATTCACTCAATTTTTTTTTTTTTTTTTTTTTTTTTTTTTTTTTTTTTACAGACAGTTCAAACGTAAAACGAATGAACGTAAGTAGAGGAGCGTCTGTATTCACACAATCACGTATTGCCTTCCCATAATACTGTGTCAACTGTCACAGCATCTGTCAACCTATTACATCGTATGCTATTATTTATCATATAAAAGCATAAATATTGTGCAAAATACACAGCTCTTCTTTTGTTAGCAAACATATGTAACAACAGAAAATGTAATATGCAGTACGCAGCGCACATGACCCAGCCACAGTAGGGTGGGTACTGTATTATATTTTTTTTAGATAGTAAAAATCAAGATACAGCTTTCATACTCAGCCACGAGATAGCTTATGAGCAACACTTTTAGAGGAAATATTTTCAGATTTTTTTTTTTTTTTTTTTTTTTTCATGATTTTCTGATGGATGATCCCCTTAACTATAAATTAGAATCTGTGTGCTCATACTAAACAATATTCGCTCAAGATAGTCGCATTGTAACAGTATCTACCTGTGATGAACAAAGGCACTATAGGTCTGCAAAAACATTGTGATTTTTATTAGAGCGGACAGTAATTTGAAATTAATAGTTTAAAACCATTAAAAGTGTTTTACTTTTATACTTTCTCATTCCTATAAAGAGGTGAGAATATATGAATAATACAAAATTTAAATTTATAATATAATAGTACCATTAAATGAAATAAACTCATAGTAGGCCAATTAAAATATGCAGTTACTGTAGTATGCACAATACTATGATATTAGGCCTATTGTTTCTACAATAACAGTACTCAAATTTTCCGTAAGAAAATACAGACCCGTATATGTAATTTATCGTAAAACTTTGAAGTCTAACTTTTTCCATTAATTTTGTCTTTTACTAATTATAAGGAAGCTGCTTAAATGGATCATAAATAGAGATCTATCATTGAAGTTTGCCTATTACTTCAACTTTTAACATTCACTAACATTTTATTATTTTCGCTCTCCCTAGATGAAGCGAGTGAAGGAAAGTGGTGCAGCTTTTAGAAAAAAGAGAAAAGCAAGAGAAAATTTAATAAAGACACAAAGGGGCACTATTAAAATACATCAAACCTACAGAAACTACTATTAACATTGACCAAATGGTCCAAACCACTACTAAAACTGGAGACGTTTGTGAATCCAAACCAATATCAGATTCAAACGATTGAAGTCCAAGCGATTCACCAAATACAAGTGATGTCAAACATGAGACTCATGAGGCAGAAAATATTCTAGATGTGCCTGATATTGACAGAGTGGACTTAAAGGATGTTGGTCTATGGCCAAGCAAGATTGACAGTAACACACAGATCTTACTGGTACGTCAAGGTGAATCTAAGATTAAAAAAATGGATTCTACTTTTGGTGAAGTCACTGAAGTAATTCGTCAAGATGCATCAACCAAAGGGAAAACTAGACATCTAACACATGAGTGGTTTTTTAAAACTTTGCCAAATGGTGAAAATATATGAAGATCATGGATGGTGTACTCCCCTTCCAAGAAAGCGCTTTACTGTTTTAGTTGCAAAATCTTTCCAAAAGGAACTGACTCAATTTTGAATTCTGCAGATGAATTTAACAATTGGTGGAAACTGAATCCTAAAATATATCAGCATGAATCCAGTGCACACCATCTTCAGAATTTCACAAAATGGAAGGAGCTGGAAATTAGGATTGCTCTTGGAGCAACAATAGATAAAAAGAACAAGAAGTTATTGAAAATCAAGTAAAAAAGTGGAAGAAAATCCTTTCAAGATTGCTTGATATCATAAGATTTCTAGCTAAACAAAATTTGCCTTTACGAGGTCACCGAGAAGGAATGGATTATGAGAGTAAAGAGACCGGGACTGAATCAGAAGTAACTGAAAATAGAGGACATTTTTTAGAATTAGTTGATTTATTAGCAAAATACGACCCAGTGTCACGTGAACATCTTCTAAGAATCCAGATGGGAAACAAGTACACTACTTCTTATCTGTCACCTACTATTCATAACGAATTTATAGAGGTTTTGGGAAAAAATGTAAGAAGCAAAATTATCAACCAAGTAAAAGAGGCCAAGTACTTTTCAATGATATTCGACAGCACTCCTGATACTTCACATAAAGATCAAATGAGCCAAGTTATTCGCTATGTTGTAATCAATGCAGATCAAGTGAAGGTTGTGGAATCATTTGTTGATTTCATTGAAACAAAAGGTAAAACTGCCGAAAATATTGCAACTGTAATTTCGGAAAAATTAGAACATGATGGAATTGATATTAAAAATTGCAGAGGGCAGGCATATGATATTGCTGCAGTAATGTGGTCAACATTCTGGCGTTCAGAAACAATTTAAGGAAATTAATCCAAAAGCAGAATTTGTTGCTTGTACAAATCACTCTGAATTTAGCAGGAATTCATGCAGCTTCTGTTGCAGTTAATTCTGTTACATTTTTTGGAACTGTGGAGCGTGTTTTCACATATTTTTCATCATCAACTTATCGTTGGGATGTTCTAACTTCTGTCACTGGTAAAAGCATGAAACGCATAATTGAAACAAGATGGAGTGCAAGGGGAGATACTATATGTGTTGTGAAGGAACATTTCTCTGAAATGATAAGTTTCTTAGAAAAGTTAACTTGTGCAGAAGAAAATACAGTTACGAGGTCAGAGGCTGGTGTGCTACTTGGTGCTTTGCAGTCATTTCCTTTTCTGTGCTTTCTTGGACTGTGGGAACCTGTCCTCTTAGAAATTAATGACACGCAGGCCTACCTCCAAACCAAAGGACTTAACTTGCAACAATGTGACATAAAACTCGGGGCATTAGAGGAATTTCTGATTAAGAACAGAGAAAAACTAGTAAATGATGGAGTTAACTATGCCAAAGAAGTTTGTGATGATCTAGGTATAGTCATGGAGCGCCAGCGTCGGACCAGAAAGAAGAAACAAGTATTCGGTGAAGGATCACAAGATGCTGGATTACCATATGATATTGAATTGAAAAGAGAAATGTTTTCTTCACTGGAGAATGTGACCCAAGAAATAAATTTGAGATTTAAACAGCTTCATGAACTAGCTGAGAAATATGCTTTTCTTACCCCAACACATCTCATTGATGATCAATACGAATGTAAACTTAATCAACTAGATCATAATGACATTGATAAAGATGAATTCCTGCTTGAAAGAAAAAGACTGCAGCATTTTATTGCAGTTGCTACTAGTCAAGGTGAAACAAATAGGTGGGAAGAAGGCCCCTTGGAGCTTTTGCAGTTTATTAATAAATATACACTTGGGAATTCGGTTCCAAATATAGTAGTAATGCTGTGGATTTTCCTCACAATTGCTATTAGTGTTGCTACCTGCGAGAGGAGTTTTTCTAAACTAAAACTAATAAAAAATTACTTAAGGTCTACTATGAGTACCTTAAGGGGGTACGCGACACCTGGAGGTCATTTTCTAAAATATTTAGAGTAAAGAGCTGAAACTTCTCAGGTAAATAGGTATCCATATTGCCTACATTTTAGGTGAAGCAGAATGATGTATGTACACATGTACGTATACCAGTAGCGACATTTAAAAGTGCACAGCACCATAATACGTGGACCAATTTGTTTTATATTTTGGCTATGATTAGTCAGTAGGCACACCTAGGGCCGGTCATTGAGTAATTGAACAATTTCCTTTATACTTTTGCATACAGGCATTTCAATTTTAATGTCTGGCAAAAATCGTGAAAAATACAATTTTTTTTTTGCTCGTTTCCATTATTACTCCGGACTTTTTCATCCTATTCAAAATATTCGAACGATCGGCCCTAGCAGTTACTAAAAGTAATATTCCCTGTAAGTTTCATCTAAATCTGATGTATATTAGATTTTTTATGATTAAAAAAAAGTAGAAAAATATCGAACGGAGATATGGCAACTTGAAATATGAATATATCTGTAACTTGCTTATAGTCTCACCAATTTGACTGATTTTTTCATGGCTTAATTCTTATTATATAATAAGTACAGTAAAAATTATCAACATATTTTAATTATAAGTACTTTAAATACTGAAAAACTAAAGTATAAGTATGTCACAGTAGTGACGACGCACAGATGACATCATATAATTTGCTTTTTTGCACCTTTGGCGGTTTCTTCATATGAAACCTCTCTGCTGGGGGTCTTCAGGGTATCTAAATCATTGGAAAGAGATTTATTTTCCAGTAGTGGGCGCCTTCTCTTTCCTCATCAGATTCCCCTCGCCAATCTATGTTGGTAGGGCACCCCCTCCAGCATCATATGATGTCCCTTCTTCTTCCTGTATAACCTTGATCTTTTTCCTCTTGCTTTCTTCTTTGGATTTAATCTTCCTCTTTGAATTGTTTAGTCTAATGTTGTCCTTTACCTCTGTCACCGTCACAGAGGTGCAGGTGAGGGCGGTGGTGGAGTGAGAGGTGGTAAGATCTTTAGTCGTCTTTGACTGCTTGCCATCTTTAACTGCTGTTTTTTGTCATTGTGATGTTCTTTTGTTCTTTTTGCTACTCATGATGACTGTACTAAAGAGTAATATGTACTAGCTAAAGTAATAGATTGCAATGAGAGCTCATGAGACATGCGTATTTCCCTTTTCAGAGCTAGCCGGTAACTAATGCTTAGTTTCGCACAAAGTTGGTGAAATATTCTCCCTCCACCTTCCCCTCCACAATCATATTGGCCATTGATACACTGGGCAAGTGTAAATTCAATCAAATTTCAACGTTATTCGCTGTGCCTGAAGGTCCTAAGTGGCACGCCTCCCTCTAGTGTGGGTTGCGCCTTTAAATCTGTCCCTTTAAACCTCACCAAGGACTTTTAAATTGCGCGCGGCTGAATTTTTTTTTGTCGGGATTTATTTCTAAGTGGTATACGAACATTTTGAACACAGTTATGAAAAATGCCATATCTTGACCAAATTCACCCCCCCAGGTGTCGCGTACCCCCTTAAGGTTGCGCAATCTTGCCATATTCTCTATAGAAAGACAACTTACAGATGAAATAGATTTTGACAATGTTATTGATGATTTTGCTAACAGAAAAGCAAGAAAAGTTTGTAGAAAGAGGTGATAATTTTAAAGTGAGTAAAATCTGATTTTAACAAGGTTATTGACGATTTTGCTAACAGAAAAGCAAAAAAGTTTCTTTGTAGAAAGAGGTGATCATTTTAAAGTGATTAAAATCTGAATTTGACAAAAATGTTGTTGATTTTGTTAACAGAACAGGAAGAAAATTTCTTTGTAGAAAGCTGTGATAATTTCAAACTGAATCATCATAATGTAATATATAATTACGTATTGTATTTTTTTGTTTGTAATCTGTGTATATACATGTAAAGTCATGTATATAATATTTTTTTTATATATATTATTTTATACTTGATTTGTTTATGGTGAAATAAAGACCTTAATGAATAATTAGTATTAAATCATCCCTTTTAAAGGATATATTAACATCAACTGTCAATCAAACACACACACACACCCTTTCACCGAATGGACGGCGAGAACTGGTGTTGCAAAGAAAAAGGAAAAACTACGTGGATCTCAACATCCAGAGAAGTGCCTTTTGTATTTATAGGGAAGGGGAGTGCTCATGGAATAGTGGGGAAGTGATAGGGAAGGCGAAGGGAAGGGATATTGAGGGAAATGGAAGGAAATGAGGAAGGGGAGGACTTGGTCCAAGAGTCCAGGCGGCTTGTAAACAAACGCCGAACGGATGACTTGGATCTCGATGATGGGACTAACAAAATTGTAAAGATCAGAAACATAGATAAAAGCAGCTCAATGGAAGGTGAGGATAATAATTTTCAAGGATTTAATGAGGGGGCGGCGGATACCAACCTCCCCCGACTGGCAAAACTGGAGGAAAAACTTGAACAAATGACTGAGCATTGGGAGATTAGGTTTGGCAAGATGTAAAAAATTGCCGAGAAGTTTGAAAAATTGGAAGAACTAGAGAAGGCGAACAAAAACTTAACTGATGAAATAGAAGACCTAAAAAGACAGTTAAGAGAAGTAAAAATGGAGAATGAAGAATTAAAAAAGAACAATAGAGACAATAAAGAAACAATAGCAAAAGAGGCAGAGGGGTGGAGGAAGATACAAGAAAATAGTAAAGTTGCATTTTCCGATATAATTAAACAGCAAATGAAAGAACAAACTGAAGACTCAGTTATCAAAGTGATGAGACAGAAGGAGAATATTGTAAGAGACTTAGCAGACAAAAAAAAAGTATAATTATATTAGGAATGGAAGAGAAACATAACCCAGATAGAACCACAAGAATCAAAGAGGAAAATGAAAAAGTAAGAAACTTACTAGAATTAGTTCAGGAAGATGAGCCAGAAATAATGAAACAAATCGAAGATGAATTCAGACTCGGGAAATATAGTACAGACAAGACCAGACCAATTAAGATTAAATTCAGGTCACAAACGACGGCAGAGAATATCTTGTCCAAAACAAGGAAACTAACAAGTGAACAATATAAAAAGGTATGGATAAAAAGGGAAATGAATAAAGAGGAAAGAGAGGAGGAAATAAGGAAAAGACATGAAGCTAAGAAAAAAAACGAGACCAGAACAGAGACAGAAAAACAAGAATTCTACTGGAGAGTAGTGAATATGAAATTGAAGCGATGGAAAATAACAGAGAGAAACACAAAAGAAACAGAGAATACAATGGAAATAACAGAAAGTTAAAAGTATCCAACACAAATATAGATGGATTAATAACAGGACTGAATGAACTGAACAAATATCTGAAAGAAAAAGATCCGGACATAATGGGAATTGTTGAGACTAAATTAAAAGGTCCACTACCACCCAACAGCATAGGATACAATGCATATAATTATTGGATTAGAAACAGAGAGAAAAAACAAGGGGGTGGAGTTATGTTCCTGACTAAGAAGGATATAAGCATTAAGAGTGTCACATATGGGAAGAATAGAGTAGAGATGATCATGATAGAAGAAGATAGAGATAAGAAGAGCAGAAAGTTTGTAATAAACTACGTGCCCCCAAAAACAGCCTCGTGGGAAGAGAATGAACATAAAAGCATGTTAGAAGACACAAGAATATCACTAAACAAGATAATGGAAGATGGAGGAAGAATAGTTATCATGGGCGACTATAATTGCAAAGAAATATGCTGGGAAGAGATGACCGTAAAGGGTGGAGAAGACTCATGGGGAAGTGTTCTACTTGAGATGATTATTGACCACACAATGGATCCAAGAGAACACTAGGTATAGAAATGAAGAACCATCGAGACTAGACCTAATAATCACATCAGAACCTGAATTAGTGGAAAAGATAGAATACCAGGCACCAATAAGCAAAAGTGACCATATATTGATAGAACTAGAACTAAATGAGAAAAAATACATGAAAAGAAATGAACAATATAGAAAAGGAAGATTCATGTATGAAAAACCAAATTTTGATAAAATAAGAGAATTCTTCCAAAATGAAAACTGGGAAAGAATACACAAAGATACGACAGTAGAAGAGAAATGGAATATTTTGACAAAAATCTATAAAAAAGGAGTAGAAAAGTATGTCCCAAGACAAAAACAAAAGAATATGTAAAGTGCTGGTACAATAAAAGTTGTAGGGAGATAAAAGACAAAAGAGACAAAGCCTGGGCCAAATGGAACAAAAACAGAAGACCAGAAAAATGGAAAATATATACTTGTTATAGAAATGTACAAGCGTGCAGAGAGGTAAAGAGAAAATATGAAAAAGATGTCATAGAAAAATGTAAAGATCAACCAAAACTATTCTACAGTTTTGTAAACAACAAACTGAAAAACAAACAAGATTTGGAGAAATTAAGACATGGAGTTGAATACACAGAGGAAATTGAAATGGCGGAAATTATGAACAAACATTTTAAATCTGTGTTTACAAGGGAGAACATACAACCTGAAGAGATTGAATGGAAAGAGAAAGTCCCCCCTATGAAAGAAATAGAAGTAACAAAGAATGAAATATTGAACCACTTGAGTAATCTTGATGTCAGAAAATCGCATGGACCAGATGAAATAGCAAACTGGATTCTGAAAGAATGCAGGAATGAACTGGCAGACATAATATATAGCATAAACAGTTCCTTGAAAGAAGGTAAAGTTCCAGAAGATTGGAAAAAAGCAAATATAGTACCTATATATAAAGGGGGAAATAAAGAAGACTAACAACTATAGGCCAGTCTCTCTAACAAGTACAATTGCAAAAATTTGTGAAAGAATTGTCAAAAATAGAAGGGTAAAATATTTAGAAAAAAAAAACAACAACGTGCTAAATCCAAGACAATTTGGATTCAGACAAGGACGATCATGCGTCACCAATTTAATATGTTTCTATTCAAGGCTAATAGATATAATACAAGAAAGAGATGGATGGGCTGATTGTGCATTTCTAGACCTAAAAAAAGCCTTTGACAAAGTACCACATAAGAAGTTGCTTAAGAAATTAGAAACTGAAGGAGGAATACAGGGCAAACTGCTAAATTGGATGGAAGACTTTTTACAAGAAAGAAAAATGAGAGTAGTGATAAGAGACCAACACTCAAAATGGGATGAAGTAATAAGCGGTGTTCCACAAGGAACAGTTCCAACCCCAATAATGTTTGCTATATATATTAATGATATGGATGAAGGAATTGAAAGCTATATGAGCTTCTTTGCAGATGATGCAAAAATATTGAAAAAAGTGAACACGGAAGAAGATTGTGAATCACTACAGAGAGATCTAAATAAAGTACAAGAATGGAGTAGGAAGTGGGAGATGGAGTTCAATACAAAGAAGTGTAGTATAATGGAATTTGGAAAAAGTAAAGACAGAATAAAAGGATCATATAAATTGGGAGAAGAAGGAATAAAAAAAGTAGAAAATGAAAAAGACCTGGGAGTCATTGTTATGAATAATATGTCACCTGAGAAACATATAAATAAGATTTTTGGAGAAACCTATAATTTAATAAGAACAATCAAAGTTGCATTTACATACCTGGATGAAGAAATGGTGAAGAAAATTCTAATCACCCTGATAAGACCAAGATTGGAATATGCAGCAATGATATGGTCACCAAATACAAAAAAATGTATAAAAAAAAACTTGAAAGAATACAAAGAGCAATTACAAAATTGGCACCTACACTCTCAAAACTATCATATGAAGAGAGACTAGCAAAACTTGAACTACAGACACTGGAGCAAAGAGGAGAGATTTGATAGCTATTTACAGAATCATGAAAGGCATAGAAATTACTGATAGAGAGAATCTGATAAAATGGGATGAGAGAAATACAAGAGGACATGGAAAGAAAATAAAAAAAAGACAGCTATAGAAGAGACCTGAAAATGAACAGCTTTCCTCACAGAGTAATAGACAGTTGGAACAAGTTAGATGAGAAAGTGGTGTGTGCAAAAACAATACATGAATTTAAAAATAGTTTAGATAAAATGAGATATGAAGACGGGACACCATGAGCATAGCTCCCCTTCCCGTAAAATATTAGGTAAATACATATATATATATATCCTTCAAGAAGTTAATGTGCATTTATAATATTGAATTATTGAATTCCTTGTGAGAAGGGGCGGCAAACATGAGGGCAGCCCCAGGCGGCAAAAGCACTAGCTACGCCACTGCCTCCACCCCACTCCTCCCTTTCCTGTCACATTCGCACCCAAGTATCTAAAACTATCCACTTCCTCCATCTCTCTCCCTTAATGCTAACTTCCTGCCTGCTATTACTCACTCCCCTTGTACATCTCATCACCTTACTTTTGCCCACATTTATCTTTCAGCTTCCTTCTTTCACACACCTTCTCAAACTCTGTCACTAACTTCCTCAATCCCTCCTCTGATCCTGCTACAAGCGCAGTGTCGTCAGCAAACAACAACTGGCTTATTTCCCACTTTTCTCAATTTTCTTTAACCATCTCCAACCCCTGACCCACTACCCTTACATTCATCTCTCGCACCACCCCATCCATGTACAGATTAAACAGCCAGGGTGACATAACACATCTCCGACAAAGTCCCACCTTTACCTCAAACTATTCACTCTCTCCATCTCTAATCCTAACACAAGCTCTATTGCTCTCGTAAAAACTCTTGACTGCTCTTAACAGCTTTCCTCCTATCCCATATATCTGCAGTACCTCCCACAGTGCCTTCCTGTCTACCCTGTCTTAAGCCTTCTCCAAATCCAGGAAAAAAAAAAAAAAAAAAAAAAAAAAAAAAAAAAAATACTTTTTCCTATAGCTTTCTCACATATTTGTCTTACCACAAAAATCTGATCTACACAACCCCTACCTGTCCTAAAACCACACTGTTCCTCACTAATTACAAAGGATTATTACAAAGGCGGAGCATGCCGACAGGAGACCTTTTGATCCATATCTAGGTCGGATGCAAAAAAAAATCATAATGAAATAATAAATGAAAACTATAATAATGTAAATAACAAATAAATGAATAGGTATAGTTAAATAATAAACAAACAGGTAAATAGTAAATAATAATAAATTTGTCACAATTTGTAAATTGTGACACCCAGCTCGCTGTCTCCCCTTCCCATTTTCTCGTCTGTTTTCTCTCCGTATCAGCCCTTCATTCCCCATACTCGGGGGAATTTCCAGTCCTTAAGACTTCTAGTAGCTGCATCCTGTCCTTTCTCCTCGTTATCCTCTTTATCTGTCATGTCATTTTTGACAACCAATTCAATGCCTTAACGAAGGGAGAGACTTCTAATATCTAGAAACACACCCCCCCCTTTTTGATTTGTGTTCTCAGAGCCATGCTCAACGGTTTTCGCGCCCACACAAAGCACTCAAACACACCCCCTCCCCCCCCCCTGCGCGCTGCCACATATTTGATTAAGCTAGGCAATTAGAATTATTAGGATTGTGTCTAACCCGCTCGGGAACAGTGTCTACCTCAAAGAACACTTGGAACTGTGTCACCCTCCCGCATGAACATTATTCGTAGTACCCTTCACAAGTAGGGACGGAGACATAGAACTATTGGCAACGTCGGAAGCCGGCTAGCGGACATCGTAACCTGACCTACCGCAGGACACAAGCAGTCTACCCATTAAAGTCGATCAGGGAGGTTCGGGCCGCTCACATCCTGGAGAGCCAAATCGCGCCCTATCCTCCCTCATGTGGTTATTAAGGATTTGCATCCTTAAGTGAGTGCGTGAACGTTAAAGGAGAATTAGTGGGTCAAATCCCCCTCCGAACTTATCAGGTGGAGTGCTGTGTGTATCATCCCGACTATCATAGTGACTAGAGGCCTCCAGCCTCCAGTGAACCAAACATTTGTGTATCAAGGGGTCACGTACGTATCTGTACCCCCTTTCATCGGGACGCTGACCTGAAAGGAACTGGATAGCGTACACGAGAAGCCTCCTACGTGTTCAATCCTGCTCCCCCTCCACGAGGCTAATCACAAAGGATGACCTGGGTTCCCGCCGTGATCGACAACAATGATATACTTCAAAAGCATCCTGCCAGAACGAGGAACAGTACCCCATGGAAGTCATCCCCTCAACCAGCAGAGACCCTCTAAGGATAATAGCAAGTAACAAGGAGTATTTAATAGATAGGACCCCTAGATAGGCGCGCAGGGAGATAGGATAGATAGGATGTGTGTGTGAATCCAACTGTTAAAACCCTTATTTAATGTCAAGTAGCTTAATTTTAGTGTTTAATTATTCAATTCATTAAAACTCGCAATAGGAATTCTGGGTTTCATTACCCAAAGACGGTTATCTTTATGAGTTGTCCCCACACCCCTCTTTGATTTAAGTACATACACGCTTGCTGTGAGGAAGCACGCGTGGTCCCGTGTGGTAATGCGAATCTCCTAGACTTCGGCTTCCCCACTGAGATTATCATCCTCCTCCATTCTTCACTCCCTTGAGGTACGTATTTCCCCACGCCCCCTCAATCACCTCCTCCTCCTCCTTCCACTGTCCAGGAAATTTGTAATACGACACGATTAGTGGTCCTTCGAACCGGATATTCATTCCATTACCTATATACAGACTAGTAATCAAGTAAAGCGTCCTGACAAGTTCAATAATCAGTATGACAACTCATTAAGAAAATCACATGTTTCCCTGCGCATAGGTTAGCAACTCAATGCACTGTACAGGAGTCTCCTGCTCGTTAAGGCACGCACGAGGTCAACCATGATATAGTAATTTTATGTCACATTAATTTACCCTTCCTACTTTTACCTTTCTCTTGTGCAACATTTCGCCCCCTAAGTAGAATTAGATTGTGCTGAAATTACACTGGTCCCTTTTTCACGGGTAATTCCGCCCGGCCACTTCATTCAGCGGCATCCTCAGCCGCACATCGTAATTTTAAGTTCAGCCATTTTCGGCTTAATTTAGTTTCGGCTCGGCCCAGCCTTCCAAAGCGGCGTTATAGTTAAGCCTCCCTTTTGGCGCCATCCGCCACCACGTCCTTGTGTTAAGCCTAGCCGTTACCGTTACGGATGACCTGACGCTAACGGCTCGAATCGGCCCGGATTCAAGCGGCCTTATTTTTAAACTTTCGCGGTTTCACGCGAGTAACCTCTCTCCCACCTCCTTTGTCAGACCAGCTCGTATGACAGCACAATCTTCTGTAGTCACCCCCTTCGATTCTCCATTTTCGTCGTGCGATTCTTTCGCTCGACTCTAATTGCATCGTTCTTTAGAGAGAGAGCGGACCCCCCCCCCTCTCGGCTTATGATTCAGTGACCGCAAGCATACTCAGACGGCACCTTTTCACATAGAATCAGCCTATTGTGCCAGTGCATTATTCGGCGGCCACCATGTCTTATTACAGCCCTAACGAAGACGCAATTACGAACGCAACACTGACCGAGCTCATTGCCATCACGCAGAATTTCCTTGACGCTGTCACGGAATATGCTGAAACGTACGGGACTATCAACGTGGAGAGCCTGAGTCCCAGTGCGGCAACGGAAATTCATCAAGAAGGTCAAGACCATCACCAAACATGGCGGTTATTGGAGCCCGCCTGGGCCCGTCACACTCCCAATGATCAGCTCACAAAACACAAACAGGAATTGAGACCCCACAAGAAGGTCCTATCAAACCTAAAAGTCCGAGCAGATGCGCGAGTGAACGGCGCAAATACCGCCGTTCAAGCGTCAAACAGCCAGCTTAATCAAAGCCCCCTTGTCACATACATAAGGGAAGAAAATCATACACCCTCTTTCGATGGGGATCTGGAAATGTTCTCCAGCTGGTGGAGCATTTTCAAGACACAGAGGGAGAAAAGTTCAGCGCTCTCTAACGGGGCGTGCCAAGCGTCTTGTTGGATACCCCGTGTTCAACAACACCGCGTATGAACACACCATCCGACGGCTGCATGATGCCTATGACAAGCCCTTGGCAGTACGAAGAAGTCTGAAGGAACGCCTCGTCGCCATTCCCGCACCTACGGACGAATGTGAGGACTTGTCGAGGTTCCTCGCCGATTGGGATGAGTTGGGCGAAAGGTACAGGAACGCAGTAGGACAAGCCCTCTCCGATGAATTTGTAGAGGATGTCCTAGTGCCGAAACTACCCCGACAGGTTCTTTCGTCAATATACCTGTTCAAAGGCACTTCTGAACTAAGTGCACCAGAGCTTCAATCAGCACTCAAAGTTTACTCGGGTGCCATCACGGGCAGTCGACTCCATACCCCGGTGTTGGTACGCCCAGTTGCCGCAGCTACCCCTACACCCGTTCCTACTCAATCCTCAACACGCCAGCCTCGACAGACATTGACGTGGGCTCCGACGCCACCGAGGAGTCAAGGTCATACGTCAAGGCACAGCACTGGACGGCCTGTACCCACGCCCCCACAACCGGCACCTGCGGTCCCCGACGAAGCACAGCACCGCGCCAACTGTTTGTTTTGCGGCGGCCCACATAGGCCGTCACACTGTACCACGTACCCGGACATCTCCACCCGCACCGACAGACTTTTAGCACTAAACAAGTGTACCATCTGCTACTCGAACAGGCATCTGAAGAACCGCTGCGACTTCCAGGCAGGCTGTATGAAATGTGGCCAGCGCCATAAGGCCCCCCTATGCCCTCAAGCCATCAGCATAACAAGCAACGGCATCATCGTTTCCCCTACACAGAATGCAGTTCCTCCTCACCTCTGGAACCAATCTCCGATAAGCCACGCCCACACTCCCCCCTACAGCGCGGCTTCAACTCAGCCTCCTGCTGGTTACCCACAAGCTCCAGGATACCATCCGTATTACCCCCCCTTCTATCAGTATCCGGGAGCCTACCCCCCTCATCACCAGTCCCCCTACCATCCTCCGTTACAACCAGCGCCACTTGGCACGAGAGCAATCCAAGATGGCACCTCAACTCCCACACCATCAACCTCTACCAGCTCCCACGACGCCTTCAGAGCACCGCCAGAGGTAACCCACGCCCCTGCTTCCAACAGTGCTCCCTCTTCAATATACATGGCTCCCATCCTTGTAACTCCAACCGTCTTGGAATCCTCTTCAGCACCCACTGAAGCAGTGCTTGAGTACCCTCTGACGACCACAGTCCCCATCACGACGTCGGTTCAAACTTCCGCTGTACCTGATATCACCTTGCATCAGGACCCGGAACCAGCACCAGTCCTCGTCATTGAGAATGCACAAGTTGCCACTGACACTCCAAGCTCTCAGAGCACCTCTGCTCCCACCACATCAACGTCTGTCAGCTCTCACCACGACAGCTCCTGTGCCACGCCCCCAGTAGGTCACACCCCGGAAGCCGCCTGCACCCCCTCTTCATCGCACTCGGCTCCCATCTTACGAACTTCAGTCAGCACTTCCACGGCACCAGATGCCACTTTATCTCAGGACCCGGAACCAGTACCAGTCCTCATTGATAATATACAAGTTGCCACTGACGCCCCAAGCTCTCAGAGCACCTCTACTACTTCAACAACGTCTACTAGCGCTCGCCTCGACAGCTCCTGTGCCACGCCCCCAGAAGGCCACGCCCCGGAAGTCGCCTGCACCCCCTCTTCAATGCACGCGGCTCCCGTCCCGCAAGCTGCAATCCGCACTTACACGGCACCAGATGCCACCTTATATCAGGACCCGGAACCAGTACCAGTCCTCATAGAAATTACTCAAGATGCCACCTATGCTTCTACTTCATCCACGGCTGTCAGCTCTCAACATGACGGCTCCTGTGCCACGCCCCCAGAAGGCCACGCCCCGGAAGTCGCCTGCACCCCCTCTTCAAGGCACGCGGCTCCCGTCCCGCAAGCTGCAATCCGCACTTACACGGCACCAGATGCCACTTTATATCAGGACCCGGAACCAGTACCAGTCCTCATAGAAAATACACAAGATGCCACCTATGCTTCTACTTCATCCACGGCTGTCAGCTCTCAACATGACGGCTCCTGTGCCACGCCCCCAGTAGGCCACGCTCCGGAAACCACCTCCACCCCCTCTTCATTACACTCGGCTCCCATCTTAGGAACTTCAGTCCGCGCTTCCACGGCACCAGATGACATTTCACATCCAGAACCGGAAGCAGTCCCGATCATCGTTGGGACTACACCAATTGATAAAGACGCTCGAGGTCCTCACATTACACCATTTGATCCTGGAACCACTGTTACGGTCCCCAGAGAAGACGATGTCATCAGCTCCGTAGGAGTCCGCACTCTTAAAGGAGAATACGAGCGGTCTGTCACACGAATCATCCCTCGAGAGATCAATCTGAGCGCGGACACGCCCCCTCATTCCCACGCGGACCGTCACGAACCGACCGCGGAGCACCTTCCCCCCGCGGGGGAAGGCGAAGCGGACACCGTAGACGACGGAACCTCTCCGGCGGCGAACGACCCGACTGAAATCGCCTGTGAACACGAGTACCTCACCACGCCACCTACGCTACAACCACGCACGGCCTCGATGACCGACGTCACAACGAGAGCTTCAGCCACGTCACTCAACGAGCCAGCAGCAGCTCCATTAACAAGAGCACGACCAAGAAGAACGGCCGCCTAGCAAGCCAGAAACTGGTTCTTTCACTCTTGATGAATGACCAGCCTTCTTCTCCCAGCTTCAAGCCATAGGGGAGACCGCCCCCCCCTCTTTTTTGGTTCATAACCTGTGTCACAATTTTTGAAATTGTGACACCCAGCTCGCTGTCTCCCCTTCCCATTTTCTCGTCTGTTTTCTCTCCGTATCAGCCCTTCATTCCCCATACTCGGGGGAATTTCCAGTCCTTAAGACTTCTAGTAGCTGCATCCTGTCCTTTCTCCTCGTTATCCTCTTTATCTGTCATGTCATTTTTGACAACCAATTCAATGCCTTAACGAAGGGAGAGACTTCTAATATCTAGAAACACCCCCCCCTTTTTGATTTGTGTTCTCAGAGCCATGCTCAACGGTTTTCGCGCCCACACAAAGCACTCAAACACACACCCCCCCCCTGCGCGCTGCCACATATTTGATTAAGCTAGGCAATTAGAATTATTAGGATTGTGTCTAACCCGTTCGTGAACAGTGTCTACCTCAAAGAACACTTGGAACTGTGTCACCCTCCCGCATGAACATTATTCGTAGTACCCTTCGCAACTAGGGACGGAGACATAGTACTATTGGCAACGTCGGAAGCCGGCTAGCGGACATCGTGACCTGACCTACCGCAGGACACAAGCAGTCTACCCATTAAAGTCGATCAGGGAGGTTCGGGCCGCTCACATCCTGGAGAGCCAAATCGCGCCCTATCCTCCCTCATGTGGTTATTAAGGATTTGCATCCTTAAGTGAGTGCGTGAACGTTAAAGGAGAATTAGTGGGTCAAATCCCCCTCCGAACTTATCAGGTGGAGTGCTGTGTGTATCATCCCGACTATCATAGTGACTAGAGGCCTCCAGCCTCCAGTGAACCAAACATTTGTGTATCAAGGGGTCACGTACGTATCTGTACCCCCTTTCATCGGGACGCTGACCTGAAAGGAACTGGATAGCGTACACGAGAAGCCTCCTACGTGTTCAATCCTGCTCCCCCTCCACGAGGCTAATCACAAAGGATGACCTGGGTTCCCGCCGTGATCGACAACAATGATATACTTCAAAAGCATCCTGCCAGAACGAGGAACAGTACCCCATGGAAGTCATCCTCTCAACCAGCAGAGACCCTCTAAGGATAATAGCAAGTAACAAGGAGTATTTAATAGATAGGACCCCTAGATAGGCGTGCAGGGAGATAGGATAGATAGGATGTGTGTGTGCATCCAACTGTTAAAACCCTTATTTAATGTCAAGTAGCTTAATTTTAGTGTTTAATTATTCAATTCATTAAAACTCACAATAGGAATTCTGGGTTTCATTACCCAAAGACGGTTATCTTTATGAGTTGTCCCCACACCCCTCTTTGATTTAAGTACATACACGCTTGCTGTGAGGAAGCACGCGTGGTCCCGTGTGGTAATGCGAAACTCCTGGACTTCGGCTTCCCCACTGAGATTATCATCCTCCTCCATTCTTCACTCCCTTGAGGTACGTATTTCCCCACGCCCCCTCAACCACCTCCTCCTCCTTCCACTGTCCAGGAAATTTGTAATAAAATTGACATATAACTAATAATAAATGAAAATCAGACAGACAAATTATAACAAAACAAAAACAAATAATATAACATAAATTATAATCATTACAGCATCTTACTTAGGTATTTATCTAAATGATTCTTAAAGCTTCGAACTGAATTACATTGCACTACCTGTGCAGGAAGTTTATTCCATTCATTAACTACACGGTTGGCAAAGTTGTTTCTACCTACTTCCAAATTGAATCTATTTCCGGACAGTTTGAGACCATTGTTTCTTGTCTGATTCTCATTCAATGTGAAAATTTTGTCACTTTTGATGTTGTCAATTCACTTTAAAATCTTAAAGACCTGTATCAAGTCACCTCTGAGTCTACGCTTTTTTAGGGAAAACAGATTCATGTGCTTAAGTCGATTTTCATATGATTTATTTTTGATATTTGGAATCAGTTTTGTGGCTCGCCGTTGTACTTTTTCCAGTCTGTCAATGTCTTTAATGAGATTCGGTGACCATACGGAAACAGCATATTCCAAATGTGGAGGAACTAACGATTTATATAGCTTGTTATTGAGTGATGGACTTTTGAAATAAAAAGATCGCGCAATCAGTCCCAGAATCTTATTTGCTTTCTCAGGGGCTGAAATACACTGCTTGGATGATTTGAGGTTGTTACTGATAATTACGCCGAGATCTTTTTCACTATCCACTTTTGTTAAGGAATTTCCAAATAACTTGTAATCGTACTTACTGTTATTTTTACCTATGTGCATTACCTTGCATTTACTCGTGTTAAATTTCATTAGCCACTTTTCAGACCATTGCTGTAATTGATCTAAATCTTCTTGAATATCTAATTGGTTTGAGTGATCATTTGCCACTCTGCACAGTTATGTATCATCAGCAAATTTGGAAACAGTAGATTTTAGTCCATGGTCTATATCATTTATATATACTATGAATAGAAGTGGCCCAAGAACGGAACCCTGAGGAACTCCACTTGCAACACTTTTCCATCCAGAAGTTTTTCCATTTAAAACAACTCTGTTTTCGACCATTCAACCAATTACTAGTCCAACCTAATAGGCTACCACTTATTCCATGCAAAGCTAATTTAGTAAGTAGTCTTTCGTGTGGGACGGTATCAAAAGCTTTTGCAAAGTCTAGATATATTAAATCTATATTGTTTCTTTTGTCATAATTCGAGATAACTGTGTTGTAGAATTCGAGTAAGATAGTCACGCAAGAACGTTTCCGTCTGAAACCATGCTGGCTATCATTGATCAAACGGTTACTTTCTAAATGATGTTCGATAGCATCTCTGATGATAGTTTCTATTATTTTTCCTATGATTGAAGTAAAACTTATAGGCCTATAGTTATTTGGTTTCTTTTTGTCACCTTTTTTGAATATGGGAGTAACGTTAGCTAGCTTCCATTCTCTTGGGACATCTCCGGATATGATGGATTTCTTGAAAATAATTTCTAATGGAACAACAATCTCATTTTTCATTTCCTTTAAGATTCTTGGATGCCAACCGTCAGGCCCTGGTGTTTTATTAACTTTGAGTTTGTCTATACACCTTTTAATTTTTTCTTTTGTTATATTTACTGTAGTAAGTTTACCCCAGACTTTTCACAGGTTTCAGTTTGGAATTCACTAATCCTCTCTATCAAGACCCTCTCATAAGCATAAGCCTTCCCAACTACACTCAACAAGCTGATCCCTCTGAAACTACTACACTCACACTTGTCCCCCTTTCCTGTAAAGTGTAACTATACAGGCACTCCTCCAGTCCTCCGGCACTCTACCCTCTCTTAAACACACATTAACCACTTCCATTAGGTGATGCCTACGTAGGCGGCATGAGGAGCAAGTGGGTACTCGATGATGCCGACGTCGGCATCTTGGTTATATTTATTGTAGTCGTACCTACGTAATTTCCATTCTCTCTAAACTGGCTTCATCAATTTTCTATGGTTATCAAAATACACTGGTGAAAGAGAAGAAATGATTGAGCACTGACTTTATTTTTTATAATGCGATTATTATGACGCAACATAGCACGTCGGGCAGCTAATGCTGCCAGACGTGCGATGTGCCCCGGAGTGAAGAGGTTAAACAACCTTACCAGCCAATCCACCATGACTGTACCTCCTTTCTTCAGACATTCTGCATGGCATCCATCCAACCCAGGTGCCTTACCTGTTCTCATCATAATAGCTGCTTCTACTTCATCTCTCCTTATTTCTCCTCCATTTTCATCATTCATCACTCTCATTTTCTTAATGCTTCCCACTACAACTATCTTTTCTTCCCTATCCTCCTTCAAATTTAGCAACTCCTTAAAATACTCTGCCCACTTCCTCTCACCACTCTTCCATTATCATCTCTCCATCTACACCTTTCACCTTTTCTTCTCTACTTGATTTGCCTCCTCTTCCTCTTTAATTTCTTTCCAAAACCTCTTTATTACTTTCAATATTTTCTGTCATACTCTTACCCCATTTCACATCTGCTCTCCTCTTTGCTTCCTTTATTTTATGCTTAACTTCCCTTCTCTTTACTTTGTCCTAATTTGTAGCCAATCTATGAAAGCCTGCTTCTTCTCTTCTACACCCTTCTTTGCTTCCTCATCCCACCACTCACTACCCTTCCTTCTATTTCCTCCTGCCCTCCTTGTTCCACACACCATCTTTGCACACCTTATGACTCCCTCCTTGAACCATCCCCATTTCTCCTCCACTCCTAGTTCTACTCTATCCTTTGCTCCCTCCCACTCCTCTCTCAGCTTCTTCTTATACTAATTCTCCTTTTCTTTCTCATTTAAGCAGTTCACTGTAAGTACCTCCCTACCTTCTGCCATTTTCCTCTTTCTCCACCTATTTTCCACTCAATTTACCTTCCACCAGAAAATTATCTGATATTCCCCCATTCTCTCCCCTAAGAACATGTACATCCATTACTCTTCCTACCATACTCCTGGTCACCACTTTATAGTACTTGCCAGAATTCTCCTTAACAGACTCATACCATCCATTGCCAAAGAAAACCTCCCCAAGAGCCAGTGTGACTTCAGAGCCAACAGAGGTACAACAGACGTGTTCGTTCTCCGCCAACTCCAGAAGTGCCTTGAACAAAACAAGGGACTCTATGCTACTTTTGTTGACCTTACAAAAGCATTTGACACAGTGAGCAGGACAGGGCTGTGGATCATCCTGAAATGCCTTGTTTGTCCAACCAAATTCCCATAGATGGGTGATCCATCTGCATGAAAATCGGTGTGGCAAGATCAGACTAAATGGGGACCTATTGGAGCCATTTCCCATTTCCAACAGCGTCCTACAGAAGACCTGGATGCTGAGGACGGGGTATATGTCAGGTACTGTCTGGATGGCAGCCTCTTCAACTTGCAGCACCACCATGTCCACACCAAGACACAGGAGAAACTGATTCAGGACCTCTTTGTGGATGAAGCTACCCTAGTCACCCACACAGAGCAAGCCCTGCAGCATATTGATCACGTCTTGCTTTGCAGATACCTCACGGCTCTTTGGCCTCGAGGTCAGCCTTAAGAAGACTGAAGTCCTTCATCAGCCTGCCCCACAAATCAACTACCACCAGTCTATAACCACTGGTAATATGGAGCTGAAATCAATACAGCAGTTCACTTATCTGGGTTGCACCATCTCATCCGATGCAAGGATCGATAAAGAAATTGACAACACTTTCTAAAGCCAACAGCTCTTCTCTACGGCTCTGAGACCTGGGTCACCTACTATAGTCATATCCTTCTCCTCGAGCACTTCCAACAGTGCTGCCTCCACACCATCCTCAACATTCACTAGAGTGACTTTACAAATGTCGAATTTCTGGAGCAGGCAGCAATCCCCAGTATCAAAGCCATGTTACTGAAATACCAGCTCCAGAATGGAAGACCATTGCCTACCAAAGATCATCTTGTATGGCAAACTCTCCACCGGTTATCAAGAGAGGAGCCAAGAAATGATACAAGGACTGCCTCAACAAGTCCCTCACTGCATGCCACATTGACCACCAGTGTTGGTCAGACCAAGCTGAAGACTGTGGTGCCCGGCACCATACAATCCATCAAGCTGTCACCTAATTTGAAGACAATAGGCAAAGTACCACACAATAAATTTATAAGAAAATTAGAATAAATAGGTGGCATCTGAGGTAAATTATTAGAATGGATGGAAGACTTCCTGACTGGGAGAAAAATGAGGGTAGTAATTAGAGACAAATACTCGAAGTCGGAAGAAATGATAAGTGGTGTTCCACAGGGGTCTGTGCTGGCTCCAATCATGTTTGCCATATAAATGACATGAAGGAGTTGAATGTTATATGAATTTCTTTGCAGATGATGCAAAAATATCAAAGTATCAACAGAAGAGGACTGTGATTCATTACAATCAGACCTGGACAAAATTTGGAAATGGATTCAATACCAAAGAATGTAACATAATGGAGTTTGGGAAAAGTAAAAACAGAATTTCAGAGAATTATAAATTTGATGAAAAAAAAAAAAAAAAAAAAAAATATATATATATATATATATATATTTGGAAAGGGACCTTGGCGTAATAATCAGCGAAGACATGACACCGGATAAACATATAACCAAAATAGTCAGAGAAACCTTCAACCTATTAAGGTCAATGAAAGTGGCATTTTACTATATGGACGAAGAAATTATTAAAAAAAATATTAGTTACATTGATTAGACCAAAACTGGAATACGCAGCGACACTATGGACACCCAGTACTAAAAATAATACAAGGAAATTAGAAAGAATACAACTATTTTAGCCCAGTATTCATAAACAAAAACACCTCAAAGTGAACTCCAAACTGAAACCTGTGAAAAGTATAGGGTAAACTTACTATAGTAAATATAATGAAAGAAAAAATTAAAGGTGTATAGAGAAAATCAAAATCAATAAAACACCAGGGCCAGATGGTTGGCATCCAAGAATCTTAAAGGCAATGAAAAATGAGATTGTTGTTCCATTAGAAATTATTAAAAAAAAAAAAAAATTATATCTGGAGATGTCCCAAGAGAATGGAAGCTAGCTAACGTCACTCCAATATTCAAAAAAAGGTGACAAAAGGAAACCAAATAACTACAGGCATATAAGCTCGACTTTAATCGTAGGAAAAATTGTGGAAACTACAATCAGAGATGCTATCTGACATAATTTAGAAAGTAACAGTTTGATGATAGCCAGCATGGATTCAGAGAGAAACATTCTTGCGTAACTAATTTACTCGAATTCTACAACACAGTCATCTCAACCGCTGTGGTTCTGGAGTCTAGAGCTGGACAATGGATCATGTAACCTTGAAAAGGTGCAGCGGCTTGAGCGACCAAAATGACTAGAATACCCTGTAATCCGTATGGAGGGCGATAGTCATATGGAAGTTACTAATTAGTGATCCCGAAAGACTTAGGATAGGGCTAGCAACCCACTAAGACTCATTTAACTGCTCAAGACACGCAAAGTGAGCCTCGGACCCTATGGTTGACGGCCCAGCGATCAAAAAAGGATAAGAAACTTGGAATTGGAACAATAAATGTCTGCACTTTGAAAGATAAAGAAGAAGAGATTATTGCCATCATGAAAGATAGGAAAATAGATATTTTAGGAATGTGTGAAACAAGGAGAAGGGGAATGGCAGAAAAACAATACATGACAACTATCAACTGATATGGAGCGGAATGCCAAATGAAAGAATGCATGGAGTGGCGATAATGATGACACCAAGGATTGCGGACTATGTTGAGGATGTTGTTTATGTAAATGAAAGAATAATTAAAGTGACTGAAATTAAAAGACATTAGAATAACATTTGTACAAGTTTATGCTCCTCAGCAGGGAAGAACAGCAGAAGGAAAGGAAGAATTCTATGTGAAACTACAAGAAGTATACGATCAAAGAGGTAATGCAGAAAACATGGTAGTCATTGGAGATGTGAATGGTCATGTTGGAAGTGATCGTGGAGGTGTGGAAAATATAATAGGAGTGCATGGAATAGGGAATCAAAATCGTGAGGGTGAAAGAGTAATTGACTTTTGTACTATGAATAATCTGTCAATTATGAACACTTTTTATAAACATAGACCAAGTCACCAATGGACTTGGTATCGATGGAACGACAACCTACAAAGCTATAATGACAAATCCCAAATTGACCTTGTCATTACAAATAATAAAAAGATCTTTCGTGATGTTAAAGCTATACCATCAGTGTCACTAGACTCAGATCATAGACTGGTGGTTGCAAAAATAAATGCGAGAAAGTGGAGAGTTGTGCCAGGGAAAATAAGGAGGAGATTCAAGGTGGAGGACTTAAAGAATCCTGAAAAGAAAGTTTTAAAGAAAAAATCAGAGGAAAGGTGACAAACCTGCAAACAGGAGAAAATACAAATGAAGAATGGGAGCAGATGAAAACAGTAGTAAGTGGCAGAGGAGGTGGTTGAAATGAAGTATGTGGGAAAAACAAAGAAAAAAAGAACGCCCTGGTGGACAGAGGAGATGGCGGATGCAGTTAAAGAAAAAATGAAAAAATTCAGAAAATGGATGAAGTACAGAACAGCTGAAAACAGAGAAAACTATGTAGAAGCACGGAATAAGTGTAATAGAGTTAAAAAGGAATCAAAAGCAGAAGTCTGGCAGAAAATTGGTAATGATTTGAGAGAGGATATGGAAGGAACAAGAAAGCTGCTCTACAATATGGCAAGAAACTATAGAAAAGAGAAAAACGAAGGTGCCTATACAGTAAAGGATGAAAATGGAGTGATGTTGGTGGAAACAAATCAAATTACAGAAAGATGGAAAAATTATTTTGAGAACCTACTCAATGCTGGACAAGAAAATATGGAAATGCAGGAAGAAAATCAGATGGAGTTCTTAGAAGGTGAAAATGATGAAATTACAGTTGCGGAGGTTCAGGTGGCTATCCAAAGAATGAAAAATGGAAAAGCATGTGGTGAGGATGAGATACATATAGAATTCATGAAAGCAATGGGTGAGTTGGGTGCAAACTGGTTGACCAGAATTATGAATGTCGCGTGGAAAAAATGCTGAAATACCAGATGACTGGAGTAAAGCGGTCGTATGCCCAATTTTAAAAAAAGATGACCGCACAAAGTACAATAATTGCAGAGGCATATCGTTGCTATCGCATGTGGGCAAAGTATATGAGTCATAGAGAGAAGACTGAGAATGGCTGTAGAGGAAAGATTTGGGGAATGGCAGCATGGTTTTAGACCACAAAGAAGCAGTGGATATGATTTTTACATTGAAAATGATTTTGGAAAAGAACAGGGAGTGGAACATCGACAAGTTTGCTATCTTCATAGATCTTTAGAAAGAATTTGATAAGGAACCTATGGAAGAAATCTGGAGAGCACTGGAGCACCAATACTATGTTCCAGCAAACCTGAATAGGGCAATTAAGATTATGTACGAGTATAGGAAATGTGAAAATAAAGGGAAGCTAAGGGATGATACATCATGGTTCCAGGTCAGGACATGGTTAAGACAAGGAGTGATTTCCCCACAATTGTTCATCATTTTCATGGACAGATAAGAAAGGAATAATCCATGGCAATAACACGATAAGGCTGGCATATGCAGATGATGTCGCTGTGATATGCAGATGATGTTGCCGTGATATGCAGCAGCGAAGAGGAACTACAAGAGATGACAGGAAGATGGAATAAAGTTATGAATGATAATAGTATGAAAATTAACATTAATAAAACAGAAGTCATGAGTATCACGAGGAATGAGAGGAACATAGAAATAGGAATAGGAGAGGCCCAGTTGAAACAAGTAAGCGAATTTGAATATCTTGGGGTGAAAGCTAATGAACAGAATAATCAGGAAATCAAAATGAATAACAGAATTAATAAATTTAATAAGAACTTTGGTATGCTTTCGGTGTTGTTCAGAGACCGCAATGTCCCTACAAAATGTAAGGTGCTGATGTATACAACAGTATTAAGACCAATTTTGCTTTATGGATCAGAAACATGGACAATGACAAGCAAAACAAAGAGTAAAATCGTTGCTGCAGAAATGAAAGTTCTGAGGAAAATCAAAAGAGTGCCTAGACTGGATCGATTGAGAAACATGAACATAAGAGCAGAATTGAATGTAAAGAATATACTAGAACATATAGAAGAAAATCGCCTGAGATGGTATAGACATGTGCAGAGGATGGAGGATGGGAGACTGCCCAGGGCTGCACTTCATAGGCGCCCAGAAGGTAAAAGACCGGAGGGCAGGCCTAGAAAAAGATGGATGGAAGGAGTTAAGGAAGGTTTGGCGATTCGAGGAGAAGACCTTACAGAGATACTGCAAAATGAAGTCTACAGAGATAAAGATGGAGAGAAATTAGGGAACGAGGACCACTGGCTGACAGGAGATAATCCTACCAGGCGGATGGTAAGAGTTAAGAGAGGTAAGAGTCATCTCAAATTATAAAAAAATAAATAAATATATATATATATATAGATTTAATATATTTGACTTTGCAAAAGCTTTTGATACCGTCCCCAACGAAAGACTACTTCCTAAATTAGCTTCACACGGAGTAAGTGGCAGCCTATTACATTGGACTAGAAATTCGTTGAATGATCGAAAACAAAGAGTTGTTTTAAATGACAAATCTTCTAGATGGAAAAATGTTATGAGTGGAGTTCCTCAGAGTTCCATTCTTGAGCCACTTCTATTCATACATACATATACAAAAAAATGGCATAGAAATCACTCCCACCCATTTCATTTCCCATATATTCCACTTTCCTCCACCCTCCTTCCTATCTTGGCACCTCCTGGACGACAGGTCATCCCTGCATCTTGTCCACTGCCCTGCAAGACACAGCACATCCACAGCAAGGCTGCTTCATAAATTTGGCGACCCCCCTCTCCATCCCCTTGTGCAGGAAAGGGGAAGACAGGGAGAAATCCCTTTGGGCTGCGTCAAAATTTTTCTCATACATACTTCCTCACCCCCCATCCCCCACCCACTCCCCCTCATGCATCACAGCCTCATCTATACACAACCCTTCTCCATTCACCCCTATCTTCTGTCCTCTCCCGTCCTTCCTCTACAGACATTCCTCTCTTTTGTAAAGCCCCTTCACCCCATCCATCCAAGGACGTCCCCTCATATTCACTCCTTCCATCTCCCCTCCACACTTCTTTTACTAATCTTTCTTCACTCATTCTTTCCATGTGTCCAAACCATCCAAATATTCTTTCATCAACCTTATCTCCCAGGTCCCTTTCCACCCGTTCTCCTCCTCACCTCCTCATTTCTCACTATCTAGCCTAATAACCCCTATCATACTTCTCAGACATTTCATCTCAAACAAATTCAAACTCCTTCTCTCTTCCTCTCTCATGTTCCACGTTTCTGGCCCATACACTGCTGTTGGCACAATCACTCCTTCATATAACCTCCTCTTAGCATCCATTCCCAGATGTATATTTCTCATTACACTTTTTAATCCACCAAGGTATTTACTCGCTTCTCTCAATCTACATTGTACCTCCACCCCCACTCCTCCCTTTCCTGTCACATTCGCACCCAAGTATCTGAAACTATCCACTTCCTCCAGTTTCTCACCCTTAATGCTCACTTCCAACCTACTGTCACTCTCTCCCTTTGTACATCTCATCACCTTACTTTTGCCCACATTTATCTTCAGCTTCCTTCTTTCACACACCTTTATAAATTATAAAGACCACGGACTAAAATCTATTGTCTCCAAATTTTCAAAATTTGTGCGGGATGGCAAATGATCACTTCAATCAATTAGATATCCAAGAAGATTGATAAATTACAGCAATGGTCTGAGAAGTGGATAATGAAATTTAACACAAGTAAATGCAAGGTTATGCACATAGGTAAAAATAACAGTAAGTACAATTACAAGTTATTCGGAAATTCGTTAACAAATGTGGATAGTGAAAAGGATCTCAGCATAATTACCAGTAACAATCTCAAATCATCCAAGCAGTGTATTTCAGCCTCTGAGAAAGCAAATAAGATTCTAGGACTGATCACACAATCTTGACTTCAAAAGCTCATCTCTCATTAACAAGCTATATAAATTGTTAGTTCGTCCACATTTGGAATATACTGTTTCTGTATGGTCACCAAATCTCATTAAAGACATTGACAGATTGGAAAAAGTACAAAGGTGAGCCACAAAACCGATTCCAAATATAAACAACAAATATGAAAACCAACTAAAATATATGAATCTGTTTTCCCTAAAAAAGTGTAGACTCAGAGGTGACTTGATACAGATATTTAAGATACAAAAGGGGATTGACATCAAAGTGACAAAATTCTTACACTGAATGAGAATCCAACAAGAAATAATGGTCTCAAACTGTCAGGAAATAGATTTAATTTGGAAGTGAGTAGAAACAACTTCGCCAATCGTGTAGTTAATGAATGGAATAAACTTCCTGCACAGGCAGTGCAATGTAGTTAATTTCAAAGCTTTAAGGGGACTTTAAAGAAGAAGTTGAGAGAGAAGTGGGAGAGAGTAAAGGATAGAGTAGAACTAGGAGTGGAGGAATGGGGATGGTTCAAGGAGGGAGTCATAAGGTGTGCAAAGATGGTGTGTGGAACAAGGAGGGTGGGAGGAAATAGAAAGAAGGGTAGTGAGTGCTGGGATGAGGAAGCAAAGAAGGGTGTAGAAGAGAAGCAGGCATTCATAGATTGGCTACAAATTAGGACGAGGGAATCGTATGAGAGGTACAAAGTAAAGAGAAGGCAAGTTAAGCATAAGATACAGGAAGCAAAGAGGAGAGCAGATGTGAAATGGGGAAAGAGTATGACAGAAAATTTTGAAAGTAATGAAAAGAGGTTTAGGAAGGAAATTAAAAGAAGAAGAGGAGGCGAATCAAGTAGAGAAGAAAAAGTAAAAGGTGCAGATGGAGAGATGATAATGGAAGAGAAGGCAGTGAGAGGAAGGTGGGCAGAGTATTTTAGGGACTTGCTAAATGTGAAGGCAGACAGGGAGGGGAAGGTAGTTGCAGTGGGAAGCGCTAAGAAAATGAGTGATGAGTGAGGGAATTGGAGGAGAAATAAGGAAAGGATGAAGTGAAAGCAGCTAAGATGATGAGAGCAGGTAAGGCACCTGGTCTGGATGGATGCCATGCAGAATGTCTGAAGAAAGGAGGTACACTTATGGTGGACTGGCTGGTGAGGTTATATAATGTTTGTTTAAGAGAGGGTAGAGTGCCAGAGGACTGGAGCCTGTATAGTTCCACTTTACAAAGGAAAGGGGGACAAGTGTAAGTGTAGTAGTTTCAGAGGGATTAGCTTGTTAAGTGTATTTGGGAAGGCTTATGGGAGGGTCTTGATTGAGAGGATTAGGAGAGGAACAGAGGGGGTAATTGGTGAGGAACAGTGTGGTTTTAGGACAGGGAGTGGTTGTGTAGATCTGATTTTTGTGGTAAGACATATGTGAAAAAGCTATAGGAAAAGGTAAGGATGTTTTTTTGGCTTTTATGGAATGTAATGGCATCATTCACTCCAGGGCCAGCTCATGAGGCACAACACACTGTGGGAGCAGAGGAGACTTTTAGGCTCTTTATTACAGATGCAATTGTGCAGGAATGTGTCACCTGGACAAATAAACGTATAGACCTTGTTGCATCAAAGCAGAAAACCCAGTCAGGCACGTATGCAAAAACAGAGCCAAAAGAGATGTTAGCACTCCTGGGAGTGCTCATAGCAGCAGGGCAACAGCAGGACAACCATTTGTCTGTCCTTGAGATGTGGAGTCAGGTGACTGGTTGTCCTATTTATAGAGCAGCAATGTCCAAGGGCAGGTTTGAATTCCTTATATCCTGCCTGAGGTTTGATGACCCTGAAACCCACATTGAGAGGCAGGAGCAGGACAAGTTTGCCCCTATAAGGAAAGTGTGGGAAGAATTCATCAAGAAGTGTACCCGGTACTATGTCCCCCGGGAAAACCTAACAGTCAATGAGCAACTGCTGGGATTTAGAGGGAGGTGCCCCTTCAGAATGTACATCCTAAGCAAACCAGCAAAGTATGGGATCAAGCTTGTATGTGACGCAAGCACTAAATAAATGCTTGGTGACAAACCCTACCTTGGGAAGGGGGGGACAACACTGCCACAGGACGGAATAAGCCTCGGACACTACTATACAAAAGAACTAACCAGGCCATACCATGGATCCCACAGAAATGTCACCACCGACAACTGGTTTACATCAGTTCCCCCTACCGCTAACCTGTTGAACAACTGTGGGATGACACTTGTTGGCACTATTCGAGCCAACAAGACAGAAATTCCACCCGAGATGAAGGTGAAAGAAACACGCATCCATGGCTCAAGTGCCTCCTTATTCACAACAGAGATGATGCTCGTATCCTATGTTTCAAAGACATCTCAGGTACTGAAGATGGTTCTCCTTTTGTCATCGCAGCACACGCAGCCTACCATTGCACCCAGTTGCAAACCCGAAGTCATTGAATATTACAATTCAACTAAAGGAGGTGTTGATACTTTCGATCAAATGTGTGCTGTAACTTCCACCTCAAGGAAGATGCGACATTGGCCCATGTGTGTGGTATGGCATCCTAAATGCAGCAATCATCAATGCATACATTATAAGCTCAGAGAATTGTGGAAGAACGGGAAGAAAGATACCAGCAAGGAGGAGTTTCATGATGGAAATCGCTCATCACTCCCTGGGCCCAGATGCACATGACATCACCTAATATGTCAAGACAACTTCCCACTCTCATCACAACTGTGTTGGATCTGTCATCAGTGGGCATGGCTACTGGGGCACCAGGGACTTCAATCTCAGATAGCAACTCGCCCCTGGTACACTGTTCAGCCTGTCCTAACAAGTCAGACCGGAAGACCCGCCACCGCTGCGTCAAGTGTGCCCTACCGAAGTTCCCTCGGCATGCATACCCCTTCTATGGTGACTGTCTGTAAGAGGTAAGTTAATTTTTCATTATGTGTCTTCATTCTAGGGTTATCCGTGTCGAAATAAGTGGCCATAAGCTTTGTAGAAAGCATGAAAAACAAAAACGAAACCTCAACAAAAAAAACTACAGCCACTTTTCGGGTGTCTTCCATACAGTTCCTAGTTGTTGTTGTTGTTGTTGTCGTTCCCTAGACTGTCTGTCCGAGCAGTCCCGTCTCCCCAAGGAATGCCACAGCCGAAACTGGGTTTTCCCACAAATCCTTTATAGAGTGTATGTTGTGTTGTTTGCGTGCATGATTGTGTATAATGCAGTCTTCCATTATGTGTTGTATGGTATGGGGTGAAGTGTTACATCCTGGGCAGCTGTTCACAACACGGTCGTCCAGCCTCTTCTGGTAGCTTAGAAGTGCTGGGTGGTGACCGCATCGCAGTCTGGCCAAGTGGACTCTGTCCTTTCGTGGGAGAGAGGATTCAGAAGGGTGGATATCAGGGGGTCTGGCATGCAGCAGTGTGTTGTCTTTCAGTGTGTTAATGGAGCGGTGAGGGATATGATTATGAATATGTTTCCGGAGGCTGGTATTTGGTGGTTGTGGAGGAAGAGAAGAGAGTATCTGTGCGTAATAAAGGTCTTTGGGTGTAGTTTTAATGTTTCTTGGTGTGTGTGGGTGTTCTGCTATGTAGTGTAGCGGGTGTGATGTGTTTGTGGTGGCTGCAGCAAGTGTTTGTGTGCCTCTCATGTCGAGGTGGTCCTTGACTTTGAGGACTTTTGTTTCATGGTGTAAATGGTCTGTAGGTGATGTATTTGTGCAGCCTGTAATTGTTTTTAGGGCTTTGTTTTGTATGATTTGAAGGGTGTTGTGGTGTGTCTCACTGAGATTAGGAGCCCATGCAGGACTCGCATAATTCATCACTGAGCGTATGCATTGTTTGTATATTGTTATATTAGTTTCTTTGTTTTGTCCAAATGTTGTTCCAGTGATTGACTTAAGTGCGTTAAGTCTGGGTGTGCATTTGTTTTTTATGTTTGTGAGGTGTTGTTTGAAAGACATGGATGTATCATATGTTACACCTAGAATTTTCGGTGTGTTTGTGTGTGGTATTAGAGTGTTGTTGATGTAGAGATGAGGTATGTATTTGTGTTCTTTTGTCCAGTTGGTGAGAAGTGTTGCTGTAGATTTGGTTGGAGCTATTTTGAGTCTGTTTGTGATGAACCATGTGTTGAGTGTGTCAAGGTAAGGCTGGATTATTTCTGCAGCTTTGTCTGTGTTACGATGTGTGCATGTGATTGTTATGTCGTCTGCGTAGGAAGAGATTTGTATTTCTGAGGTGTCTGGTGTGGGTAAGTCATGCATGTATAGATTAAATAATGTGGGGGATAGAACTGAGCCCTGTGGTACTCCGTTCTTAATGTTTCTGATGTGCGATGATTGGCCATTATATGACACATGAGCATTCCTGCCTGCCAGATAATTGGCCAGCCATCTTTTGGTGTTATTGTGCATGTCTGTGTTATATATTTTATTTGTTAGGTTGTGGCGGGGGATAGCATCAAAAGCTTTACTAATGTCCAATGTTATAAGAAGTGTTCTGTGGTGGGGCCTATCTGAATTGATGCCATCTAAAATTCTTTGTGTGAGGTTTGTCAGAAGAGTGTTTGTGGAGTGTAGTGGCCTAAAACCGTGTTGTGAGTCAGCAAGGGGAATATATGGTGTGACAAGTTTAAGTATTAGGCGTTCAATGACTTTAGAGGGGGTGCAGAGAAGTGTGATTGGGCGGTGCGATGTTGGGATTGTTGGGTCTTTGTTCGGTTTTGGAATGGTGATTATTTTACCATGCTTCCAGATGTCGGGTATAGTGTTGTGTGAATAGCTGTAGTTTGCAATGTTTGTGAGTGCGTGTATACCTTGTGGTCCAATGTGTTTTAGGTGGATGTTGCTTATGTTATCAGGGCCACAGGCAGATGTATAGTCTGAGTCTGTGGGGAAGTCTTTCTTACGTCGAATGGTGCGTCGGTCGTCAGGGTGAGATGTAAGATGGCTCGTCTGTGCAAAATGACGTATGAGTGCGTTTGCTTGTTGTCTGTTTGAGGGTAGATTATCTGTTGTTGTGATTATTGCTGCGTGAGAGCGTGTAGTGTTAGTGTTGGATAGTGTGATGCTGTTGAGTGTTCCTAGTGGCAACAGTGGGCTGTACCTGACTGAGGCAAGGGTCCATCTATTCAGCAACAAGTGTGAAAGAGGAGAAGTCGCCAGCTGCAGTATATATATATATTTTTTTTTTTGCGAATTTTTCCCTAAACATACTTTTCGTTTAGTGATTTGACCTTACTTTGCATTAAATCACTTACAGGGTTAACATAAAGTACTAATTAAGTTTACATATTCTAAAGTTTAAGAGTTACTCTTTCAATGTTTATGATAAACCTGTTTTGAAGTTAAGCATGTTTTTTTTTATTTTCCAAAAAAGGGTAAAATTCTCCTGGCAATGTGGTTCACGTTCGTTAAAAACAATGTGGTTCTAGAGTTAATAAGCTATATCTCTGGTTCTATTTTACACATAATTTTGATTGTTGTGCCATTGTAAAGGGAAAATGTCATACTTTGATTTGTTATAAAAAAAAAAAAAAATAAAAAAAAAAAAAAAAAAAAAAAAAAAAAAAAAAGGAAACTGGAACTTATTTTTTTTTTTAATTTATCCTAACAGATTTTCAAAGCATTTTTCGCAAAAAAAAAAAAAAAAAAAAAAAAAAAAAAAAAATAAATATATATATATATATATATAATCTTACCAAGTTGTTACCAAGATTCTAACCTTTCATTTCCTGCAAAGGTGGTTGATATGGACACTTTCATGTTTAGATATATCATCTTCACTATACACTATTCTACAAAATAAAAATATTCACTACACCTAACATATACATGTGACTGAAACAGTTTAGTGGGGAATTATACTCTATTGAAAAGGGTAATTATACACAAGTTCACCAAAGAAGTTGAACAACTTTTATGACACATTCACATATAAGAACTCTCAGGTTCCCTTAAGATTTATTTAGATAAACATTAAAGCAAGATGCTGTAATGACTGCCATTTATTTCATATTACAGTAGAACCCGATTTAATGAACTAATTCAGCCAAGGTCCAGTCCGCTACATTGAATTTTCCATTAAATTGAGCAAGTGAGTGTTGGTGTAACAGTGTTGCCAGAGCGGATTATAAAAATGATACCTAAAAATTCCCTAGTGTACACACACACACACACACATACAGTATATATATTATTGTAAGTGAATTATAGGCAGCACAATCGTGAATTGCAAACGAACAGCAACGTGCAGTAATTTGTTGCAACATGTATTACCTAGTTGTATTTTATGGGAAGGGGAGCTATGCTCGTGGTGTCCCGTCTTCATATCTCATTTTATCTAAACTATTTTTAAATTCATGTAGTTTTTGCACACACCACTTTCTCATCTAACTTGTTCCAACTGTCTATTATTCTGTGAGGAAAGCTGTTCTTTTTCACATCTCTTCTATAGCTGTCTTTCTTGATTTTCTTTCCATGCCCTCTTGTATTTCTATCATCCCATTTTATCAGATTCTCTCTATCAATAATTTCTATGCCTTTCATGAGTCTGTAAATAGCTATCAAATCTCCTCTCTCTCTCTCTTCTTTGCTCTAGTGTCTGTAGTTCAAGTTTTGCTAGTCTCTCTTCATATGATAGTTTTGAGAGTGTTGGTGCCAATTTTGTAATTGCTCTTTGTATTCTTTAAAAAAAAAAAATTGTACTTGGTGACTACATCGTTGCTGCATATTCCAATCTTGGTCTTATCAGAGTGATTAGAATTTTCTTCACCATTTCTTCATCCAGGTATGTAAATGCCACTTTAATTGTTCTTAATATATTATAAGTTTCTCCAAAAATCTTATATGTTTCTCAGGTGACATTATTCATAACAATGACTCCCAGGTCCTTCTCATTTTCTACTTTTTTTATTCCTTCTTCTCCCAATTTATATGATCCTGTTATTCTGTTTTTGCTTTTTCCAAATTCCATTATACTACACTTTTTAGTGTTGAACTCCAACTCCCACTTCCTACTCCATTCCCATACTTTATTTAGATCACTCTGTAGTGACTCACAATCTTCTTCCGTGTTAACTTTTTTTTAATAGTTTTGCATCATCTGCAAAGAAGCTCATAAAACTTTCAGTTTCTTCATCCATATCATTAATATATATATAGCAAACATTATTGGGGTCAGAACTGTTCCTTGTGGAACACCGCTTATTACGTCATCCCATCTTGAGTGTGTCTCTTATCACTACTCTCATTTTTCTTTCTAGCAAAAAGGCTTCCTCCTTCAGTTTCTAATTTCTTAAGCAACTTATGTGGTACTTTGTCAAAGGCCTTTTTTAGGTCTAGAAATACACAATCAGCCCATCCATCTCTTTCTTGTATATCTATTAGCCTTGAATAGAAACATATTAAATTAGTGACGCATGATCGTCCTTGTCTGAATCCAAATTGTCTTGGATTAAGCACACTGTTTTTTTCTAAATATTTTACCCATTTACTTTTGATAATTCTTTCACAAATTTTTGCTATTGTACTTGTTAGAGAGACTGGTCTATAGTTGGTAGGGCCTTCTTTATTACCTCCTTTATATATAGGTACTATATTTGCTTTTTTCCAATCTTCTGGAACTTTTCCTTCTTTCAAGGAACTATTTATTATGCTATGTATTTTGTCTGCCAGTTCATTTCTGCATTCTTTCAAAATCCAGTTTGCTATTTCATCTGGTCCATGCAATTTTCTAACATCAAGATTACTCAAGTGTTTCATTATTTCATTCTTTGTTACTTCTATTTCTTTCATAGGGGGGGACTTTCTCTTTCCATTCGATCTCTTCCGGTTGTATATTCTCCCTTGTAAACACTGATTTAAAATGCTTGTTCATAATTTCCGCCATTTCTATTTCTTCTGTGTATTCAACTCCTCCTTGTCTTAATTTCTCCAAGTCTTGTTTGTTTTTCAGTTTGTTGTTTACAAATCTGTAGAATAGTTTTGGTTGATCTTTACATTTTTCTATGACATCTTTTTCATATTCTCTCTTTTCCTCCCTGCACACTTGTGCATATTCATTTCTATAGCAAGTATATATTTTCCATTTTTCAGGTCTTTTTGTATTTCTTCCATATGGTCCAAGCTTTGTCTCTTTTGTCTTTTAACACTCTACAACTTTTGTTGTACCAGCACTTTACATATTCTTTTTCTTGTTTTTGTCTTGGGACATACTTTTCCACTTTTTTTTTTTTTTTTTTATAAATTTTTGTCAAAATATTCCAATTCTCTTCCACTGTTGTATCTTCTTGGTGTATTCTTTCCCAGTTTTCATTTTGAAAGAATTCTCTTATTTTATCAAAATTTGTTTTTTCATACATCACTCTTCCTTTTCTATATTGTTCATTTCTTTTCATGTATTTTTTCTCATTTAGTTCTTTTATCAATATGTGGTCACTTTTACTTATTGGTGCCTGGTATTCTATCTTTTCCACTATTTCAGGTTCTGATGTGATTATTAGGTCTAGTCTCGATGGTTATTCTTCATTTCTATACCTAGTGTTCTCTTGGATCCATTGTGTCATTGTGTGGTCAATAATCATCTCAAGTAGAACATTTTCCCACGAGTCTTCTCCACCCTTTACGGTCATCTCTTCCCAGCAGATTTCTTTGTGTGTGTGTGTGTATTTACCTAGTTGTATTTTACGGGAAGGGGAGCTATGCTCGTGGGGTCCCGTCTTCATATCTCATTTTATCTAAACTATTTTTAAATTCATGTATTGTTTTTGCACACACCACTTTCTCATCTAACTTGTTCCAACTGTCTATTACTCTGTGAGGAAAGCTGTTCTTTTTCAAATCTCTTCTATAGCTGTCTTTTTTTATTTTCTTTCCGTGCCCTCTAGTATTTCTGTCATCCCATTTTATCAGATTCTCTCTATCAGTAATTTCTATGCCTTTCATGATTCTGTAAATAGCTATCAAATCTCCTCTCTCTCTTCTTTGCTATAGTGTCTGTAGTTCAAGTTTTTCTAGTCTCTCTTCATATGATAGTTTTGAGAGTGTTGGTGCCAGTTTTGTAATTGCTCTTTGTATTCTTTCAAGTTTTTTTATACATTTTTTTGTACTTGGTGACCATATTGTTGCTGCATATTCCAATCTTGGTCTTATCAGGGTGATTAGGATTTTCTTCACCATTTCTTCATCCAGGTATGTAAATGCAACTTTGATTGTTCTTATTAGATTATAAGTTTCTCCAAAAATCTTATTTATATGTTTCTCAGGTGACATATTATTCATAACAATGACTCCCAGGTCCTTCTCATTTTCTACTTTTTTTATTCCTTCTTCTCCCAATTTATATGCTCCTGTTATTCTGTTTTTGCTTTTTCCAAATTCCATTATACTACACTTTTTTGTACTGAACTCCATCTCCCACTTCCTACTCCATTCTTGTACTTTATTTAGATCTCTCTGTAGTGATTCACAATCTTCTTCAGTTTTCACTCTTTTCAGTAGTTTTGCATCATCTGCAAAGAAGCTCATATAGCTTTCTATTCCTTCATCCATATCATTAATATATATAGCAAACATTATTGGGGCCAGAACTGTTCCCTGCGGAACACCGCTTATTACTTCATCCCATTTTGAGTGCCGATTTCTTATCACTACTCTCATTTTTCTTTCTTGCAAAAAGTCCTCCATCCAATTTAGTAGTTTGCCCTGTATTCCTCCTTCAGTTTCTAATTTCTTAAGCAACTTCTTATGTGGTACTTTGTCAAAAGCTTTCTTTAGATCTAAAAATGCACAGTCCACCCATCCATCTCTTTCTTGTATTATATCTATTAGCCTTGAATAGAAACATATTAAATTGGTGACGCATGATCGTCCTTGTCTGAATCCAAATTGCCTTGGATTTAGCACTTTATTTTTTTCTAAATATTTTACCCATCTACTTTTGATAATTCTTTCACAAATTTTTGCTATTGTACTTGTTAGAGACTGGTCTATAGTTTGTAGGTTCTTCTTTATTTCCTCCTTTATATATAGGTACTATATTTGCTTTTTTCCAATCTTCTGGAACTTTTCCTTCTTTCAAGGAACTATTTAGTATGCTATGTATTTTGTCTGCCAGTTCATTCCTGCATTCTCTCAGTATCCAGTTTGCTATTTCATCTGGTCCATGCGATTTTCTGACATCAAGATTACTCAAGTGTGTTAATATTTCATTCTTTGTTACTTCTATTTCTTCCATAGGGGGGACTTTCTCTTTCCATTCGTTCTCTTCAGGTTGTATGTTCTCCCTTGTAAACACCGATTTAAAATGTTTGTTCATAATTTCCGCCATTTCCATTTCCTCAGTGTATTCAACTCCCTCCTGTCTTAATTTCTCCAAGTCTTGTTTGTTTTTCAGTTTGTTGTTTACAAATCTGTAGAATAGTTTTGGTTGATCTTTACACTTTTCTATGATATCTTTTTCATATTTTCTCTTTTCCTCTCTGCACATTTGTACATATTCATTTCTATAACAGGTATATATTTTCCATTTTTCAGGTCTTCTGTCTTTTTTCCATCTGGTCCAGGCTTTGTCTCTTTTGTCTTTTAACTCCCTACAGCTTTTGTTGTACCAGCATTTTACATATTCTTTTTCTTGTTTTTGTCTTGGGACATGCTTTTCCACTCCTTTTTTGTAAATTTTTGTCAAAATATTCCATTTCTCTTCTACTGCTGTTTCTTCTTTGTATATTTCTTCCCAGTTTTCCTTTTGAAAGAATTCTCTTATTTTATCAAAGTTTGTTTTTTCATACATCATTCTTCCTTTTCTGTATTGTTCATTTCTTTTCATATATTTTTCTTCATTAAGTTCCAGTTCAATCAATATGTGGTCACTTTTACTTATTGGTGTTCTATATTCAATTTTGTCCACTATTCTAGGTTCGGATGTAATTACTAGGTCTAGTCTCGATGGCTCTTCTTCATTTCTATACCTAGTGTTCTCCTGTATCCATTGTGTCATTGTATGGTCAGTAACCATCTCAAGTAGAGCGTTTCCCCATGAGCCGTCTCCACCCTTTACTGTCATTTCTTCACAGCAGATTTCTTTGCAATTAAAGTCGCCCATCATAACTATTTTTCCTCCCTCTTCCATTATCTTGTTTAATGTTATCTTTGTGTCCTCTAACATACTTTTATGTTCACTCTCTTCCCATGAGGCTGTTTTTGGGGGCACATAATTTATCACAAACTTTCTGTTCTTCTTATCTCTGTCTTCTACTTCCATCATTATCATCTCTACTGTATTCTTTCCATATGTGACACACTTCACGTTTATATCCTTCTTAGTCAGGAACATAACTCCACCCCCTTCCTTTTTCACTCTGTTTCTAATCCAATAATTATATGCATCATGTCCTACACTGTTGGGTGGTAGTGGACCTTTTAATTTTGTTTCTACAATTCCCATTATGTCTGGTTCTTTTTCTTTCAAATAATCATTCAGCTCATTCAATCCTGTTATTAATCCATCTATATTTGTGTAAGACACTCTTAGTTTTCTGCCACTTCCATTGTGTTCTCTGTTTCCCTTTTGTTTTTCTCTTGTATGTCGACTTTCTTTAGTTTCATATTCACTACTCTCCAATAGAATCTCTCTTTTTCTGACTCCGTTCTTATCTCGTTTTTTTCCTTTGCTTCAAGTCTTTTCTGTTTTTCTTCCTCTCTTTCCTCTTTATTCATTTCCCTTTTTATCCATACCTTTTTATATTGTTCACTTGTTGCTAGTTTCCCTGTTTTGGATAAGATATTCTCAGCCGTAGTTTGTGACCTGAATTTAATCTTAATTGGTCTGGTCTTATCTGTACTACATTTCCCTAGCCTGAATTTCTCTTCGATTTGTTTCATTATTTCTGGTTCATCTTCCTGAACTAATTCTAGTAAATTTCTTACTTTTTCATTTTCCTCCTTGATTCTTGTGGTTCTATCTGGGATATGTTTCTCTTCCATTCCTAATATAATCATACATTTCTTTTTGTCTGCTAGGTCTCTTACTATATTCTCCTTCTGTCTCATCACTTTAATAACCGAGTTTTCAGTTTGTTCATTCATTTGCTGTCTGATTATGTCAGTGAATGCAACTTTGCTATTTTCTTGAATTTTTTTCCAACCCTCCTTGTTCTCCTTATTATTCTCCTTTAAGACTTTATTCTCATCTTTTACTTCTTTTAACTGTTTTTTTAATTCTTCAATTTCCTTAGTTAAGTTTTTGTTCGCCTTCTCTAGTTCTTCCAATTTTTCAACTCTCCGTATAATATTGTTAACATCACCGAACCTACGCTCCAAGTCCTCGATCATCTTATCGACCTTCTCTTCTAGTCTTGTCAGTCGGGGGTGGGGGGTGGGGGGGGGTTTGTGTCCCCCCCACCCTCTTTAAATCCCTGGAAAATATTCTCATCACTTTCTACTGTATTGCTCTTATCTATGCTTCTAATCTTTACATTTTTATTAGACATTTCATCGTTGTCGTGTGTGTGTGTGTGTGTGTGTGTGTGTGTCATGTAACAATGATATGAGCTGTCTGTGAATTTTGCGGAATATTAGTCATAGCTTCGTGTTTGGTTCGATGTACATAATTCTAGCGATTAATAGGACTGGGCAGTTGGTTTTTGGATAGTGAGCATTATTGTTGTGTTGTTGCAGAAAACGTAGTTCGTTATTATGGAAGTGTTTTTCGTGGTGATTACTCTCGCGTACTGATTTTGAATTTTCCCATCAACTTACTGTTTCATTATTTTGTTTTCCTATTATACCATCTATTTCTACTTGAATATATTTCTGCTACAATTATACTTTATACATATACTGAATTATATATCATTGTATATATATTATAGTACGTACATATATATATATATTTATATACCTCCAAAGTACTAAATTATAAATTTTTCCTCGACTCCACCACCACAATCTGGTAACATCTGGCAACATTGGACTCTGAGACATGCATGTGGCCAGTTGAGAGAAAATGATCAACTTAGCTTACCGTTCCCGCTAAATTGAGCTACTTCCGTAGACGCGCGTCTGGCCAGCTAGCGGAAATGGTCCGCTAAGTTGAGCATTTTCGTTATTGCTATTTGCAGTTTGCTAATTTGAGCTTCCGTTAAATTGAGATTCGTTAAATCGGGCTTCTAATGTATTTGATTATTTCTTTGTTATTATGTCTGTTTATTTATTATTAGCTTATATCTATTTATTATTATTTACTTGCCAGTTTATTATTTACTATTTACCTGTTTATCATTTAACTATACCTATGTATTATTTGCTTTTATTTATTATAATTTATATTATTATAATTTCTATTTTATTTTATCTATATTTCTTATCATTTATATATTTTTTGTGGAAAGGGAGCTGGGAGATAGGGTTGATGAAAGAACATTAGGATGGTTTGGACACATGGAAAGAATGAGTGAAGAAAGATTAGTAAAAGAGGTGTGGAAGGCAGAGGTGGAAGAAAGAATATGAGGGGGCATCCTAGGATGAGATGGATGGATGGGGTGAAAGGGGCATTACAAAAGAGAGGAACGTCTGTGGAGGAAGGATGGGAGAGGACAGAAGATAGGGGTAAATGGAGAGGGGTTGTGTATGGATGATGCTGTGATGTATGAGGGGAGTGAGTGGGGATGGGGGGTAAGGAAGTATGTATGAGAAAAAATTTGATGCAGCCCAAAGGGTTTTCTCCCCGTCTTCTCCTTTTCTGCATGAGGGGACAGAGAGGGGGGGTCGCCAAATTTATGAAGCGGCCTTGCTGTGGATGTGCTGTCTTGTGACACTGCTTCTGACCCACGGCAGAGGACAGGATGCAGGGATGACCCGTCATCCAGGTGCTAAGATAAGAGGGAGTGAGGAGGATGGAGGGGAGTGGAATATGGAGGGAATGGAATGGGTGGGAGTGGTTTTTATGCCTTTTTCTTTTTGACTACCTCCCATGTAAGGGGAAAACCCTTTGGTAAATGTATGTATATATTTTTTTGCATCCAACCTAGTTATGGACCAAAAGGTCTCCTGTCAGCATGCTCCACCTTTGTAATCCTTTGTAAAATGACAAAGTTGGCACCAGCTCTTTCCAAATTAACATATGAACAAAGATTATCCAAATTGGAACTACCAACACTGGAGCAGAAAAGAGAAAGAGGTGATCTACTATCTATAGAATCATGAAAGGAATGGAAATCCTTGATAGGAATGATTTACTAAAAAATGACAATGGAAAAACAAGAGGTCATGAAAAGAAACTAAAAAAGGATAACTATAAAAGAGATCTGGAGAAAAAAAAAAAAAAAAAAAAAAACTTCCCAGACAGAGTGCTATATCTGGAATAACTTAGATAAAGAAACAGCGAGTGCAAATACTATTCAAGACTATGAAAAAAACTTGATGCTGAAAGATACAAAGACGGATCACCATGAGTATAGCTCCCTTTCCGTGTAATACAACTAGGAGGATGTTCGTATCACCTTCACCACCACACCTTACACTAATTCTCCTGCAGACACTGTTCGCAGAACCTGCCTTTCCCACATTGGTCTGGTTTGCCATGAGTGTGCCTGCGATTGATGATGTAGACAACCTTTTCAAATCTTTGCAAAGCCAAGCCATGACAACCTTTTCTGTCTATTTCCACACTATAACCTTACCCGACACAATTTTTACACCATTACATTACGCTAATTCAATTTTGTTATTTGTGCAATTACATCAAATGGGATATTCAGCTTCCTCTAATACTGGTCACTTTTATTTGTCTAACAAATGTGTACAGCTATTTCACTGCATGCCCATTGCTGTGCATGTAGCCTATGTGTCAATGTGCCTTCACACAGTATCTAATTCAGTGGTTCTTAACCTGGGGAGTGCATACCTCCTAGAGGTTGTCAGTAATTTCCAGGAGCCCCCCTTCGGAAAAAGCAGCAACCTCTCAAATTATATGAGCAATTCATAGTAAAAATGCAAAAATATTGCCGTGTAACTTAAGATTTCTATAGTCTACTCACCCATCTTAGCGCTGCTTACCATTTTCCATACTTATTGACCCTCCATATCCTTTGAAGCCCTTGGAAGGGGCGCTTTGAACTCATCCTAGACCTGTACACTGTTCCTTGGTGACTGGTAAGCCCCATTCTCTTCCATTTTCCTACACACACCCATAGTAATAGCTGTACACAGTGCCGGTTTAACATAGCAGCACATAAAGCACATGCTACAGGCCTCGTGCTTCAGGGGGCCCTGTGGTGTAAAAAATATAATAATTAAGTTTTTGCCCTTATGTACAAAAGCCCAAGAAAAAATTACCAATTTTCCCGAGTTTTTTTTTTTATATAAAAATATAGAACACTTCATTAGAGCATTGTATAATAAGTCTGATAATAAGAGCATTAACAGACGAACAGTAGATTTATCAATTGATTTTGTAAATTCAAAAAAATATATGCCTGTGCACATGCATATAGTCGCATCAATTATGGCATCCAAATGTAGAAGCGCTCTGGAAAAACTACTCATAGGGACATATGAAAAATAGCATGCACATTTGCACACAGACATACAAACATGAAGACAACAATAATTCGAATTCGACCAATAATGAGCTGTTAGTGCTGTGCCCTTGATACAGGAATCCTTCAAACTCACTGGTATTTGGTTATAACATGAAAACATTCTCGGCCAGTTGTGTGTATTTTATTGTGCATTGTTGTGTTACTTGAGTGTGCCATTTGATCTCTCAACCTTGTGATTCTTGATTTCTTGTCTATAAATTGCATATTTTGTCAATAATTTTGTCTAATAAATTGCATTTAATGATGTATTAAATAATTTTAATTGGAGCAAGTGCAGCACTAACAACTTTAATATGGCCCATGGTGGACTTTAAGTTTGACATGACTGAAAATATCCAGCTTTTTTATGGCAAAGGAAAAAAATAAACAAATAAATAAATAAATAAATAATACATACAAACATATACCAAAGGCTTTTTCCCCCTTACACGGGGGGTAGCCAAAAAGAAAAAGGCATAGACATCACTCCCACCCATTTCATTTCCCATATATTCCACTCCAATCCACCCTCCTCCCTCCTATCTTGGCACCTACCTTGCAAATACTATTCAAGACTTTAAGAAAAAAACTTGATGCTGAAAGATACAAAGACGGGTCATCCCTGGATCCTGTCCACTACCCTGGGTCAGAAGTAGTGTCGCAAGACACAGCACATCCACAGCAAGGCTGCTTCATAAATTCAGCGACCCCCCCTCTCCATCCCCTTGTGCAGAAAAGGAGAAGACAGGGAGAAATCCCTTCGGGCTGCGTCAAATTTTTTCTCATACATACTTCCTCACCCATCCCCCACCCACTCCCCTCATGCATCACAGTCTCATTTATATACAAACCTTCTCCATTCACCCCTATCTTCTGTTCTCTCTCATCCTTCCTCTACAGACATTCCTCTCTTTTGTAAAGCCCCTTTCACCCCATCCATCCATCTCATCCAAGGACACCCCCTCATATTCACTCCTTCCACCTCTACCTTCCACACTTCTTTTACTAATCTTTCTTCACTCATTCTTTCCATGTGTCCAAACCATCCTAATACTCTTTCATCAACCCTATCTCCCAGCTCCCTTTCCACCCCTGTTCTCCTCCTCATTTCTCACTCTATCTAGGGTAGTAACCCCCATCATACTTCTCAGACATTTCATCTCAAACACATTCAAACTCCTTCTCTCTTCCTCTCTCATGTTCCATGTTTCTGGCCCGTACATTGCTGTTGGCACAATCACTCCTACATATAACCTCCTCTTAGCATCCATTCCCAGATGTCTATTTCTTATTACACTTTTTAATCCACCAAGGCATTTACTCGCTTCTTTCAATCTACATTCTACCTCCACCCCTACTCCTCCCTTCCCTGTCACATTTGCACCCAATATCTAAAACTATCCACTTCCTCCAGTTTTTCACTCTTAACCTCTTCACTCCGGGGCACATTGCACGTCTGGCAGCATTAGCTGCCCAACGTGCGATGTTGCGTCATAATAATCGCATTATAAAAAATAAAGTCTGTACTCAATCGTTCGTTCTCTTTCACCAGTGTATTTTGATAACCATAGAAAATTGATGAAGCCAGTTTAGAGAATGGAAATTACGTAGGTATGACTACAATAAATATAATCAAGATGGCGACGTCGGCATCATCGAGTACCCACTTGCTCCTCATGCCGCCTACGTAGGCACCGTATGGAAGTGGTTAATGCTCACTTCCAGCCTACTGTCACTCTCTCCCCTTGTACATCTCATCACCTTACTTTTGCCCACATTTATCTTCAGCTTCCTTCTTTCACACACCTTCTCAAACTCTGTCACTAACTTCCTCAATCCCTCCTCTGATCCTGCTACAAGTGCAGTGTCATCAGCAAACAACAGCTGGCTCACCTCCCACTTTTCTCCATTTTCTTTAATCATCTCCAATCCCTGACCCACTACCCTTGCATTCACCTCTCGCACCACCCCATCCATGTAAAGATTGAACAGCCAGGGTGACATAATACACCCCTGACAAAGTCCCACCTTTACCTCAAACCATTCACTCTCTCAATTTCTAATCCTAACGCAAGCTCAACTACTCTCATAATAACTCTTGCTGCTCTTAATAGCTTTCCTCCTATCCCATATATCTGCAGTACCTCCCACATTGCCTTCCTGTCTACCCTGTCATAAGCCTTTTCCAGATCCATAAAAGCCTAAAAAACATCCTTACCTTTTCCTATAGCTTTTTCACATATCTGCCTTACCACAAAAATCTGATCTACACACACCATAAGTGTACCTCCTTTCTTCAGACATTCTGCATGGCATCCATCCAGACCAGGTGCCTTACCTGCTCTCATCATCTTAACAGCTACTTTCACTTCATCCTTCCCTATTTCTCCTCCATTTTCCTCACTCATCACTCTCATTTTCTTAGCGCTTCCCACTGCAACTACCTTTCCCTCCCTATCCTCCTTCACATTTAGCAAGTCCCTAAAATACTCTGCCCACCTTCCTCTCACTGCCTTCTCTTCCATTATCACATCTCCATCAGCAACTTTTACCTTTTCTTCTTTACTTGATTAGCCTCCTCTTCCTCTTTTAACTTCCTGGCCAGAACATCTTTTTATTACTTTCAAAATTTTCTGTCATACTCTTTCCCCATTTCACATCTGCTCTCTTCTTTGCTTCCTTTATCGTATGCTTAACTTCCCTTCTCTTCACTTTGTACCTCTCATACGATTCCCTCATTCTAATTTGTAGCCAATCTATGAATGAATGCTGCTTCTCTTCTACACCCTTCTTTGCTTCCTCATCCCACCACTCACTACACTTCTTTCTATTTCCTCCCGCCCTCCTTGTTCCACACACCATCTTTGCACACCTTATGACTCCCTCCTTGAACCATCCCCATTCCTCCTCCACTCCTAGTTCTACTCTATCCATTACTCTCTCCCACTCTCTCAACTTCTTCTTATACTCATTTTTTTATTTTATTTAATCAGTTCACACTAAGTACCTCCCTACCTTCTGCCCTTTTCCTCTTTCTCCAATCTCAATTTACCTTCTACCAGGAAATGATCTGATATTCCCCCACTCTCTCCCCTTAGAACATGTACATCCTTAAATTTTCCTACCATACTCCTAGTCACCACTATATAGTCCATTAACGCTCTATTTGCCATCCTTCCATCCACCACCCTCTCCCATGTGTATTTATGCTTGACTTTCTTCTTAAACACTGTATTTGCTATCATCAACTCTTTCAAGACACATCTCCACCATCAACTCTCCACTATGATTTTTGCCTCGAACTCCATACTTTCCAATCACTCCGTCAATTGGTTCATTTCCTACCCTAGTATTTAGGTCTCCCAAGACAACTACATTGACATTTCTCCCTAATCCCTCTATGCACTCATTTATATCTACCCAGAATGAAATAAATAAATAATAAAAATAAATAAAGTCCGGAATAATACAATATAGAATTTCTGGAAAATTTCTTCTCTACCATATAGGCACTGTAAGGATTCATGTTTGTGTTTCAGTATGTTTCTAGTATATACATTTACCTCTATCATTGTTTTTGTATAAGTGTATAAATCCCTCATTTACTAAGTTTGATCCTAAGTTATATTTGTTCTGATTCTTTCATAATACTTGACTGTTTATATTTTGTTACTGCCCACTGGCGCCTGGCATAGATATACCTGTACTTATGATTTTGAGACATGCCGGGCCCATGTAAACATGGTCAGGATTAAAAGCTAAGAAACAAAGTGCCTTGTTTGGGAATTACCCCGCCATAACAGTTGCGACGAGGACGAGATTAGATTATGAGTGCTATGGTAAGTGGACATTGAGATTACACGATTGTAAGTATGTCTACAATGCATTTATTAGCCTCAGATTAGGCACCGGCTTTTGCATCGGCAGTAATTCTTAGTGTTTGCACAAAAATGTCTAAGGATAGACAGATTGACAGATTTGAGCCAGATAGGATTTCACTAGACCTATGGCTGAGTCTTTTGGAAGCTCACTTCCAATATACAGGAATAACTGGCGACAGCGAAGATTTAGTGAAGAAGAAAAACTTATTATTAGTGTGTCAGAAGGGTTGTGTACGCAGAGTTGGGAAGGATCTTTGCTCCCGATCTCCCTCATACAAAATCATTTAATGAGTTAGTGAAAGCGTTAAAGCAGTACTATATAGTCACTCCATCCTACCATAGAAGTCTTGTGGCATTTCAACAAAGGAAAAAACGGCCAGGTGAAAGTTTAAATAATCTATATGCAGAATTAAAGGCTCTGGCCAAAGATTGTAATTTCGCTGACCAGTTTGACAACCGTGTACAAGATCAATTATTTATGGCAGTGGACAATGAAATTTATTTTCCCAATCTAGTAGCAGAAAATTTCAAATTACAAACTTTGACTTTCCAGGAAACTTTTGATAGAATATTAAATATGGAACAGGCATTTGTGGGTGAAAATAACAGTATAAGAGCGGTATCAGAGAGTCAAAAATTACATAAGAAAAAAGGAAGTAGACATGACCCTAAGACCTCTAGTTATTATCAATCAGGTAATAGTACGTCTAAGCTCACATGCAAACACTAGTTTCCCCCCATGCAAGTGAAAAATGCAGGTTTCAAGATAGAAATTGCAACATGTGTGGTAAAAGGGACATTTGAAAGCAGTCTGTAGATTAAAAGATTCAAAGTTTGAAAAGAAAAGTAAGGGATATGGAAATGCAGTTGCAAACAGACTGGAAGATTCTTCAGATTCAGACAGTGCAGATAACAATTTGTTTTGTGTTAAATCAGATGTCTTTTCTGTTAAATCTGAGTTAGTCAACTTCAAGATTAATGACAATTTAATACCATTTGAGATTGATACACAGGTGCTTGTTTCCACATTATCAGAAAATTGGGTACATTCATTAAAACTACCATGTCACCTGGTAATAAAGTGTTGCGTGCTTATGGTCACACAGGCATTGATGTTTTAGGAAAAGTGGATGTTACAGTATCATATAATAATTATGTCTTGGAACATACCTTTTATGTTGTAGCTTCTGGTAATACAAATTTATGTGGTAAAGATTTACCAAAAAGTAGGAATTTCTCTTACAGGTATTCCTGGTGCCTCTAGAGTGTCTAGAGTAAATAATATTGTGAATGCTAGTACCTTATTAGATGAGTACACAGTTGATTCAACAAAACCCATAACTAATGTTAAGGCATCAATACATCTTAAACCGAAGCTGTACCTATGTTACAAAACTCGTACAGTATCATTCCATTTTCGGAAGTTAGTGGAAGACGAGTTGGACAACCTAGTTAAGGAGGATATCATTTCCCCTGTAGAATTCAGTGAATGGGCAGCCCCGATAGTACCAGTTTTAAAACAAGACCAGAAATCTGTATGCATATGTGCAGACTGTAAATACCTCAATCAGTTTTTGCTAGTAGATCAGTATCCATTACCAAAGGTGGATGAACTTTTGTCTGTAGTTGGAAAGGGACAACTCTTTTCCAAGCTGGACTTAAAAAATGCTTACCTGCAAATGGCAGTAGATGAAGAGGCTCGGAGGTACTTAGTGATTAACACTCCAAAAGGTCTATTTAAATACAACAGATTACCTTTTGGGCTTGCTTCCTCTCCTGCTATTTTTCAGCGCTTCATGGTTCAGTTAATGAGTAAAATTCCAGGGGTAGCAGTATTTTTGGATGACATTCTTGTAACTGGTTCCACTGAACGGGAACATGATGAAAGACTTTTAAAAGTACTAAGCATACTTCAAGAGAACAATGTCAAGGTTAATAAAAGTAAATCTGTACTTAAAGCTGATTCAATTGAATATCTAGGATATGATGTGAGTGGGAAGGGTATAAAACCTTCTGAATGTAAAATAAGAGCAATTGCCCAAGCCCCAGCTCCTACCTCGGTGGCAGAAGTAAAGTCATTTGTTGGCTTAGTAACTTATTATTGTAGGTTTGTTTCACAATTTGCTACAATTCTTGCTCCTTTGTATGATCTTCTACAGAAAAATGCAACCTTTAAGTGGACTAAGGTAGAAGAAAATTCTTTTTGGACTATTAAGAAAGAATTGTGTAACTCAAGAGTTTTGTCAAATTTTGATGGCTGTTCTCCCCTTATCTTAGAGGTTGATGTATCCCCAGTTGGAGTTGGATGTGTTTTAAAACAAGTTGTGAATAAGGAAGAACAGACTGTGTATTTTGGTAGTAAGAAGTTATCTTCCGCTGAAAAGAATTACTCTCAGCTGGATCGAGAGGCTCTTGCGGTGGTTTATGGAGTAGTTAAGTTGAAATATTTCTTACTAGGAAGAGAATTTGTTGTAAAAACTGATCACAAACCATTGTTAGGTTTATTTGGTAAACAGAAACAAATTCCAATTCATGCCAATGCCAGATTGCAGCGTTGGGCTATATTGTTATCACAGTTTAACTTTGATCTGGTGTTCAGAGCAGGCAGAGAAAATCATGTTGCGGATGCTTTAAGTAGATTACCCATAGATTCGGACAATGAATCTAGTGTACCTGTTGAATATGTCAATTTAATCAAGGTAATGGCATATAGTGATATTGTTTTGGACAAAGTCAAACTGTATACCAGAAAGGACCCAGTTCTTAAACATGTAAATAACCTTAAATTTGGTTGGCAAAATAAACCTAATGTTTCAGAGTACTCCAAGATAAAAAATGATCTTAGCCTTCATGATGAAATTGTGTTGTTCAGAAATAGAGTGGTAATTCCGTCGGAATTAAGGAAAGTGGTGTTGGATCATTTGCATTTGGGTCATAATGGAGTAAATGCGATGAAAGCTGAAGCAAGAAAATGGGTATGGTGGCCTAAGCTGGATCAAGATCTGTTGAAAGTTACCAAAAGTTGTTCTATTTGTTCTATTTCTAATCACCAGCAGCCCCAATCTCAGTCTCTTGCTTGGCCAGATTCGGGCATACCATGGTCAAGATTACACATTGACTATGCAGGACCTATAGATGGACAATATTTTTTAGTAATTGTTGATTCATTTTTCAAATTCATGGATGTGCATGTTACTGAAACCATTTCTTCAAAAGCTACTATTAAGTTGTTGCGAAGAACATTTGCAAATTTTGGCTTACCTGACCAAATATTGTCAGATAATGCTGCAAATTTTTGTTCGGCAGAAATGGAGGAATTTTTGTCTAAGAAGGTGTTAAACATGTGACGCCAGCACCATACAATCCTTCCTCAAATGGGTTAGCAGAACATGCAGTGAGAACCTTTAAAAGTGGATTGCGTAAATTTGAAAATGGGGATATTCATCTTAGACTATGTAAATTTTTATATAATCAGAGAAGAACTGTTAGTGCTTCCACAGGCAAAACACCCTCAGAGATGTTAATGGGTAGAACTTTTAAGGGACCTTTGCACTCCCTTCAAAAGGAAAAGAAGAGGAGAAGTATAATTGAGGAAGAGGTTGTAGGTGTATCCAAATATAAGTTAGAGGATGCTATGTTTGTAAAAAATTATGGAAAGGGAGAGAAATGGTTGCCAGGAAAAGTAACTGAAGAGTTAGGTGTACGTAATTATAAGATTCAATTAACGGGTCATGGAAATGTATTTTGGAGAAGGCATGCTGATCAGATTATGCCAAGACATGTAACCACAGTGGCTCAGAATGTTAAGAAGCCTATAACTCCTGTAGTAATGGATAATAGTTCTGTTGATGAGTCTTGCCATTCTGATACTCATAACAAACCTTCATACGATATTCCTAACACTGATGTTAATTTTCCTGATGACCCGGCTAAAGACAATGTTCACATTAACAATTCTCAGGTTAAATCTCCTATCAGGGAACCTGAGAATAGAACCAAATCTGGTAGACTTATAAAGCCTTCAGATCGCCTTGATTTGTAGTGCTGTATGGTTGTGGTACCCTAATTGGTTATGTCATACAAAAAAAAAGTAAAAAGGGATGTAGGGATTCATGTTTGTGTTTCAGTATGTTTCTGGTATATACATTTACCTCTACCATTGTTTTTGTATAAGTGTATAAATCCCTCATTTACTACTTAAGAGTTTGATCCTAAGTTATATTTGTTCTGATTCTCTTTCATAATACTTGACTGTTTATATTTTGTTACTGCCCACTGACGCCTGGCATAGATATACCTGTACTTATGATTTTGAGACATGCCGGGCCCATGTAAACATGGTCAGGATTAAAAGCTAAGAAACAAAGTGCCTTGTTTGGGAATTACCCCGCCATAACAGGCACCATCGGGAAAAATGGGAAAAGTGAGATTCTGGGTGTTGTCTAATAATCAATTACTTAAATATTCAAGTTTGGTTAGGTTATATTTCTGTAAAGAAAGCCATTAATGCTTTTAAGCCATGATATAATATCATATTCCTAGAAAAGTTCTTCTTTAGTCTTCATTAATGTATAGCCAGCGTCGAGAAAGGTGAGAAAAGTGGTTTCAGGTGGTGCCATCTAAGAATCACCTAAATACTTAATAACTTGATAAATACTTTATAATTACTTAAATACTCAGCCAAGTTTTGTTAGGTCATGTTTGGTTGTATTTATATTGGTTATTGCATATTGTATAACTGGCAAGCTATGCAATATGTAATAACTGGCTTTTCATATATCTTAAATTATTGTTTGGCTATCATTTAATTTTTTATGCCTTTTTTTTTATTTTATTTTTTTTTTATTCTGGCAATTTTTCCCACCCAGAAAAATTAATGGTGAATTGTGAACAAGATTTTGGGTGCACTGTCTGGAAGTGTTATATTATATATATATATATTACAAAGGCGGAGCATGCTGACAGGAGACCTTTTGATCCATATCTAGGTCGGATGCAAAAAAAAAAGAAAAAAAGAAAAAAAAAAGAAAAAAAAAAAATAATAATAATAAATGAAAAAAATAAAAACTATAATAATGTAAATAACAAATAAAATACATAAATAAATGCATAGGTATAGTTAAATAATAAACAAACAGGTAAATAGTAAATAATAATAAATTGACATATAACTAATAATAAATGAAAATCAGACAAATGATAAAACAAAAACAAATACTGTAATATAAGATAAATCATAATCATTACAGCATCTTACTTAGGTATTTATCTAAATGATTCTTAAAGCTTCGAACTGAACTACATTGCACTACCTGTGCAGGAAGTTTATTCCATTCATTAACTACATGGTTGGCAAAGTTGTTTCTACCCACTTTCAAATTGAATCTATTTCCGGACAGTTTGAGACCATTGTTTCTTGTCCGATTCTCATTCAATGTGAAAATTTTGTCACTTTTGATGTTGTCAATTCCCTTTAAAATCTTAAAGACCTGTATCAAGTCACCTCTTGAGTCTACGCTTTTTTAGGAAAAACAGATTCATGTGTTTTAGACAATTTTCGTATGATTTATTTTTGATATTTGGAATCAGTTTTGTGGCTCGCCGTTGTACTTTTTCCAGTCAATGTCTTTAATGAGATTCGGTGACCATACGGAAACAGCATATTCCAAATGTGGACGAACTAACGATTTATATAACTTGTTAATGAGTGATGGACTTTTGAAATAAAAAGATCGCGCAATCAGTCCCAGAATCTTATTTGCTTTCTCAGAGGCTGAAATACACTGCTTGGATGATTTGAGGTTGTTACTGATAATTACGCCGAGATCTTTTTCACTATCCACTTTTGTTAACGAATTTCCAAATAACTTGTAATCGTACTTACTGTTATTTTTACCTGTGTGCATTACCTTGCATTTACTTGAGTTAAATTTCATTAGCCACTTTTCAGACCGTTGCTGTAATTGATCTAAATCTTCTTGAATATCTAATTGGTTTGAGTGATCATTTGCCACTCCGCACAGTTTTGTATCATCAGTAAATTTGGAAACAGTAGATTTTAGTCCATGGTCTATATCATTTACATATACTATGAATAGAAGTGGCCCAAGAACGGAACCCTGAGGAACTCCACTTGTAACATATGTATATATATATATATATATACATTTATACATATATAAAACAACAACAACAACAACAACTAAGGAGGACAGACTGAAGGAGACAGTGGCTGTGTCCAAAGTTAACTACTTTCTTCAAGATAAAACCTAGTGACACTGACACATCTGAACCTGAAGGTGGACATTCCCACCCTTTAACATCATTTGCTTACCGTAGTAATAGTTAAGAGGCTAGGGAGCTATGGCTCATAGGTTGCCTCTTCTCATAAAAACTTTCATGTAGTTGTCATAGTTATTTTTGAATGCATTTACACTTGAACTGGCAACTACACTTTCAGGAAGGCTATTCCACTGGTTTATTACTCTGGCATTGAAAAAGTTGTTCCTTTTCGTTGTTCCGTGCTGTGGTTTTATAAGCTTCATGTGATGTCCTCTTGTTTGAACCTGAGTATTAGTTGTAGTTGCTGCCACCTTGAAAAACTGGTCTGTGTCTATGTTTTCATAATGGTTAAGTATTTTGTACACTTCAATCATGTCGCCCCTGCTTCTTCTCTCCTCCAGTGTAGTAAGACCCAGCCTTTCTAGTCTCACTTCATAGCTTAGGTCACTCAGTTCGGGGACAAGTTTGGTTGCTCGACGTTGTATTTTTTCAAGCCTCTCAATGTCCCCTCGGCCCTGTGGAGACCAGGCCTGAACTGCATATTCCATCAGTGGTCGTACCAGACCCAGGTATAAGGATTTAAATATTTCAATGTTTATATAGGTAAATGTGCTTCTTATTCTCCCCAGCATCTGGTTGGCCTTAGCAACAACTTTAGATACATGAGTACCTGGTTTTAGGTCACTTGTGATGGTTACTCCCAGGTCTTTCTCAGAGGTTGTGGTGTTCAACTGCACTCCTGCCAAGGTGTAACTGTGGCCTGGATTTTCCCTTTCTACATGCATCACACCGCACTTCCTTTCATTAAAACTTAAAAGCCACTTGAGACTCCACTCCTCCAGTTTCTCTAAGTCACCTTGCAGAATTATTGCATCATCTGATGTCCTGATTTTCCTATATATCTTTGCATCGTCTGCAAAAAGCTTTCCATTAGATCTCAAATTATCCAGGATGTCATTCACATAAACTAGGAAAAGAACAGGTCCCAGGACACTTCCCTGCAGAACTCCACTCCAGACTTGCCTCCAGCTGCTGAGTTCTCCCTTGACCACCACCCTCTGTCTTCGATCTTGTAAGAAGCCCCTAATCCAGTTACATAATTGTCCTCTGATTCCTAGAGCTTGTAGTTTGGCAATAAGTCTTTTGTGTGGAACAGTATCAAAGGCTTTCCTACAATCTAAATATACAACGTCCACGCTTCCCCGTTCATCGATGGTAGTCTCAAGCTCCTCTAGGTATTCTAATAATTGGGTAAGGCACGATCTTCTCGCCCTAAAACCATGTTGGTGTTGACTGAGGATGTTGTTTGATTCAAGGTGTTCCAATAGGTCTTTCCGAATTAGCTTTTCTAAGACTTTGCAGGGTACAGAGGTAAGGCTCACAGGTCTGTAATTTAGGGGGTCAGTTTTTCTTCCATTTTTGAAGATTGGAGTAATATTTGCAAAGCGCCAGTCTGTAGGAACACTTCCAGTCCCGAGAGATTCTCTGAAGATACACCACAGGGGAAAAGCAAGACTAGCGCAACATTCCTTTAGGACAGTTGGGTGGACTCCATCAGGACCTGATGCTGATGGGCTTTTCAGCTTACTCATTTCTTCTTTGACATCATTGACTGAGAATGTGGATAGCCTAAGTTCTGTACCATTAAAAATAGCAGTGATCTCAGGTACATTCCCTTCTTCACGTTGAAAAACCTTCTGGAATTCACGGTTCAAGAGTTCTCCAGCTTCTTGGTTTGTGGCGGTGAGTGAGGCATCCTTTTCTAGTTGTGTTACCTCCTCCTTTATGGTAATTTTACTCCTAGCATAGGCATAAAAAGCTTTAGGGTTTGTTTTAGTTTCCCGAGCAAGGTCTTTTTCAAATAAGAATTTAGCCTCCCTAACTGCCGTAGTGCACATGTTTCTTGTTCTGCAATAGTGTTGGTATCTGTGCGTTGTCTTCGTCTTCATGTATCTTTCCCATGCTTTCTCCTTAGCCTCAATTTTCCTCTTTAAAGACACTGTCATCCACTTTGGTTTCCTCGAAAATGGTTGCACATGGAACTTGGGTATGTACATTTCAGTAGCTTCCTTGTAAATTTGGAGAAATGTATTCCACATAACTTCCACAGGTTTGTCCATTAGCAACTCGTTCCAGTTAATGTTAGTCAGGTACTGATTCATTCCTTCATAGTTACCTCGTAAGTAATTCCATTTGGTTGTCCCTTCTACATTAATATCACTTTCTAACCTAAAATTAAACAATATCACAGCATGATCACTTGCCCCTATAGGGGCCTTATAATGCATCTCCTCTAGTTCAAGTTCACTCTTGGAAAAGGCAAGGTCAAGGAGGGATGGTGTGTCATTTCCTCTTACTCACGTAAACTGAGTAATGTGCTGGTGTAAGAATGCATCTTGACAGGCATCATAAAATTTCATTTGCTCACTTTCAGGTCCCCCATTTATAGTGTGGTTAATCCAATCAATTTCCTTGAAATTAAAGTCCCCGCACAGTAGTGTCTGGTGTGCATCTGTGTTGCTCATCACTCTAATAGCTTCCCTTACTCTGGCATTATACTCTGCTGAGGATCCTGGAGGTCTGTATAAACATCCAAGAAGGAGTTTTTTCTTCCCGATGTGAACTGTGCTGACAACTGCCTCAATATTGCCCCATATGTTCTCTTCCACTACTACTGATGAGAGTGCCTTATGAATCATAATGACCACACCTCCCCCGTTTGCATCCCGGTCCCTTCTGAATATGTTATACTTACTTGTGTTCAAGTAAGTGGATGATATGTCAGATGGTTGCAGCTTGGTTTCTGTTAAAAAAAAATTACATGAGGTTTAACTTGATCTATAACTAAAGCTAATGAGTCACTTTTTACACAACTATTTACACCATCAACGTTTGTATATACACATCTTAGGGTGGTTAGTATCTCCTTGGAGGCTGGTTCTTGTCGATTCTCATCACTCTCCCTCTTTTTATTATCCATTTTTTTCCTGGCTCCTGTTCCTGGTCGTTTTTTTCATCTCTTACTTTCACAAGGTCTGCATGTTTCTTTCTCTCGTTCAGGGTTCTGTCTGGCATGATGGTAATGTGTTTTCGGTTCTCGTGCTCTTTTAAGTTCCTGCTGGCCTTCAACATAGTCCATTTAGTATCCTCGTTGTCCAGGACAACTTTGAGGAGCCTGGGACTCTGAGATAATGTGCCTGAACCTCTGCTATTTGACCCAGAGGCTTGGGGTTTCCCTAGTCTTACCATAGACTTGATTTGTACAGGTTCATTCACACCAATGGACTTTGCCATATCCTTTACTTTCTGTTCATCATCAACATATCTCCTTTCACCATCTGTTTCATCAGATTCCTCAAGGCCCCTGATTATTAAGTTAGGTTTTCTACGAGTCTTTTCCTCTTCCTCGACTCTAAATTTATCCAATTCATCCCACACTGCTTCCTTAAACTCGTCACTCTCCTTGTAATCTGTCTTTGTCTCTAGGTTAGCCACTCTATCCTTGGTCTCCTTAATTTCACTTTCAAGGAACTGAACTTTACTTCCTAGATCTTTCAAAAAATCTTTAGCCTTGAAAAGGTCACCAACATCAGTAGAACAATTTATACAAATGTAGATCCTTCCTGGTTTACCAAAGAAGACTAGTTCCCCTGGACTCATGTTCTGGCACTCAACATGAAACCACTTGGAACAACAATCACATTGGATGGAATCATCGTGTTGAAAACCCTTACCACAAGCCTTGTCCGGTCCTCCAGGGCACGTTTGTTGCTCATCTTGATCACCTATGGGTTTCGGTGCCGGGTCCCCCCTTTCATTACCACCCAGTGATGGTTTCGTACTCCCCACTTGTTGTTGTTGTCCATACGGGCGTGTTCTTCCACCCCGTTGTGGTGATGGCTTCCAGGTGAGTGATGACGATCGCCTTGTATCGTAGTTCCTATTTGAAGCCATTTTCACTACAAAAAGCCTTACTTCCTTTAAGTGTAGTCACCCACTATTGCAATAATGAATTATTGTTGCCCTATGAGACAATAGCCTGCCTAATAACCACCTATGTAAGAATAAATGAAGAGCTCTCCGAGACGTGTCTGTTTACCACAACATTAAAGACTAAAAAAATCCACAGTTGATGGATTGATATTGATGAAAGTGTTGTTGAACTTAAGATGAGGTCAAGAAACCACCCAAGTATGATGAGGATAACAGTTTCAAGCCTGACCATTTGGAAGAAGCCAAAACAGTGGTACACAGTAGAGAAGAATACCAAAATATAGAAACAATAGATTTAACACCAGTGTCAAAAGATGTGCGAGGACAAAAACAGTTTTTTCCACATATCTAGGAAAGTGGCCACCAAAATTTGATGAGGTTCTGAAAGAATACTGGAATGCTAAAGGAAACTAGGACTGTCAAAATAAATACTTTGAGTTTATTTCCTCCAAAAGATAATACAAAAGTGAAAATAAAACAAGATTTTATAAGTTACTTTAACAGGGTTCACAAACTTACATATACATACATACACCATAGGCTTTTTCCCCCTTACATGGGGGGTTAGCCAAAAAGAAAAGTTATAGAAAACACTCCCACCCATTCCATTTCCTATATATTCCACTCCCCTCCACCTCTCTCCCTCCCTCTTATCTTGGCACCTCCTGGATGACGGGTCATCCCTGCATCCTGTCCACTACCCTGGGTCAGAAGCAGTCGGAAGACAGCACATCCACAGCAAGGCCACTTCATAAATTCGGTGACCCCCCTCTCTGTCACAAACTTATAAATTATATAAAAGAAAGATGTTGGCTCTGTTACTCACCAAGCCAAGGCCACCTATTTTGCTTTCCATGCAAAGTTATGAGCCCGGAGTTCCCTTCTAAGCTTGCCGAGGAAGATTTTGATAATTGCAAGAATGCTAACACTGGACTGATTTAACACAAAGAAAGTACTGTGCACAAGAAAGCTATTGCTGCCTTGTTAGCTCAGAAGAAGAAGGGTGAAAGTGTTGATGCTGTACTTGTCAAACAGATGGAAAATGAACATCAGTACTGGTGAAAAGCAGTTGATTGTGTTGTAGAAGTTTTAAAGTTTTCATCAGAACAAGGTCTCCCTTTCCTTGGACTGTTATAACTGCTGGCCAAGTTTGACCCATTTCTATCTGAGCACAAATGCTCATGGGAACAAATAAAAGTCCATACTTCATATCTGTTCAAAGATGTGTGTGCAGAGTTTATTAGTCTGATCGGGACCAAGATACTTGACCAAATAATCTATGAAATTAAAAAGTGCAAGTATTATTCAGTTTCACTGGATTCAACACCAGATTTAGCACACATTGACCAACTTACTTCGATTGTGCAATACATGTTGCCTTCTGGATCAGTAGAAATACCTATAATTTTTTTTTTTCGAGATGGAAGGACCTAGTTCTGCAAATCTTACTGACAGTTTACTAGATTTCTTTACAGAAAGGGAAATCAACATCGAAGATGGTCAAGGCACTCACATGGGGGGGCTGGGGGTGCCAATTCTAGTCTGGACATGCCGCCCATAAGGCTGACAAAATAAATACAATAAAAAAAGTCTGAGGAGCCCTGAATATTTTACCATAATAAACGAATTTTGCATGAGAATCAACATGAAATATTTTTCCTTGTATTTTCTGCAACAGTGACATTAAATAAAAATTTTAAATTCTGATTAATTATTTCACAAGCCAATAGCTATAATAGGCAGTAAGGAATAGTGGAGATGGGAAGGGGGGGGGGGGCATCACTGAGAACTTTGCCCCTGGGGTGGCACTTAGGCATGTAAAGACTCTGAAGATGGTAGATGCCAGAATTATGACAATGCAAGTAACATGAGTGGTAAATACAATGGACTATAGGCCATCACTAAGGAAAGGGGTACATTTGTCAATATATTCCATGGTTTGCCCATTCCCTCAACTTGGTAGGAAAATTTGCTGCACAATGGTCAATGTTGTCCAGTAGTAGTAAATTTTTTGGTTTTGATATTTACGAATGTAATTAATGTGTGTGTGTATATATATATATATGTATATATATATTATATGTATATTCCCATAATGCATCAGCGTTCATGTTATTTTGTGTGTGTATGCCTATAGGTACATGCGTGTATATGTGTGCATGTGTGATTGACCATGGTCTTGGATCACATGTTGGACTTGTGATTGACAGCTATTTCCCTCCCAGAAGATAGCTCAGAGCTCATATATTTAATATTACCAACCTATGAGTAATACTGTGACCTTACATGCACACACACCCCAACTCCCCACTCACTCGGAGTAACGACTTGCAGCACAGCGATACTGAAATTATTTCAGCCTGGCGGGATTCGAACCCGGACCACCGTAGTGGCAGCCGGGAATTCTATCCACTGCATGTGTGTGTGTGTGTGTGTGTGTGATTCACCATTTATCATGGTCTTGGATCACATGTTGGACTCATGATCGACAGTTATTAACCTCCCGGATGAGAGCTCAGAGCTCGTATGACACACACCCAACTCCCCGCCCACAAGAGTTGGAGTAACAACCCGCAGCGAAGCGATACTGAAATTATTTCAGCCCTGGGTGAGATTCGAAACCGGATCTCCGTATTGGTAGGCGAGAACTCTAACCACTGCGCCACGAGGATGTGTGTGTGCGCGCGCGCGCGCGCGCGTATATGCTTACCTGTGTCCAAAGGTGTATGCGTGCAAACGTGTTTTTGTCCAAACCCATGCGGGTGTATGTGTACGTCTTCATGCGCGTGCACGAGTGCTCGTGAAAGCACGAGTGCATGTCTGTGCTCACGTGTGTGAATGCGTGCATGTATGTATGTATCCGTATGCATTTACCTGGTTGTATCTTATGGAAAGGGGAGCTATGCTCGTATCGTGTAGTTCATGTATGCCAAAGACGGGGAGAAGGGGTAGGAGGAAGGGAGGTGAAGGGAAGGTGGGGATATCCAATAGATTTATCATTATATTTATTCCAGTTTTCCCCGAACTATTAACTTGCGTAGTAGTTGCATTACTTTGATTATTTACACTTGGTTTCTCCAAAATATTTAATTCAATTACGGGAAATCCTTCGCTCATTGAGTACCTAGAACAACCCAATTAATTTGAATTAATTTCTCACTACATTTCTAGGCGTTATTATTCGATATTTGGATTCGCTCTGTATTCATGGTACACACGATTTGAAAGTACTTTCTTGTATACATTAATACAACAAAACCAGAAAATATTCATCAATTCATTAAATGAATTTCCAAACATTCTCCTTATATTTCACATACGAAAATAACGAATATGAAAAGGCACATCGCTCTCGCCATAGAAGTCGATATGATAATGATGTAAACGCCGGTCACCCAAGATAAAAATTTGATTGATTGGGGATTTTATCATTACTTAACAAACGACAACATCTACATTCATGATTACTTTACCTAATAATTCTAGTGAGTTGTGGAAAACACATTCTCTTGTTCTTGGCTTCCAGCTTATGGGGGCGCAGAGTATTTACTAAAATAGAAGGGAAACAAATTATGTTCAAACAAACAACGTTACCGCCGCACTAAACACTTTCGACTGTAAAAATGTCGACAATGTTCAGGACAAAAACTATAGTTCATTTGAAATTAGTGTACTAGTTTATCACAACCTGCATAAAACCACTATAGTAAACCAAAATAACCTAAACAATTTACACACAAAATGAAATATTTATAAGCCCTTATATTAGTTTATAGTAAAACTATTTTCGCAGATTCACCAAGGTACTCAGGTCCATTTATATAGGGTAATTGACTCACCTCTCTTTTATCCCCCCCCCCCAACTGCAGGTGGAAATAGATATAAACTCTTACATTTAGAAAATAGGGAAGAATTGATAGGCAAATGTAGTTAGCACGGAAACTCAAAATAATGACCTTAGCACACTAGTGAAATGCTTGCAGAATAATCAGGCTAATATGGAAAGACAACTATTAGATATAACTAAGGTACTTAACAATTTAGCTGATAATAACAAATATAAACAGGATGATTCAAGTCAGTCCACATACCGATGTTGGTTTCATGAGAGCAATACCCATGATTAGTGGTGGGCAGCTACCGGTGAAATTACCGGTTTTATCGGCAACAAACTTAATGATAGCTTACCGACAAAAATTCTGCTACCGGTAAAGCTTCGTTAACCGATAACTCGATAAGCTATACCATAACTAGCGGTGGGCAGCTACCGGTGAAATTACCGGTTTTATCGGCAACAAACTTAATGATAGCTTACCGACATAAATTCTGCTACCGGTAAAGCTTCGTTAACCGGTAAAGCTTCGTTAACCGGTAAAGCTTCGTTAACCGGTAAAGCTTCGTTAACCGATAACTCGATAAGCTATACCATAACACTCAGAGAGCGGTAACTTCGGTAAGCACGTCTCGGCTTGGTGGTACTGAGTGACGGTGGTGACAGGCCCAGTGCCCCGCTAATTTTACCGGTTAAACTTTTATCATTAAGCAAGTATGTACCGCTAAGGTCTCGGTAAGTTTTCATCATTAAAACCGTTTTTTTCGGCATTCTTTTTAATTTCCCAATAGAATTAATGTTATTTCTGTGATCAGCATATGAAACTGTATTAATTGTGAAAGTTTAATAAAAAAAAAAAAAAAAATCCACGTGTCGCCAAACGAAGACCCATGTAATATATGGGTCTTCGTTTGGCGACACGCGGAATTTTTTTTTATGAAACTTTCACAATTAATGCAGTTTCGTATGCTGATCACAGAAATAACATTAATTCTATTGAGAAATTGAAAAAGTGCCGAAAAAACGGTTTTAATGGTAAAAAAAATGACCGAGACCTTAGCGGTACATACTTGCTTAATAGTAAAAGTTTAACCGGTAAAATTAGCGGGTCACTGGGCCCGTCACTACCGTCACTCAGTACCACCAAGCCGGGACGTGCTTACCGCTCTCTGAATGTTATGGTATAGCTTGTCGAGTTATCGGTTAACGAAGCTTTAACGGTAGCAGAATGTTTGCCGGTAAGCTATCGTTAAGGTTGTTGGATAAAACCTGTAATTTTACCGGTAGCTGCCTACCACTACCACCTCCAAACATGAACCCATGCATGCAGACACGAACGAAAATGTATACACCACACCCACCCTCAGACACCCTCCATTCACTCACTCGTGCGGTAGATACTAGATAGCATACTATAGTAGCACCAATTAAAGTATGACCTTTTCTCTTTACAATGACATAACAATAAAAACAATATGTAAAATAGAACCAGAGATATAGCTTATTAAAGGACAAAAACATTGATTTTTCGAACTCGACTCGAACTTGTGACGTCACTACTACCTCACGAGTCTTTTACCGGTAAACTGTCGGTAATATCGGTAACTGTATTGTTGTTCACCAATAATTTCGATATTGAAATTAGCGGTATTTGCCCAGCACTAGTGTGGGAGTATTGACATAAGACAACCTGTCACCTGACAGACACATCAACAGGATTGTGGGAGAGACATACGGATTACTGTAGAAGATCAAATTGGCGTTCCACCATATGGATGAAGAGATGATGAAAAAACTCATCGAAACCCTGATCCGTCCAAGACTGGAATATGCGTAAGTGGTATAGGCCCAATATGGTGAAGGATATAACTAAGATCTAGAGAATAGAAATGGCAGCAATCAAATTGGTCTCTAGCCTGGCAGATTTACCATACGAGGAAAGACTAAAAGCACTTGGTCTGCCAACTCTGAAAGATCAAAGAGAAAAGGATGACATAATTACGCTATTCAGGTCACTAAAAGGGATAGATCACATTGGTAGATCTTTTGACTAAGAATGGGAGAGCTTCAAGAAGTCATGGGAACAAATTAAGAATGACCACATGTCTAAAGGATGTAAAGAAATTAAGCTTTCCTTATAGATGCATAAATACTTGGAATAGCTTAGAAGGTTATATACCCAAACTCGAAGAATACGTGTATTAGAAACATAGTGATCATTGAAAATCAAGGATATAAATTAAGTTGGAACTCTACGACACGAATTTTAGGTTAGGTATGATAAATAGGAGACTAGAATACGAGACCCAATGAACATTTCTCCTTTCCTTACACTACAGTTAGGTAAACGCGCATCAAAGGTTTCTTCCCCCCCCCTGTATGTTAAAATTAGGTAACTATACACACACCTGTGGGTGTATGCAAGACATAATTTACATCACTAAAAGTCCATGGACTACCGTAACCATTTAATTTCAACCTGTGAGTGTATTACATATTAATAGTCATTGTAAGAGCCCGGCAGATTGTGCTAGACATTTAGGTAGATAGAGGGGTAGGTGGAAAAAGTATTAATTTTATTACCTGGATGTTTTGAAACAATGGTCGAGAGGTAGTTGCAGAATTACATAGTCTCGCTTGCCTCGCTTGCTGTCTGGTGTGTTGTAAACATAGGCTAGGCTATCGATAGAAGTGATGATATGACGAAATGTAGTAAACTTTTAAGGCACGTTCCGCTTGCGACAGAATTGCTTGCGTAAACAGTATTACACGAGACAGTATAACAGTCTTTCTGACTGGAGAAAAGGGTGGAGGAGAAAAATTATTGGTGCACGGAGGTAAAGTCACGCCCTTAAAGGGTGGCATATATTTGTAACGTTCAAAGTTATTGGATGAATTAAATAGTGACGTCGGAGCAGACTTGGCTTGGTGGGTGTACAAGGATCCCAAACGGGAGTCCCTTGGTGTAGCTTGAATAACCAAATGTAAATAATTGGAAGAAAAGAAGAAAATTATATCTCCGTTTTAATTCACCCCATCAAGAAACTTTACTAGATTATGACAGAAGATTTGGTGAAACATACTTAAGAGAAGGAAGTGTCATGGGGCATAAAAATGAATAACATAAGTAACTAAAGTGTTAGTAGCTAGGGATGAATTTCCTCCGAAGTGATTAAACGAACTCCTCCTAAGAGAATACAAGACTGGCGCGTGCAGCAAACTACAAGACTGAGTAATAAATCCAAGGAGTCTTTATATTACGAGTGGAACACGACGATCTCAAACGAAGACTGATGAAGTACGACGGCGCTGAAGTACGTAAGAAAGACTAACTGTAGAGGAAGTCAAGTCAAATCAACTTACTGAAGGTATGAGTAACACTAATAGTAACGTGCTTAAGCACGAAATACATACCTTAAATTTAAACATTCCCAAATTCACTGGTGAGGAAAACACCATAGGAGTTAATAAGTTCATTGCCTTAATAGATGCATTAATTGTAAACAAAAATATAACAGATGAAAAAAGGAAAATAGAAATTTTAAAGGAGAATGTAGATTCTGAGGAAGGTAGAGCTAGGTTTATCATAAATTTCCAGCAAATGGAAGATATCAACCAATATGAATACTATAAGAAAGCATTCATTAAACATTTTATGTCAAAGTGTGATCAGGATCCTATCAGGTCTTTGGTTAGAATGATCAAAGAAGTTAGAACAAGTGAATCAGACACAGAATACTTAGCTAGATTAGATAGATGGTCAAAAGACATGAATTCTATCTTGAAAGATTCAGATTGGATAGAAAGATCTAGTGACAAAATGAAAGTTTCTCAGGTAATAAATTTAATCACATTTGGATTGTTAACCAAAAATTCTGATGATTTAACGGCAGAAAAGCTCTATAAAGATCTCAAGTCATATATGAATTTAGGGGAGGTAGATTATCTTCTTCAAGGGTACAGTGAGACTAGGATAATAAATCCATATGTGATGACAGTGGGACAACAGAGGAACTCTAGAAGTGAGTATAAGAAAACAGAATTAGGACACAGACAGAAAGTTAGAAGTCCATCCTGGGATACTAGAATTGTATGTTTCAATCGCAATACTTGGGGACATAAAGCACAAGACTGTTATTATGGAATTATTTGTAGAAATTGCAAATATGAGGGTCATGATGAGTATCAGTGTAGAAACCCACCTTTCTGTATGTATCCCAAAAAGATAAGGCATAGAACAAATGTATGTAGAAATTTTCGTGTGCGCCAGGAAACAAGAGGAAAAACCCCAGACAAAGAATAAACCAATATCAAAGAACTCGCCATATATATATACCAAGAGACAATATTGTATTAAGGATAAGAGTGATAGAAGGGTGAAAGAAAACTCTAGCATCAAAGATAGTCATAAACTGACAGTTACAATTGGAAGGACTTCTGTTGGACCTCTCATTGCTGGTAGCGTTCAATAAACCTATTCAAATATTTATTGATACAGGATCTGTAGTTAATGATATAACTAGTAGAATTTTAAACCAGTTGAAACCAAGAGTGAAAATCTTGGAACCAATCCACTACTCATTGCAAGAAGTAAATGGAAATCAGTCAAAAACATTAGGTAAGGTTGAACTAGAAGTCATCTTATATACAAATGAACATTTACACATTCCAGTGATAGTTGTAGAAGAATCTGTTTTCCCAGGAGATTTATTGATGGGATTTACAACTATGAGAAAAGAGAACATCATCCTGCTGACATAGGGATCTTAGTGAAATCACAGTTAATCCCATTTTTAAATCAACCAGACTTAAGACCAGTGACAGGAATAAATGAATCCCTAGGAATAGATAGGAAAGATAACATATTTATTTTGGATAACGAGGCCGAGCGGTCCAGACCAACAGAAAGTAAAACCACATATAGTGAACCCAATTCAGATGTTCAAGAAATCCCAGAAATTACTAATTCATCAACTATAAATGAAACCTTACAAATTGTGGATGGTGGCGTAATAAAGTCGACATTATTACACTCCAGAGCAATTAACAGGATAGGAGTGCAGTTGAAAGGAGTCACTGTAGACTCTGAACTTTTAACCATCCCAGAATCAATTAGATTAAAAGGTTTGAAATTGGACTCAGGGATATATAAGTCAAATAAGAACATGGTAGCAATATTAATGATTAATACTCTGAATAAAGATATAGTCTTAAGGAAAGGTACACAAATAGGATGTTTTCAGGTGTGAACAAAACCCATTAAGATTTTTAATGAGATTACTGAGGAGGTGGAATTACCAATTTCATCAATCTGTTCAGTTCAGGAAGTAATAGATTTAGGAAAGAAATACAAGAATCAATTAGAACCTTCCAATTGCCCTGAGATGGATGAAAGTTTAGCTGCTTTGCTCGTGAAGCCCAATAAAGCAATTACTTTGCCGGAGGACGCCTTAGGCAAAACAACTGTTTTAAAACATCAGATTAAATGAAAGCCAGGAACACAGCCTATTTACACACCCGCCTACAGAGTTCCTCACTCTAAATTAGCAAAAGTAGATAAATTAATCACTAAAATGTTATCGCAGGATATCATTGAACATAGTAAAAGTGAGTGGAACTTTCCTTTGATTCTAGTACCAAAATCAGATGGTACTATGCGCCCAGTTATTGATTATAGGGAATTGAATAAGCACACCATTCGTGACAGGTTACCATTACCAGTAATAAGGGACATTCTTAGAAGTTTGGGAACTGAGAATATATATTTTAGCACTATAGATATCAAATCTGCTTTTTGGCAAATAGAGTTGCATGAAAACTCACGAGAGTTCACAGCATTTTCTACTCCAACGGGACATTATGAGTTCAAACAAATGCCATTTGGGTTATGTAATAGTCTATTAACTTACATGAGATTAATGTATAATTCTAGATGGGTTGTTAGGAAACACTGCCAGTGTATTTCTAGATAATATCTTAATAGTTTCCCAGACAGCGGTTAAGCACTTTAAGAAATTAGATTTGATTTTCTCAAGACTAGTTGAAGCAGGATTGAAAGTGAAACTTAAAAAATGTAAGTTCTTGCAGGACAGTGAATTCAAAGGTTGAAGCAGTAAGTAATTTTCCAGTTCCAAATAATGTAGAAAAAGTTAGAAGTTTCTTGGGATTGACAGGATATTTTAGAAAATTTATTCAACGATATGTTGACATTGCTAATCCATTAAGTTCTTTGTTGAGGAAGGACTCAAAGTTCATGTGGGGACCTGCACAACAGCAAGCTTTTGACTAGTTGAAAGATAAGCTCACGAGTTCTCTAATTTTAATATTTCCAGATTATGAAAAAGAATTCATTCTTTGCACCGATGTATCTGACATAGGATTAGGAGGAATATTTATGCAAGAGAGAAATGGAACTTTGAAACCAATAGCTTAGACAACAAGACTTTGTAATAGCGCAGAGAGAAACTACTCTATAACAGAAAGAGAAATATTAGCAGTGACATGTTCATTAGAAAGTTTTAGAGATATGATACTGGGATATCCAATCAGAGTATGGACTGATCATACAGCTATTCAGAACTTATTTAAGCATAAAAATCTTAGGGGCAGACTCGCTAGATGGTTTGCAATACTTCAGTGCTATGAAGTTCAATTTGAATATATTCCGGGTAGAAAGAATGTTGCGGCAGATGCATTTTCTAGAAACATTAGCTAACCAATGACAGGGTTGATTAATTTTGTTTGTAGTAACCTTAGATGAGGAAATGCTAATAAGAGAACAGAGGAATGGTAAGACATGTGACTCATTAGCCAAGTATTTGATGAACCCAAGAGGAAATCCTCCAAAACTACCAAAGGGGTATAAGATAAAGGAATTTCATTTGACTAATGGAATTTTGTATAGAAAAACAGTTGTAAGTGGGAAAGATATTTTTAGAGGCCCAGTAGATCAGTTGGTAATACCACAAACTCTTATAAAAGAGATATTGAAGTTACTTCAATATAGTGATCGTAGTTCACACCCAGGGAAAGATAAAAGTTATAGACAAGCACAGCTTAAATATTTTTGGCCAGGTATGAAGAAAGATATATATACGATTATATAGAAAATTGTTTGAAATGTGTTAAGGTGAAAGGAAATACACCAAAACCTGCTCCTATGTTTACCTATCCCATTCCACAGAAACCTTGGGAAAGAGTTCACATAGATACATTGGAGTTACCTATGTCTGAGAATGGATATAAATATGTATTTGTTGCCATTGATTATTTTTCAAGATTTTGTATTTTACAACCCATACTAAATAAGAAAGCTGAAACTATTGCTTCAGTAATCTATGATCAGATAATCTGTAATTTCACTACACCTAAGATCTTAGTTTCAGATAATGGAACTGAATTTAATAACAAAATCTTGGAAAAATTACGTAGTTTATTTAAGATAAAGAAAGTAAACATTCTATTGAATCATCCACAAAGTAATGGAGTTGTAGAGAGGTTAAATAAGAAAATTATTACATGTCTAAGAAGTATGATAAGTCCTCATAGTATAACTTGGGATACTTGGATTCCTTGTGTTAAATGTACTCTGAACAACCAAATCAACATAGCAACAGGTGAAACACCTCATTTTATTATTTTTGGGGAAGACAGAACTCTTCCATATGAAATTTTGACTGCAGAGCAGAAACCTTAATATAATATAGATGATTATATTTCAAATAGGATAAATACTTTTCAAAGTATTCACCAAAGAGTTAGGGAACATATGCAGGAGTATTCACAAGAGATGAAAAAGCAACAATACAAAATAGCACATAAACTAGAACTAAAAATAGGAGATTTAGTCATGGTCAAACTACCTTCACCATAAACTTTCACCAAGGTACTCAGGTCCATATAGGGTAATTGATTCTGCAGGTTGAAATAAATATAAACTCTTACATTTAGAAAATAGGGAAGAATTGATAGGCAAATGTAGTTAGCACGGAAACTCAAAATAATGACCTTAGCATACTAGTGAAACACTTGCAGGATAATCAGGCTAATATGGAAAGACAACTATTAAATATAACTAAGGTACTTAACAATTTAGCTGACAATAACAATAGATATAAACATGATAATTCAAGCCAATCCACATACCGATGTTGGTTTCATGATACTCATGACTGTTATGGATTTAAATTATTAAGTGATAGAGAAAATTTAGAAATTATCATAAGTAAAAATTTATGCTTTAACTGTTTGTCTAAACATCAGGCGAGGCATTGTTCCAGGAGGGAGACTTGTAATGTGATCTTAACAACAAGGAGTGTGGCATGTGGCACCATCCGTTATTGCATAGATCACCAGTGAATGGAACAATGTATCATATAAATGACCACAACACATCAAGGGTTTTGTTAATGGTTAGCTCAATATATCACAACGGTGTACCCATAATTACAATGTGGGATAGTGGATCAGACGTAACTGTTATAACGCACTCGATGGCAAAAAAATTAGGGTTAATAGGAAAGGATGTTCGGATGACCATCACAAAGGTGGGTAATGTCGTGGAGTCATGCAAGAGTAAGGAGTACACCGCCCCCTTGGTAGACCAACAAGGCAAAATTTGGAAAATTAAGGCATATGGTCTTGATGAGATAACATCGAACATGTACGATGTTGATGCTAATGAACTAGGTAGGATACTACAAGTAAATCTACTGTTACTAGTGAGACCGGTTGGCAAGGTAGATATACTGATTGGTTCAGATTGTTGTCAGTTATTACCTAGAGTGATAAAAACGGTAGGTAACCTCCAGTTGCTAGAAAACCAATTTGGCTATTGTGTTAGAGGCAGCATGAGTACCGGTATAAACGGAAGAGGCAAGGGTGCTTGTGTTAGGATGAACCATGTTCTGCTTGATATTAGCACTCAGAAAATGGAGGTGTCTAAACTTCCTGACTTGAAGGTATCCTCGAATAATGTGTTTGGAAACGATATAGATTATGATAATATACTTTGTTTATGCAAACAGAGTATACCTGATGAATGGACGTTAAAAGAAACTAGAGAATTGAAATTGACTGAACAGGGTCTTATATTTTATGTCAACAGGGTTTGGGTTGTTAAATATCCTTGGATAAAGATTCCCGAAAGTCTGCCCAACGATTATCCTTGTGCTATTGCTCGTATGAAGCGACGGAAGTGATTGTCCAACCGTGGCTCGGAACATTGTAAATTATATTAAAACCAGATTGATGAGATGATCGCTGGATGTATAGCACGGAATATTACAAAGGCTGAAAGAGAGTCGTATACTGGTCCTGTTCATTACGTCCATCACCACGAGGTAATAAAGCCAAATTCTCAATCTACACCTATGAAAATTGTGTTTGATTCATCAGCTTCCTATTACGGTCACCAACTAAATGCGTATTGGGCGAAAGGACCATACATTTGGAATTCATTGCTGGGAGTATTAGTAAGGATGAGACAGGAGAAAGTGGTTGTAATGGGTAACATATCAAGGATGTACCATACTATTCGACTAGATGAGAAAGACCAGCATACACAAAGATTTATTTGGAGGGATTTTAATGTGTTGACGCAAGTGTTTCTTAACCTTTTTAGCCTTGCGTAACCTTTAAAATTGCATCTCTCAAGGAACCCCTGCGCAAAAAAGAAAAAGACAAAAAAAAGACACGTATACCATATCTTATTTTATTTTCATCGTAATAATAGGTTAGATAGGGTGATGTCTATATCACATTATTACAATAACCAAGACTATGTCGTGCGTGTTTAATTATATTACGTATATGAAATTAAATAAAAAATCAAAAGTGCATTAACTTATCTCACTTGTTCTCCCGGAACCTTTGGGACCTTTTGCGGAACCTTGGTTGAGAAGCGCTGGTTTGGCCAAATAGATGGAAAAGATGTGTGTAAATTTGGAAGAGATAAAGGTATGGAATGGCAGTTCACCAAGTCAGCTGATGCCCCATGGCAAAACGGGGTGAGTGAAGCATTGATTAAAAGTGTTAAGCGTTCATTAAAGATCATGATAGGTGAGAACACTTTTACATTCGGGGAGTTGCAGACTGTATTCTTTGAAGTAACTAATCTTCTGAATGAACGGTCAATCGGTCTCAAACGTGGGTCTGATGTGAATGCTGGGTATACTTATGTCCTGATAAACTGCTGTTGGGTTGTGCTTCCAATCATGCACCAGTGGGAACATGGACTCACTGTAATATGAATCGCTGATTGGAATTCTTGAACAGTATAGTAACAGGATTTTGGCGTAAATGGCAAATAATTTTTTTCCCCACTTCTAGTGCACCAAAAATGGCATGTTGCCGAAACGAATCTACGAGTGGATGATTTAGTGCTTGTACAGGATAATTGGAGGTTGGCTCAGTTTGTTGAAGCTCCGACTGGACGAGATGGACTAGTAAAGGATGTAACAATTAGGTACAAGAACCAGATCTCAGGATCGAAGTATGAAAGGCTAGAGGATGTGATTTGATTTGATAGTGTTTGGTAGATAGCCTTACCATCAGGCCAATACGTAGAATCCGCCTCCAAGCTTCTGCAGCCTTCACAAGGGAATTTTGTCCATTTGGGCGACCTGGGACATCTTCTAATTTATTCACGAACATATCCAGTTGAAGTTTGAAAGGGTCCACTGAGCAATCTGTTGTATCTCGTATATCTCTAGGTGTGCAGTTAAACAGTCTAACAGATTTCCACCTGAAACTATTATACTGTACTGTATAGTTCCAGCTTTTCCACGTGGCACAGGATCTACAACACAGAACCGACCTCTACGTTCCTTTATTGGATTTGAGAGATTAGGGACTTTATTCTCCAATATTTTCAACAAATATATTATGGTATATCTATCCCACCTTCTTTCTAATGAATAGAGATTCAACACCTTCAGTCTCTCTGGATAACTGTAATCCTTTAAACCTTCTATATTTTTGGTAAACTGTCTTTAGATTTTCTCCAGTGCATCATTTTCTTTTGCTGTGTACGGGCTCCACAACTGTGAGCAGTAGTCCAGCTTTGATAATACAAGTGACCTCCACAGAGTTAACATTAAGAGCTTATTTCGAGTTTTGAATGTTCTAAGTATCCAGCCAGAGATCTGGTAATTTTTTTTTCACTAGATTTGTGATATACTCATTGAAATCACAACTGGCTGACAGAGTTATACCTAGATCTTGCACATGTTCAACAACTTTGATAGTTTTTGATCCAGATCAAGATAATTTCTTAAGCTGGGCTCCTTAGTACAGTTAAGGTTTCTATATTGGAATTTGTTACTGTTGAACTGCATGTTATTGACAGTAGCCCAACTATATATCTTATTCAGGCCATCTTGCAAAACCAGTTCATCCTCTTGTAATTTTATGGCTCTCAGTAGCCTGGTATCATCAGCAAAACTGAGGATGAAACTTTTAATTTCACAGCTTATGTCCAGCATAAGGATTAAAAACAAGACTGGGCCCATTACTGTTTCTTGCGGACAGAGCTTATGACCTCACTTGTTGTACTCTCGTGTCCTTGTACTCTCACCAGTTGCTTTCTACCAGTCAAGAATTCAGCTATCCATGCACCAATTTCTCCTAATATATTTAGTTCCTGGAGTTTATGCAGCAGTACTCCATGGTCCACTTTGTCAAATGCCTTGCTGAAGTCAAGGTAAATGGCATCGGTACCAGCTTCAGGGGATGAAATATTATTACACAGAATTATGTCATAACTATCCAGAAGTGCAGACAGGCATGATCGACCTTTTCGAAAACCATGTTGGGCTTCATTCATTAAATTCTGATCTTCCAGGAATTTCACAGTAGCAGCCTTTATAATTCGTTCAAATAGTTTTCCCAAGTGTGATGTTAATGAAACAAGGCTATAATTTGAAGGTATTTTTCTGTTTCTACCTTTGTGGAGAAGCACAATAGCTGCTTTTTTCAAAGACTCGTCCAAACTGCAGTTTTTAAGAGAATCATTTAGCAACGATTTCAGTGGTTGCAACAATGGTAACATGCAATTCTTAAACAGTAATGAAGGGATGCCATCCAGCCCAGAGGCTGAAGTTCCTGGCAGTGAGGTTATGGCATTTTTTATCTGTTCTTCTGACACTTCAGTTTATTATAGTCCATTTGGGATATTAGAGTTTCTCTGAAAGAACACTGGGGTTATCAACTACTTTATCCCGTTTTGGTACAGAGAAGATACTTTCATATTGTCTTTTCAGTCTTTCAGAAATTGTGCAAGGTTCAAAGGATTCTGTTCCATGTTTATCCACAAGAGAGTCAATATTACGACTATTTTGGGTAAACTGTTTAGCGTACCTATAAAAGTACTTTGTATTTGTTTTAATTTTGCTCAGCAGAATATGTCTCATCATTGATGTGATATAGTAATTTTTTCTTCAATCAATTTCGGCTAAGCTGTAAGCGCAATCTGACAGTCCTAATGCATTTTGGGTACGGCATCGCCTCTTCTCCTCCTCCTCCTCCTCACCTGCCTGGCTGCTTAACTATCTCTGTTGATTGTAAACCACCCGAACGATGTAGTTTGAGAAATAGTTTACGTGTTTGTAACACTGCCCCCTCCTTTCAAAAAAATGGACGACCCGTCCATTCCTAATTCACTCAATCACAAAGTCTTCCAGATAATGAGGGGGGGTGTCGGGATCTTGTTGGCCCCGAGGGTCTGGAGGCACGCCCAACTCCACATTGCTGCTCGCATCATTCGCCATTTCTTCTCCATCCCTGCTGGTATCCGGCAGTAGCCCTGGTTGCTCCAAAGAGTCATCCCATGGGGGGATAGCTGGATTCACCCCTTCGTCCCAAGAAAAATTCCCTCATCCATGGTACTTCCACATCCTATAGCAGTGGACCACCTTAGTTCGGCTGTGGGCGTTCCGACGTATTCGAAAGGTGACGTCAGACACCTGTTCCTCCACTAGATAGGGACCCTCCCACGGGCTCTGTAGCTTGTAAGGGATACCTTTACGCCGTCGAGGGTTGTGCAACCAGACCTGCATGCCTTCCTTGAACTCTGATTCCTTCGAGCTACGGTCGTAACGGCGTCTCATCGCTTCTCCAGCAAGCTTCAGGTGTCTTCTTACTTAGTGGTGCGCCTACGTTAGGCGCTCCTGCAACGCGATAGCGTAGGATGTTGTAGCAGTGGGCAGTTCCTCGTCCGGTGGTCGTCCCGTGGCAAGATCGACGGGGAGATGAAGCTCTCTACCCAGCATCAGGCGTGCGGGAGTGTATTGGGTGGCCTCATGTTCAGCGGCCCGATAAGCCATCAGCAGCGCTGGCAGCTTCTGGTGCCAGCTGGTTTGGCTCTCCTGGCAGCACATAGCCAACTCCTGCAGCAACGTCCGGTTGAATCGCTCTACCATGCCATCACTTTGAGGGCGGAGCGGAGTGGTCCTCTTCTTCCTCAATCCCAGGAGTCTGCAACTCTCTTGGAAGACCTCTGATTCGAACTCTCGTCCTTGGTCCGAATGCAATTCAATCGGTACTCCGAACCGGCTGAAGAATTCCGTAACCAGCACCACTGCCACTGTAACTGCTTCGTGATTGGGACTAGCGTATGCCTCTGGCCACTTTGTGGAATAGTCCATGGCTACGTAAAGAAAACGGTTCCCCTTCTCCGTGATTGGAAGCGGACCCGCAATGTCAACTGCCACTCTTTCCATCGGCGCTCCCACTTGATACAGCTGCATTGGGGCGCGACTACGGCACGATGGTCCCTTCCTGGCACAGCAGACGTCACAGACGCGGCACCACTCTTCCACGTCACGTCGTAGTCCAATCCAATAATACCACTGGCGAATTCGAGCCAGTGTCTTTCTCCTCCCGAAGTGGCCACCTGTAACATCACCGTGGGCTTCGCGAAGCAATACTTCCTGTAGTTCCCTCGGTACCACGGTTTCCCAAAACTTGATCCGGCCATCAGGCAGGACCCACTTCTTTATTAGCACGCCTTCCTGCAACCGGAGCGTGCCTCACTGCTCCCAGAAGTGTTTGGTGGTGGGACTCGTGGTCGCAACCTCCTCCCAGGCAGGCCTGTCCTCGCTCATCTCCAGCTACTCCACCACGGGTCCAATACCCGGGTCCTTTGCTGAGCCTTTTGCAAACGCGGGTGGAAGTCGGTACTTCCACGGGGTCATGACGAATGCAGTGCGCGCAATTCGGAGCGCATGGGCGTCTACTCAGGCTATCGGCATTGTTACCCTTCTAGTTACCCTTCTGGGTTCTTCAGGTCCTTCAACCAGCGAAGCGCCGCGTGGTCGGTTCGCACCAAGAACTCTGCCTCATACAGGTAAGGGTGGAAATAGTCCGCGCTTTTCACCACCGCCTACAGTTCTTTCCGGCTGTAATAGGCGACCATCTTCACCTGACCATCTTTCTCCTGAAAGAGTACGGCTCCAATCCCCTCCGCACTGGCGTCGCAGTCGAGGATGTACGGACGGTTGGAGTCAGGGTAAGGCAGCACCGGGGCGTTGATCAGGGCTTCCTTCAGCTCTTCGAAAGCCATCTGGCATGCCTCATCCCAGCAGAACGTTGCTCCCTTGCGAGTCAGCTGGTAGAACGGAGCAGCGATGGTGGCAAATACCTACACCAACCTGCGATAGTACGTACAGAAACTAAGGAAACTTATTACCTCCCTTACTGTCTGCGGTGCTGGCCAGTCCTTGACCACTGCCACCTTTTCCGGGTCTGCCTTCACTCCGTCTTGTCCGAAGATATGCCCTAAGAACTGCACCTCACGTTGGAACAACAAGCATTTCTCTGGGCTGAGCTTCAGGTTTGTTTCCCTGAAGCGCTGCAACACTTCTCTTAGTCGTTCCAATTCTTCTTCGAACGTAGCCCCGAATACGATCACATCGTCGAGGTAGGCGAGCGCTGTCCTCCATTGTAGTGTATCCAACACGAGCTCCATGAGACGCATGAAAGTCGCGGGAGCGTTACACAGTTCGAATGGCATGACTGTGAAGTGCCACAAGCCCTTGCCACAAGAAAATGCCGTCTTTTCCTTGTCCTCTTCCGTCACTTCCACCTGGTGGTATCCGGACTTGAGGTCCAGAGTGGAGAACCATCTAACTCCAACCAGCGCGTCTATGGTGTCGTCCACACGCGGCAATGGGTAAGAGTCCTTCACCGTTAAGTCATTCAGCGCTCTGTAGTCGACGCAGCACCGGGTAGTACCGTCCTTCTTTTTCACAAGGACCACAGCTGAAGACCATGGGCTCTGAGATTTCTCCATGACTCCCTGCGTGATGAGCTTGTTCACTGCCCCTGCTATCTCTTGCCTTTTTGCGGGTGCTGTTCTTCGTGGTGAGAGTTTCACTGGAGGACTGTCGTTGGTGCGGATGTGGTGCTTCACCAAAGCTGTGCGCCCCAGATCTGCATTTCCAGCTGAGAAAACATCCGCGTAGGAGCATAGCATGGCAGCTAATTTCCTTTCTTGTTCATGATCAAGGCATCCAGTACTCCGCTTCAGCAGGTCCTGCAGGTAGGCGGTAAGTCACAGCTGACGGGCATATTCTCCCACTGGGTCCGCTCATCATTTCGAGTTGATCTTACCCGCTCTACTTCTGTACATGTGCCCACCTTAGTCCCCTTCGATATGTGCTGCTCCTGTCCTGACAGGTTAGCTATAAGGACCGTCACTTCGTCCACGCCTGGTCGTACCAAAGTGCGCCCTACCGTCAGAGCCTCTTATATTTGAGTGGAGGGGGAAGATTCTACAAGACCGCCGTCTTTCTTCATCTTGTGGCTTAGCTTGCACTGCACGCGCGTCTCGGATAGAGGAGGTACACTTGTTGTGGCGGACGTCACCACCTCTGCGCTCCAGTCGTCTTCCAACAAGGACACTTCAGAGTGCCCTGTACGCATTTTCATATCCTCGAAGTCCAGCTGCGCACCACTCTTCTTCAGATAATCGAGGCCTAAGAGATAGGGGTCTTTGGTGTCTGCCACGTACACAGGCAGCTATTCTTCCTCATTGCCCACCCTTATCACTGCTTCTACGGGCCCTCTAAGTTTGGTGCAGTGGCCAGTCACTCCACACAACTGTTTTGTCTCCATTGGGAGATGGCGTCGCCCTATTACGTCGGTCCTCACGAACGTCTTCCTTGATCCTGAATCTACGGTGAGTCGACAGGGCTCACAATCTACTGTGCCCTCCACCTGCACAGCCAGGGGAGCAGAATCGCGGCATCTCAGCGGGAGTGGGGCCTGTAGGATTCCGGCTGGGTTCGGGCCCCTATCTCCAGCCTGGCGTCGTTTTCCGCCGAAGCCGTTTTCTTGCCGGTCCTCATCTGCGTGCACTCGTTAGAGTAATGGCCCAGCTGCCCACATCCCCAGCAGCATGGCTCGTACACGTACTTCCCTCTCTCTAAGGAGTGAGAGCGAGGCTGCTCGGTACACTTCCTCTTCTTATGTCCCTTCTTGCCGCACTTCCAACACGTACCAGTAAATTCACGGGAACCATTTCCGATAGTCGCCTTCCTTGCGATGCTCCTTCTGGCGCGTAACATTGGTGTCGCTGTACCCATATCACGTCTCGCGTTAATCGAGCTCACAAACGACTCGAACTCTAGAGCTCGAGCTAACGCCTCTTGCAGATCCTTCACGTGGGCCTGCTTCACGTAGATCTGCAGCTGAGGGTTTCCCAGAGCGTCCAGAAACTGGTCTCTCAACAACACGGTTGTCATATCCTCTGAGGCTCCTGGGTACGCCCTCCTCACCAGATGTTCCAAGTCCTGAGTCAGCTATTGCAGAGGTTCCCTATGCGCCCTCATCCTAGTCCGGAAACTAGCACGAAACGCCTCAGCCTGGTGAAGATGGCCATACCTGCGTTCCAGCGCAGCAACAATACAGGGGTAGGAGGTGCGTCGTTGAGGATTCAGCTGCCTTAGCACCTCCACGGCGGGGCCTTTCAACGAAGAAACGAGTTGTATGGCTCGTTCGTCCTGACTGCAATCCTGGGCCCCGGCCAGTAGCTCAAATTGAACCAGGTAGGCGTCCCATGGTACCCATCCATCGTACTCCTGTGGTTTTCGCCTTTTCCGGGAACAGTATGATGACAAGGGGTCTGAGACGAGTTTCACGGAAGAGGCATCTAGAGAAGCACAACAGCTTTCCTCCGGAGAGCGTCGTCTCCGCCAAACATTATTGTCCAGTTAGCTGTTGACGTCACCGTCTGCGTTTTCTACCGGAGTTCCCATCCCCGAAGACGGGTGGTCCGGCTTTGTTGACACCTCGATATTGCGCAGCCGTTCTTCCAGTTTCGCCACTTTTTCTTTCATGTCACGCTTCACCTCAGCCAATTCCTCCTTAACTTCATTCTTCACATCAGTGCAACTAGCTACCGTGAACTATTTCAGCTCGTTTTTCCAGCCTAACAGCTGATTACGCAATCCCTGCACACAACTGTTCAAAGTTTCTTGTGTTGCCCGTATGTCCTGCATATCTCTCTGTACGCTCGTTTGTACCGCTTGCATACTTTCCTGCAGGGCTTGAAGCACCTCCAAGATGGATCAATTTACATCACCGGAACCTTCTGCCATTTTCGAAACTCACTAAAGGAATAGCTGTTTATCAATATCATCCACAAGTCATATTTATACAAGAGGCCTTTCCTGGTAATGCTCCACATGGGGAGGAGGCTCCTTTACTCACAGGGTATGTCTCATATGTACACTATACCAGGAATGGCCTCATTACCTACATTCAATCATCCCTGCCTCACACGCTCGTTGCTTCCTCTGCGCAACCTGATATGACCTTTCAGCTCTTTGAGATTACCGTAGGAAATAGTACTCTTCGGTTGTGCAATGTCTACTCTGCTCCCGGATTGATTAATTTACCAGCCCTTCCTATACCTACAGATAGTGGAATGATCTATATGGGGGATTTTAACGCAAGTTACCCTGCTCTTGGAGACGTATCTCCCACTCCCAACCGCGCTTTCAGGCCCCTGCTAGACTACATCCGCCGATATCGCCTAACACGTTGGGATACTGGTGGTGCCACACGCACTCGTGGAGGGTACTATAGATCACATTATCACTGCAGGTCTTGTGGCATCCAATGTCTTTTGCTCATCTATCCCTTCTCTCTTCTCTGACCATATTGCTATTAGCCTAACATACTCCATCCTACAGGCTCAAGCTTCCATCCCCCATTACCGTACCCGCATCTCTATCCCTCCTAAATACTGCCCCACATACATCTCGTATATTTCTCGCCTCCTTCCCACTTTTGATCTTCTTTCTCCTGACAGCCTATACGATTCACTGGTGAATTCTACACATGACTTCTACACGCACTATGTGCTCCGACCACACATTCAACGTCGCACTGAGACCCGTTCCTGGACACTGGATCAGCGTATTGCCCAAGCGGAAAGAATAGCGGTGGATGCTGGGCTTTCCTTTCAAAGGCAGCCCACGCCTGAACACCTGCACCATTATCAGCTGGCCAGGGATGACCTGGTTGCCCTTCAGAAATGCGTGTACACAGAGTCTTGGCAGAAATTTACAGATAGTATTAACCATCAGACTAGCACGGGCACTATGTGGCATCTTATAAAGAAGGTTGTCAAGAAGAAATCCGCCTGCACTCTGCACCACAGTCCGCTTGAGTATGCACAGGATCTTATTACTACCTGGTCAGAGCAGTCACAAACTCGCAACCTTCCTGGGAATGTCCAAGAGGCACTGTCCTCCCACCGCAGCTCTCGTAACCTCCGCCTAATGGGTGCGTTACTACAGACAGATGAAGAAGATGACATCCCATTCACCGAGGACGAGCTACACCGTGCTCTTGCTAGGGTTAAGATTTCTGCCCCTGGTGAGGATGGCCTCACTTATCAAGTCCTTTGTCTCCTTCAGAATGTTTCTAGTAACCCCCTACTACAGCTCTTCAATCTCTGCCTTCGCCTGGGGCATGTGCCCTCAGCCTGGATCAAAAGCACTATCATTCCTATACCGAAACCTGGCACCAACAAATTTAGGCCTATCTCTCTCACCTCCTGTTTTAGCAAAGTGTTTGAACGCATCCTTCTTGCCCGACTGATGCACCGACTACTGGATAAGCTCTCCCCCAGTCTTTATGGTTTCCTTCCGCAACGGAGCACACACCACTACCTAGTTGAACTCTACACACGTCTCTCCCCCACCAGTGTGTTTGCTTTCTTGGACCTCAAATCTGCCTTCGATATAGCCAACAGGGAAATTATCCTTGACCAACTGGTGGACTTTGGAGTTCGGGGGAACCTACTAAAATGGATTCGAGGTTACCTTTGTAATAGAACGTCACGTGTCTACTTCAAGGGGTCGTACAGTTCCTATGAACCGTTCGAACTGGGCACCCCGCAGGGAGGTGTGCTAAGTCCCTTCTTATTCAATATCCTGATGCATCGTCTACTCTCTCTCCTTCCTATCATCCCCGGTACTACTATCACCTGCTATGCGGATGACATATGCATCCACTCCACCTCACCACATGACCTTCAGCGCATGCTCCGTGACTTCAACATGGCTGCTACCTCCTGTGGCCTCCTTTTCTCCCCAGAGAAAAGCAGGATTTTTACCTCACGCAATGCCAGAGCTCTGCCTGCATTCACTATGGGTGGTCATGACATCCCTCACTGCACACAGTACACATATCTGGGAGCACCAGTCCGAATCACCCCATCTACACCTGCGCGTCAACGAATTCACCCCCTCGTGAAAAGCCTTCTTGACCGTCTGGAGCCCCGCTTTGCACCTATCAAGTGGCTTGCCAACAATGCTGTAGGTATCTCCATCCAAGTGGCAAGGACTCTCTACATCCTACTGCTTCGGTCAATAGTCGACTATCTATCCCCTGCCTTGTGTCAACTTCCTAAACCAGCGCTCGAGCCACTTGAAAAATTCCAGAATCGAGTCATGAGGTTTATCCTGGGGTGCTCTCTCTCTACCCGTGTTGTGAACATGCAGTTAGAACTCAACCTACCTCCTCTAGTGGAGAGGATTTATGCCATTGTGTCCTATTTCACTGTTAAGTGTCTCCACTACCCCAATCTTGCTCCACACTTCACTGATGTCATAAGTGCGTCACTGGGTCCAGACGCACCCAGACTCCCACTTCGAGCAGGCGTACATACCCTCATTAGGGTAGTGAGTGATATTCTTCGTGGCCTGGACATCGATGTGTCTGCGAAGGCGGAACCCCCTGATTTACCACGATGGCGTGTCCCCCTCCCCGCTGTCACATTTACACCAACCTCGAAAGATGCCTATCCCCCCCCTGCAGAAACAATTAGCTCTGGAGACTATTGCTGGTATATCTACGTCTGTGCCTATGGCACACCACGTCTACGTAGATGGTTCTGTGCAAGCGGATGGAAGAGCAGCGTGTGCCATCTTCTCCCCAACCTTGGAGCCTCCTGTACCAGATGATTCATGGATTGGCCGCAGACTGCCCACCTCATCGAGCTCCACCTACTGTGAACTGAATGCAATCTTGGATGCTGTGACTCTCCTTATTCGACATCGTGTGAACGGGATAATTATTTGTGACTCCCAATCAGCCCTGCACGCCCTATCCTCGCCAAGACCTATCTGCAGCCATGTTGTGAATGAAATCCTATGTCGACTTGCTGCTGCAAACGATGCTTCTCTTACCATACCGTTTGTATGGATACCCTCCCACATTGGACTACATGGCAACGACACGGTGGATCGTATCGCTAAGGCGGCCTGTATAGCAGATGGACATGTACGGGATGCCGAGGCCTCCCTCCGATGTCTACGAAAAATCATCCATTCAGTTGGGTTTGACATGACGATGCGACGCAGAAATGCAGAGAAGGCCAACAGTGTGTCCATACAACATCATGATCACTTTCTCCACAGTCGCTACAAGTATCGCAAACGCGGGTTAATTGTGCGAAAACACAATGTAATTAGTGCTCGACTCAGGATGGGGTATCGGCCTTTGTGGCAGGTTGCCCACACTCTTGACATACCACAGTACACCACCTCTAAACTATGCGACAGCCCTAATGCTAACAACCTAGAGCACTATTGTCTTCAGTGCCCCACAGTAAGAGATCTTCTACCAAGAGGTCAGACCTTGATTCAAATCTGCACGTTCTTGCTCGAGGCTGACAACCTTGACATAATACTTACCCGTTTTCCAAACTTCGGTGGTTATTGACTGTATTATTGATTAAGTCGAGGAGCACTGCAGAAGGGTGAGGTCCTGGGTCAACTACACTTTTCTTCTGCTTCAACAGCTTGTTCAGCCTGGAGGGGGGGGGGGAGGGCGTCGTTGTGTGATATTGGTTACGTGGTTACTGTGGTGTTACACAGCCCATTCTGACAAATATTATTGCTGCTCATATCCATTACCGTTTGTATTCCATCAGAATGCTTTTGCACTCACACTCAATTTATAAATTGTTTAATGTATTTTTTTTCTCCCACCCCTTTGCGCTCCTCTCATCGGTGACCTTCAGTGATACTGTTTACTGTATATGATCCTTACGTATGACTATGTACACTGCCACTATGACTTTTGTTTATCGAATGTTCGTGCCTGCTGTATTATTTACTGAGTCGAGGAGCACCGCAGGAGAATGTGGTCCTGAATCGACAGCATTCCTCTTCTTCCTCAGGTTATTCAACATGGGGGGCGGGGGGTGGGGGTGGAGGGGCGTCATGTAATTTCGAGTGCGTCCTCTCGTGATGTTACTCGGCACATTCTGTCTAGATTTGTTGCTTCCTATAACCATTATTATATGTATTCCAATTGTATGTTTACGTACACAGACTATACCAAAAGAAGGAAAAGGGAAGGAAGAAGAAAGGAAAAGGAAGGAAAAAGGGGAGGGGGGAGAGAATTTTTTTTTTTTTCCCTCTCTCTTACCTTTTGCGCCCCTCAAATCGATAGCCTTAATGATATTGCGCACTATGTATGTCATTTAGGTCTGTCTATGCACACTACCATTATGTCCTATGTTTGTCAAATGTTCATGATTGTACTGCGCTTGGTTGTGGGACTTATTGTCCTCACTGCTGTCATTTATTACTAAGACTATCACATTGTACTCAATGTTATATTACTATTACCGATATGACATTATTGAGACTCTGACTCATATGCATTGTACTACTATTGATTGTGCATCCATCTGATGCATTATATTAACATTTTGTACTTGTATATCCATGTACTGACTGACGCCTTGGCGTAATAAATTAATAAAATAAAATAAAATAAAGGAATAGCACACAACTTCCTTTTCTTGTGGTCACTCAAACCACCTTTGTGGCAGTTACTAAGGCTTGGTATGATCCCACTCCTGACGCTAGTGAAACGAACTCCAAGGGCTCCTTTAAACGGCTCCGGACAATGGCGTTCAAATACAATTCCCAAGAAAAATACAATTCCCAAGAAAAAACAACAACAACAACAACTGTACAGCTAAGGAGTGAATTTTAGAACACTTATCAGTACAGTGAGACCTCTCATTAACGGACGTTAATTAGCTGCGTTTGCAGTGTTTTTGCTGTGTTTTCGGTGTTTTGGAGTGGTTTTTGGGGGGCATAGTGATTGCACGCACTAAACAACAGCACCAAAAACACCGCAAACACAGCTAATTAACGTCCGTTAATGAGAGGTCCCCCTGTACATGCTGATTCAGTTTTTATTTATACCGATGGATGAAAATCCCAAGATGGTGTTGGTTGTTCTGTTGTATCTGATAACACTGTTTTAAAGAGGAAGCTGCCTTGTTTTAGCTCTGTTTTTACTGCTGAACTGCTGGCAGTCAACAATACCCTGAAATTTGTTTTTAATTCTGTTTCATCTAATAAGAACATTGTTATTTTTACAGACTCTATGAGCATTTTATCCTCTCTAAGTAAATTATTGCCTCTTCACTATTTAATTTAAGAAATACAGGATTGGTTGATTCTTATTAACAACCAGAAGAAAATAAAAGTAAACTTTTGCTAGGTGCCATCCCATGTGGGTATCACCGGAAATGAGCAGGCCAATGTTGCAGCCAAAGCCGCTACTAGACTCAGCCACATAACAGACACAAAACTCCCACATACAGACTTCAAACAAGTAATTCATTGTTATGCAATGGAGAAGTGGCAGGAACAATGGACAAGGCTGGACGGTAGTTACAAGTTAAAAGAGATTCACCCCTCGGTGGCACTTGGAAGTCTCTTTGGACAGGAGATCAAGTATTGTTTTAACAAGGTTAAGAATTGGCCAATCCTACATTACCCATAAATTTTTGATGGCAAGTGGAGCAGAAAGGCTGGCCCCCTAATGACCCACTTGCCAAGTTATTTTTACAATTAAACACATTTTAATTCAGTGCCCTGCATACTCTAATAAGCGCAGGGCAAACTTTTAAACAAATTTATCTCTTGAAGAAGTTTTAGGGGAGGAGGCTCATGTGGGGAATGTTTTAAAGTTTTTAAAAGACGTCAATTTATTTTATGAAATTTAAAATTGTGTATATGATTGCTTGTGAGTGTATCTTGTTTTGATGTGTTTTTGTGAGTGCTTATTGTTTTTACTGTTTTACTTGAATTTTTTAGTTATTTGTATATGATATGTGCTGAATGGCCTACCGGCTCCGGCACTTGGCCTTCAAGCCAAAAATTTCATAAATCAATCAAATCTTGAGTAATTTGGCATCGTCAGGAAAGAAGTTCATGTAACCATTTACTCCCTCATCCACATCATTTATATATATATATATATATGGCAAACATTAAAGAAGCCAATACAGAGCCTTGCGGGACATCACTCTTCATAACTTCCTAGTTCGAATTTTTGTCTATGTACCACTCGCATTTTTCTCCCAATTAAGAAATCCTTCATCCATTCCAGTAGCTTACCTTGTATTCCTCCTATTATTTCAATTTTTCTTATTAATTTTTTATGTGGTACTTTGTCAAATGCCTTCTGCAAGTCCAAGAAGGCGCAATCTGCCCAGCCATCTCTTTCTTGTATTATCTCAATTAATCTCGAGTAAAAGCATATTAAGTTTGTGGTACACGATCTTCCACTTCTAAAGCCAAATTGTTTAGGGTTTACTATTTTATTTTCTTCCAAGTGTTTGGTCCATTTGTTTCTGATGACTTTTTTGCATATTTTTGCTACTGTGCTTGTAAGGGATACCGGTCTGAAGTTTGTAGGATCTTCTTTGTTTCCTCCTTTATATATTGGTACTATGTTTGCATCTTTCCAATCTTGCGGTACCTTTCCTTCTTTGAGTGAGAAGTCTATTATCTTGTATAATTTGTCTGTCAGTTTGTCTATACACTCTTTCAGTATCCAATTTGCAATTCCATCTGGTCCATGCAATTTCCTAACATCTAGGTTTTTTATTTGGTCTCTTATTTCTTTCTGTGTTACCTTTATTTCTTTCATTTTTGGGGATCTTTCTTGTTGTCCATCTTCCCAAAATTGTGAGCTCTCACTTGTAAAAACAGACCTGAAATGTCTGATCATAACTTCTGCCATTTCTGTTTCCTCTATATATCTTTTATCTCCACGCAGTTTTACTATTTCATGTTTATCTTTTAGTTTTTCATTTATATATCTGTAAAAGAGTTTGGGTTGATCCTTACATTTGTCTATAATATCTTTTTCATAATTTCTTTTTTCTTTCCTACATATATTCACACACTCGTTCCTAAGTTTTATATATTTTTGCCATTTGGATGTTTTTTGTCTTTTTTCCATTTTTCCAGGCTTTGTTTTTCTGGTGAAAAATGCAGTAACACATTTATAAATTACAACTAACACCACAGTCGGACGAAAGAAAGAGTTGCGTAAGTGAACTATATATTTCGATTGCTAACTGCAATCCTCTTCAGTAATACAAATTGGAAGGACGATGCTATCTTAAATAGCAACCTCTTACAAAAGAAAGGGAACATGGAAAATAATAACCGTCACTACCCCAACCCTATATAACCTGAGGATGACATGAGGTCGGGTCAGGGGGAGGAAGCTTGTTGACAATATGTTTGGTGATGAATAGTCCTGATATAATGTCTGGGGTCCAGTGACCCTTGGAAATATTCATCGTGGGCAGATATTCAATTAATGTGGATTCCACCATTTTCCTTCTGAACCCACAGCCTGATTTATACATAAGGTCAGATTCCTCCCAGTCCATCCGGTGATCAAATTTACGTGTTGAAACACGGCTGAATTTTCTTGGCCATACTTAATGAATCTCTTGTGTTCATTCAGTCTTGTCCTTAAGTCTCTACCCGTCTGGCCTATGTATGAAAGGTTGCAACCTTTACATGGAAGGGAGAAACACCTGGGATATGATCCTCTCTCAACCTCTGGTGAACATTAACAACTTTTTTTATTAATAGTATTAGGGTAATTATGAATTAAATTTACCTTCTCTTTGGGAAGAAATTTGGACAAATAACTGATGGACTCTGAGAAGGGGATGACCAGGGGATTTTGTCTCTCTTTTGGCTTAGTTGAAGGGGGATTGAATAAACTGGTTCTGGCTTGGCTGAGGGCTTTATCCAGGAACCAATGAGGGTGTTGTGAAAAATGCACAGGCCTTATTACAAGGCTTTATTCAACATAAAATTTATACTATTCTCTGAAAACAGAGAGAAATGGTATAAGAAATATCAAACACAAAACATAAATATAAACACACAACCAGACATAATATAAGTAAACACAACAGTATTTTATGCACATAACAATATAATACTGCACATATGTATTATATAACTCATATACATACAACTCATAACAATATAATACTGATGCTACAAACATACAGAATTATTAACACACACCTTTACTGGAAGAATGCTGGTTGAGTACTGACAGCAAGAAAATAACATGGCTGCCTTTTAAATGTTCCCCACACAGTGTTGCCACATCAATGATTACAATACACAGTGTTGCCAGATCAGTGACTACAATGCAGTACTACCATAACATTCTCCGTCTACCAAAAAAGATCTAGTACAGTCATTACAGATCCAGGCGGTTAGGTGGGCAACGTATACGACCAGACCTTTGTTGCATAGGAGCCTCTTCACCAGGTTGGGCAGGGCCTGGAGGTCTTGAAGTAGCATGTGGAACAGTGTTACCTATTTCAGTAGGAGTAGCGTCAATTGGCTTCCTTGGAGAGGCAGAGAAATTTTCTGCAGCATCCACAGGGGTATCTTGAGATCCTTCATTAACAGGGGCTAAGTGGCGAGTGGATACTGTAGTCTCTTCACCTCTTTGGTTGCGAATGTGGGCACAATGCAGATTTGCCTGAAGGAGCTCCACTTCTTCAACAAGAGGGTGTGGCGAACATGACACTTTAGGAGAACAGGTCCTGGATGACGTAACAAGAGGGCACTGAAGCTCCAGTAGAGGAGCGACGTGAATAGTTCAGCAGCCTCTCATGCGGGATAGCATTTGTAGTTGTGTATAATAACGAACGAATGGAATGAAGAGCATCAGGTAGAACAGATTGCCAACATTGAGTAGATAGACCACGGGACTTGAGAGCCATTGTAATTGCTTTCCATATTGTGCCATTAAACCGCTCCACTTGGCCATTTCCTTGGGGGTTGTAGCTTGTGGTTCTGCTGCAGGAAATTCCTTTACTAATCAAAAACTCTTGCAGTTCTTTGCTCAGGAAAGATGATCCCCTGTCTGAGTGAATGTAGGCAGGCATGCCAAAAATAGAAAACAACTGAGAAAGACAGCTAATTACAGTCGAAGTAGTCATATTTGCACAAGGGAACACAAAAGGAAATCTAGAGTATTCATCTACAATGTTAAGGAGATATCGATTTCTGTCATTACTGGGCAAAGGTCCTTTGAAATCTATATTCAATCGCTCAAAAGGCTGAGTAGCTTTTATGAGATGAGTCTTTTCTGGTTGATGAAAGTTTGGTTTAACTTCTGTACGTACCTTACATGATCTGGTCACCCGTCGCACATCTTCCACTGAGTAGGGCATATTCTTAGATTTAACAAAATGGTACAAGCGGGTGACTCTAGGATGACACAAAGCCTTGTGGAGTGTTACTAGAGATTCCTGTCCATCACATGCAGCCCCACAGTGGGACCTTGAGAATATATCAGGGGAAATATTTTCTGGACCAGGTCGATACATAATCTTAAAGTCATAGCAAGATAAGTTCCATTCTCCAATATGATATCTTATCGTTCTTTATCTTACTCTTATGCTGCTTGTCAAACATAAACCTCACAGTCCTGGTCAGTCTATATAGTGAAACGCCTGCATGTCAGGCAGGGTTGCGGAGTCGGAGAGAGTCGGAGGTTTTAGCTGGGAGTCGGAGTCTGATTTCTAAGAGTAATAGGAGTCGGAGTCGGAGTCGGAATTTTTTATCCGACTCCAACTCCTTAAGTCCAATAGCTGTAAAATACTGTCTATAGATGTGCACTGTGAAATAATTTGTTGCTATTGTGCAAATAGAAAGCAGTAGGTCTCATTATTCCAAGTTTAAAAAATCTAAAAAAATTGATATGTTGTGTGTTGAGAAAATTTAATAACCATCCAGTACAGAATAGTTTTATAGGTAGTTACAGGATAAATACCATTTATAGAAGTTTCCAGAATGTAGTTTGTATTAATGTTTCATTCACTCTATACTAGGGGAGTTATAGCCAGTGGAATGTATTTACATTTTTAATAAGTATTCAGTAAATATAATTATTAATTAAAATTCCTGAATAATTTGTCAACTGTCAAGTGACAGAGATGATTTTTATCTTTAAATAATTTAAACTAGCTACTTTACCTTTGTTGACAGTCTAATTAATTCAAATGATGTTAACATCTAGAACTCCATCATGTACACACGGACATGACAGTGTAGACAATAGTAAATATCCACTACGTATGCACCATGCACGTACGTTTTCATGTATGTAAAAGTCAATGGAAGTGTTTTTGTGTGGTTTACTGTTTTGTAGGATAATGACCTGAGATAAACTTTGACCAGTCTCAGAGGCCAGATAGGAGGGACATTAGAGCATATGTCACAGCATTTGGTGATGACTGAAAAGGGGAGGAACAACAGCAGCTATGAACAGTGTGCACAGGGGAAGGTTGTCTCTCTCTTTCCTGAACTGATTCCTGGTTTTTATGATAACATGGTGAAATTAATTCTACAGTAAGTACTAGGTAGGGCATCCTCCATTAACCTTTCCTCATCATGATTTGTCACATTTTTTCCTAATATTGTGATAGAAGGTTTATGAGAATGGACAAAGAAATAACAGATGATTTTTTTGGAGGGGGGGGGAGGGGCACAAAGGAAAAAGAAAATATATAGCTTGAAGTGGCAACTCTGCTCATAAGCTGGTAGATGATCCTGAGCATAAATAATACCATTATATAATTAATATATATATATGTTTATACAAATATACGTGCTTGTATGCATATATATATATAGCTGGATGAGTGTATATGTGAGTATATTTATCATACAAGTGAATGTTTCACGTAAAAAATAATATACATGAAAAATATTTATAAAATGCTTGCTGAATAGGTGTGGGAGGCTGGTATATGGATCTGCAGAATAGATTTCCACATAGGGGTCAAGGAGTTAAGGAATCGGAGTCGGAGTCGGAGGAATCAAAGGAGTCGGAATCGGCATCCTAGGAATTCTAGAAGTTGGAGTCGGAGTCGGACCTTATACCATCCGACCCCGCAACCCTGCCGCCAGGTAATGCCTCCAATGGCGAACTGCTTCAATGATGGCCTGGGCTTCTTTTTCTATAGAAACATAGCACTTCTCGGGTCCTTGCAGTGTTCTTGAAAAGAAGGCTACTGGGTGTCCATCCTGGGAGAGGACTACTGCAATGGCAATTTCTGAAGCATCAGTTCCTACTTCAAACGGCCTCGACTCATCAATTGCTTGAACTACTGAATTTTCAATGTCCTGCTTGAGAGTGTTAAAGGCTGCTTCCTTGGTCACAGGGAATACAGTAGTGGTGCTCAGAGGGCGGATTTTGCTCGACTAGTCATATATCCAGTGTGAATAGTATGCAAAAAGGCCCAGGGTTCGATGGAGTGACTTCTTGTCTTGAGGCACTGCTAATTCCTGTAGGGGTCGAAGTCGTTCAGGGTCTGGATGTTTTTTCACCACCTTCTACCACATAACCGAGAATGCTAAGTCGTTTTGTTGAAAATGTACACTTTTCCCTATTGTAACTTATGTTTTTCTTCTAAGCAGCCTCCAGGAACTTAGTGAGGTTAGCATCATGCTCCTCCTGAGTCATGCCACAAATGGTCACATCATCCAAGTATGCATAAGTTCCAGTGATTTGTTCCTCTTGAATAAATGAATCCATGATCCGCTGAAAGCAGGCTACTCCGTTGGTGACCCCAAAAGGAATACGAGTAAACTGGTACAGGCCACCACCAGCCTCAAACGCGGTGTAAGGTTTATCTTCTTCTCTGATGGGAACTTGATGATAGGCACTTTGTAAATCAATAGTGCTGAAAATTCTGTATCGAGCAATTTTATTCACTGTATCATCGATACGAGGTAGGGGGTAGCTATCAAGCAACGTGAATTTATTGATAGTCTCTGAGTAGTCAATGGCCAATTGCCACTTTTTGAGTGCATCTTTCACAACAACGACTTGTGCACGCCAGGGAGAATTACTAAGATCTATTATGCCCTCCTTCAGCAATATCTGAATTTCTTTCTCGACAAACATCCGGTCTTTATATGAATAGTGGTGTGACCTTGCTGATATAGGGCAGCAATCGGCTGTAAGGTTAGCAAACAGCTTTGGTGGGTCCACCTTTATGCTACTAAGTCCACAAATGACAAGAGGAGGTAGGTCTCCTCCATACCTCAGAGTAACACTATCATTCATCTTCTGGAAGTCTTGACCGATAATCACATCTGAGCACAGTTGTGGCAAAACCGTTGAACACATACCTTTATAATCCTGGCCATTAACTCTGAGGTCTACATGGCAAAACCCTGATGTCTGAGTAGAGAGGAATGTTGATGCCATAGATACTGCACCCGATGAGTGATGAACGACTAAGGAGTGGCGCTTAACTAGGTCTGGGTGAATGAAACACTCAGACCTGCCACTGTCAACCAGTCCATCTACCTTTGATCCATTGATAAAGAATTTACAACTGCCTTTGAGAGTGAATATGGGGTAGCTGCAGAAGTAACTGTTGCTAGTGTTGCATAGTTACTGGAGTCTACATGTGCACTAGCCGTTGTTGATGGTTTGGCTCTACACACTTTGGCAAAGTGACCTTTCTTCTGACATTTATGGCACACTGCTTCACGTGCGGGACACTTTGAGCGGGGATGCCGTGAAAGTCCACAGAAGAAACACTTAGCACCTACAGCAGCAGCCACAGGGGCAGACTCAACAGTAACTTCTCGGCTGGTACTTGGTTCTGGAGTTGAAGCGCTTACCACTTGAGATGGCTGAGTACCGTACATTTCAGAATTCCTTTGAGCTGAATCCAAAGCTCTTGCTTGATCAAACATAGTGGATAGGTCCAGAGTTTTATTTTCCAGGAGGCGTTGCCTTATTGCTGGCGACTGCAGCCCACTTATAAAGGCGTCTCGGATGGACTCTTCACAATATTTAACAGTTGTTACGGCCTTGAAATTACATTCCGTACTCAGAATTTTCAAGACTTGAAGGTACTCAATTCAATTCAATAAGTTTATTGTTGATATACGACAAAGGAGAGAGTTGGGTCTTACCAACTAACCCCTATACATTTTATATCCAATTTGTATATTACAGTTTTGCCAAAATAAATGTTTACATAAAATATCACTCATATCCTTTACTGTATATCACAATATCACAGTACTGTATTTACCATCTGAAAGCAAACATTGGATGTTTTTTAACAATTTTAGTTAAGATATCATTATCTATGAAATAGCATATGAGCTCAATGAGGTTCCACTGTCCCTGTGGTCTAAATTCATCGATTACTGGGCAATACTGTACATAATGTTGTAGTGAATGTCCTCCCGGCCTTGCACATAAAGTACAGGGCTCAGGTTCAGCTCCCGTGTACACCTCCCAGTAATGTTTATATCCAAGCCTGAGTCTCATAGTGACTAAATCCATTTGGGAACTATGTCTACCATATGGATAATCCTCTGTATTATTCAATATTGCCTTATAATGCTTGCTACTCATACTACCCATCTCACAACATTTATCTAGGTCTATATCCATGCTAGCAATAACATTTGATCTTATTATTGATCTTTTATGTCTATATGTGCATTCATTACCAGGTACATTAACATCTCTAATTGCACATCGAACAATCCTATATGGGATGGTACCCATACAAAATAAATGTGAGTATTGTTTCTCTCCAGGTTATATATAACATTTAAACATCTGTTAACAATATCACAATCAGCTGGAGAGGAAGACACAAGTTCATATAATGCACTCTATCGACAAAAAAGTATACATTTTTACCTATACTCAAAGTAGCATATAAGCCTTCTAATATAGCATACAGTTCAGTTCTGGTTGATGACAAATTATTAGGCAGTCTTTTTGAAATTTTATAATCTTGAAACTCTTCAGAGAAAGAATATTCCCTTACAAACACCCCACATCCTGCCTTGGTACCCTCAACTGACCCATCACATTACACATGTACCACCTGTCTATGTGGGTATTGTGACAATTTGTCAAGAAAATGTGTTTTTAATTCGTATTTACACCATTGTTCCTTTGGTTTACTTAGCTTTTCAATGTCAACTTTTACATTATATGGACTCCAGGTGGTATAGTAGTTATTTTTTTTATGACATTAAATTCGTCCATAATATCAAATTTTCCTAGAACCTTACATATTTTGCGAAGATATGGGTTGTTAGTTACACCATTATCATTATATAATGCTAATATTTCTCTTTGGAGAGAGTTTGTACACACACTATACGACACACAGTTCGACTCGTTATTTCTTCTACTCTTAAAATAATACTGGGTAATCTTAATTCTCTTCTTAATACCTCTATCTTAGTTGTTGTAGCACATCCTAATATCATTCTCATCGCCTTATTTTGTATGACTTCTAAGCATTTAAGTTGTTGTGTATTGAATTGCACCAACACAAGTGAAGCATAACACTGGGGAACACTCATTTTGTTGGATTAAAAAAAAAAAGACTTTTCTACAGTCAATTTGAGTGTGTTGATTTCAAATCTGAAGTCAGTTTATGCCTGCAAGCTACAGATCTTATGCAATTTGACATTTTTATTTATTAATTTTTCGTTATTATAGGAAATTGCAATATCAGCCACAATTCTTTTGTTCACTTGAATCTTAAAATGGTATGAAAGTAATTTCTGTACATTTATTAAGGCAAAAGAAACAGAACATTAAAATGTGATTTGAGAGTAAATTACACTATTGTTGGTTGTGCCGTATTTTCTTATAGCATTTCTTAGAAAACATGAATCTCTATCCCAAAGTTAGATTAGCATCCTTCAGAACATCACCACAGCTGATGGAAGCTTATCAATTTCTCTGTGTATTTTATTCAGGCAGGAATTTGCGTTTGTAACTTTTGCATTTGTATACTTCATCTGAGCAATCTCGTTTAATGCTCCAGCAGTAGTCAGCCATCATACTTTTGTCCCAGCCCCTGTCGATGTACCTGTAGTATAATGAAGGTTTGGTGACGTTATCCTTAAAGACTGCTTCCTCTACTGCCGACATGAACGCTTGGGCAAAGAGTACTCCCAGGGGGGAACCCATCGCTATCCCGTCGTGCTGGACGTACAACTTTCCCTCCGGTTGGAGGGGGGAAATCTGCGTGTTCATAAACAGTTTAATAGTTTATGAACAGTTTAATAGTTTATGAACACGCAGATTTCCCCCCTCCAACCATCCCGAAGCACGTAATGGAAGAGATGCTGAAAATCTGCACTACTGAGGCCCCCTTTAAATGTCCGGAGGGAAAGTTGTACGTCCAGCACGACGGGATAGCGATGGGTTCCCCCCTGGGAGTACTCTTTGCCCAAGCGTTCATGTCGGCAGTAGAGGAAGCAGTCTTTAAGGATAACGTCACCAAACCTTCATTATACTACAGGTACATCGACGACATCTTTGTGTGCGCACAGTCAGAAGCCCTTCTCCAGGGATTGAGACTGCGCCTCCAGGAGGAATCTGGTCTTAGCTTCACGACGGAAATGAATAAGGATGGCAAACTCCCTTTCCTTGATATTTTAGTGGACTCTTCTTCCGGGGAATTTACAACGAAGGTGTACAGGAAACCAACGAACTCTGAGAAATGTTTGAACTATAAAAGTGAGTGCCCGACAAGTTATAAAACCAGTGTGATTAGAGCGTATGTCCGTAGGGCTATCAAAGTTTGTTCTTCCTGGCAGGCTCTGCATACTGAATTGCAGCACATCCGCCAGATTCTAGTTAATAATGGTTTCCCTAATAGTGATTTTGATGCAATTTGCAATAAAATGATGTGTGACCACCTTTCCCCACAAACATCCCCTAAGCCCCAATTCATTGATATATACTACCATAACATCTTCAACAAGGGTTACAAAAAAGATGAGAAAATAATTAAAGATATCATCACTAAAAACTGCCACCCGGTTTCTAAAGATAAAGAAATCCGCGTGGTTGTATACTACTCCAACCCTAAAACAAGCTCATTGGTAATAACTAATAACTTAAATAGTAATACTGAGACCATGTCTAAAACTAATTGTGTATATGAATTTATTTGTAGAACCGGGAACTGTTAGCCCGTAAAACAGCATATATTGGTTTTACGAGATGTAGTCTCAGTAGGAGAATAACTATGCATTTGCAAAATGGGGCTTTAAAACATCATTTAATGAAATATCATAACCTAACAGCCACCCGTGAATACCTAGTTTCAAACACTAGGATTATAGCAAGCAATAGGGATGTACATAAACTTAAGCTTCTAGAAGCTATGTTTATCAGGGAATATAGTCCTATTATTAATATTCAAAGCAACATGACTTCTGTCATTACTTTGTTTAGCAGTACAGCCAAGCTACTACCGAGCGCGACCTCTCTCCGAAACCCCCCTCCACCTCCTCCCACCCACTCCTTCCATCCTCCCCCCAACCGACCCCGCAACCCCCAAACCCCCCAAACCCCCAACCTTCTTCACGTATTAACGAGATACCACCCCCGCCCTCTAATCCGCCCTCCACCACCACCCAAGCCGGCTAGGTGCGTATATATATGTCACCGAACGAAGGTTTTCTTCGTCATTTCATTGGACCTTTTAACTTTTGTAAGTAGCGGTCCCCATCAGCCCATGTATAGTGATAGAATGTGTGATTTTGCTCATTTATTGATATTTATTTCTATATTTGTATAATTGTTTAGATTTACATGTTGTTTTCTTTATTTCTGTACGTCTATATTATCTATGTTACAGAATTTCCTGAAGATGTCTCTTTGTTAGACGAAACGTTGAAATAAATGAATCATTTTGGCAACTTGGTCTATGCCCACCCTCCAAATGGCAAAATATTGGTTAGAAAACTGGAGAATACCCACAAGAAGATCAACAACCTCACTAATGCTGTCGATTTTAATAATGCATGCATACAAGAGAATCTGCTCCCCAGATATTCACATATATATATATACATATACATACATACATATATATACATATATATAACATATACATATATAATGTCATATGGCGAGTCATCAAGGGGATTAAATAAAAGAATTTATGAACATAAAGATGACATAAAAGCACATAGGACGTCTAATTCTTTAGTAGTTCATGCGGAAAAATTCGACCATTTACCAAACATGAGAGGAGCCGAAGTGCTGCATAAAGGTTTTGATAAATTCACTAGAAGAATTGTAGAATCAGCATATATTTCAGCTAAGAATTCATCAAACCATCGAGGAGGATTTATAACTTTAGGTAAACAAACTAGTATTTTAATTCTAGAACACGCCAGAAAAATGACCTTTCCCAAGTATCCGACAAGATAACTAAGTTTAGTACATAAACTTCAATTACAGTTTTCTGCGCACTCTCTGAAGAAGTTCTACGCGAATGAAACGTTAGAGTGTTTAGGGTTCCGTGCCTTCCCCTGTGTTTATGTTCTCCATCATCCAAATAATTTGTCTAAAATACTTATATATGTATATATATATATATATATATATATATATATATAAATATATATATATATATATATATACAGTATATATATATATATACAGTATATATATATATATATATATATATATATATGTATATATATAATATATGTATATATATGTATATATATATATATATATATGTATATGTATATATGTGTATACATATATAATATATATGTATATATGTATATATATATACATATATATATATATATATACATATATATATATATATATATATGTATATATCAAGGACTACTATTACACAAGACGTGCGCACCCAGATCTCTGGGTCTGCTAGCGGAGGCCATTGCTTTCTTTGTGACCTAACATTTCATATTGGACAAATATATCAAAAATAGAAACCTAACATTGTATATAGGACAAATATATCAACTATTGACTTATTCAATGCAGTATAAGTTAATATAAACTTTTATAATGAAATAAAAAACTATCTTTAAGGCACTGTTATGCTTTGAAATGCCAATTTTAGCCGGACTTAACAGGTATTATTGTATGAGGTTAGTAGACACCAGGGTTGGCGATTTTGTTTCTTTTTAAAAAAAAAATAAAGAATAGATTTTTTTTTATTTAAATCAGATTTATTTGATTTAAATAGCTTTTTTTTTATAGATTTTAAATATTGTGGGATTGCTATCTAATATGTGATCTGATCGCTAAAGGACATTTTTAGCATATCAATATAAGAAGCAGTGTTATATAGACTTGCCACAAGTATACAAGGAACGGTATAAGCCGTATGTGAGGATGGTATGCTCAGGTTCACTCGATTCCTCCAAGAGTTTTCTCATCTTGGTGACATTTGCTGCATTGTCTGTCACAACACTTCCAATATGACAACCAAAATCTTGTTCAGTTTTCTTGATCGAATATTGAACAAGTTGTAGAAGATATTCTGCAGTGTGAGGTTTCCCTGATGTGTCTATTGTGTCAACTAAATAAATCTGACCAGTGGATATTGTTAGAGTGACACATATTATGGGCTCATTATGGATGTCAGATCACCCATCAATTGAAAGACATACAGTTTCATTATTCAGGTCATCTGCACACTTTTTATATTCCTTTTCATACACAAGATCCAAGTACTTATCAGCAATATCTTTTCTGGATGAAGGAATATTACCTGGCCTCAGGTTCTGAACCATCTTGAGAAACTGAGGTTGCTGAACAAGACAAAATGGTGAATTTGTGGCAAATATAATTCTTGTAACTTCTTTGTCGAGATTTTTCTTTTGAGAGGCTGAAGTTTTTATGATAAATCTCTTCAGAGATGTTGATGAGTTTCTTTTAGATGAAAATGATTTTGCAGAAGTGGAGCCTTTGGAGGAGTTTGATAGTGACCTTTTTAATGGTGGAGTCAGGTTTGCAGATAATTCAAGTGGAGCCGATGATGAAGGGATTGAAGCTGTTGATACAGATTCTGAAATGGAAACAGAAAATTTTAGCATTTTGCATAATTTATAAATGAATAAATAAATGAATGAATACAGTGTGATTTAGGCTACTTTTGAGTACAGTAGTTATTTTTTTAGATAATGATCATATTCACACAAGCCACAAAATTATTTGGAAATAATTAACAGGATATGAAATAGGTGGGCTTGGAATTCAGCCCACACAGGATTCAGTCCATTTTTAAATTTACTAAATTTCAGGCTGGCCGCTTCCAAAAAGAACGACTAGTAGTGGAGCCAACATCGGTACCACTACAATTGGTGACCCTGAGTGACCACAACATTTGGTGACCCTGAGGACTACACAGTATATTTTAATGATATAGTCATTACCCAAATTTAGAAGCAATGAAGTTGAAGTATCATCTCTTTAGGCCTTCACATTTTTATTGCACATGCTCTGCATTGTTCATCAAATTTATATAGTTGCGTATGAAAAGGGAGAAATGCACACAATATATGTAAAATTATTTACCTCGGTCATCAATTTCTTCTGTATGCTGTGGCCGACCTTAGCATTTATCTCTGTGAGATTTTAATCTTGACACAATGCCCTGTAGTTCGTGGCTGCAGTCTTTGCATTTAGCTCGGTACCCTTTGCCAGAAGTTGTTGGTAGTTTTTAAAGATAATTCCAGACAGGATATTTTTTTCTGCCTGAAGGAACCACTCTGCCATGTCCAGAAGACATCCTTCGCGGTTGATTCCAAAGCAGCAACTGACTCAGTGAGAAGCTGCTTACCTAGAACAAGTTTCAACAAGAATCTTGTTGAAACTTGTTGTGGGCTGCACAGTGGTATACATATTACATATAGGCTTATACCTTTCCTTATATTGATATACTAAAAATGTCCTTTAGCAATCAGATAGCGATCCCACAATATTTAAAATCCATCAAAAATCTATTTAAATCAAATAATTCTGATTTAAATAAAAAAAAATCGCCAACCCTGGTGTCCATTAACCTCATACAGTAATACCTGTTGAGTCCGGCTAAAATTGGCATTTCAAAGCATAACAGTGCCTTAAAAATAGTTTCTTATTTCATTATAAAAGTTTATATTAACTTATACTGCATTGAATAAGTCAATAGTTGATATATTTGTCCTATATACAATGTTAGGTTTCTAGTTTTGATATATTTGTCCAATATGAAATGTTAGGTTACAAAGAAAGCAATGGCCTCCGCTAGCGGACCCAGGGATGTAGGTGCGCACGTCTTGTGTAATAGTAGTCCTTGATATATATATATATATATATATATATATATATATATACATATATATATTTATATATATGTATATGTATATACATACATATATACGTATTTACATACATACATATATATTTATATATATACATATATATACATACCTATATATACATGTATATACAAATATATATAGATGTATATGCAAATATATATACATGTATATATAAGTATATATATATATATATATATATATATATATATATATTTACATATATATATTCATATATATATATTGACTATATTATGACAAATAAGATTGAAGGTGAAAGAAGTAGACGAGGAGTAATGAAAGAATTTCACGAGGATATTTTATACACGGACGGGTCATCTCGAGATGACCCGTCCGTGTATAAAAATTTCCTGTTACGTTTGAGTTGTTAGCTTTGTGATCAAGACCCTGCGGGTCGAAATGTTAAAGCGTGAAATTCTCCCATTACTCCTCGTCTACTTCTTTCACCTTCAATCTTATATATATATATGTATATTCATATATATATAATGTATATATATACATATATATATACATATATATATATATATATATACATATATATATATATATATATATATATATATATACACATGATTTGGATGATGGAGAACATAAACACAGGGGTAGGCGCGGAACGCTAAACACTCCTAACGTTTCGTTCGCGTAGAACTTCTTCAGAGAGTGTACGTAGAACTGCAATTGAAGTTGATATACTAAACCTAATTACCTTTTTGGACACTTGGGAAAGGTCGTTTTTCTGGCGTGTTCTAGAATTAAAATACTAGTTTGTTTAGCTAAATTGATGAACCCTCCTCGATGGTCCGATGAATTATTAGTTGAAATATATGCTGATTCTACAATTCTTCTAGTGAATTTATCGAAACCTTTATGTAGCACTTCAGCTCCTCTCCAGTTTGGTAAATGATCGAATTTTTCCGCATGAACTACTGAAGAATTAGATATCCTATGTGCTTTTATGTTGTTTTTATGTTCATAAATTCTTTTTTAATCCCCTTGATGACTCGCCAAAATATGCCATTGAGCAACTGTTGCACGGGAACTTGTATACGACGCTGTTTTCGGAATTGGTTCTCTTTTCGGAAGTCTTTATCAAATCACCTATCCTCTTGTTAGTTATTTTTGCTATGTTTATACCTGTTTTTGTTAAATATTTTCTATTATTGGTGACGTTTCTGAGCCAGGTGCTGATATAAAATTGGTATTATTTTTATCATTTCTCTCCTTTCCACGATTATAAATATTTATTGCTTTTCTTTTTATTCTCCTCAACACTCTCTTTGGGTAGCCGAGTATGTCAAAGGTTTTCATAATATAATCAAATTCTTCTTCTAGGTATTCTTTGCTACATATATGTTGTGCCCTAAGAAAAAAGCCTATTACTATACCACTCTTTGTCCTATCATCATGTGCGGAGAAATAATGTACCAAATCCTCTTTGTTTTCTCAGGGCACTACGAATCTGTAGCAATGAATACGTAGAAGACGAATTTGATTATATTATGAAAACCTTTAACAAACTCGGCTATCCAAAGGGAGTGTTGAGGAGAATAAAAAGAAAAGCAATAAATATTTATAATCGTGGAAAGGAGGGAAATGATAAAAATAATACCAATTTTATATCAGCGCCTGGCTCAGAAACGTCACCAATAATAGACAAATATTTAACAAAAACAGGTATAAACATAGCAAAAATAACTAACAAGAGGATAGGTGATTTGATAAAGACTTCCGAAAAGAGAACCAATTTCGAAAACAGCGTCGTATACAAAATCCCGTGCAATAGTTGCTCAACGGCACATTTCGGCGAGTCATCAAGGGGATTAAAAAAGAATTTATGAACATAAAAACGACATAAAAGCACATAGGATATCTAATTCTTTAGTAGTTCATGCGGAAAAATTCGATCATTTACTAAACTGGAGAGGAGCTGAAGTGCTACATAAAGTTTTTGATAAATTCACTAGAAGAATGGTAGAATCAGCATATATTTCAACTAATAATTCATCGAACCATCGAGGAGGGTTTATCAATTTAGCTAAACAAACTAGTATTTTAATTCTAGAACACGCCAGAAAAACGACCTTTCCCAAGTGTCCAAAAAGGTAATTAGGTTTAGTACATAAACTTCAATTGCAGTTCTACGTACACTCTCTGAAGAAGTTCTACGCGAACGAAACGTTAGAGTGTTTAGGGTTCCGAGCCTTCCCCTGTGTTTATGTTCTCCATCATCCAAATCATTTGTCTAAAATACTTATCAATATATATATATATATATATATATATATATATATATATATATATATATATGTATATATACATATATATATGTATATGTATATATTATATATACATGTATATATATATATATCTATGTATGTATATGTATGTATATATATATATATATATATATATATATATATATATATATGTATATATATCGTCGTGGTGGCCATTCCTCTCTCTTCAGAGGATAATGGTCTTCGTTCTGGTCTGAGTGCGGTTATTTGTGCACCCGAAGGTGGCTGATGAGACCAATTCGGGCTTTGAAGGATCTTCCGCATGTTGGGCACGTTGTTCCTTGCGGGGGATCTGGTTTCGGTTGGAGTTGCCTCTCCTTCCTCCTTCTTCGTTTTTCTTCCAACTCTTCACATCAGTTTGTTTCGAATGTTGTTGTTCCTTCGCGAATGGTGGACCTCCAGAAGTTTCGGTCTCTTGCACTTTCTTCCCAGGTGTCGAAGTCGATGTTACACTTTTTCATGTTGGCCTTCAACAGATCCTTGTATCTCTTCTTCTGTCCTCCTTTCTTCCGATTCCCTTCTCTAAGTTGAGAATAGAAAATCTGTTTTGGTAAACGGTCGTCGGACATTCGAACAACATGCCCACTCCATCTCAGCTGACTTTTGATGATGTGAGCCTCAATGCTTGTTGCTTTGGCTGCTTTCAGGACATTAGTTCTTCTGTCTTCCCAACTGATGTTCAGGATACTTCGTAGACATCTTCAATGAAACTTTTCCAACGTGTCCAGATGGCGACGGTACGTTGTCCAGGTTTCGGATGCGTACAGAAGTGTTGGGATGACTTCTGCGCTGTACACGGCCATTTTGAAAGATTCTGTTGCGGAGACAACCGAAGGCAGTTCCAGCACACTTCAGTCGATGTTGAATCTCATCACTCAGGTCAAGATTTGATGATAGATGACTACCAAGATAAGGGAAAGGATCCACGTTTTCGAGGGTTGTTTCTCCAAGCTTGATTGATGGTTCTCTTCTGGTTGGATCATTAGATGGTTGATATAGTATCTGGGTCTTCTTGGAGTTGATGGTGAGACCAAGGGAGATGTATGCTTTGTTGAAGGCATTCAGGATCCGTTGAAGGTCCTCTTCTGAAAGAGCTGCAATGCTGTTGTCGTCTGCATATTGGAACTCAATCAGGGAGCAGGAGGATGTCTTGGTTTTGGACTTGAGACGGGCAAGATTGAACAGCTTCCCCTGGGTTCGATAGACAATTTCTATTTCTGATGGGAGATCATCCTTGATGATATGCAGGATGGTGGCAATAAAGAAGATAACCAATGTTGGGGCGATTACACATCCTTCTTTTATTCCCGTATTTACTTGGAAAGGATCAGTTGTTCCGTTATTGACCAATACAGTTGCAAACATGCCATCATGGAGAAGTCTTAGGATGCGAATGTACTTTGGAGGGCATCCATAGGTGGAGAGAGTGTTCCAAAGAAGTTCTCTTGACACAGAGTCGAATGCCTTGGTCAGATCAATGAAGGCCATGTACAATGGTTGGTACTGTATATATGTATATATATGTATATATATATATATATGTATATGTATATATATGCACATGTAGATATGTATATATGTATATATATGTGTATGTATATATATATGTGTATGTATATATGTGTATGTATATATATGTATGTATATATATATATATATATATACATGTGTGTGTGTGTGTGTGTGTGTGTGTGCGTGCATGTTTAAATATATATATATATATATATATATATATATATATATATATATATATATATATATATATATATATATACACTGCGTGTGTGCGTGTGCGTGCATGTGTATGTACGTGTGTGCGTGCGTGTGTGTTTGCGTGCGTGTGTGTGTGTGCGTACATGTTCGTGCATGCGTGGGTGCGTTTGTGTGTGCGTGTGTGTATGTGTGAGTCTATCGGCGAGTACCATAAAATTCAATATTAGGACTTATTTTGCTTGTCTTTTTTCAATGCTAGGGATATGGAAGATTGAGTAACGCTGATTCATCAAAGTAGCCCATTGTATCAAACTAATAACAACATTTAGACATACAAGTGTCACGTACCATGTTTTCTAAATGAAATGATAGATAGCGTTATAAGAATATAAGTGATAACTACAAAACGAGAAGATGGTGTTTATGTATTTGAGGAAAGACTATGTATCTGTGGCCAATTTATTAAATGTAATGAGTTAGTGAATTTGATAGCTATAAAAATAAACCTGGTGAATGCTATTTGAATTATGTTTGTGTGTGCAACCAGTTATTCTGAAATTGTACCTGTATATACAGTATAGAAATGATAAGCTGAAGACATGTAGCCAAGCCCTTCCTTACTTAATTATTGTATATATTTAATGTATATGTATCTCCTTTATTGTATATGTAACACTTCTTTGTTATACTCGAGTACTTAATATCATCATATATCTATTGTAAATGTTTTGTAAGTAAGCCTATGTAGTCATTACATTATATAAGTGCCCTATACATAATTATATAACCGATTATATATACGTCATTAGGCGTACGCTAAACGCGTATGCGTCTATGCCAATTGTACACGTCATAGAATTAAGGTACTGAATATATGTTACCCTTAACCATTTTGCATGCATATTCATCATTATATGTGATTGTTCTATTGTTTCTGTACATTCTTATGTATATACCTAGATATGTTAGTATGTATTGTTTTGCCCAATCTTTTCCCGCCTAGCAACAATGTATCAGAAACTAGGCCACGGGCGCGTCTTAATGCCCATGTTAGGCCCTCAAGCATTCGCTTGTGAGAGATTACTTCCTGCCATACTTGTGTGTAGACCTCCGCAATAAACTCCTACCAAAATACTGCGTGTTTGGCACTTACCACATTGGTGACCCTGGTGTGACTCGAACACCCTAAATTCACTTTACCCTCTGATTTAACACTCTGGTGTGATACCTCTACTAACACTCCTCGACCTTTTGTTCCATTACCCTTACGTAATGACGTAGTCTCTTCTTTGCATAACCTTTCTTATCCTGGTGTTCAGTCTACCTCTAAGTTGGTAAAACAACGTTACTTCTGGCCACACATTGACAGAGATGTAAAGACATTTGTAAGACAATGCCTTAGGTGTCAACAGTCTAAGACTACCCGCCACACTTCCTCTCCTGTTTCTCCTATATCTACTCCTACTGACCGCTTCCAATCAGTACACATCGACATTGTAGGACCGTTGCCCCCTGCTACTCTTCCTAACTATCCTTACCCTCTCCCATACAAATACTTGTTGACTTGCATTGACCGAGCTACTCGTTGGACTGAAGCAATTCCCCTCATTGACACTACTGCCACTTCTGTAGCAATCTCTTTTGTGAATGGTTGGATATGCCGTTTCGGTGTTCCACTTAATGTCATCACGGATAGAGGTTCCCAGTTTGAGAGTGAACTTTTCTCTAAGCTTTCATCTATCATTGGTTTCCACCATATGCGTACAACTAGTTATCACCCCCAAGCTAACGGCATGATTGAACGTTTCCACCGTTCTCTGAAATCAGCTCTCCGCGCTATACAAGATAACTGGTTTACTCCTTACCTATCGTCCTTCTTGGCTATCGCATGACACCTCACGTCACTAAATTTTCCCCATTTACCGCCGTTATTGGGGCTCATATGTTATGCCCTTCTGTTGCCATTACTCAGGAACACACCCCCTCCTCGGATGACACAACCATCCTTCGTCTTATCAAGGAAATGCAGTCTGTCAATTTCCAAGACCTCGCATCCGGTGACTGCCATACACCACCTCCACCCTATCTCCCTCACGACCTTCACTCTTGCTCTAAAGTTTGGTTACGAGTCGACAGAATTCGTAAGAGTTTGGAAGCTCCGTACTCTGGTCCTTATGATGTCATTCGACGTGAACCTAAATACTTCATCCTTAACCTACCTCAAGGCGAACCTCAGTTTCTATTGATCGTTTGAAACCAGCTTTCCTCCCTGTTTCTCCTCGCCCTAAGACCCGTCTCCATGTAACCCCAGACATACCCTCAACACCTTCCACTCCTCCTGTTCCAACTTCGTCCTCTTCTGACACTTCAACTGTCATCCCACCGAATCCCATACCACCCACAAATGCCAATGACCTTGGCCACCCTATCACCTCTTCCCCTCCCTCCCACCCTCATACTTCCGCTCTCCCATACACAAGTCGTTCAGGCAGAAAAGTCAGATTTCACGATAAATCTGATTTTTACTACTACTAAAGACTTTCTTCACTGACGCTACACTCTCAAGGGGGGAGTACTGTAGCCAAGCCCTTCCTTACTTAATTATTGTATATATTTATTGCATATGTATCTCCTTTATTGTATATGTAACACTTCTTTGTTATACTCGAGTACTTAATATCATCATATATCTATTGTAAATGTTTTGTAAGTAAGCCTATGTAGTCATTACATTATATAAGTGCCCTATACATAATTATATAACCGATTATATATACGTCATTAGGCGTACGCTAAACGCGTATGCGTCTATGCCAATTGTACACGTCATAGAATTAAGGTACTGAATATATGTTACCCTTAACCATTTTGCATGCATATTCATCATTATATGTGATTGTTCTATTGTTTCTGTACATTCTTATGTATATACCTAGATATGTTAGTATGTATTGTTTTGCCCAATCTTTTCCCGCCTAGCAACAATGTATCAGAAACTAGGCCACGGGCGCGTCTTAATGCCCATGTTAGGCCCTCAAGCATTCGCTTGTGAGAGATTACTTCCTGCCATACTTGTGTGTAGACCTCCGCAATAAACTCCTACCAAAATACTGCGTGTTTGGCACTTACCACAGACATATAACAAATATGGAGTAAACGAGTTAGTGAAGCTGATGGTTATAAAATTAAAGTTGATGAATGCTATGTAAATTATGTTTGTGCGTCCAATAATTTACTTTGAAATTGTAGCTGTACATACAGTATACAAACGATAAGCTTAAAATGTATAACAAATATAGAATAGACGAGTATGTGTACATGTTAACATATGCATATATACACAAAGTTGATGAATCGTACATAGATTATGTTTATGCATCCTATAAGTTATTCCAAAATTGTAGCTTTATATACAATATACAGATGATGAGCTTAAGAAATGTATAATATGTGTGTAGATGCCAAGATATATCTATGTGCATATATTGGTGATGCGTGGCAGGCAGGCAGGCAGGAGATTGTTTTTCGGTCATGTTGTGTGTGCAAGTTATGACAGCTAAGAGGAGCGGGGAAGAAGATTGATTGATTGACTGGGAAGTTAAAATGAAGAGAAAAGACACAACGCTTAAGAAAAAAAAAAAAAAAAAGTGATAATTGGTGCTGCCGCGATCTGAAAGTAGAGAGATGGAAGGAAAATAATGATTACACGTAGATAACTTGCATATGCAATTGGTGATACAAGGTGATTTGCGAGTCCTGAGAAGGAGAGATACTTTTTTTTTTTTTTTTTTTTCTTTAAGGCTATCGACCTATAATGAGGTCATTAAGGCTGGTGTGAACCTGCGATCCTTTTTAATCTACCATTATAGTTTCCACAATAGTCCTGTAGTGCGCAAATAAAATACTACTTTGTCAATAAGTAAACGGTCATCGGTCAAAATTTTTGTAGTGTTTAGCTGGATTTTTTTAAGTTTACAGTGTTGTATAAGCGCTTGGCGCTGTGTGTTGTATCTTGAGCAGTGTATGAGTATGTGTCTTATGGATAGTTTAGTGTTGCAGGTGTTGCATTGGGGAGGAAATACACCGTTTATGTATGGATTTAGGTGGGTGAGGTAGGTCGAGTTCATCCTCAGTCTTGCTATGGCGATTTCCTCCCGTCTGTTGTTTCTGTATGATGTCGACCAGTCTGTTATGTGTTCCTTTTGTTTGTGCGAGATGTGAAGGTTGTCCCACTGGAGTTGCCAGTGGGCGTGTAATTGTTTCCTTAGTATGGAATTGGATGTCCCTATGTCCAGGGGTATGTCTGTAATAGAGTCTTTTTCTAAGGCAGATTTGGCTATGGTGTCCGCTTTCTCATTCCCGAAGATCCCAATGTGGCTGGGAACCCAAGAGAGAGTAATGGACTTGTTGGTCGTAGCAAATTAATTCTCTTGTTGCACGCATCAACTAGATATTTTACATGGGCCTTCCAGTTTAGCCTGGAGTCCAGTTTCAGGCCAAGAAAAAAGGTTGAGTTTTGTACTGGAATGGGATTACCATGTAATTGCAGATTTATTTCTGACTGGGCTCTGCGTGAAAATACAATTACTGTTGACTTTAATTCCGAAAACTTAAATCCCCATTGGTCAGACCAGTCCTGGAGCGAGTCCAGGGCCAGTTTTGCGCGAGAGCCGGAAAACTTGGCGTTCGGTGAGGAATGCCAGATTCCGACGTCGTCAGCGTATAATGAGTATTTAAGGTTCCGAGGTGGAGGGGGTAGATTATCGTTTATAAGTAACATAGATAATGTGGCACTTAACACACTTCCCTGTGGTACGCCATTTTCTTGTGTGCGTACTGTTGAATGGTAATTTTGATTTTTAACGGAAAATGTACGTTCTTTTAATTTTTTTTTGAATGAAAATAGGGAGATTCCCTCTAAGGCCAAGTGCATAGAGTTTTTCGAGGATACCACGTCGCCATGCCATGTCGTAGGCTCTTTTTAAATCTAAAAAGCAAGCAACAAGGTATTCTTTCCTCTCGAAAGAGGAGAGGATATCTTGTTCTAAGTTGAACAAATGGTCAAGACTAGTTCTATTTTTCCTGAAACCACATTGGGTAGGAACTATTAGATTTTGAGACTCTAGAATGAATTTTAATCTGTTATTGGCCATACGTTCTAATACTTTGCATAAGCAGTTGGTAAGCGCTATAGGGCGATAAGAGGAAGGACTCTTTGGGTCCTTCCCCTTTTTGAGAATAGGTATGACGTGGGCATGTCTCCATGTTTTTGGGAATTCTTGATTAATCCAAATTGTGTTGTATATTTCTAGTAATTTTTTGAGTGAAATTGAATTCAAATGTTGCAGCATCTCATACCTAATCCCATCTGGGCCAGCAGAGGTTCCTCTACACGAGCTTAAGGCTTGTTCAAGCTCGTGTAGTTGGAAGGGGGTGTTATAGTCGTGGTATGTCTGTGTATGGAAGATCAGTGGTTCTGCTTCCCGTCTTTGTTTGTGTTGTAAGACGGTTGGAGAATAGTTATTCGTGTTGCTTGTTTGCGTAAATGTGTCTGCGATTGTGATTACGATGTCGGTAGGAGTATCTACAAATGTGTTTCCAATGGTCAGGGTCTTGATGTTTGGGGGTATATTTGCCATCGATTTTTCGAACGGCTGACCAGATTTGTGATAGAGGAGTGTTTATGTTTATTGTAGAGATGTAATCATGCCAAGACTTTCGTTTGGCATGTTTGATTGTTTTACGGGCCTCTGCTTGCGTCTTTTTAAAAGTAATAAAATTTGGTGCAATCGGGTTATTTCTAAAAGTACGGTAAGCCCTATTCCACTTGCAAAGTGGTTTTCTGCAGTCTGATGTCCACCAAGGAACTCTATGCTTGTGAAATACCGAGGTTTTTGGTATATGCTTAATAGCTGAATTCAAAATGGAGTTTGATCAATTTAATATTTTGTCATCCATATTATCCCCTGTGATGTTGACGTTGGTGGTTGTGCGATACATTTCCCAGTTGGCTTTTGTGATGTTAAGTTTGGGACAGGGAGGGGGTGGGTTGTCTCCGTAGGCTGGAGTAACAGTAGCGTGGTCACCCCCTATTTTTAGGATTACTGGGAAATGATCGCTAAGCATGGTGTCGTCATGCGTGGTCCATTGGATAATGTCAGACAACGCAGGAGATGATATGGATAAATCAATGCATGTGAAGGAACCCCTATTATTGTCTACACGAGTGGGACTGCCAGTATTTAGGAGGATCAGGTTGTTGGTATTTAGCACCTCGTCCATCTGCTCCCCTCGATGAGATGTTTTGTTGCTACCCCACATGTGATGGTGGGATTTGAAATATCCCACTATGAGTTTGTGGTGGGGTAGTTCTCTTATCAATTTGTTTACCTCCTCTAGTGGGAATTGAGAGTCGGGAGGTAGGTAGATGGAGCAGATGGTGACGAGTTTGTTTTGCAGTTTTGTTTTGATTGCGACTGCCTCCAAGTTAGTGGATAGTGATAATTCCACTTGGGGAAGGCAGTCGCTGACTGCAACTGCGACCCCCCCCCCCCCCTTCAGGCGCTAACCTGTCCTTCCTATATATGGTAAAATTTTTGAGTGTTAACTCAACACTGGGCTTGAGGAGTGTTTCCTGTAGACATATTACGGAGGGGTTGTTTAGGGAGTTAAAAATTACAAGGTCATTTAATTTACTTCTAACACCTCGGCAATTCCACTGGATTATTTTCATTTTTTTAATTAATTAATTTACTTTTTTATTTGTTTTTATTTTATTTTAATTTGTTTATTTATCTGTTTCTTCCTTTCTTGGCCTTAGTGGGAGAGGTGTGTTTAGCCCCGGATTTTCGTTCTGGGGTAGAAATGGGACTTAAAAGTTGCTTATTAGAAACGGAGGTCTCCATATGGACATCCTCTTCCGTGCGTGTAAGCACACGCTTGGGAAGCTCTGGGATGGCCGGGGAAGGAAGGTGCGAGTGAGTTTGCTTGGTAGTTAGGCGATGATCTTTGTCCTTGTTGGAGTGTTTGTTCTCTGTTTGTGTTTCAATGGTTCTATAATTTTTCTTTTCTGCCGAAGCATAGGAAGTTGCTCCGGAGGTACTAGTTGGGGTAACTAGTCTTTCCATCACACGCTTCCTTGCTTCCTAAAAGGATATGCCACAAGTTGCTTTTTCCGTACAAATTTGTTTTTCTATTTTGAAAGTGGGACAGTCTCGGGAGGTGGATGCATGGTTGTTATTGGAGGGACAGTAACCGCATTGAAACACATTAGCAGAGCAAGCATCCGTAGGATGTTCGCCTGCACACTTACCGCATATGACTGATTGTTTGCTGCAGAATTTGGCAAGGTGACCACATTTGAAACATTTGTTACAGCGTAAAGGGTTAGGGACATATGGTCGTGTTGGGACATGAATGTATCCAATTTTGACGTGTTCAGGGAGGGTTGTTGAATTGAAAGTCAGAATTATGAGGGGCGTGTTCACTCGCATGTTCCTTTCTCGGTCCAGTCGCGTTATGAATTTAACATCTAATATGCCTTCGGATTTCATCTCATCGAGGCTTTCACATTCTTCCATGGTCATCAAATCTCTGCAGTGGATTACTCCTCTGCAGGAGTTGAGTGACGTAGGGAGGGATGCAACAACATCGAAGGAATGAAACTTCCTGGCCTTGAGAAGATCGCGTGTAGCTTTCTCAGAGTTGGTGGTAACTTGGAGGTCTCCGCTTCTAAGTTTTTTAACTTCATTGATATCATCGGTAAATTGTGATAGACATTTTTTAAGCATGAAAGGGTTGAGGTCAGCTAATCAGGTCTGGTCAGAATGGAGAAACACGTGTCTAGCCTTGTCCGGGTCGATATTGGGGTCGTCAGGGGAGGTCTTCCTAGTTGAGAACTCCATCCTGCGCGTTGGGGTGGGGGAACGAGCCCCCTGTTACACAAAAATAAAATGTGCTCAGCAGATCCAAAGAATATAATATAAAGGGGTCACACAGTTTCCTTGGCAACTGGTGACAGCCGCGTGGTAGGACACACTGTGTGCCCAGTGGGTACGGTGTCTACAATAAACTACGATAGAATTTCTCGATTTCGCCGGGCCGGACGACGAAGAAGTCTCACGAGCCAACAGGGGCTCGTGCGGATCTCGGAGAGCTACGAAGATACGAAAAATGACGAAAAAAAAGTGCTGGGAAATGCCCAGAAGTGGGTGGCAGTGTTAACTGCCAAGACAAAGCTATCCAACGTATAGCTGGATTACGAATACGAGTCAACTCTAGAAAGTAGCTCCAGCGAGATTGACTGTGCTCGTGTAAGTATTGTCTGTCTGCTGCCAAGGGCTGCCGACGTCTGATGGGGAGAAATACATTTTTTTTTTTTCATCTTTAAGGCTATTGACCTATAATGAGGTCATTAAGGCTGGTGTGAACCTGCGATCCTTTTTAATCTACCATTATAGTTTCCACAATAGTCCTGTAGTGCGCAAATAAAATACTACTTTGTCAATAAGTAAGCGGTCGTCGGTCAAAAGATTTGTAGTGCTTAGTTGAATTTTTTTTTAAGTTTGCAGTGTTGTATAAGCGCTTGGCGCTGTGTGTTGTATCTTGAGCAGTGTATGAGTATGTGTCTTATGGATAGTATAGTGTTGCAGGTGTTGCATTGGGGAGGAAATACACCGTTTATGGGATTTAGGTGGGTGAGGCGGGTCGAGTTCATCCTCAGTCTTGCTATGGCGATTTCCTCCTGTCTGTTGTTTCTGTATGATGTCGACCAGTCTGTTATGTGTTCCTTTTGTTTGTGCGAGATGTGAAGGTTGTCCCACTGGAGTTGCCAGTGGGCGTGTAATTGTTTCCTTAGTATAGAATTGAAGGTCCCTATGTCCAGGGGTATGTCTGTAATAGAGTCTTTTTCTAAGGTAGATTTGGCTATGGTGTCCGCTTTCTCATTCCCGAAGATCCCAATGTGGCTGGGAACCCAAGAGAGAGTAATGGACTTGTTAGTTATCGACAATGTGCTAATGATTTTGCCCAAGAGAAAGTTCTCCATATGGTTACCTGATTTAATTGATTGAAGTGCGCTTAACAAATATGTGAATATGACGAAATTACTATGTGTGTCAGATTGAGCATATTCTATGGCTTAGTATATACCAAAGAGTTCGGCGATATATATGCTCGTATGGTCCGGCAATCTGAACATCATCCGGGTTTTGTTGTTGTATAACCCTGTCCCAGTTTTGGGGCCGCACTTGGAGCCATCAGTGTACAGTGCCCTGTGGTCATTGTACTTATTGATGGTCTCCAGGGTCTTCTGTCTTAGTTCTTCTGTGGAAGACGTCTTTTTCTTGAGGTCTTGGTGGATGTTGACCTTCAGGGCGATGTTTTTCCACGGTGGTAAGTGGGTGGCTTCCATCTGTTCTATTGACCACAGTGGCACTGAATACTGCTCGCACAAGGATCGGATCCTGATGGAAAGGTGATTTAGGCTGGAGTTGGTGAAGTGTTCGTGCTGATTGATTGTTTCCTTGCAGGGATGTCGAGGGATACGGAGCACTTTGGCGACGTATCTGAGTGCAAGGAGTTCGCGCCTGTAGTGGAGGGGGAGTACATTTACTTCAACTTCCAGCCTCTCGATCCTTGTGCAGCGTAACGCTCCAAGTGCTATTCTTAGGCCTTTGTTTTGGATGATGTTCAGGGGTTGTAACGTGGTTGGTGTTGCCGAACCATAAATCTGACACCCATAGTCTAATTTAGATTTAATTAGGGACTTATAAATCATTAGCAGGGATTTCCTATCTTCTCCCCAATTTGTGCCCGTTAGTTTACGTAGCAAATTAATTCTCTTGTTGCACGCATCAACTAGATATTTTACATGGGCCTTCCAGTTTAACCTGGAGTCCAGTTTCAGGCCAAGAAAAAAGGTTGAGTTTTGTACTGGAATGGGATTACCATGTAATTGCAGATTTATTTCTGACTGGGCTCTGCGTGAAAATACAATTACTGTTGACTTTAATTCCGAAAACTTAAATCCCCATTGGTCAGACCAGTCCTGGAGCGAGTCCAGGGCCAGTTTTGCGCGAGAGCCGGAAAACTTGGCGTTCGGTGAGGAATGCCAGATTCCGACGTCGTCAGCGTATAATGAGTATTTAAGGTTCCGAGGTGGAGGGGGTAGAATATCGTTTATGAGTAACATAAATAATGTGGGACTTAACACACTTCCCTGTGGTACGCCATTTTCTTGTGTGCGTACTGTTGAATAGAAATTTTGATTTTTAACTGCAAAGGTACGTTCTTTTAAAAATTTTTGAATGAAAATAGGGAGATTCCCTCTAAGGCCAAGTGCATAGAGTTTTTCGAGGATACCACGTCGCCATGCCATGTCGTAGGCTCTTTTTAAATCTAAAAAGCAAGCAACAAGGTATTCTTTCCTCTCGAAAGAGGAGAGGATATCTTGTTCTAAGTTGAACAAATGGTCAAGACTAGTTCTATTTTTCCTGAAACCACATTGGGTAGGAACTATTAGATTTTGAGACTCTAGAATGAATTTTAATCTGTTATTGGCCATACGTTCTAATACTTTACATAAGCAGTTGGTAAGCGCTATAGGGCGATAAGAGGAAGGACTCTTTGGGTCCTTCCCCTTTTTGAGAATAGGTATGACGTGGGCATGTCTCCATGTTTTTGGGAATTCTTGATTAATCCAAATTGTGTTGTATATTTCTAGTAATTTTTTGAGTGAAATTGAATTCAAATGTTGCAGCATCTCATACCTAATCCCATCTGGGCCAGCAGAGGTTCCTCTACACGAGCTTAAGGCTTGTTCAAGCTCGTGTAGTTGGAAGGGGGTGTTATAGTCGTGGTATGTCTGTGTATGGAAGATCAGTGGTTCTGCTTCCCGTCTTTGTTTATGTTGTAAGAAGGTTGGAGAATAGTTATTCGTGTTGCTTGTTTGCGTAAATGTGTCTGCGATTGTGTTTGCGATGTCCATAGGAGCATCTACAAACGTGTTTCCAATGGTCAGGGTCTTAATGTTGGGGGTATATTTGCCATCGATTTTTCGAACGGCTGACCAGATTTGTGATAGAGGAGTGTTTATGTTTATTGTCGAGATGTAATCATGCCAAGACTTTCGTTTGGCATGTTTTATTGTTCTGCGGGCCTCTGCTTGCGTCTTTTTAAAAGTAATAAAATTTGGTGCAATCGGGTTATTTCTAAAAGTACGGTAAGCCCTATTCCACTTGCAAAGTGGTTTTCTGCAGTCTGATGTCCACCAAGGAACTCTATGCTTGTGAAATACCGAGGTTTTTGGTATATGCTTAATAGCTGAATTCAAAATGGAGTTTGATCAATTTAATATTTTGTCATCCATATTATCCCCTGTGATGTTGACGTTGGTGGTTGTGCGATACATTTCCCAGTTGGCTTTTGTGATGTTAAGTTTGGGACAGGGAGGGGGTGGGTTGTCTCCGTAGGCTGGAGTAACAGTAGCGTGGTCACCCCCTATTTTTAGGATTACTGGGAAATGATCGCTAAGCATGGTGTCGTCATGCGTGGTCCATTGGATAATGTCAGACAACGCAGGAGATGATATGGATAAATCAATGCATGTGAAGGAACCCCTATTATTGTCTACACGAGTGGAACTACCAGTATTTAGGAGGACCAGGTTGTTGTTATTGAGCACCTCGTCCATCTGCTCCCCTCGAGGAGACGTGTGGTTGCTACCCCACGTGTGATGGTGGGAGTTGAAATCTCCCACTATCAGTTTGTGGTGGGGTAGTTGTCTAATCAACTCGTTAATCTCCACTAGTGGGAATTGAGGGTCGGGAGGTAGGTAGATGGAGCAGATGGTGACGAGTTTGTTTTGCAGTTTTGTTTTGATTGCGACTGCCTCCAAGTTAGTAGAGAGTGGTAATTCCACTTGCGGAAGGCAGTCGCTGACTACAACTGCGACCCCACCTTCAGGCGCTAACTTGTCCTTCCTATATATGGTAAAGTTTCGTAGTGTGAACTCTACACTAGGCTTGAGGAGTGTTTCCTGTAGACATATTACTGAGGGGTTGTTTAGGGAGTTAAAAATTACAAGGTCATTTACTTTACTTCTAATACCTCGGCAATTCCACTGGATTATTTTCATTTTTTTTATTTTCTATTTATCTATTTATTTATTTATTTATTTTTTATCTGCTTCGGTTTCTTCCTTTCTTGGCCTTAGTGGGAGAGGTGTGTTTAGCCCCGGATTTTCGTTCTGGGGTAGAAATGGGACTTAAAAGTCGCTTATTGGAAAAGGAGGTCTCCATGTGGACATCCTCTTCCGTGCGTGTAAGCACACGCTTGGGAAGCTCTGGGATGGCCGGGGAAGGAAGGTGCGAGTGAGTTTGCTTGGTAGTTGGGCATTGATCTTTTTCCTTGTTGGAGTGTTTGCTCTCCGTTTGTGTTTCAATGGTTCTATAAGTTTTTTTAACTGCCGAAGCATAGGAAGTTGCTCCGGAGGTACTAGTTGGGGTAACTAGTCTTTCCATCACACGCTTCCTTGCTTCCTAAAAGGATATGCCACAAGTTGCTTTTTCCGTACAAATTTGTTTTTCTATTTTGAAAGTGGGACAGTCTCAGGAGGTGGATGCATGGTTGTTATTGGAGGGGCAGTTAACACATTGAAACACCTTAGCAGAGCAAGCATCCATAGGATGTTCGCCTGCACACTTACCGCATATGACTGATTGTTTGCTGCAGAATTTGGCAAGGTGACCATATTTGAAGCATTTGTTACAGCGTAAAGGGTTAGGGACATATGGTCGTGTTGGGACATGAATGTATCCAATTTTGACGTGTTCAGGGAGGGTTGTTGAATTGAAAGTCAGAATTATGAGGGGCGTGTTCACTCGCATGTTCCTTTCTCGGTCCAGTCGCGTTATAAATTTGACATCTAATATTCCTTCAGATTTCATTTCATCGAGGCTTTCACATTCTTCCATGGTCATCAAATCTCTGCAGTGGATTACTCCTCTGCAGGAGTTGAGTGACGTAGGGAGGGATGCAACAACATCGAAGGAATGAAACTTCCTGGCCTTGAGAAGATCGCGTGTAGCTTTCCCAGAGTTGGTGGTAACTTGGAGGTCTCCGCTTCTAAGTTTTTTAACTTGGCTAATATCATTGGTAAATTGAGAGAGACATTTTTTTAAGCATGAAAGGGTTGAGGTCAGCTAATCGGGTTTGGTCGGAATGTAGAAAAACATGTCTAGCCTTGTCCGGGTCGATATTGGGGTCGTCAGGGGAAGTCTTCCTAGTTTGCAGGGATGGAGTTGAGGACTCCATCCTGCGCGTTGGGGTGGGGGGACGAGCCCCCTGGTACACAGAAAAATGTGCTCAGCAGAGCAAAAGAATATAATATAACGGGGGTCACACAGTTTCCTTTGGCGACTGGTGACAGCCGCGTAGTAGGACCACTGTGTGCCCAGTGGGTACGGGGTCTATACTACTTCTAAACTACGATAGAATGTTTCTCGATTTCGCCGGGCCGGACGACGAAGAAGTCTCACGAGCCAACAAGGGCTCGTGCGGATCCCGGAGAGCTACGGAGATATGGAAATGGCGAATAGGAAAAAGTGCTGGGAAATGCCCAGAAGTGGGTGGCAGTGTAACTGCCAAGACAAAGCTATCCAACGTAAAGTTGGATTACGATTACAGGTCAACTCTAGAGAGTAGCTCTAGCGAGATTGACTGAGCTCGTGTAAGTATCGTCTGCTGCCAAGGGCTGCCGACGTCTGGATTCTGGATTCCAAGGAAAGACCACCTCGCTTGCGCGGGATCGGGTTTTGTGGGAGGGGAAGAATGTCTGTAGGAAAATGAAAAGATAGTAGTGTATAAAAGAGGGCTATTGCCACCGGGCGAATTGCGAGCGATTAGGGGCTTATTTGTTGTCGTGGCTTAGGAGAACTGGGCTAGGAACTTGGACGGCGGCGTCAATGCCGGGAGGAAGAGCAGATTAAATCACCAACGAAAGTTTGGAAGCTGGTAGGAGACGTAGTAGGAGAGGAAGGGGGAAAAACGGAAAAATCTTTAGTGGGAGGTAAACTGAAATGAGAAGATGTAGTATAAGAGAAAGTGAGAAAGGAAACGAATTTTAGTCGAAGAAAAAGGAAGTGTATATGTTTGTGCGTGGAATGCGGCTATGTTCGTGAGAGGTGTGTGTGTGTAATTTACGGTTAGTGAGTAGATTTCACTTCCCGCGTGTAGAGGGCGTTCCTGATTAGCCCCAGGTAAGGCATGAGAATTCCTGTTTTACCCCAGGTTGGGTTTGAGTAGCGATATTATTATTATTATTATTATCATTATTACCATTACTATTATTATTATTACATTATTGCGGTTATCATCAGTCAAGCTGGTGAAGGGGTGTGTTACTTGTAGGTACGGTTATACACGTCTTATCGTGTACACCGCACGTGGGACGGGCGCAGCTGACAGATAGTCTGTACGGTGTGGTGTAGGTGTAATATGTTGTATCAGATGTTTGTGTTTGGCATGCAGTTTTTCTAGGTGTCTTGAGTGAAGTTTGTGTTTGTGTTGGTTGAGTGGACGGATGTTGGAAATTTGGTGTAGAGACTCAGTGGTTCTGAAGTCGCTCCATCGCGAGCCCGTGATGAACTGGACAGCGGTATTCTGAACCTTCTGATGCTCGTAGTTATTAGTGGGACATGTCAGCTGGCTTAGTCCCGGGGACTGGCACAGAATCGGTTTGACGAGGGCTAGGTACAATCGACGTTTGGTTCTCAGTGTTGCAGTTTTGAAGCGTCTGAGCTTACCCAGCACAGCCCTAGCCTTCGCTCCCTGCTTGCGGAAGTGTGGGGTCCAGGTAAGGCCATTATCAAGTGTGCTACCCAGCACACGGGTATGGTCCTTCGCTGGGATGTTTGTGTTGTTTATTTTAAGAGGAGTGTTTGTGATTGTTCTGTTGGTTCGTTTGCAGCAGAAGTATACAGCATTGCATTTCGACGCGTTGGTCTTAATGCGCCACTGTTGCTCCCACGCGTGTGCCCCGTCTAGGATGTTTTGCATTACGTGTAACGCTCCCTGCAGCGTTTTGTGTCTGCTTATGTGGTTAGTGTCGTCCGCATACGAAAGAGTTAGAGCCTGGTTGCGAGGATAAGCTGGCTCTGGCAGGTCATTCGTATATAGATTGTACAGAGTGGGGGCAAGGACTGACCCTTGCGGTACTCCAGCCTTCGGCACAAAAGGTTGGGACAGACAGCCCCGCCACTTTATTGTTATTGACCTGTCGTCCAGGTAGTTGCAGAGCAACCTTGTGAACGGCAGGGCAAAGTCGAAGTTGTGGTACAATTTGTACTTAAGGCCTTCATGCCAGACAGTATCGAATGCCTTCTCCACATCCTTACAAACCAAAATGGCCTTACCAGGGCGACCGTCTGGCGGTCTTTGAACCCATTGAGTGATTATGGATATTACGTCTTCTGCACCGCGCCCCGGCCGAAAACCAAACTGGCAGTCCCTCAGCACATTCTCCGTCTCTAGGTACACGGTCAGGCGGCGGCATAAGACGTGCTCAAACACCTTCCCAAAGTACTCCAGAAGGGAGATGGGCCGATATGAAAGGGGGGCGGAGGCGGGTTTCTGGGGTTTAGGAATGAGGATGGTATGGGAGGCCTTGAATAGTTGTGGGAAGTACCCAGAGGCTAGTGAGCTATTATATAGTGTCGTCATGTGTGAGATTATGTTGTCTGGCATACGTTTGAGTATGTGTGCATCGATGCCTGAAGGGCCAGGGGATTTTAGTTTTAATGCCGAGATAACCCCCTTTACCTCCTCCAAAGCGATGGGGCAGATAAGGGGATCATCTTCATCTAACTGAGAGAGATCAACAGTCTCGTCGGGAATGAGGTCACTACAGCTGTTCATGAAGGAGTTAACACTGTGCAAGGTGCTAAAGCAATGTGGTCCTTGCACAGGATGGGGTTTAAAGACCTCACTCCATGCTGACGCCAGAAGGTCAGCTTGGTGTTGGGGGGAGTGTGCAGAGTGGTTAAGATGGTTGATGACCTTGGGTGGAGGCACAGAGCACTCCTCCAGCTCACGTTTGAGGGTCCTCCAGAACTTGGAAGGGTCCTTCTCACAGGCGCCGGAGAGCGAGGCCATCAGTTGCTCCTCCTCTCGATGTGAATCGATGTAGAGGGACTTCCTCAGGCTACTCTGTAGCCAGTGCATGTCTCTTAGGATGGCTACACGGGCCTCTAGGGGTGCTTGTAATAGATCTGTAAATCTGTTCTGTAGTGCAATGCGTAGTCTGTTAGTGCGCATAGAAGCGGTGAACGTGGCAATCTTTCGGTGCTTTGTTCTAGGAATGTGCTTTTTTACAGCGTTTTTGACAAACTTTGTAAGTGAGCGCCATTCCTGCTCTATCGCCGCTTGTGGAGTGTTGTCCATGTTTGTGTTGGTGTATGTCGTGAGAGTGTTTTTGAAGCCTTCCCAGTCGGCCTGACTGTAACGTCTGGTGAGAGATACAGTCAAAGACTTAGCATATATAGAGCGACGGTAATTTTGGGGTAAGGAAGGAGGGGTGCCCGATGGGCGGAGGGGGGGGGGAGGGGAAGGAGAAAGTTAGAAGTAAAGAAGGAAGTGAGAGGTTAAAAGAGTGTTGGGATACCAACTTACAGTGTTTTTCAGTGGAGTTACTGTGCATTGTGATTTTACACCGTGTAGGAGGAGTTGTATGTTCTTCTAATAACCGGACTCTTGGAGTCACACTCGTCATGAAGGGTAGGCGTATATATGGAGGTAGGTACCTCCATATATACTCCTAACCATCACGCTAAGTGATTTGATGGAATTAAATTGGGTGGGTAGTGAATTAAATTGGTTGGGTAGTGATTTAGTTTTGTGTCTACTTGGAGGACTTCCATGTTGTGTATGTATATATTTCTAGTTCGTGTTAGTTATTATACGTGAATGTGAATGTTAGTATGTTTAGTGACAGGTAGCGGCTCAGTGCGGCCGGCGGAGGGAGACAATTGACCAATCAGACGCAGGGATTGGGTTCTCGCTCCCCCGGGACCGCTCATGCGAACTACGGCTGCTCACTAAGTCTGAAATGTTAGTTCGTGAATGATGGTATGTTGAGTAACTGGAGGGTGTTTGAGGGCAGGTGTGGTGTATAAATTTGTAGCTTGCTTGTCGGGTGATGGAGTTTGTCGTCTATGTATTGTTTGTTGCGTATGGTACACTATGATACAACAAGCCATGGACAAACACATTCCCCAAACAAAACACAAAATACTACCACACCCAAGACAATCAGATACATTAAAATTACTACAGTGGCAATACCAACAACTACAAACGCGAGCACACAATAACAGCGGCACATGGACACCACAAGCGATACGAACACTACGCGACATACAAAATAAACTACTAGACGAAAACAAACAACTATACTAAGAACATTGGAACAATGAAATACGTAAAATAAACCTAAAATACAATGACACCAAATATTTCTGGACACAAATTAAAAAACTAACAGGAACACCTACTAGCACCACCCCTTACATCATACACAATAACCACAAGATACATAAAGACAAAGACAAAGAACACATATTCAGACAACACTGGAAAAACATATTCAGAATCACACCAACAGAAAATGCAACATTTGACATGGAACATGAAAGAACAATCACAGCACATGTACAAGAAATACAAGACGACATCACACCTCTTAAATTAGCTGACATGAGACGACTTGACCCAGACAACACACTCACAAAACCCTTTACACTAGATAACATCAAAAGCATAATAAAAAACTTCAAAGACAAAGCACCCGGACAGTCACAAATAAACAAAATAACACTAACTAACATACCAGACTCAACACTACAATTACTCACAGAAATATTCAATGAAACATTCAGCATGGGATACTTCCCCGACACCTTCAAAACAGCCACACTAACATTCATACCCAAACACGGAAAAGACCTCACAAACATAAACAACTACAGACCGATATCATTACTCGAAGTCCCAGGAAAAATACTAGAAAAACTCATACAACGAAGACTACTCAAACACTTATACAACAACAACCTAATAAACGAACACCAACATGGATTCACAAGACAAAGAGGAACACACACAGCCATAGCCACACTATACGAAACAATAGCCATAAGCCAAAGACACAACCACGGATGCAACATAATTTCACGCGACATAACAAAAGCATTTGACAAAATATGGCACACAGGACTTATATACAAAATACACCAAACACCCCCCCCAGACATACTCACAAGAATACTCTGCAACTACATCGACAACAGACACGCACAGATACGAATACACCATTACATAGGAAGACCCTTCAACATACACAGTGGAGTCCCCCAAGGAAGCATTATTTCACCAACACTATTCAACCTTTACACATACGACACCCCCAACCCGACACACGGAGTCACACACATACAATTTGCAGACGACCTAACACAAATAATCACATATCCAAGTAAAAAAGGCAAAAACATGTTAGCACTAAAAACAAGAAGAACAATAGAAACAATAAACACATATGAACACAAATGGAAAATACAAACAAACACAGCAAAGTTCCAATTACTTAACATATCAACACATAAACCAGCAGAAATATGGATAGGAGACACACACATACACAAACAAAGAAACATAAAAATACTAGGATTAACACTTGGGAGCAGAGGTCTACAAACACACACACACAATAGAAAACATCTAGCAGAAAAAACACTACACACACTAAAACGATTCAGAAACCTAGACACCAAGCTCATACTAAGACTATACAAAGTACTCATACGTCCACAACTAGAATACATACCAATAACAGCTATCACACTAAAACCAAACCAACTCCAAAAACTACAAGCAGTACAAAACAAAACACTTCGATTCGCCACACACTCCATTCCCCCATACTTAAACACAATAGAAGAACTACATACACAACATAAACTTGAACCACTGAACACAAGACTTTACAGACTAGCATACAGAACATGGAACAGACTTACAATCATAAACCCAGAATTAGTACAAACCAGTGAAAACATAGACACAGAACACGGACACGATCACAATTGGTGGCCTAGAGTGTCCCCCATCATAAACAGCCCCCCACCCGAACCAAAATACATACGCTAATCATAAACAACACTCAAAAAAAAAAAACACATATCACCTTTAATCGTTCAACTAACCCTACTAACTATTATTATTGTTACTGTTTAATATAAGATGATAGCACGTGCGAACCAGTCGCACGTGATATCATCTAATCAATGAGTATGGTAACAGGAGTCACTATCCCCCCCCCCAACAACGTATGTAACTAGACGTCACCCTAATGGGAAAAGAAAAAACATACTCATTGATATATGTTTATTATATGTTTACTATATACATGTACAAAAAAAAAAAAAAAAAAATGGATACGACATATAGAATTAACCCCCCCCCCACTATCATAACACAAGAAGTGTAACAATAACCAAGAACTAACCCCCATAGTATTCAAAACCTTTTAAAGTAGGCAAGAATAGTCGTATACATTCATAAAAAAAAAAAAAAAAAAAAAAAAAAAAAAAAAAAAAAAAAAAAAAAAAAAAAAAACTAACAACCAACCAACAACAATAACATTAACAAAATAACAACGACAACAACAACTCAAGAAAGAAGAGACGAAGAACGAACTAAGAAGAGATGGACCAACATCCAACCAAGAATCACAAGTAGCAGATGCTTCCATACGGCAATACCAACATTCAGAAAAATTATCTATAATTAAACAGCAAATGGGTCTGCCCCACACCTATCAATCTTCAACTTCCTTCCATTTCCTACTTTACTTCACACACACACACACCCCTACCCCCCTCCCCCCCTCTCCTCCACCTTACCTATCATATCCTGTAGTAGTAGTACGGTGATGGAGGGTGTTCGAGGGTGGGAGTGGTGTATACAGTTTCATTCTCGTCTTAGCTTACCTGTCGGTTGGGAGGGTGTTTGAGAGTGGGTGTGGTGTATAAATTTTCCTCGTCTGTGTGCAAGTAGCTGATGTGATTTTTCTACAATGTGGTTATATTGTGAATTGTGAAGTTTGATCTTCTAATGTTTTTTCATAACTGAGAGGCCAGTTTCTATGTTGTTTCGTGTGTTCTGGTAGTGACGTGAGTTCTTGTAAGAGTGGTGTGTCGAGAGTGAATAATCTTTCCCATGTTTTCGTTGCTTGTGTGTGTAGTTGCGTGTTTATTGCTGGAGTGTTCGTTTCTGTGTGTAGTTCTTCGGCTGTTTTTCTGTCTGTGCATTTCGTGTTTGTTATGAATTTTAGTGCTCTGTTTTGTACACTCTGTAATTTCTGTAGGGGTGACTTTCTAAGTGTGTGGAGTGGAATGGCAGGGTATGTTAAAACACTCCTCACATAGGCGAAGTAGAGGGTCCGTTTTTGTTTCATTGGCAGCTCTCTGAAGCGTTGAAGCCTGTGAAGGCTCCGTTTAGCTATGGCTGCTGCCCTCTCGACATGGGCTGCTCCTCCATAGGAGGAGAAGTTCCAGCCGAGTACTTTGCCATGTGTTGAGTATTTGTGTTGGATGCCATCTGTCGTGACAGGTGACTTCCCTTGTATATGTATCAATGTGAATTTTTGTGTGTTCGTGCGAATTTTCCAGCAGCGCTCGTAAGCATTAATGCTTTTGATCTCGCGCTCTGTCTTTTTCGCAAGCATGCGTGTTGATTTACCTGGTTGTGTAATGATTTGTGTGATGTCATCCGCGTAAATGATGTGTTGACATCCCGGCTGTGGTTCCGGTATATCATGTATGTAAATGTTGTATAATGTTGGACTAATGGAGCTTCCTTGCGGGACTCCACAGGTGATGGAGAATTCTTGTCCTATGTGGTGATGTATGCGTATGCATGCTTTCCTGTCTGTTATGAAATTACAGAGTATACGTGTGAGGTATGGGTGGAGGTGTAGTTGAATTATTTTGTATTTTAGCCCTGACCACCATACCTTATCAAAGGCTTTGCTCACATCCCTGAGCACCAGGTTGACCTGCTGCTTCTGGGCTTTAGCTACTGTTATTGATTGGTATAGTGTGGCCAGAGCTGTGTGTGTGCCGAATCCTGGTCTGAAGCCGTGCTGTGATGGTTTTAATGTGTTTTGTTGATGGAGGTGTGTGTAAAGTCAGTGATTTAGTATTTTTTCGAAAAGTTTTCCGTGTGTTTCTAAGAGTGATATGGGTCTGTTATTGTTTACGTGTCTTAAGTTAGTGCCTGTTTTGGGGATAAAGATTATTACTGCTGTTTTTAAAGTGCGTGGAAAGTAACCCATTTCTAGTGCTGCGTTGAAGATGTTTGTGAGGTTTTGTATTATTTTGGGATGTGCGTGTGTGAGCATTTGTTTTGTTATTCCCGATCTGCCTGGCGCCCTATTTTTCATAGAGCTTAGGGCTTCACGTAGTGTATGTGTTTGTATAGGTTTGGCTAGTCCCTCCTTAGGGAGAGCGGAGGGGTAGGAGTGTGTGGCGGGGGTTATGAGAGATGAGTGTTCTTGCATACAAGTTTCAATGTATTCTTCAAAGTCCTTGTCAAAGTCTTGGTTTTCTGTTGGTGTGATGGTGAAGGTTTTTTCCCAGTGTGTGCGTAGTGCTGTTTCTTTTTCTTGTGTTTTTTGCCTTGTTCGTCTGTTATGTAATGAGTATATGTTATTTTAATGTTTCCCATCATCCTGTTTACCGATTTCCAGAATGTTTTTGTGTCTTTGGTAGATGCAAGTTTGGAGATCATTTCCTGCCATTTTTCTTGGTGTTGTGCTTTGTAGTGTTCGTTGAGTATCTGTCTGATTTTGTTAAGTCTTTTGATGTGATGTGGTTCTTGTGGATGTGTTGTGATGTATTCGTGTATGTGTCTTGCTTGTATTAGAAGTCGTTTAATGTTTTCTGTAATGGGTGCGTGTGGTAGTATTCTGTGAGCTATTTTTGGGATTGTGAGTGTAGCTGCGTGTTGTATGATTGTTTCTGTTGCTTGTAGTGCTCGGTCTATCTCCTCCTTGTTCGCACCCTCCAAGTTAACCTCATCGCATTCCTCCGTGAGCGACTTGAAGCGTTTCCAGTTCGCTCTCTTTGGCGCGAATCGGCATCTTATCGGGATTTGTATGGGGGACGCAGACACTGTCATAATGACTGGGATGTGGTCGCTTGATGTAAGTGGCCCTGGTGTTATGTGGTAGTTGTGAGTGGCATGTCTGTTTTGTAGGACTATGTCTGGAGTGGTGGATGTTTGATGGTTAATGTATGTGGGAAATTCGGGTCCTATGTGTGTCATACCGTAATTATGTATGAGATGAGTGACTCCTTTGCCAGGGGGGTTTGAATCCCTGTGTCCCAGTGCATGGGACCTGGCATTTAAGTCACCCATTATGTATGTTGGGTGTTGGAATGTGGCGAGTCTTATGAAGTCTGGAAATACTAGGTAGCATCGTCTGAATGGGATGTATGTTGAGGCAAATGTTGTAGGTCCTAGAGAGGTTTCTATGGTTACTGCTAACATGTCTGAGTGAAAGTCGTCTATTAGTTTGTGTTTTAAGTGTGTTTGGACCGCAATGCATGTTCCGTCGTGTTTTTCTTGCGAGGTGTTTATGGAGTGAGTGGTGTATCCTGGTATTTTTATTGGTCTGTCTTTGTTACATCCGTGTCCGTTGATGATTATGATATTTGGGTCTATTCGTCTGTAGGTGTTTATTAGTTCGTGTCTTCTGTTGTGCCAGTCTAGTACGTTGTGCTGTAGGACTTTGAGTGTAGTGTACATGTTGGTGTTTATTTGTGTGTTTTATGTGTTTGTTGGTGTTTTGTTTAGTCTCCTGAACTTATTTGCTGAAATCAATTTGATTTCGAAGACTTCCTCGTCATACAGTCTTTTGTTCCAGTTCTCTATAATTGGTCCTATCTTGATTTCGTCCTTTTTAGGTACGATTTTGAAATGTCCTTTGTCCAGTCCTTTTGAGAGGTTGTGTGTTGTTGGGATGTTTGGGATGTGTGTGTTTAGTGCTGCGTATATTGTGAAATCTAATTCCTTATCTGAAGTGTGTTCTGGGTCTGAGTCTGTATCTTCTGTGATGGAGGTCTTTGGTTGGGTGGTAACGGTTTGGGTACTTGTGCTGTTGGAGGGGACGGAATGCGAGGAGGAGGAGGAAGGTACGTGATTGTCAGTCTCTTGCGTTGTAACGGTTTTGTTTGGTGTAGCGGAGGGGGAGTGTGGGGAGGGGGTGTGGGTAACTGTGTCTGTGTTGATAGAAGGATTGTAGGTTGGAGGATTGTTGGTAGGAGGATTGTTGGAAGGAGGATTGTTGGTAGGGGTTGTGTTTCCTGTTTGTATTGTGATTCCCAAAAGAGATTCGGAAGAGCCTGCTGGGATTAGTGAGAATGGAGTAATGTTATTTTGGATGCAGAGCTCTGTGAGGTGTGTCTGGAAAGTTCCTGGGTGAGTGATGTTATGTAAGTGTGCTGAGTAAATCATGCCCACTGTTTGTAGTTGTAGTGTATTGGACAGATTCAAGGTGATTTGTGGAAGTCCTGTGTGTTGTGTGGGTTGAGTGGTGGCTGAGGTAGGAGCTTGTGCATTGATTTTGGTGTTATTTTGTACTGCACTCGCGTACGTTTTTGTCCGCTTAGCTTTAAGGAGCTTGTTCTTCTCCTCCTTTCGTGTGGGACAGGACCATGCTACTGCCACATGATTCCCCTGGCAGTTTAAGCACTGAGGTGTTGGTTCAGTGCACTGTTTGTGGGTGTGGCCTGACTGCGAGCAGTTTGAGCAGATGTTTTCCTTTTGGGGGCATTGCTTTGTGGAGTGATTATATTGATAACACTTGAGACATTGCGTTATCTCTACATACTCCTCCCTTCGGACTCTGTCCGCCAGGATGTACATGTTGAAGGCTTTTATGCCTTCCTTTGTGATTCTCTCTGCCTGGCCTTCAGTGGAGCATGTAATTTTAAATGTTCTGGTCAGAGTCCCTAGTTTTGAAACTTGAGATCCTATTAGGTAGTCGTGTTCTCTGTGGATCTCATTCTCAATGTCTAGGGCTGACCTCTCTCCTACCCAGTTCTGCGTGCTCTCCTACACTGTTCTACGTGCTCTTTGTTGTAGCAGTAGTACTGGTGTAAGGCCTACTTTGCTTAATTTGTCCTTAGCTGTGTTTTCGTGGAATTGTTCCACGTCATGTCTATTGGCGCAGAGTACATTGTACCCTTTGCCTGCCTTGAAGATGTTTACTATGGGGATGCCTAAATCCCCACAGATGGTTTTAAGAACACTCCCTTTGTCCGGTGGTTCACCTAGGTCCGCCCGTAGGCGGACTCTGTTCTCGGTCATTTCCCTTCCTATCAATGTTGATATGTTGTGTAAAGGGATAGAAAGTTATGTTGGTGTGTGTGAGAAGTTTAAAGATAGTAGGAGCAAGGATGAGGGTGGGTGGAAAATTACCGTCCTAGACGCTTATACTACCTTAGTGCTGTTCACCTTGAAAAGACCGCCTCTCGCTCCACAGAACCCACCTTGAATGGTGGCTTTGGAGGACAGTAAGGGCCTCGAGCAGCAGGCCTTTGGACGCGTGTCTTTCACCACAATTCCCACTCTTAAAGTTTTCATTGCATTTCCATGCCATACGTCCCCATTTGCTGCTGCATTTGTACCATATTACATGTTCCTCTTTGTAAATTTCAATTTTCTTGTCCCCTAAACGCTTTATAAATATTTTGTCAGTCACCTGTCCTTTCATGAGTGCGATAAGCTGCGATTTCTCCACCAATTCCCCTTCAACTTTAAAGGTCCTACGTTTAACCCATACAAATTTCTCATTGTCCAAATAATCATTATGATATGCATAAAGAGGAAAATTTAAAATTACAACTGTTGTAAGATTTCCGGTTGTGTCTGGAGCCACCGTCTTTATATTTTCAAACCCATGGCTTGTTAAATGTGTGGCCTATTCTTCCTTTCCTTAAAGAACTCCTCAAATTGGGGATGCCTTTTGAATAATCTTAAGGTCCTCTTGATTTTCTTTTCCAGGTTTAGCTCTGCGTTGGCTGTAGGGAAATATAGTTTTGGTCTTCTTTCACTGTTCCATTGTTCTTGCCGCTTGTGTTGTATATTTTCCTCCTGATATCCTGGTGTTGTACGCTCTTTCTTACCCATGTCACTGGTCACTTCGTGTAGTCCGTTCCCAGATTCACTTGGCTCGTTGAAATTGATATGTTTCCTTTATCCCGTTGCTATGTTGTTAGTCTCGTAGTCGTCATCATCACTCATGATCAAGTCCATCTATAGAGTACTGTTGCTCATCCTGGAAAGTAACTTAGGACGCCTTTTATTATTATGGTGATTATTATTATTATTGTTATCATTATTGTTATCATTATTATTATTATTATTATTATTATTATTATTATTATTATTATTAT
>NC_134816.1:17487959-17497959 GCF_046742065.1 Oratosquilla oratoria
CTGGGTCCTTGGAAAAATGTTGCCTGGAGCCTTTGCCGCTGGCATGTAACCCAGGCTGGCTACAGGAAAGTTACCCGCTAAAAGCGTGGAAAAATGAGTAGCACTGACTCAATATATGTCAACTGGACCTTGGGTAGCTAGCGCCGAATAAAACTCCTGTGAGGGACCCTGCTACATGACCTCCGACAGCGAGGTTCTATGTGGGTTCCTCCTGCATTAGATTTTTCTAGATGCGGCAGCTTTGCTGCACCGCACAATATGAAGTCGGTAGTATTGGCCATAAGGTCAGTCCTTTTGGCTGGAGCTGGAAAATATTTTTCTCACAGCCGGAGCCTCGGGCACTACGTTCAAGTCGTCTCCTGGCGATGGCAAATTGTTGCGCCGCCAAAGACTATCAGGGAGCCAAGGGACTCAATCCCGTTCTTTCAAGCCGAAAAATCCATGCAGGACAAAATGAATATGCCTGCAGGACTTCGGAGAAGAACCCCTCCAGCTGGAGCCTGGGTCACAGCAATATAATTGCTGCGCCTTTTAAAGGCTCCTCACGTTGTTGCATCGGCCATTGATATTGGCTCAGGCGGGAAACCCGCCAGCTAACAACGGACTCTCAAGTGAGGGAAATTCTTCTGGCCCCAAAAGTAGTGATCGAAGAAACTAACAACGTATATCCATTTCCATCAGTATACGCAACCCAGATATGTTCAATATTGGGTGTCATGATATATACAATTACTGACACTTTTTTCATTAGTTTATCGGTGTTATATGTGCATATATATATATGTATATATATATATATATATATATATATATAATATGTATATATGTATAATGTATATATATATACATATATATGTATATATATATGTATATAGACCTATATATGTATATATACATATACTGTATATATATACATATATATGTATATATATATGTATATATACATATATATGTATATATACATATATATGTATATATATATATACATACATATATATATATATATATATATACATATATATGTATATATACATATATATATATACATACATATATATATATATATATGTATATATACATATATATATATATATATATATATATATATATATATATATATATATATATATAAATATATATATACATATATATATATATATATATATATATGGTAAGTATTTTAGACAAATTATTTGGATGATGGAGAACATATATACAGGGGAAGGCTCGGAACCCTATACACTCTAACGTTTCGTTCGCGTAGAACTTCTTCAGAGAGTGTATGTAGAACTGCAATTGGAGTTTATGTACTAAATCTAATTATCTTTTCGGACACTTGGGAAAGGTCGTTTTTCTGGCGTGTTTTAGAATTAAAATACTAGTTTCTTTAGCTAAATTGATAAACCCTCCTCGATGATTCGATGAATTATTAGTAGAAATATATGCTGATTCAACAATTCTTCTAGTGAATTTATCAAAACCTTTATGTAGCACTTCAGCTTCTCTCCAGTTTGGTAAATGATCAAATTTTTCCGCATGTAGACGACGTCCTCGCAATCATCCCCGAAAACACCAATGTAAATAATAAAGTGAGAATGCTTAACGCGGTCAACAGCGATATTCAGTTCACCGTAGAAGAGGAACAAAACGGACAATTGCCCTTCCTAGATACGTTAATACGACGAGTGGGAAAAACTGTAACTTTCTCAGTACACAGAAAGGAAACAAACAAAGAGGATTTAGTACATTACTTCTCCGCACATGATGATAGGACAAAGAGTGGTATAGTAATAGGATTTTTTCTCAGGGCACTACGAATCTGTAGTAATGAATACCTAGAAGGCGAATTTGATTACATTATGAAAACCTTTGACAAACTTGGATATCCAGAGGGAATGTTGAAAAGAACAAAAAGAAAAGCAATAAATATTTACAATCGCGGAAAGAAAGAGAGAAATGATAAAAATAAAAATAATACAAATTCTATATCAGTACCTGGCTCAGAAACGTCACCAATAATAGACAAATATTTAACAAAATCGGGTATAAACATAGCTAAAATAACTAACAAGAGGATAGGTGATTTAATAAAGACTTCTGAAAAGAGAACCAATTCCGAAAACAGCGTCGTATACAAAATCCCGTGCAATAGTTGCTCAATGGCTTATTATGGCGAATCGTCAAGAGGATTAGAAAAAAGAATTTATGAACATAAAAACGACATAAAAGCACATAGGACATCTAATTCTTTAGTAGTTCATGCGGAAAAATTCGATCATTTACCAAACTGGAGAGAAGCTGAAGTGCTACATAAAGGTTTTGATAAATTCACTAGAAGAATTGTTGAATCAGCATATATTTCTACTAATAATTCATCGAATCATCGAGGAGGGTTTATCAATTTAGCTAAAGAAACTAGTATTTTAATTCTAAAACACGCCAGAAAAACGACATTTCCCAAGTGTCCGAAAAGATAATTAGATTTAGTACATAAACTCCAATTGCAGTTCTACATACACTCTCTGAAGAAGTTCTACGCGAACGAAACGTTAGAGTGTATAGGGTTCCGAGCCTTCCCCTGTATATATGTTCTCCATCATCCAAATAATATATATATATATATATATATGCATACCCTACAAGGCAGCGGGGGTCTGATTATACCGTCTGACACTCGGTCGTTTACATGCATTCTGTAATAAACAGGGAGACCACGGGAAGGTACCATGCAACCATTTAGGAGGAGAGGCTATAATATATATATATATATATATATATATATATATATATATATATATATATATATATATATATATATATATATATATATGCATACCCTACAAGGCAGCGGGGGGTCTGATTATACCGTCTGACACTCGGTCGTTTACATGCATTTTGTAATAAACAGGGAAACCACGGGAAGGTACCATGCAACCATTTAGGAGGAGAGGCTATAGAAAGGTTAAGAATAGCTTAGCCTAAGGCAGCTAAAGTAATCCACCAGAGCAACCTGTCAGCTCCCTTCCCAATCACATGTGGACTAAAACAAGGATGTGTACTGGCACCGACCCTTTTCTCTTTATATTTAGCTGCCATGCTATATGAAGTACCCCACAACAACCCAGGGGTTGAAATAAAATACAGATTAGATGGAAGAATTTTCAAACTGGCGCAACACTAACACCATCAATATGACGGAACTACAGTATGCGGATGACAACGCTGCTGTAGCCCACACCCATGCAGAACTCCAACAATCAGTGGATAATTTCCATGCTGCCTACACATGTTTTGGCCTGACAGTTAACAAGGCCAAAACTAAGATATCGGCCCAACCAAGACCAGAGGAAAATCCACCAGCAACTAACATCACCATGGATGGAACCACCATTGAATGCGTCGAACACTTCCCATACCTGGGAAGCATCCTTTCCACCCAGAGCACATCCTCCAAAGAGATTGAAAACAGGTTACAAGCTGGCCACACTGCATATGGGAGACTATCCACCAGGGTGTTCAAGAACAAAGGCCTAACCACCCATACAAAGGTGATGGTATATAACGCCGTTATAGTATCTACCCTGTTATATGCATGCGAGACTTGGACCCTTTATAGTAGGGACCTCAAAAAACTAGAACAATTCCACCAGAAAAAAACTGAGAGCAATAATGAAAATCAAATGGAACGACTATGTGTCCAATACAGCAGTCCTTGAAAGAGCCAACGTCACCAGCATCGAGGCCATGATCATGAAACACCGCTTAAGATGGTCTGGCCATGTGGTGCGTATGGAGGACACAAGACTACCAAAGAAAATTCTCTTCAGTGAGTTAAATACAGGTGATCGCCTTAGAGGCCACCCTATGCTCCCATTTAAAGACCAACGCAAGAAATCCCTCAAGGAAGCAAACATCGACCCAAACACCTTCGAAGATTCAACGAATGACAGGAATGAGTGGAGAAACAAAATTAAAGTGCGCACGGACCTCTTTGAAGAGAATAGAAGAGCCAACCTGGTAGCTAAACGACAGCAACGGGCAGAAAGAACAAAACAAACATACTCGTAACCACCTCCCACGATTCAGTGCGATCAATGCCCTCGGTTGTTCAGGGCACGAATTGGTCTTACGAGCCATAAGAAGGCTCACCACCCTAATAATAACTAACCTCTTATGACCCCCTCCTCTATTCAACCTTCTATTGGGACTGGAAACTATGATACTCGGATACGAGTACATGCCGACGATATATATATATATATGTATATATATATATATATATATATATATATATATATATATATATATATGGTATGTATATATATATATATATATATATATATATATATATATATATATATATATATGGTATGTATATATGTATATATATATATATATATAAATATATATATATATATATATATATATATACATATATATATATATTGTGTGTGTGCGTGCGTGTGCGTGCCTGTGTATGTGCGTGTGTGCGTGCATATGTGCGTGCGTGTGTGCTTGCGTGCGTGTGTGTGTGTGCGTGCGTGTTCATGCGTGCGTGTTTGCGGCGTGCGTTTGTGTGTGCGTGCGTGTTTGCGTGCGTGCGTTTGTGTGTGCGTGTGTGTGTGTGTATGTGTGAGTCTATCGGCGAGTACCATAAAATTCAATATTAGGACTTATTTTGCTTGTCTTTTTTCAATGCTAGGGATATGGAAGATTGAGTAACGCTGATTCACCAAAGTAGCCCATTGTAGCAAACTAATAACAACATTTAGACATACAAGTGTCACGTACCATGTTTTCTAAATGAAATGATAGAGAGCGTTATAAGAATATAAGTGATAACCACAAAACGAGAAGATAGTGTTTATGTATTTGAGGAAAGACTATATCTGTGGCCAATTTATTGAATGTAATGAGTTAGTGAATTTGATAGTTATAAAAATAAACTTGGTGAATGCTATATGAATCATGTTTGTGTGTGCAACAAGTTACTTTGAAATTGTACCTGTATATACAGTATAGAAATGATAAGCTGAAGACATATAACAAATATGGAGTAAACGAGTTAGTGAAGCTGATAGTTGTAAAAGTAAGGTTGATGAATGCTATGTAAATTATGTTTGTGCGTCCAATAAGTTACTTTGAAATTGTAGCTGTACATACAGTATACAAACGATAAGCTTAAAATATATAACAAATATAGAATAGACGAGTATGTGTACATGTTAACATATGCATATATACACAAAGTTGATGAATCGTACATAGATTATGTTTTTGCATCCAATAAGTTATTCTAAAATTGTAGCTTTCCATACAATATACAAATGATGAGCTGAAATGTATAATATGTGTGTAGATGCCAAGATATATCTATATGCATATATTGGTGATGCGTGGCAGTGCTGGATGAAGCATGTTGGCAAGTATGTGAGCTTTGGTGATAAACTGTTCATAACTTTTTTCACCAGTTTTTCAGCATGTTTATTGTTTGTGAAATGGCCAAGTAATTTCTTCCAAACATCTACCGCTTGAGCAATAGTGCACTTGTCACTCTGGACCTCATCTAGAGCCTTTGCTATTGGCTGCAATCGATCCAGTAATTCCTCAGCCCAACGTTATAGGCCTAAATTTGATACTTTGTTTCTTACTTCAGTATCAATAGCTTCCCTGTTGACTTTACAGATCTTAATTAGAATTGGCCTTGAGACAGTCTGACATTGTGTTCCACCTTGTGTCCTGGGGCATGACTAGACACTGACCACCTTCCTGCCGATACTTTGAAGCAGCATAATGATTATTTCTAAAATATTTAACTACATGGACCACATGTTGTTTTACATGATCAATCTCAAGGTCATGAGCCAGTAGATTTAGTAGGTGTGCTGCACATCCGTATGTGAGGACGGTATGCTCAGGTTCACTCGATTCCTCCAAGAGTTTTCTCATCTTGGTGACATTTGCTGCATTGTCTGTCACAACACTTCCAATGTGACAACCAAAATCTTGTTCAGCCTTCTTGATCGAATTTTGTACAAGTTGTAGAAGATATTCTGCAGTGTGAGGTTTCCTTGGTGTGTCTATTGCGTCAACTAAATAAATCTGACCAGTGGCTGTTGTTAGAGGGCCACATATTGTGGGCTCATTATGGATGTTAGACCACCCACCAATTGAAAGACATATAGTTTCATTATTCAGGTCATCTGCACACTTTTTATATTCCTTTTCATACACAAGATCCAAGTACTTATCAGCAATATCTTCTCTAGATGGAGGAATATTACCTGGCCTCAGGTTCTGAAACTGAGGATGCTGAACAAGACGAAATGGTGAATTTGTAGCAAATATAATTCTTGCAACTTCTTTGTCGAGATTTTCCTTTTGAGAGGCTGAAGTTTTTATGATAAATCTGTTAAGAGATGTTGATGACTTTCTTTTAATGAAAATTATTTAGCAGAAGTGGAGCCTTTGGAGGAGTCTGATAGTGACCTTTTTAATGGTGGAGTCAGGTTTGCAAATAATTCAAGTGGAGCCGATGATGAAGGGATTGAAGCTGTTGATACAGATTCTGAAATGGAAACAGAAAATTTGAGCATATTGTATAATTTATAAATGAATAAATAAATGAATGAATACAGTGTGATTTAGGCTACTTTTGAGTACAATAGTTATTTTTTTAGATAATGATCATATTCACACAAGCCACAAAATTATTTGGAAATAATTAACAGGATATAAAATAGGTGGGCTTGGAATTCATTCCACACAGGATTTAGTCCACTTTTAAATTCACTAAAAATAATGGGTTAGTTGGGTTAGGTTAGGCTAAATCCCTTTGGGCTGAATCCCATGTGGGCTGAATTCCAATAGAACCTATGAAATATATTACACAATGTTGAATGAAATGAATAACAATCACCTAGGTCCCAAAGTTGAGTGGATACAGTATATTATAGTGATATAGTCATTACCCAAATTAAGAAGTAACGAAGTTGAAGTATCATCTCTTTAGGCCTTCACATTTTTATTGGACATGCTCTCCATTGTTCACTAACTTTATATAGTTGCGTATGAAAAGGGAGAAATGCACACAATATAAGTAAAATTGTTTACCTGGGTCATCAATTTCTTCTGTATGCTGTGGCTGACCTTGGCATTTATCGCTGTGAGATTTTAATCTTGACACAATGCCCTGTAGTTCGTGGCTGCAGTTCGTGGCTGCATTTAGCTCGGTACCCTTTGCCAGAAGTTGTTGGTAGTTTTTCAAAATAATTTCAGACAGGATAATTTTTTCTGCCTGAAGGAACCACTCTGCCATGTCCAGAAGACATCCTTCGTGGTTGATTCCAAAGCAGCAACTGACTCGGTGAGAAGCTGCTTACCTAGAACAAGTTTCAACAAGAATCTTCTTGAAACTTGTGGGCTGCACAGTAATATATACTACATATAGGCTTATACCGTTCCTTGTATACTTGTGGCAAGTCTATATAACACTGCTCCTTATATTGATATGCTAAAAATGTCCTTTAGCAATCAGATCGCATATCAGATAGTAATCCCACAATATTTAAAATCTATAAAAAAAAACTATTTAAATCAAATAAATATGATTTAAATAAAAAAGATAACGATTTTTCTTATAAAAAAAAAAAAAAAAAAAAAAAAAATAGCCAACCCTGGTGTCCACTAACCTCATACAATAATACCTGTTAAGTCCGGCAAAAATTTGGCATTTCAAAGCATAACAGTGCCTAGATTTTTTTTTATTAACTTATACTGCATTGAATAAGTCAATAGTTGATATATTTGTCCTATATACAATGCTAGGTTTCTAGTTTTGATATATTTGCCCAATATAAAATGTTAGGTTACAAAGAAAGCAATGGCCTCCGCTAGCGGAACAAGGAATATGGGTGCGCACGTCCTGTGTAATAGTAGTACTTGATATATATATATATATATATATATATATATATATATACATGTATATATATATATATACGTATTTATATATATATATATATATAAATACGTATATATATATATATACATATATATATATATAGGTATATATATATATATATAGGTATATATATCTATCTATATACGAATATATATATATATATATATATATATATATACGTATATATATAAGTATATATATATATACGTGTATATATATATATGTATATATATACGTATACATATATATATACGTATATATATATATGTATATATATATATGTATATACATATATATATATATACATATATATATATATACGTATATATATATGTATATATATATATTTAAATATATATATATGCGTATATATATATTTTTTTTATGTATATATATTTTATGTATATATATATATATATACGTATATATATACATATATGTGTATATATATACATATATGTATATATATACATATATGCTGGTAACCACTTAAGAAAAAGAAACACAGAAGTCCCAAGCGCTTTCGTGTAATTCACATCCTCAGGGGAGAATACAGACAAAAGTACAATACAAAGACAATATAAACGGAAAAGTGTAAAACTAGGAGAGGTGACAAGGCGTCATACGAAAAAAATATAGGAGAGGTCACAAGGCACCACACGGAAAAATTAGGAGAGGTCACAAGGTCCCACACGGAACCGTGCCATTTGTCCACTCTTGGGGTTAACCAAAATCTCCTATACCGAATTGTTTACAAATGTTCTTAATTATGTAATTATCTAATTTATACAAACCATTACTTATATTCAAATTGACTGACTCAGTTTGTTTGATAAGGCTACTTTCAATGATGTTCCTGTTAACAACAGGATTACATGATAAAATTGACGATGCCTTAGTCCAGTCTATACAATGATTATGATCCCTCATGTGCACAAATAAAGCATTAGAGTCTTGTCCTGTTCTGACACTATATTTATGTTGCTTTATTCTAGTTGAGAGATCTTTACCTGTTTGCCCCACATAGAAATTCCCACAATCTTTACAAGGAACCTTGTATATGCAGCCACATGAATTTTTTGGAGAATTCTTAATAATCAATTTCTTGAATGTGCATGAATTGTTGAAGACTACATTAACATTCCATGTTTTGAGTAAATGAGGAATCTGAGAAAGACTTTCACTAAATGGCATGACTAAAAGATTCTTGGTTTCAAAGGGAGGTGTAGGTTGATTTCTATAAAAAGTTTTCTTGGCTTTTTTGAGAGCGTTATTTATAAAAGTCTTAGGGTACTTTAAGCTTAAACCAATGTTGAAAATATTTTCAAATTCCTCATCAATAAATTCCGGGCTGCATATGCGTAGAGCACGTAAAAACATTGAGGAGAACACTGAATATTTGAATATATGTAGATGATGTTTTATGCCTGTGGCCTTCTACAGAAAATTTGGACACATTTTTAGTTTCACTTAATAACTTAGCTCCTTCTATTAATTTCACAGTAGAATCAGAAATTGATTATAAATTGCCTTTTCTTGATTGTCTTATTCCTAGAGAAGGCAATAGTTTTAAATTCAGTATTTATAGGAAACCTACTAATGTAATGTCATATGTCCACTACTACTCTGGTCACCACAACAAAGTCAAATATTCAGTGTTCTCCTCAATGTTTTTACGTGCTCTACGCATATGCAGCCCGGAATTTATTGATGAGGAATTTGAAAATATTTTCAACATTGGTTTAAGCTTAAAGTACCCTAAGACTTTTATAAATAACGCTCTCAAAAAAGCCAAGAAAACTTTTTACAGAAATCAACCTACACCTCCCTTTGAAACCAAGAATCTTTTAGTCATGCCATTTAGTGAAAGTCTTTCTCAGATTCCTCATTTACTAGCGTCGCTTCAGGACTATTCCTTCGAGCCCTTAGAATTTGCAGCCCCCAGTTTCTTGAAGGAGAACTAAACATCATAAAATCTCAACTTAATAATTTAGCTTACCCGGATTGGTTCTTGGTCAAAGCCCTCAGCCGAGCGAG
>NC_134816.1:17500459-17502959 GCF_046742065.1 Oratosquilla oratoria
ATATTTTTTGGTAGGAGGCCATGTTGTATACATGATTTCAAGAAGTCTACAGCGACAATGGCGTTCTTGAGCTTATATTGAAGCTTTAATTTGTCTCGTGCAACAAGTTTCTGTGCTGGTTCCAAATAGCTGAGAAGGTGTCCAAAAGACATTTGGTGCGGTTTTCTCTTTGTTTATTTTCTCCAATACGTATTTCGACCTTACTCGGTCATCCTCAGGGAGGGAGTTACAAAGTTTTGGTGATTACAAAGGGGTTTATATACAGGCCGTACATTGGCCGAACACTGGGAGAGGTCATTGTCTATGTATATATATATATATATATATATATATATATATATACGTATGTATATTTATACGTATATATATATATATATGAATATATATATATATATATATATATATATATATATATGTACATACATACATATAGCAAGGCTTTTTCCCCCTTACCAGGGAGGTAGCCAAAAAGGGAAAAGCATAAAATCATTTCCACCCATTCCATCCCTGAATACAGTCCACACCCCTCCACCCTCCCTCTTATCTTAGCACCTCCTGGATGACGGGTCTTCCCTGCACCTTGTCCACTGCCCTGGGTCAGAAGCAGTGTCGCAAGACACAGCACATCCACAGCAAAGCCGCTTCATTAAATCGGCGACCCCCCTCTCCGTCCCCCCATTGCATGAAAGGAGAGGACGGGGAGAAATCCCTTCGGGCTCCGTCAACTTTTGCTCACACATACTACCTCACCCCCCATCCCCCCACCCATTCCAACTCATGCAATCACAACATCATCCATATACAACTATTCTCCAATGTAATAGTACTGGGAGACCTTAATGCTAGGGTGGGAAATGGTCCAATCGATGGAGTGGTTGGGAAATGTGGAGTTCCAGGAAAGAATCGTAGTGGAGAGTTGATGGTGGAAATGTGTCTAGAAAGAGAGGTGATGATAGCAAATACAGTGTTTCGGAAGAATGTCAAACATAAATACACATGGGAGAGGGTGGTGGAGGGAAGGGTGGTAGATAGAGCGCTAATGGACTATGTAGTGGTAAATAGGATTATGATAGGAAGAGTTAAGGATGTACATGTTCTAAGGGGAGAGGGTGGGGGAATATCAGATCATTTTTTGGTGGAAGGTAAGTTGAGAGTGGAGGATAGATGGAGAAAGAGGAAAGGGACAAAAGTTAGGGAGGTTCTTAGAGTGAACTCTTTGAATGAAAAGGAAAAGGAGAAAGAGTACGGAAAGAAGCTGAAGGAGGAGTGGGAGGAAGTTAGGATAGAGTAGAGCTGGGTGTGGAGGAGGAATGGGGATGGTTCAAGGAGGGAGTCATAAAGTGTGCAAGGATGGTGTGTGGAACAAGAAGGACAGGGGGAAATAGAAGAAAGGGTAGTGAATGGTGGGATGAGGAAACAAAGAAGGTTGTAGAAGAAAAGAAGCGAGCTTTCACAGATTGATTACAAAATAGGACGAGGGAGTCATATGAGAGGTACAAAGAAAAGAAAAGGGAATTAAAGCAAAAGGTAAAGGATGCAAAGAGGAGAGCAGATGTGAAATGGGGTAAGAGTATGACAGAAAATTTTGAAAGTAATAAAAAGATGTTTTGGAAAGAAATTAAGAGAGGAAGAGGAGGAGAATCAAGTAGAGAAGAAAAGGTAAAAGGTGCAGATAGAGAGATGATAATGGAAGAGAAGGCAGTAAGGGGAAGATGGGCAGAATATTTTAGTGAGTTGCTAAATGTGAAGGAGGATAGGGAGGGAAAGATAGCTGCAGTGGGAAATGCTAAGAAAATGAGAGTGATGAGTGAGGAAAATGGAGGAGAAATAAGGAAGGATGAGGTGAAGGCAGTTGTTAAGATGATGAAAGCAGGTAAGGCACCTGGTCTGGATGGATGCCATGCAGAATGTCTGAAAAAGGGAGGTACAGTGATGGTGGACTGGCTGGTGAGGTTATTTAATGTTTGTCTAAGAGAGGGTAGAGTGCCGGAGGACTAGAGGAGTGCCTGTATAGTTCCTCTTTACAAGGGAAAAGGGGACAAGTGTGAATGTAGTAGTTTCAGAGGGATTAGCTTGTTAAGTGTAGTTGGGAAGGCTTATGGGAGGATCTTGATTGAGAGGATTAGGAGAGGAACAGAAGGAGTAATTGGTGAGGAACAGTGTGGATTTAGGACAGGTAGAGGTTGTGTTGATCAGATCTTTGTGGTAAGACAGATATATGAGAAAGCTATAGGAAAGGGGAAGGATGTTTTTTTGGCTTTTATGGATCTGGAAAAGGCTTATGATAGGGTAGACAGAAAGGCACTGTGGGAGGTTATGCAGATATACGGGATAGGAGGAAAGCTTCTGGGAGCTGTCAAGAGTTTTTATGAGAGTAGTAGAGCTTGTGTCAGTATTGGAAATGGAGAGAGTGAGTGGTTCGAGGTAAAGGTGGGACTTCGTCAAGGATGCGTTATGTCACCCTGGCTGTTCAACTTATACATGGATGGGGTAGTGCGAG
>NC_134816.1:17505459-17540459 GCF_046742065.1 Oratosquilla oratoria
AGACCGCCCAGAACTTCCAGACCGCCCAGAACTTCCAGACCTCCGCGCTGCCTTCCAGGTTCTCCGCGCCGCCTTCCAGGACCTCCGCGCCGCCTTCCAGGACCTCCGCGCCGCCCTCCAGGACCTCCGCGCCGCCTTCCAGGACCTCCGCGCCACCTTCCAGGATCTCCGCGCCGCTTTCCAGGACCTCCGCGCCGCCTTTCAGGACCTCCGCGCCGCCTTCTAGGATCTCCGCGCCGCCTTCCAGGGCCATCGCGCTGCCTTCCAGGGCCTCCGCGCCGCCTTCCAGGACCTCCGCCTTCCAGGACCTCCGCGCCGCCTTCCAGGGCCTTCTTCCCTCCTTCCAGGGCCTCCGCGCCGCCTTCCAGAACCTCCGCTCCGCCTTCCAGGTCCTCCGCGCCGCCTTCCAGGACCTCCGCGGCGCCTTCCAGGACCTCCGCGACGCCTTCCAGGACCTCCGCGCCGCCTTCCAGGACCTCCGCGCCGCCTTCCTGGACCTCCGCGCCGCCTTCGAGGGCCTCCGCGCCGCCTTCCAGGACCTCCGCGCCGCCTTCCAGGACCTCCTCGCCGCCTTCCATGACCTCCGCGCCGCCTTCCATGACCTCCGCGCCGCCCTCCAGGACCTCCGCGCCTCCTTCCAGGACCTCCGCGCCTCCTTCCAGGACCTCCGCGCCGCCTTCCAGGACCTCCGCGCCGCCTTCCAGGACCTCCGCGCCGCCCTCCAGGACCTCCGCGCCGCCATCCAGGATCTCCGCGCCGCCCTCCAGGGCCTCCGTGCCGCCTTCCAGGACCTTCGCGCCACCCTCCAGGACCTCCGCGCCGCCTTCCAGGGCCTCCGCGCCGCCTTCCAGGACCTCCGCGCCGCCTTCCAGGGCCTCCGCGCCGCCTTCCAGGGCCTCCGCGCCGCCTTCCAGGACCTCCGCGCCGCCTTCCAGGGCCTCCGCGCCGCCTTCCAGGGCCTCCGCGCCGCCCTCCATGACCTCCGCGCCGCCCTCCAGGACCTCCACGCCGCCCTCCAGGACCTCCGCGCCGCCCTCCAGGACATCCGCGCCGCCCTCCAGGACCTCAGCGCCGCCTTCCAGGACCTCCGCGCCGCCTTCCAGGACCTCCGTTCCGACCTCCAGGACCTCAGCGCCGCCCTCCAGGACCTCCGCGCCGCCCTCCAGGACATCCGCACCGCCTCCATGACCTCCGCGCCGCCTTCCAGGACCTCCGCGCCGCCTTCCTGTGCCTCCGCGCCGCCTTCCAGGGCCACCGCGCCGCATTCCAGGACCTTCGCGCCGCCTTCCGGGACCTCCGCGCCGCCTTCCAGGACCTCCGCGCCGCAATCAAAGGACCTCCGCGCCGCCTTCCAGGGCCATCGCGCCGCCTTCCAGGACCTCCGCGCCGCCTTCCAGGACCTCCGCGCCGCCTCCAGGGCCTCTGCGCCGCCTTCTAGGACCTCCGCACCGCCTTCCAGGACCTCCGCGACGCCTTCCAGGTCCATCGCGCCGCCTTCCAGGGCATCCGCGCCGCCTTCCAGAACCTCCGCTCCGCCTTCCAGGGCCTCCGCGCCGCCTTCCAGGACGTCCGCGCCGCCCTCCAGGACTTCCGCGCCGCCTTCCAGGACTTCCGTGCCGCCTTCTAGGACCTCCGCACTTTCTAGAACCTCTACACATTTCAGAACTTCTACACCTTCCAGAACTTCTACACCTTCCAGAACTTTTACACCTTCCAGAACTTCAAGAACTTCGAGACCTTCAGGAGCTTGTAAACGCTCGAAACCCTTAAGATTTGCGAGACCTTCAGGGTATTCGAGATCTTCAGGATCTTCAAGAACTTCTACACCTTCGAGAGTAGTAAAAATAATAATAGTAATAATAATTAGAGTAATAATAATAGTAATGATGATGATGATAACAATAGTAATGATAATGATAACAATATTAATCATTATAATGATAAATATATTAATGTCATTAAAGAAAATAATAATAATAATAATAATAATAATAATAATAATAATAATAATAATAATAATAATAATAATGATAATAATGATAATAATAATCATGATAATAATAATAATGATAATAATAACAACAATAATAATGATAATGATAATGATAACAATATAATAATAATAATAATAATAATAATAATAATGATAATAATAATAATAATAAAATAATAGTGATAATGATAATAATAATAATAATAATAATAATAATAATAATAATAATAATAATAATAATAATAATAATAATAATAATAATAATAATAATAATAATAATAATAATAATAACAATAATAATAATAATGATAATGATAATGATAATAATAATAATAATAATAATAATGATAATAAAATAATAATGATAATAAAATAATAATAATATAATAACAACAATAATAACAATAACAAAATAATAATAATAATAATAATAATAATAATAATAATAATAGTAATAATTAATAACAATAATAATAACAATAACAATAACAATAACAATAATGATAATAATAATGATAATAGTAATAATAATAATAATAATAATAATAATAATGATAGTAATAATAATAATAATAATAATAATTTTTCTAATAACAATAACAATAATGATAACAATAATGATAACAATAGTAATAACAATGATAATAGTAGTAATAACAGTAATAATTATTATAGTAGTGGTAGTAATAACAATACTAATAATGTCAATAGTATTAATACTAATATATTAATAGTAATAATGATAATAGTTATGATGATAATGATGACAACGATGACGATAATAATAACGATAACGATAATAATAACGATAACGATAATAATAACGATAACGATAATAATAACGATCATGATAACGATCATAACAATGATGACAATAATAATTATAATGATGATAATGATGATATATGTAATAATATGAATATGAATAATATGAATATAAATATGAATAACAAATTATGATAAGATAAAAGAGAAAGAAATTGGAGAAATTTGCAGCTAGCCTAGTGCCTGTTGCTCACACGTTAATAACACAACGAATAATGAACCAGAGCTGTCGCTTTTCTACATAAGCTAATTCTACACGTTTTCTATTTACCTTGTACTGTATAAGAGAAAACGATGTTGTTATGGGACACCTCGCTAAAGGTGATAGGGCCTATAATTGTTGTACCTTTAATTTTTATTATTTATTTTGCTCCAAATCTTTAAAACAAATGAATACTCGGTTAATTCAGATAATAAGGGGTAATGATAAAAAAAAAAATTATTCTAAGGTTTCAATTTATTTTAGAATCTATCGGCACACTGATAACAAAGCATTATTAGGATTAAATTTAATGTATCCCCCATCAGCCTTGACCGCTTCAGATACCTTTATTAAAGCAGTGAGTGAAGAATTTCGATTTTTTTTTTATATTTCCGGCAACTGAAAAAAGTCTTTCGGTGTCAGCATTTGATGTAGGCAGTGCGAGGACTTGTAGAGCGAAGAGAGCACAATTGTAATGTTTTTTATGGCCAGTGTGGTCTTCAAAATCCATAATTTTTATGAAAAAATCTTCTGCACTGAGGCGTTTCCATTCTTCAGGAAAATTTGCAAAATCAAGTTTGCGCCATTCGTCATCGAGCTCATTTATATTTCCTGAAAACAGTCGTGGTACAGCTTTTGTAAAATCTACAAGCGTATTCATTTCATCCCTTGTACGTTTGTCCATTATTTTTTGGGGTGATAAAAAAAAAAAAAGCCATTTTCCATAGGTCATTATCAATTGGGAATCTTTTTTTGATTTGCAACACCATTGTGATGAGGAAATCCCTACATCTTGATTTCACATCTGTTATTAATGTAGGATGTTTAAGGTTGATTGGTCCTGGAATAATTGGTGCATTTTGGGTCCCAAATAAATTTGATTGATTGGCAAGAAAATCTTATTATCTGTAGGATCTATATCTGCTATATTGATGTTTCTAAAATATTCAGCACTACAATAAGATCTCAATAAACTTCCGAGTAGTTTAGTGATGGATTCTTGCAATAAGTGAATAGTTGGCTCATTACTTTGAAACATTAAATTTATTTTCTTAAATTTAGGAAGAATATAATTTAAGAATGTAAGATACATTTTCACTGAGGGATCTCGCATCTTTTCAATTACATTTTGAATTGAAAGTAACCTTAGTTCTGATTCTTTTTCGATGAAGTAAAGCCTTAGAAGTTGCCACTGCTCCAAGATGCGAGCTACAGCTTCATGGTATGACAGCCAGCACGTTCGAAGGGGTGCAGGATCTTATGTAGCTTGACATTGCAAAAATTTTGAAAAATCTTTAACTCGTGCTTCCTTTTGGCACTATGAGAAAAGAAGGAATATATATCTCTTAGCAAATATTCACATTTATGAGGAAGTTGTTTAGCTGCCTCTGATACTGCAAGGTGGATGGAATGACATATACAGCAAAATACTGTTATGCTAGGCAAACTATCTTTGAGGCGGCTGGTTAAAGAGTTATTTTCTCCCATTATGTTTGAGGCACCGTCCGCTGCAAATCCAATAAAATTACTCCATGGGATGTTATGACTATCTAGTGTCTCCATTAACTTTTCATATAAGTTCTCCCCTGTCGATCCCACAGAACTACTGCTATAAAGGTTGATCAAAGAGAAGAAATACGTGTTTATTTTGTGGCTGGTCAAGTCAAAATACCTTACGAGTACAGCACACGTTTTGGTGCAACTGATATCTGTTGTCTCATCTATTATGATTGAGAATACATATATCCTCAGCTTCTTCACATTATCTGTGATGACGTTGGCCAGTGACTTCATGGTCTCGGTACATTTTTTCTTATGCATGTGAATCCCCTGGGCAATTGCAGAGTCAGGAAACATAACTTTCATTAACTCCACCATATGGTCAATGATGGAGAATGAAAGATTGTGCTCTGCACTGAAGGCCATCAGGAGAGCCACAGCTACAGCAACTATGTTATACACGTATTTTTGACTCATTAGATGTATAATTTTTGAGGTAACATTTATCCTTAAACTTGCTCTCTATTCATATTAAATAAACAAGAAAATAGGAAATTATATATAACCCTACAGAAGAAGATGAAGTCTCTTGCTTGGGTAGATCTTCGAATTTTTGCGAATTGAGGATATGCATCTTTGTCTCCTTGTGCCCCAAACTGTCTCTTGCAAAATACGCAGCTTGCCTACTCAGGGTCTTCTATTACGGAAGATAACCATGGTTGGAAAGCAGGGTCAGCCATCCAGACATCTCTAAATTTCCTCTTAGGAGCCATATTAATCTAAAAATTACGTAAAAATAATAATTAACTACAATACCCACATAATATAGAGATTACGTCTAAAATGAATACGTCTTAATGCAACAAAAGTAGAGTTATTATTGAAAAGAAAACAAAGACTTACGTGGTCAGTAGACGTGGGTGTTATGACAGCCATGGTAGAGAATGGTGACGAAGAAAACAAAACCCCGCCAAAATATGACGTCATGTTTAATATGCCATCTATGTCACTTACGATAAATTGTTATATTCTTGAACTCTTGAAGAAAAAAAAATACTAAAAAGATACAGACAAAATACCTATATAAATATTAGATTCCGTTCACTTCGAACTGATGCGCATACTAAAGAACTCAATTATCTTTATGTTTTCATTGTCTACAAGCCGCGGGCTTCGCCGGGGGCTCTAATCCCACGATAGGGATCCCGTGCTGGGGATCCCGTGTTGGGGTTCCGCCCCGAGGCCGAGACCGAGGCCGAACCCAAGGGACATTTTTTCCTGGTCAGTTCAAGGGAACATGGCGACCACTGAGGACTTGCGACCACTGAGGACTTGCGACCACTGAGGACTTGTGACCACTGAGGACTTGCGACCACTGAGGACTTATTGCCTTGGAGGACTTATTACCTTGAAGGACTTATTACCTTGGAGGACTTGTTACCTTGGAGGACTTATTACCTTGGAGGATTTATTACCTTGGAGGATTTACAACCACGTAGGACTTGCAACTTCAGAGGACTTGCATCCTCGTAGGGCTTACGACCTCGGAGGACTTGCAGCCTCGGAGGGCTTACAACTTCGGAGAACTTGAACCCTCGGAGGACTTGCGCCCTCGGAGGATTTGCACCCTCGGAGGACTTGCACCCTCGGAGGATTTGCACCCTGGGAGGACTTACACCCTCGGAGGATTTGCACCCTGGGAGGACTTGCACCCTCGGAGGACTTGCACCCTCGGAGGACTTGCACCCTCGGAGAACTTGCACCCTCGAAGAACTTACAGCCTCGAAAGGCTTACTGCCTCGGAGAACTTACGACCTCGGAGGACTTACAGACCCCCCTCTCCAAGGCATGTAACATTTTTAAAATGTGTCACCTTTGAAATGGTTTAATTTTTATTAGTAGTATATATAATGTTAATCATCAAAATTCACAAACACAATAGCATATGTACTCGTACCTCCAACCTTCATTTGAATAACGACAATATGGCTTCCCTTGCAGACATCTAGCTGTCCCCTGTAACAACATATCGCACAGGATGATGATCTACACATGTGCGAAGTAGGCTTACAGGGAGGTGTCCGCAGATTGCCACGCCGACTGAGCACTTGAAGGGTTTTAACAAAATCGACGAAACCACCCTGGACCGCGGAGACTTATCTTTTATATTATATTAGATATACATATCAATAGTAATAATGCCTTTAATAGTCTATATTAATATTCATTATAAATTAATTTTCATTAAATTCATTAGAAAACAGAATAATGATAAAATTCTACATTTATTCTACATATTCTACGAATTGTCGACACAGCGTCATCAGTAGCTTTTGTTTTCCACAATAGCAGACGAATTCTACAATTCGACAGCACAGTAATGAACACCAAAGATAGAAAGACGAAACTAAGCATTGTTGTACCCAGAGAGTACGACAAAACAAGTTGAATAAAGTGACGAATTTTACAGGCAAGAAAATTTGGGCGTGAAAAAAATAATGAAAAGTAGATAATAATAAATAGATCATTGAATAAATGAAAGTATGATGAACAAATAAATAAAGTTATTGATGAAGAGACGAAGGAATGTGTAAATAAACCAGTTGGTGAATATACAAATAAATAAATGAATAGACAAATGAAGGTAAGAAAAAAAATGTATAATAGTAAAATAATTATAATAAAGATGACATATGGCATACTTAAGGACCAAAAGAGTCTGCAGCCTTGGTCAACCATGTTTATTACCTGTGTTGTGTCTTTGAGTTCCGTAGTGGGAAATGAGAAACCCATGGGAGGGCAAAGTCCTGTTGGTTGCGGGAAGCCGATTTTTTTTTTCTTTTTTTTTAGACCGATGTTCTGGTCGCCTCCACGCCTGGCCAGGTCTGTCAGGAACCAACGCGGGAAGCCCGCAGTGGGTCGTCGAAAACTATCATGAAATAGCACTCAGGTGGTCCCGTGAATTGAACTCATGACTATTTGCTCATGAGCTCATCACGGTATCCACTAGTGTTCCTTATACATAAGAGAATTATGAATAATAGTGTACGGATGAGAGTACGTATCCTATGAACATCACACTTAAAATTTCTATTCCTTCTATATAAGAGAATATCCAAAAACGGTAATCGACTATCTGCTTCTATCTCAGTAGTGATTTTAAAAGAAGGAACTAGATTATTTAACCTGACCAGAAAGGATCCCTGTTAAGGTCAACTGACCACAAACACGAAATGTCATTGACTTATTTCTTCCACTCAACATGAGATGGGATTAAATAGGTTTAAGAATGAAATGGTCAAGAACTGGTTTAGCAACTGCGTGGTCAACGAATGGAATTGACTTAGTAACTATGTAGTGAACGCTGAGAGTGTTGGTTGTTTAAGATAACTTTACGGATAGGGATGAAAGGTGGTAAATGACGTGGAACTGCCTATTCTAATTTTTAGGGTCTCTTCCAGTCTCCTAGATTCTTATGTCATGCTGTGTACTTATTCGTCTAGATTTTATAGAGAATGTCTAGAAGCCAGGCCTTTTGATCGTGGTACCTCGTTTCACTTCAGAGTTCAGGCAACGGAATTGAATCCTCCTATGATGATGTAGATCAGGTGAAAGGTTAAGAAAAACCTGAATACACATTAGTAGACGGTGACTTCAATGCTAAAGCGGGGAAGAACATAGGAAATGAATCTTGAGATGACAAAGGCGAGATGCTAGTTAATTTTGTATAGAACTATAACAAAAGAACAGAGAATATTTCCTTTAGAAAAGTGTGTAAGTCGTAAATGGACCTGGAGAAGTCCATATGGAACAACAAAGAACGAATTAATTTCGTACTGGGAGATAAGAGCTACAGCGTTATTGGTGATCATGTTATATACAAAGTAAATATATATGGTGACCATAGAATGGTAGGTTACATTAGTAAACTAAATTTCACAGCTGAGAGAAATGAACTAGACTTCAAGAGGAAAATAAGCATCGCAAAAATAAAAAGAAACAAGAATATACTTCAGTTGAGAGAAAAAAAGAATGGTTTAAAGTTCTAAGAAACAATATGGACGCCATTAAGTATAGATTTTTATTCATTAAATATCATTAGGAAATATACAGAGTGAATAGCGAGTACCAGATTAATACCAGACGGGACGAAATAGACAATTGAACTGAAGTTTATCACAGAAAGGCAAATATAAGAGAAAGGAAAGAGAAGCATGACATATATAGAGAAAACTATTCGGAAAGGTAAATGTATTAAACATTCCAACGCTGAGTAGGTTTAGGGAGGCGTTAGATAAATCATTTGAAAAGATAGAAATGGAAATATTATCAACTTCGCAGTTGTGGAATGGAAGTTCTCTCGGCTGAATAAAATTACTTGGCAGAACCGGCATCAAATGTTCAAGTCGTATCAATAAAGGACCTAAGACTCTTCATCTTGTTATCACACTGGGTAATTTTTCCTTCGACTGTTGGAGGAGATTTGCAGCCCGCAACTTTTGGGAAGAAATTTGATTCGCTGGAGAAAAATAAATTTCCTTCAGCATATCAAGTGACAGTCTATGTAAACTGTTGAGAAAACGAAATAGTTTGCCATAATAGTGATTTTACGGCGGAAAAAGTTCTGAAGGTGGGCGGCACCAACGATTAATTGGAGGTTGGGGGAAAAATATCCCAGTGTGATAACCCCTTTAGATGTCGTGGATGAGACTATTGAGCAGATGGCTTCTTGTGATATTTATGATCATAGAACAAATATGGAAGTTTCACTAATTAGATTCTGCTAATATTCCTTAACGGCTCCACTCACCTGCCAATGAGTTCTTCGCGGTAATGTCAGCGTTGCATTAGTGGTATACAAATAATTCTTAAGGTAAAAATGAAATAAAATAAAAAATAAAATAAAATAAAATACAAAATAAAATAAAATAAAAGAAAAGAAAAAAGAAAAATAATAATAAATAAATAAATAGATAAATAAATAAATAAATAAATAGATAAATATAAATAATAAAAACAAAGTTAATAAATAAAATAAATAAAATAATAATAATAATAGATAGATAAATAAATAAGTAAATAAATACAAATAATAAAACAAAATAAAATAAGATAAAAAACAAACAAACAAACAAATAAATAAAAAATAGAAAAAAGATAAACAATAATTTTTTTTTATTATACTCCATTCATGGTTTCGCATATATCATAGTTTGAAATCGTATATTTTCGGACGAAGTTTTCGGACGATGTTTTGGAACGAAAGTTTGGCAGCCACAATCGAATTGAGTCATTATGATGTAATTATTTTTGTAGTCGTCACTCAGTGTCCGCTTGGCTACAGTGGAGGAGGAGGTGGAGGAGGAAGAGGAAGAGGAAGAGGAGAAAGTAGGAAGAGGAGAAGGAGGAGGAGGAATAGGAGAAGATAGGAAGACGAGGAAGAAGAGGTAGAGAAAGAGGAGGAGGAAGAGGAAGAAGAAGAGGAAGAGGAGGAATAGGAGAAGGAATAGGAAGAGGAGGAGGAGGAAGAGGAAGAGGAGGGGGTAGGAAAAAGAGGTAGGAAGAGGAGGAGATAGAAAAAAGAGGTAGGAAGAGGAGGAGGAGGAGAAGGAGGAAGAGGAGGAGGGAGGAAGAGGAGGAGGAAGAGGAGTAGGAGAAAAAGGAAGAAGAGTAGGAGGTAGGAAGAGAAAATGGAGGAGGAAGGGATGGAGAAAGAGGAGGAGGAAGAGGAGTAGGAGGAAAAAGAAGAGGAGGGGGTAGAAAGAGAAAATGGAGGAAGTGGAAGAGAAAGAGGAGGAGGAGGAGGAGAAGGAGGAGGAGGAAGAAGAGGGGGAGATAGGAAGAAGAGGAAGAGAAGTTATAGGAAGAGGAGAAATAGAAAGAGGGGGAGGAAGAGGAGGAGGTGGGAGTAAATGGAAGAGGAGGAGGAGGAAAGGGAGAAGGGGAAAGAGGAAGAGGAAATGGAGGAGATAGAAGAGGAGGAAGAAGAGGAGGAGGACGAGGAGGAGGAGGAGGAGGAGGAGGAGGAGGAGGAGGAGGTCAAGAGAGGTCACTGACCTTCTTCCCATCGTTTGACCTGATTTCCTTCACGAAGAAATGACTCTACCTACTGTAGGAGTAGATCCTGCTGCAGTTCTCGTAAAACACAAACACGTTGGGTCACATACATACATAAAATCTTGATTAAATTCTTCATTGCAAACACATAAAAAACACACACGTACACACGCAGAAAATGCATACACACACGCACGCGCACACGCACGCACACACACACACATACACACAAACACACACACACACACGCACACGGTTCGATGGAGCAATGGTACCGTTGGCAATCCCTTATCTAGCGGTCCGAGTTCGATTCCCACTCAAGGATAAAATAATCTCAGCATCGCTTCACTGAGAGCAGGCACTCCAACTCTCGTGGGCAAGGAGTTGTGTGTGTGTGTGTGTGTGTGTGTGTGTGTGTGTGTGTGTGTGTGTGTGTGTGTGTGTGTGTGTGTGTGTGTGTGTGTATGCATTTTCTGCATGTGTACGTGTGTGTGTTTTTTACGTGTTTGCAATGAAGAATTTAATCAAGATTTTATGTATGTATGTGACCCAACGTGTTTGTGTTTTACGAGAACTGTGTATGTGTGTGTGTGCGTGCGTGCGTGCGCGTGCGTGCGTAAGGACACAGCATTACCCATAGATCAGGCATATATGAACTCCGAGCTCTCATCCAAGATGGTAATAGTTGTCCAACACGTGATCCAAGACTATGGTGAAACAAACACACACACGCACGCACGCACGCACACACACACACACACACACACACACACACACACACACACACACACACACACACACACACACACACACACACACACACACACACACACACACACACACACACACACACACACACACACACACACACACACACACACACACACACACACACACACACACACACACACACACACACACACACACACACACACACACACACACACACACACACACACACACACACACACACACACACACACACACACACACACACGTCCTGCAAGATGGACGTCAGAGGGATTCCCTTCACAACCCTCTCCTCCACCTGGAGGTGCAACCCCGAGGGGTTGACACTCGATGACACTATCGAGAAAGACACAACCCATTCAACAGTCCGACTATGTAAGTCTCCTTCAAGTGAGATCAGTTGTCACCGCTAGTGAAGTTGTAGAATGCTGACATGGGATAACGTCATGATAAACTTCCCCTACCGGAAGGCTAGGACGGCACCCCTCACAGAGGACTTTGTAGCGTGGAATTTAACGAACCATGTCCTTGGTTCAACTTCGCCGGTGGCAGGACTCGAACCGCCATCCCCTCGACCTTCGCCGCAAGTAAAGACGCCCTAACCCACTCGGGCAGCGAGCTTCCGAGAGTCAGTGAATGAACAAATTAATATCAACATGTAAGACATGGACATATGAAACCCGATTATGTCTCCCGGAAGCATTAAAGGGAATAACGTAATGACGTAACAGCGCAGTAACGTAAACCTAAGCAAGATGCTGTAATGACTATAATTTATTTTATATTATTTGTAAATTTGTTTTGTTATCATTTGTCCGTTTGTTTATTACTATTTACTTGATTCTCATTTATTACTAGTTATATGTCAATTTATCATCATTTACTATTTACCTGTTTTACTATTTAGCTATACCTATGCATTTTTATGTATTTTATTTGTTATTTACATTATTATAGTTTTTATTTATTCATTTATTTATTTATCATTATTATTATTATTATTTTTTTTTGTATCCGACCTAGATATGGACCAAAAGGTCTCCTGTCGGCATGCTCCGCCTTTGTAATCCTTTGTAACTGGTCAGTCCCTCGGTGGATCTAAACCTACTCAGTGATGGATAAGGGATAAGAGTTTTATTATTTTGTCTTAGATTGTAAGGCGTACTCATCATAATTTGTGTAGGGAAGGATGTAATGGGTTAGGACAGTTAATTATGCAGACAAACTTTTGTGTCCATACAGAGGCCGGATGGCAAAATAGATAAATAAACAAAATAAAATAGATAAAGAAAGAAGTGAATAAATAAATTGAATAGAAATAGAAATAAAAATAAAACGAATTAGAGTAAATAGATGTATAGAATAAAATGAAATCATACAAAATAAAAAAGAATTAAATGACTGAATAAATGAATAAAATGAAATAATACAAAATAAATAGAATGAATAAATGAACAAATAAATAAACATGCACAAATCATTCCGTGCTTGGCTCTCGTCGAGAACGGACCTACACCTGAAGGTGCGAAACTATCGCCGTCAACTACTTGAATCCAGTGCTCGTCGTTAACGACTCGTACCGGCTGTCTCAAGTTGTGTTACAGTGCTACAAACTACTGCGCGCTAGTAAATCAGCCTACCTTCTTATCAAGGCCCTCCCTTCCTCGATGGAATACTCGGGGTCGGAAGCGGCGTCCAGCTTAGAGCAGGACTTAATGATTTCCGACACTGATGACGACATTAGTGTTAACCACTGGCCCGACCTGCCTCGTCCTACCTCCACTCCCCATCACCCTCCAACAACCACCCAGCATGATACCCACCAGTCTACAGCTTTCCCCACTCCCCAGTACCAAACGGCGGGCCGACGACACCTCTACCTTCCCCGCAGGAGAATGTCAACCGCCTGCTGCCAAGACGATCAAGGGAACCTCAAGTGAGTGTAATAAGGCTCCTATTCGCCCTACCCTGCCTAATCACAGTGCTACTCCCGTTGCCCCCACCCGACCCTCACCCGCCCTTCCAGCATTTGCTCCCCGAGACAAGTATATTAAGTTGGCCTTTAGCGGGAACCCATCCACAGAAGTTAAACTCCGCTGGCTGTCAACTATCACCAAGACTTTCCACCTGCAACGGGATACGGCCGAGGTTAAGATGGCTGCACTCACCTCTCGATTCATCTACATATCAAGACAACGCACAGACATCCTGGACCGAGTTACTACAAATGAATTTATGTCACTGCCTCTTCTCCCTCAAGACTCCCCCGAAAGACCTCGTAAGTACCCCCAATACCTGCTCACTCGCTATCCCGTTGACGTGGATCACAAGCTTGCCCTACAGCTCCCAGGAGTACACTCAGCCAGGCGCTTCATGCAGAACGGTACCCCCATCAACCGCATTGTTATTGTGTGGAGCCTCCCCGAAACACCCCCCGACACCATTACCTTTGACTTCCTCCCTCTCCTCCCCCCGTGTCAAGTCCAAAGACTCCGTGACGACCGACCCTGGTGCTACAGGTGTTGGGGTATCGGTCACATATCCAGGTACTGCTCCGCCTCCCCTAAGTGTGCCTGGTGTGCCGCCGCCCATGAATCCAGAGAATGTCCCGTCCGAAGTGCGCCCCCTCCCCCATCTGCGACTACTTCCACCTCTGAACCTCCACCACAGCCGAACCCATCACAATGGAAGTGCCCCCGATGTCTACAGCCAGGTGTCAACGTCTGGCACGGCTGTACTCGGCGCCAGACCCAGACCAATGGCCCCACCTCAGCCCCACCACCTCCTCCCGCCCGGACTGTCCTCTCTGCTCCCACCCCCCCTCAGCAAGACGCTGCCCTCCGTAAGGCCGTTGCAGCCCTTCAGGCGCGATGTGCAGCACTCGAGGACCGCTTCGCCTCCATTGACACCAGGATTGACAGCCTTGTCTCAGCCCAAACTACTACTGCCACCAGACTCTCCACACTGGCGGAATCCCAACAAACCCTCGTCTCCTCCATCTCCATGCTTGCCGAGAGAATGGAATCCATTGCAACTCGTCTCGACAAACTCTGTAAGTTACAACCCAGTACTAGCCAGTCTTCCTCGAATCGTCCATCCACCTCCACACTCCGGTCTCCTACTAGCAAACGCAACGTTCGTAACTAACATTCACCTAGACCTCCTTTTATGGAACATCAATGGTATCACCAACCACAAAAAGTACACACAATTGAAGGCATATGTACAGACACAACACCCTTGTGTCATTTTTCTACAGGAGGCGTTTCCAAACCGGCCCAACACTGCACCACAGGCACCCTCCCTTCCCGGATATATTCCCTATATTCATACGATACGAAACGGTCTTCTAACATACATACACAATACACTGATACACCGTCTTCTGCGCTCCTCTACAGACCCTGACGTAACATTCCAACTCTTCGAGATAGAAATCGGGGGCGGAATCCTACAGCTCTGCAATATCTACTCTGCTCCCGCACGTCTTCGTCCAACCACTCTTCCACCACCTACGATCAAAGGTATAATATACGCAGGGGATTTCAATGCTCGACATCCTGCATTGGGAGATCGTCCTGGCACCACTAACCGCCCTGGTGTTCACCTACTATCCTTCATCCGACAACATCATCTGACCCGCTGGGACACAGGTGGCGCCACACACTCCCGGGGAGGCACCCTGGACCACGTCCTCACCTCTGGCTTGGTATCATCCCGCATCCAGTGCTCCTCAGTACCTGCATTATTCTCAGACCATATTGCTCTTCTCTTCCACTATTCTCTTCCTACGATACCTACACCCCCTATCACACGCCTACGCCTCACCATACCCCCCAAATACTGCCCGACGTACATTTCATACATGACCTGCATACTACCTACCTTAGACTGTTCCTCCCCCGACCAGTTATACAATAGCCTTGTCTCCGCCACCCACGACTTTTACAGGCTTTACGTATCACGACCCCACCTCCAACGTCGCCCTCCTCCTCACTCGTGGTACCTAGACACCCGACTTCAGGACGCACAGAAAGAAGCGGAGCGCGTTGGACTCATGTTCCAAACTAACCCATCTCCTGAACTACTTCATCGTTACCAGCAATCCAGAGACGATTTGACAACCCTCCTAGAATGTGTAAGTACTGACTCCTGGAAGAGATTCACGGACAGAATTAATCACCAAACTAGTGTAGCCTCCATGTGGCACCTTATTCGCAGGGTAATTAAGAAGACTCCTGCTACTGCCCGTCATCATTCCCCCACCGTATTTGCCGAACAGCTCATCGTCACGTGGTCAAACCAGTCCAACCCTGCCAACCTACCTACCCCCGTCCAGGATGCCCTCTCCTCCGGTGCTTTTGCTCGTGGACTCCGCTTAGTACATGCTCTGCTGCAAGAGGATGATGAAGAAAATATACCAATCACTGAAGATGAACTACGACGTGCTCTCTTGAGAGGTAAAGCCACGTCCCCTGGGGATGATGGCATTACCTACAATGTGCTACGATTACTGCACCGTGTACCCGGTAACCCCCTCCTTCGCCTCTACAATATGTGTCTACGAGATGGATATATCCCACATGCCTGGACCACGAGTACAATAATCCCCATACCCAAGCCCGGTACAGCAAATTTCAGGCCCATCTCCCTTACATCCTGCTTCTGCAAAGTAATGGAAAGAATCTTGCTCACCCGACTGATGTACCAACTACAAGATCGCCTTTCTCCACGTCTCTTTGGCTTTCTACCCCAACGCAGCACCCATCACTGCCTCGTCGACTTATATTCTCGCCTCTCCCGTGACAGTGTTGTGGCATTTATAGATCTAAAAAGTGCATTTGATATAGCAAACCGAGACGTTATTTTAGATCAATTGATTGACTTTGGAATTAAGGGTAAATTACTACGATGGATTAAGGGCTACCTCAGTAACCGGACCTCCCGTGTCTTCTTTAGCGGTGCCTACAGCTCCTCACGGAATTTTCATCTCGGCACTCCTCAAGGAGGGGTACTAAGTCAATTTCTCTTTAATATACAAAGGATTAAAAAGGATTTACAAAGGAAAAAAAAAAAAAAAAAAAAAAAAAAAAAAAAAAAAAAAAAAAAAAAAAAAAAAAAAAAAAAAAAAAAAATCATATTAATATTAAATTAAAACTATAACAATGTAAATAACAATTAAAATACATAAATAAATGCATTGGTATAGTTGAATAACAAACAAACAGGTAAATAGTAAATGATAATAAATTGACATATAACTAATAATAAATGAAAATCAGACAAATTATAACAAAACAAAAACAAATAATATAACATAAATTATAATAATTACAGCATCTTACTTAGGTATTTATCTAAATGATTCTTAAAGCTTCGAACTGAACTACATTGCACTATACTTATGCATCGTCTCCTCACGTCTTTGCCCACTATTCCTGAGGTCACAATTACATGTTATGCAGATGATCTATGTATTCACTCTACCTCCCCAACACACCTACAACTCTTTCTTACTTCTCTCTCCCAAGCTTCTGCTAACTGTGGCCTTGTTGCTTCCCCACAGAAGAGCAGAATTTTCTCCTACCGCCCTCCTGCCACGCTGCCAGAGTTCATGATTGGAGACTGCATCATCCCACTAAGCTCCCAGTACTGCTACCTTGGTGCACCAGTACGAATCTCGGAAACTCTTTCTGCCCGGCGTCAATCCCATACCGTAATTCGTGAATTGCTAGATCGTCTCCAACGTCGGCTCCGGCCTCTCCAGTGGCTCACCAACAACTCTTCCGGTATCTCCATCCCCGTGGCCAGAACTGTCTATATTACTTTTATACGCTCTGTTGTTGATTACCTCTCCCCTGCCTTAATTCAACTTCCTCGATATGCTTTAGAGCCACTGGAGATTTTTCAGAATAAAGCCATGAGAATCATTCTCGGTTGCCCAATGACTACCAGAATTGTCAACATGCAACGGGAATTACGGCTTCCATCCCTAGTTGAGAGGATTTATTCTAATGTCACCTGCCTCACAGTTAAGTGTATACACTTTCCCCACATCTCACCGCACTTCACAGCACTGGTCAGAGATTCTCTCGGCCCCGCTCCGCCCGTCCCCCGCCTCATGCCCCCCGGTCGCCGTCTTATAAAGTCTATCTCCTCCTTCATTCGCAGCCTAGATTTACAAGTACCAGTAGCTGACATACCCCCAGGCCCTCCCCCGTGGACGCTACCATCGCCTGTGGTTAGCTTCACTCCTACAGCAAAATGTGACCCACCTCCTCTACAACTACATCTAGCCTTGGAACATGTTACCCAGGTAACATCCTCCATCACTGCTCCGCATCGCCTCTACACTGACGGGTCACTACAATCGGATGGTGCAGCTGGAGGAGCAGTCTACTCACCTGACCTACCGCCGCCTCCTGAGGGCTGGGTCGGCCGTCGACTCAGAGATCACTCCAGCTCCACATTGTGTGAACTATACGCCATCTTAGATGCTATCAGTCTCGTTTGCCAAAGAGGAGTGAATGCTGTCATTATATGTGACTCTAAGCCTGCACTGCAATCCCTCACCGCTATTCATCCCACTCACCATTCTGTTGTACAACAAATCCTTTCCTTTCTATCCCTACTAACTATCCGTAATCTCTGCATTGAATTTATTTGGATTCCATCTCATGTAGGTTTGCACCACAACACCAAAGTAGACCGCCTAGCAAAAGAAGCCTGCCGACTCCCCCGTCGTGGTGATGGACGACCTCTCTCCCTGCTATGTTACCTCAACAGGGTCCGCTCCGCTGCACTTCTGCCTGAGCAACGTCGACGGGACACCGAGAGACCCTTCAGTGTCACCATCACCCACTACGAATCCGTATGCCGCCACAAATACAAGTACCGCCGCAAGGGACTTATGGTTCGTCGCCACAATGTTGTCTCAGCCCGACTGCGGCTAGGCTACCGTCCACCGTGGCAGGTCGCCGGGGTGGAGGGCGAGCCTGTATTCACAGAATGTCGCCTATGCCACGCTCCACTAGCCAACACCATCGAGCACTACTGCCTAGCGTGCCCCACTGTAAAACATCTAATACCCCAGGGACTACCATTAGATGCAATCTGTCGTCATCTCCTATCACAAAATAGATTAGATGAAATACTTGTCCGTTACCCCCGCTTTGGTGGGTTCTCATAATACCTGATGCCCTGCGTGACATCTCAGTCTTATTCCCCTTTGAATGAATGTACAATACCCAGTGTCGTATATGTTACCTGCAACCCATGTATTTGTATGTGTATATAAGTGTATGTGTACGTGTGTAAGCATGTGCATACCAGTTGCCTTCCTACATTCATTATGAAAACCTCCCCCACTGTATGACGCTAATGCGTAATAAGTTAAATAATAATAAAAAAAAAACATGCACAAATAGACAAACAAATAAATAAATAAAAAATGAAACAACAGACGTAATCAAACCCCTAAAAAATTATAATAGTAATAAATAATATAAAATGCATTACAGCATTTTACGTGGGTATCTAATCAAACCTTACGGATAGTGTCATTAACGGGAACAACGCTTTTCAAAATACGCAGCTTTTACGTAATATCGTTTCCACGGGCATTGACCGTTACGAGTTCGTTTGAATAAAAACGACTTCGGTTACAATATTCTATTTTTCAAATCTCAAAATATCAAATTATCTTTCTGTTATATATAGCAAAGGTGAATGATGAACTAAGAAATAACCTATACGAATGTTAGACATACAGTACTGTTGAAATGTTCTTGGAAAAATCTAGATTTCTGTAAGCGAAGTCATATTCTAGTTATTCAGATGGAGGTTGGAGGTAGGATGTGGAAGGAAATATAATTCAGTGTGATAACCCCTAGAACTAAATAGAATTGTGTAGCTATAGCTATGTAGAAATCTATAAAATACATCACTCTCGGAAATTTAGGTTTAAGAAGGAAATAGGCAAGAACTGGTTGCCCAATAAAGTAGTTAACGAATGGAATTGACTTAATAACCTGCATGTAGTGGTGAGTGCTGAAAAAAAATTAGCTGTTTTAAGAGAAGATTATATAACTTTATGGATAAGGATGACAGGACGTCATGGACATGAAACTGCCTAGTTTAGGCCTTTGGGTCTCTTGCAGGCTCCTCCATTCTTGTGTTCTTACGTCGCAGTCGATTTAGTTTCAACATATAATACGAGGACAAACTATTCAATATAGCTTGTCGTTTCCATAGTGTTCAATTCGGTACTGTCTCAGATGGATGCTTCGCATTTCGGTGTTTCAAAAAAGGTGCTAAAAAGCAGATATTATGATAAAGACGGGATAAGTTACGTTAGACTAGTTTAGGTTGGGTTAGGGATGGTTTTGTTTAGGGTAGGTTAAGGTAGGTTTGGTTAGGTTGTTATGTTGGTTTGGTTAGGATAAGTTAGGTTGGTTTAGTTAGGTTAAGTTAGATTAGGTTATGTTATGTTTGGTTTGGTTTGGTTTGGTTAGGTTAAGGTAGGTTCGGTTAGGTGAGGTTAAGATAGGTTAGGTTAAGTTAGGTTAAGGTAGGTCAGGTTAAGTTTAGTTTAGTTTGGTTTGGTTTGGTTTGGTTTGGTTAGGTTAAGTTAGGTTAAGGTAGGTTTGGTTTGATTTGGTTAAGTTTGGTTTGATTTGGTTAAATTATGTAAAGTTTGGTTTGCTTTGGTTTGGTCCAAATGGAACCAGACAACTTTCAGGAAGACAAAGCAACACCATCTATCTAATCGTAGAAAAAAAAAAAAAAAAAAAAAAAATCGTTTCTGGTACCAAGTTTGTTACGGAAAGATTGATACCCAATCACGTACTACATTTGGTCATCGAGTAGGCACTGCTCTCAGCCAATCAGGATGATGAGCCCCCACCCCCTCCCACCCGCATCCTTTGGTAGGTTAGCTCCTGTCGTTCATTCGAATTAGTGGCTTTTGTAATGTGTGTGTTAGTGTGTTTGTGTGTCTGTGATCGAAATTGGTGGACCGGACTATCTAGGCCTTCGTTAACAAGTCAATGAAATAGTGACAATATGATATAGAAAAGCTTTTGTGTGTTCTCTACACCCTCAAGACCACCGTGAAAGGATTTTCCATCCTAAATCGAGAAGCTTAGACGAGACTAGGGTGAGTGTGACACTACTGTACAATGCAAACGCTAGAATGACACAGGGTGACGGGTACACACTTGCCCAAGGGTGAGGAGCTTTGAAGTCTTTATAAAGGCTTAGAACTCTAGTTACTTTTGTTAGGATTTATCTGTTCATTTCGATTTTTATTACAGCAGGTTTAGTTAATCTCGTGGTTAAATAACGCATATTTTACGCCTGTTACTTTCAGTGTTCTTTAATTGCATTGATTAACCACACGTGATCCAGCATTTGTAATGTTGGGAGTGCAAAACCCCGGTCACACATAGACGACTTAGGTGTTCGTTTGAGTAGAAACGACTTCATTGACTTTTTTTTATTTTTCGAATCTCCAAATGTCATATTACTTTTGTGTCATATGTTGAGAAGCTACATGACGAACTAAGAGGCGTTAAACCTAGAATACGAATATTAGACACGTTGTTGAATTGTCTTTAGCGAAGTCTAGAATACCGCAAGCGAAGTTGTCCTGCAGATTTTCAAAATCAAAACATTTGACGAGAATCATGATAGTATGATAAGAGCTTTAGGTAATTAAAAAAATAAAAAACAAAAACACCTGGTTTCCATTACGAAACAAATTCTACTTATAGACTATAGATTTCCGTTGCACTTCGTATAGCCTACACCCTATATTGGTATTATCCATATTGATATCGTAGCATATAGCAATACTATATATCTCGAATAGATTTTGAATTCTGTTTGCATACGTTAGACACAGAAAATGTACTTGAGTAGACTTGTAGGCCCGTGTTTCTCAGTTAGGGCTCCGCAAATGTTTACTAAAGCTCCACAGGTTTGGGAATTTGAACATATTAGGACCCTGTCACGCATACACGACTCGAGTTCGTTTGAGTGGAAACGACTTAGGTTAAAATCTTTTATTTTTCGAATCTCCTAATATCAAATCAACTTTGCGTTATATACGTGGAAACTGAATGACGAACTGCGAGAAGTTAATCCTAGACGAATGTTAGACACATTGTGAACTGTAGGCTTAGGGAAGTCGAGAACACTGTAGGCGAAGTCATATTCCAGCTTTTCAAAATCAAAACATTTGATTAGAATCATGATAGTGTGAATGGAGCTTAATTACCGTTAATCCTGTCATGGCTCAGTTGTTTATATGATTCATGATTACACAATGTGTCTTAATGAAGATGTAAAAATATTTTTCTAGTTTTTATATGGCTGGTTGAGTCTCTCAGAATGTAGCGATGATTTGAATGATATATTACTATGCTATTGTCCTATTTTGTCATTGAACTTCGAATCGTTTGTTTGTTTGCGCGTCATACTCTGTCTGTCTGTCTGGCTACGTCGTTTGTTTTGGTTGCGCGTCATACTCGGTAAACTGTACACGAAGCTGACTAGCTACGTCGTCGCATTCTGTCTGGGACCGGTTAGAGAAACAGTCGTGACTCTCCTCGTAAGTTGCTTCTCTCCCTTTACTTGTTCAGTTATGTGGTCTACTCATATGATGAGTCCTATATGTTCATTATATATATGTATATATATATATATATATATATATATATATATATATATATATATATATATATATTGTGTAAACTATATTTTGTAATGTATTTCCAGGTGTTCTAGTTGATTAAAGCTTGGGAGTAGCCACCAAGTCTTATTATTATGACAATCTAATCAACTAGAACATGGAAAAACTATTAAAGCCGGCTCGTCTGGATCTGGACCCCAGCTCCTCAACTGCAGCGCGAGAGTGGAGGCACTGGTATAAAACCTTCTCCAACTTCATACAAGAGTGTGGAGAAAATGCACCTGGCAAACTAAGAACTCTTGTGAACTGTGTTAGTCATAATGTCTATGAATACATCGAGGAATGTACTAATTATGATTCGGCTATTTCTGTTCTACAGAAATTGTATGTAAAGACACCCAACGAAATATTCACTAGGCATTTACTTGCAACTCGTCAACAAAAGCCCGGTGAATCCTTAGATGATTTTTTGAGAGAACTACGTAAGTTAGGTAAGGATTGTAACCTAAAGGTAGTTAGTGCTGAACAGTACAAGAAAGAGTTAATTAGGGATGCCTTTATTAATGGTCTAACCTCGCCTTTGATTCGCCAACGTCTCTTGGAAAACAAGACTTTAGATTTACAGGCTGCTTATGATCAAGCTTATTCTTTAGACTTAGCTCAACGCAATGCCAACTCTTACGGTCCCGTAACTCCTCAGTTTGTGCACAGCGCCGCTGTGATGACCCCTGATCGTACTCAGACTTGGGATGGGACTGTGAAGAAAAAACCTATGTCTAAGGATTGTGTGATGACTGCTGAAGATCCGGTATTGGCAGCTACCCTATCCATGAAGAGTAGGTGTTACTTCTGTGGAGTACTACGCCATAAACGTATTACTTGTCCCGCTCGAAATGCTACTTGTAATAAGTGTGGTAAGCAAGGTCATTTCGCTCGTGTGTGCATGTCCAAGGTGCCGGCTCCTTCAGGTAAGACCCCTACAGCTACTATGTTTGACTCTTCCCAACCTTCGGTCCTTGCCACCATCTCTGGTACCACTTTCCCTCAGAGCCTCCATCTAGCGGCCACCTCAACAACTATCAATGGACGAAAGTTATCGGCACTTGTCGATTCCTGCAGTGATGACAATTACATAGACGAGGAAATTGCACGGGACTTTAAACTTCTAATACATCGAACAGGTAAAGATGTCACTCAAGCTCAGAAGTCATTACACACTAACTCTCATGGTTATGTCGTAGTTGACTTAACGCTACATCTTAATGGACAAACTTATCCTTCCACTCGTCTTGCACTGATGAAAGATTTGTGCTGTGGGGTACTGCTTGATCAGGATTTCCAAAAACAGCACCAGAGTATAGTCATTGAATATGGTGGACCAAAACCTACGCTCAAGTTACCCGATACTGACTCGTATTGTTCTCTGGCGGCTGCTGCTATAGATGAGCCTTCTCTTTTTCAACATTTGTCACCTAACTGTAAGCCCATAGTAACTAAGTTGAGATGTTATAGTAAAGATGACAGAGAATTCATTGAAATGGAAATAAACAGTCTACTTGCTGAGGGTATCATTGAGAGTAGCTTATCCCCATGGAAGGCCCAAGTTGTTGTAGTGAAGGACCCAATGAATCGACATAAGCAAAGGATGTGTGTGGATTACTCACAAACTGTGAATTACACAGAGCTAGACGCTTATCCATTGCCAAGAATAGACACTATGGTGAATGAACTATCAACATACCATGTGTTCTCAACTTTTGACTTAAAAATCGCATATCACCAAATTCCGCTGAAAGAATCGGACAAGAAGTACACAGCCTTTGAGGCCAATGGACGCCTATATCAATTTTGTAGAGTTCCGTTCGGAGTGACAAATGGAGTAGCTGTCTTTCAACGAACCATGGATAAGCTTGTGAAAGAAGTAAACTTACAATGTGCATTTCCATATCTTGACAATATAACTATCGCTGGCCGCACTCAAGAAGAACACGATCGTAATGTACAACACTTTCTTGAAGTCATCCATAACAGAAATTTAACCCTCAATACCTCTAAAACTATTAAGTCTGTTCGCTCAATTAATATCCTTGGTTACTGTGTATGAAATGGGATTATAAAACCTGATCCCGAGAGGCCTCGTCCACTACAAGAACTCCCACCCCCCACAAGTCGGGGATCTTTAAAGAGAGCACTGGGTATGTTTGCTTACTATGCCAAATGGATACAAGATTTTTCAACCAAAGTAAGACCATTAGCGAGTGCAAAGGAGTTTCCTTTAGATAAAGAAGCTCTACAGGCTTTCAGTCTGCTCAAGTTAGAACTTGAAAGAACAACGTTATACTCGGTGGATGAAAACTTGTCCTTTGAAGTCGAATGTGATGCTTCCGAAGTAGCTATTTCGGCTGTGCTTAACCAGGGTGGGAGACCAGTAGCTTTCATGTCTAGGACTCTACAAGGAAGCGAAACACGTTATCACATTGTAGAAAAGGAGGCCATGGCTACAATTGAAGCTGTCCGTAAATGGGGCCACTTCCTTTCTAGACAACATTTCGATCTTATTACTGACCATCGTTCAGTAGCCTTTATGTTCGATAACCGGAAACGCACAAAGATCAAGAATACCAAGATCCAGGAGTGGCGGATGGAACTCGCTGCCTTCAGTTATACCGTCCATTATCGCCCTGGTAAAGAGAATGTGGTTCCTGGTGCCTTCTCTCGAGCCTTCTGTTGTTCTACTGTCTCTGCGTCTTCTACTCTCACTGAACTACATGAGGGTCTATGTCATCCAGGAATGACTCGTTTATTGCACTTTGTGAGATCTAAAAACCTCCCCTTTTCCACTGAAGATGTCAGGAAGGTTTGTACTTCTTGCAAGATTTGTGCAGAGGTAAAGCCAAGATTCTATGGACCTCAAGAAGGAACACTCATCAAGGCTACTCAGCCTATGGAGAGGTTAAGCATCGACTTCAAAGGACCTCTCCCAACCGCCTCACGTAATCCCTATATACTTACTGTTGTAGATAAATACTCCCGTTTCCCCTTTGCTTTTCCATGTCCCAATATGAATACGACAACTGTGATCAAATGCCTGGAACAGGTATTTAGCCTATGTGGGATGCCTAATTATATTCATTCTGATCTAGGAACATCGTTCATGTCCAAGGATCTTAAAACCTACCTTTTACAAAAAGGAGTTGCTACGAGCCGAACTACCCCATATCACCCGATCGGCAATGGACAAGTGGAACGGCTCAACGGTATTATATGGAAGGCAATCCAGCTGGCCCTGAAGTCGCGGGACCTACCCGATCAACATTGGGAATTGGTACTTACTGATGTACTGCACTCTCTTAGATCCCTTCTGTCTACATCTACAAATGTCACACCCCACGAACGTTTCTTTGGTTTTCCACGTCGTTCTTCCTCTGGAAGCTCTCTACCTTCATGGCTAATGACACCAGGTCCAGTATTACTGAGAAGATTCGTTAGGGCAAACAAAAATGAACCTTTGGTTGATCAAGTCGAACTTCTGGATGTTAATCCAACTTATGCTAATATTAGACATCAGGATGGACGGGAGTCAACAGTTTCTGTCCGCGACTTGGCTCCTTATTCCAAAAGACAGGTCAACTTTTGTGTAAACTATATTTTGTAATGTATTTCCAGGTGTTCTAGTTGATTAAAGCTTGGGAGTAGCTACCAAGTCTTATTATTATGACAGTTATTATCACGAAATGTTTAGCAAAAGTGATTATATCCTACATAATCCCGTATCAAAGGGTCCCCGGAATATGTAAGTCAATGTAAGGTCTTCACAAAGCTTGACATCGCTCACAGGCCAAGCACACTCGTTGGGTGAGTTGTCGATTTGTTTTTTTCCAAGGCTGAAATTACTTGCGCATCAGGTGTGATGCATGTCTTATTTTCGCTTTCGACCCTCATTTGCTTTTTGATGTATCCTAGGGGGTTGAGGTTGTAATGTGCTTGTGATAAATGTATTTTTCGGTGGCGTAGTGTATGATTTGTGGCTGCATGACAGAGGAAGCGTGTATTTTGGTCGTTTGTTCGTGATGTAGTGATGTGAAAGCGGGTTAACCGCAAGCATTTGGTAAATGAATGCAAAATACAGACTTGCAAATGAAATACTATATGTAATATATAATAAGAACACAAGAATGAAGGAGACTGCAATAGACCATAAGGCCTACACTAGGCAGCTCCGTATCCATCACCACCTGTCATCCCCATCCATAAAGTTGTCTAATCGTTTCTTAAAACAACTGATAGTTTCAGCGCTTACTACATGGTTACTAAGTTTATTCCATTCGTCGACCACCCTATTAGTGAGCCAATTCTTGCCTATTTCCTTTTTAAATCTAAATTTGTCCAGTTTATAACCATTACTGCGAGTCCTGCCCTGTTGTTTTAATATGATGACCTTATTTGCATCACCTTTGTTAAAGCCTTTGATCCACTTGAACACTTCTATTGGATCACCCAGCATTCTGCGTCTTTCCAGAGTGAAAGTTAAGATGCCTAAGCCTCTCTTCGTAAGGTAAATTTCTGAGTCCATGATATATACATGTGTAATGTATATAATATATAATAAGATAATATATATATTACATATAAATAAATGTTGGAATTAGCAAACGTGCGCATTAGATCTATGATGTTACGTAGAATCTATGGGCATATAGTAGTGAGTTTGATTCCCGGGACCCACTGCGGGCTTCCCGCGTCGGTTCCTGACAGACCTGACCAGGCGTGGAGGCGACCAAAACATCGGTAAAAAAAAAAGGGCTTCCCGCAACCGACAGGTTTCTCACTTCCCACTACGGAACTCAAAGACACAACACAGGTAATAAACATGGTTGACCAAGGCTGCAGACTCTTTTGGTCATTAAGTATGCCATATGTCATCTTTATTATAATTATTTTACTATTATACATTTTTTTTTCTTACCCTCATTTGTCTATTCATTTATTCATTTGTATATTCACCAACTGGTTTATTTACATATTCCTTTGTCTATCTTTCAATAACTTTATTTATTTGTTCATCATACTTTCATTTATTCAATGATCTATTTATTATTATCTACTTTTCATTATTTTTTTCACGCCCAAATTTTCGTGCCTGTAAAATTCGTCACTTTATTCAACTTGTTTTGTCGTACTCTGTGGGTACAACAATGCTTAGTTTCGTCTTTCTATCTTTGGTGTTCATTATTCGTTGTGTTAACGTGTGAGCAACAGGCACTGGGCTAGCTGCAAATTTCTCCCATTTCTTTCTCTTTTATCTTATCATAATCTTCTATTGTTATTCATATTCATATTCATATTATTCATATTATTCATATTCATACTATTACATATATCATTATCATCATTATCATCATTATGATTATTATTGTCATCATTATGATTATTATTGTCATCATTGTTATGATCGTTATTATGATCGTTATTATTAACGTTATCGTTTTTATTATCGGTATTATTGTTATTATTATCGTCATCGTTGTCATCAATATTATCATAACTATTATCATTATTACTATTAATATATTAATATTAATACTATTGACATTGTTATTACTTGTATTGTTATTACTACCACTACTATAATAGTTATTACTGTTGTTGTTACTATTGTCATTGTTATTATTATTGTTATCATTATTGTTATTATTATCAAAATTATTATTATTATTATCATCATTATTATTATAATTTTCTTTAATGACATTATTATATTTATCATTATAATGATTAATATTGTTATCATTATCATTACTATTGTTATCATCATCATCATTACTATTATTATTACTCTAATTATTATTACTATTATTATTTTTACTATCGAAGGTGTAGAAGTTCTTGAAGATCCTGAAGATCTCGAAGTTCTCGAATACCCTGAAGGTCTTGCAAATCTTAAGGGTTTCGAGCGTTTACAAGCTCCTGAAGGTCTCGAAGTTCTTGAAGTTCTGGAAGGTGTAAAAGTTCTGGAAGGTGTGGAGGTTCTAGAAGGTGCGGAGGTCCTAGAAGGCGGCACGGAAGTCCTGGAAGGCGGCGCGGAGGTCCTGGAGGGCAGCGCGGAAGTCCTGGAGGGCAGCGCGGAATTCCTGGAAGGCGGCGCGGAGGTCCTGGAGGGCGGCGCGGAGGCCCTGGAGGGCGGCGCGGAGGCCCTGGAGGGCGGCGCGGAGGCCCTGGAGGGCGGCGCGGAGGTCCTGGAGGGCGGCGCGGAGGTCCTGGAAGGCGGCGCGGAGGTCCTGGAGGGCGGCGCGGAGGTCCTGGAGGGCGGCGCGGAGGTCCTGGAAGGCGGCGCGGAGGTCCTGGAGGGCGGCGCGGAGGTCCTGGAGGGCGGCGCGGAGGTCCTGGAGGGCGGCGCGGATGTCCTGGAGGGCGGCGCGGAGGTCCTGGAGGGCGGTGCAACACACACACACACACACACACACACACACACACACACACACACACACACACACACACACACACACACACACACACACACACACACGGAGTGCTGAACGTTTTCGTTTGTCGGGGCATCTTGGGAGTGCAGGGAGGAATGGTAGAGGACGGAATACATAGAGCAATAAATGAGAGGGTCGCATTATCAACATCTATGTACTTTGTGCACGACAATCACCGAAGGACAGAGATGCCCTTCTCCAGTTTCCTATTTAGTTTTTTAATTTATGTTGTTTTTCTATTGTTCCTCTTTGTGCTCTGAAGACGCCTTGCTGATGGACGGAAGCTTTCGGTGTTCCGATCTTTTGTATTCCTTTGGTTTCTGAAAAGAAGCAAAAATACATGTGTGTGTGTGTGTGTGTGTGTGTGTGTGTGTGTGTGTGTGTGCGCGAGGAGGGAATGATGAAGGGTCGCCTCCCCGCCCCTACATTGATGGACGTGCTAAACCGAGAATACTGTAGCCACACTTGCAGTGTTGGGGAGGTTTGTGGTGGTGATAGGGAGCTTGTAGTTGTTGGGTGGTGATTTTTATTTATCGACTCCAGCGGCAGTCGCTCGAAAAAAAAGCGGCTTACGGCAACTGAAGGGCCTCACCCAAACAGGGGTTTCTCACTTCTCATGGCGTGGGAGTTGGATGTGAGTGAGCTAATCCTCTGGGATTGTCGTCGCCAAGCAATTTTATTCAGCTGAGGAGAACCTTGTGGTTCCAAGGATGATTTTAATCCTATTTTTGGGCTTAAACGAAAGGTACTTTTTTGGGCTCAAAAATAAATGCATTACGTGCTTAAATGACAGGTCCTTCTTTGGGCTAAAATTGTCTGGTTTTCCTATTTTTCTGTCTTTGTATTTTTTATTTATAATTTTTTTCAATTCTCATTTTCTAAGAAATATTCAAATTCTTCTCTCTATACTATTTCAAATGGAAAGCTTTTTCCTGATCTGATATTTTTATTTCTAATGCTTTCTCTTTCCATGTGTTCATGTTTGGAAAGCTTTCTAAGGGCTGTTCTTATTCTATTATTTTTTTCTTCTTAAATTTTCATATTTTCATTTCATATGGGCTTATCTGTTTCTTTGTTATTTTCTTTGGCTTCTTTCTTTTATATAATTCATTTCATTTTTATATAATTTTTTGGGCTGTATTCAATGCCTCCAGGTGCCGACATCGCTCCTAGTGCGATACCATGCCGGAGGTGTCCTCCATTGAGGGGCGACTGGGCACGGCCCCCAGAACTGCCGGCGACCTCCAAGGTCCCGAGTCGCCCTCGAGGACAACCTCCAGGAGCTCATGCCTTCCTGGAGGCAGGAAGAAGGAACTTGGTTGACGGTCACCGAAGAACAGAGGTCGTCCTCGTCATATTCATCGGTGCCGTGGGCCCAGCAATAGTCCTTTCCTCTTAGGCAGAAGTCACAAGGGACTTCGAGGAGGACTTCATCCATAATCGTGGGCTCGTTATTCCTCTGTGCTGGGGCTTGTGCGAGCACCTCTTGATTGGGCTCTGGGCTCCTCGTAGTCCTTCTTGAATTGGGCTTTGGACTCGAGGTTGTTCTTGTTGCTGGACTTGGCCGGGAGGGCAGTCGCCTCCATAAGGGAACCCCCGGGCTTTCGTACGTCTTCCTTTTGGGCTCTCCTTGGTGTGCCTGGAACAGGGGCCTGATGCAGGCTTTTCGCCAGCTGAGGGCGCCGTCGTAAAACATTCCTGCCACAAGTCAGGACTTCCATGAAATCGAGGCTCAGCAGTTGTGACTCCGCTTGTCGCATCTCCTTTTGCTGCCAATGTTGATGGTTAGTCTTTCGGGCGAGTGGTACACAAAAGGCGAAATTTCTTCAAGAGGGGAAGCATAAAACTCGGTAGTTCATAACTGACACGTACACACACACACACACACACACACACACACACACACACACACACACACACACACACACACACACACACACACACACACACACTCGTATACATAAACACATGTAGACACACTCACACTAACGTAAACATATTAACTCACACACACACACACACACACACACACACACACACACACACACACACACACACACACACACACACACACACACACACACACACACATATTGTATGCATGTATTGGTTAGAAATTAAACTACATGTAGAATTAGATTAATGCGTAGTTTCTGTGTATGTGTGTGCGTGCGTGCGTGCTTTAGCGTGAGTTCCAGAGTTCTAGAAGTCGTTGTACTTGTTAATTAATTGTCATATAAATTGTAATGCGAAAGTTGAGTGAATGGGATATAGATCATCTTTACTGTCAAATTAAGTTGTTGTGTAACTGAAAGTGTATGAATGTAAAATTTCTGTGTGCAAATGAATAATTAAAATAATTAGATAAATAAAAGTTAGCAACTGTTTTGTGGATCGAATCGGTGCTTGTCACGCAGCACGCCAGATTTTTGTGTGAGCTCGTTCTGTACGCATCAGTGCATTTTCCGTGACTGTGGTGAAGAGTGTGAAGACGAAGTTGTTCCTTACTCCTACAATATATTAACTTTTTGACGTGCAGCGTTTTACTCCACCTTATTGTTAACCAAAACAATAAATGGTGGCGCGGTGTCGAAAGTTAAGTGCTCCCCCGACCGGCCTACCCACAGCGTCTACGCCATTAGTGCATCGGCAGTGTACAAGTCTCTGTCTGCATTGTTTACAACAGAGTGAAGATCTGTGTGACCCTTTTTCCAGTCTGCGCTCCTTGTGTGATCCCATATTGCATTTTCAAGCAATTCTCTGCCCTGCAAGCGGCATTCCACCATACACAAGCGCCAGTGCTATAGGGTCACCTCTCCTCCCTCTTCCTACTTCGTCGCTACCCAAGCCAAGCTATCGTTCGCATTTCCCGTCTTTCACTCTCACCGTCACCCTTCAGCTCGCACCCCCCTACCCAGCTGTCAATCATTCTTCGATTCAGCTCACCAACTACCTCACAGCATACGCGTGACTCCAAATTCCCGCAGACGCGTACTTCCAGCATCATCTTCTTCTTCAAGTGGATTACGCAGTTCCAGTCTCTGCTCCACTTCTCCACTTCCAAAGTGGAATCCGGAAACCACGACCGTTTGGAAGTCTCCGCTCCAGCTTCAACCACTTCCATGAACGTGCTGTACTGTGCTGTGCACAAACGAGGTCACCATCTTCCAGCTCACAGCCTAGCTGCATGCGTGACGTCACGACCGTCCGCGCAAGGCACCATCCACCTCCATCCGCTCTCCGTTCCTCACAACGGAGCCCGCGGACTCCACCTCCATCGCTCTCCGTTCCTCACAGCGAGACCCAACGGACTCACCTCCACTGCGACACCAACCACCTCCGCCGTCTTTGCTGAGCGCTCTACCCTCCACATCACCCTCCCGACGTCGTCTCCGTTACACGACGATTCCAGTCGGTTTACTGAGCCCCTCCTCCATAAGTGACATTCTGAACTTAAGTTCTAGTGCAGTTATTTATATGTGGCTGATGTACAGTTTCCTGCAGATGTCCTTCTGGGACTAGCCACTATGCAGCAATATGGAATTAGCGTCTTTCCCCAACGCCATGGCATTGCTTACGGTCGTCATTTTATACCAGCCCTACCCTTGGCGACTACTTCTCACCCACCTTCTGCAAATTCCCCCTCCCACAGCATGCCAACTGTGTCAGTGCCCACTATTGTTGCTCCTCCTACCCCCTCTACCCAGATTCAGATAACTCAAACTGAGAGTACTTCCTCCCTTTCTCCTCTAGCTCCCACGTCCCAGGATACTGTACAATCATCATCTGAACCTTCTCTTCAGAATTCACTTCCTCCTTCTAGTGAACAGACCTTGCACAAAGTTCCCACCCGTACAAAGCGTTTGCGTTCTTCTCGCATGCCTAAATCAAGGAAAAGGAATACCAAATGTTCTCCCCCTTCTACAGAATTCTCTCCAACAGAAAGCCAGATTTCTCCTTCCTTGGATGATTTAGTAATTACCTCCTCCCCGGTCTCTGATGTGCTTTCCACAATGTGTCGCACTACTCATGCAGTGTTAACAAGACCTGTGACTCTTCCACCACATGAGTATTTCAAAGTGCAGCTTCGCATTTTCCAAGCTCCGGAATGTGATGTTCTCTGTATGCCAGAATCCACACGTGTCAAAGGCATATCACTAATGTCAGCTTTATGCACTACCTCCAAGAATGGTCATACGTCTTTTCTTGTTGCCAATGACACTCATGCTCCCCTCCACCTCAAACTTGGTACTAACTTATGTGATTTTCTTGTGTATCCTTCAAGAGTAAAAGTCATTGATGACCAAAATTCTTCCTTGCCAGTTTGTACCATTAACTCCGATGTGCATCAGGCACAGGTTCCTATTGAAGCATCTCACTTCAAAACCCTTGACTTCCCCGATGCTCAACAGGATTTAACTTCCTTATGCAATGCCTTTCGCCATGTCATTGCCTTGCCAGGTGAATCCCTAGGTTCTACAGACCTCATTCACCACCACATTCCCCTTCGTGATGGCTCTAAACCTTGCTATATTCCGGCTTATAGACTCCCGCACAGTAAGCGCAAGATTGTGGACAAGCTCATTGCAGACATGCTTGCCCAAGATATAATTGAACCTTCTATTTCCGAGTGGAATTTTCCCCTATTTGTTGTTCCCAAACCAGATGGTACATTTCGCCCTGTTGTTGATTTTAGGGAGCTTAACAAAATCACTGTTCCCGAAAGAACGCCCATTCCCGTTCTCCAGGAAATCCTACATTCTGTTGGTCAGAATAATACTGTCTTTTCAACTTTAGACCTAATGTCAGGATATTTTCAAATTCCTCTTGCTCCGGAAAGCAAACCTCTAACAGCTTTCTCTACCCCTTCTGGTCATTTCCAATTCAAACGTTTGGCTATGGGTCTCACTTCTGCTCCTTCTGTCTTCACACGACTTATGTATACCGTACTTCATGGCTTAATTGGTGAAAATGTCTTCATGTATTTGGATGACATCATAATAGCTTCCAAATCTGTACCTGACCACATTAACACACTTCAACAAGTCTTTTCTCGTCTTGCAGATGCCAACCTTAAACTTAAACTCAGCAAATGCTCCTTTCTTAAGAAAGAAATTCGTTTTCTTGGACATGTACTAACTTCTGATGGCATTCTTACGGTTCCTGATAAAGTCAAAGCTGTTGCTGACTTCCCTCGTCCAACGGACCTTGAGCACCTTCGCTCCTTCCTTGGTCTTTCAGGTTATTACCGTAGGTACATCCGCAATTATTCAAAAATTGCAGCCCCTCTTTCTTCACTACTAAAGAAAGATGTACCTTTCCACTGGTCGTCTGCCCAGGAACAAGCCTTTGCAGACTTAAAGAATGCCCTTACCACTGCTCCTGTCTTAGCCTTTCCTAACTATGACTTACCCTTTATTCTCTACACCGATGCCTCATTCCAAGGTCTTGGTGCTGTCCTCATGCAAGAACAAGACACACACCTTCGCCCTATTGCCTTTACCAGCAGACTCCTTAACAAAGCTGAACGGAACTATTCTGTCACAGAAATTGAAGCTCTTGCTGTAATATATGCTCTTAGACATTTTAAGGAAATCATTCTAGGCTATCCTGTCACAGTCCATACAGACCACCAGGCACTTCTTCAACTTTTCAGAGGCAAGAACTTGTCCGGGAAACTTGCTCGCTGGTTCTTGACTATTCAAGAATTCAGTCCCACCTTCTCATTTGTGCGCGGATCAGCAAACCATGTTGCAGACGCACTTTCTAGAAATGTTGCTGCTATCAATACCCTCCCTCAGCCAGTCACTCTTACTCATGCGCGTATACAAGCAGCTCAAAGATCCGACCCAATGTGGAAACGTGTGATATTCTCTCTCGAGTCAGGAGATACATCTGATCTTACAGACTTACCTACCTCCTTGGAACACTTCAGACTTGTCAATGACGTTCTTTATCACGAAACCACACTTTCCAACAAGCATGAACCAAACAGACTTGTACAACAACTCGTAGTTCCTTCTGACTTAGTACCTGAAGTTCTGTTCCTTTTACATGATTCTCCACTTGCTGCACATCCAGGAAAAGACAAATGCGTTACACAGGCCAGACTTCAGTATTTTTGGCTTACGATGAGAAAGGATATCCATAACCACGTTGACGCCTGTCATTCATGTGCTAGCCATAAAGGTCATATTCAAAGTAAAGTTCCAATATTGACATACCCAGTCCCTAGCAAACCCTTTGATATGGTTGCAATTGACCTTCTCAAATTACCACTCACTTCTAGTGGAAACCAGTACCTGTTTGTGTGTATGGATCATTTTTCCAGATTTTGCATACTTGCACCTATCCCAGACAAGACTGCGACAACAATTGCAAAGACATTCATTGACAAAGTTATTTGCCCCTTCACTACTCCCAAAGTTCTTCTCTCTGACAATGGCACGGAATTCAACAATGAGATTCTTTCCAATATTTGCAAGTCCTTTCAAATCA
>NC_134816.1:17545459-17557959 GCF_046742065.1 Oratosquilla oratoria
GTGCGAGAGGTAAGCGCAAAGGTAATGGATCGGGGATTGGAGATGGTTAAAGAAAATGGAGAAAAATGGGAGATAAGCCAGTTGTTATTTGCTGACGTCACTGCGCTTGTAGCGGGATTAGAGGAGGGATTAAGGAAGTTAGTGAGGGAAGTTGAAGATAAATGTGGGTAAATGTAAGGTGATGAGATGTACAAGGGGAGAGGATGGTAGCAAATTGGAAGTAAGTATTAAAGGGAGAGAGACTGGAGGAAGTGGGTAGCTTTAGATACTTGAGTTCAAATGTGGCGGGGAAGGGAGTAGTGGAGGTGGAGGTAGAATGTAAATTGAGAGAAGCAAGTAAATGCCTTGGGTGATTAAAGAGTGTAATGAGAAATAGACATTTGGGAATGGATGCTAAGAGGAAATTGTATAAAGGAATGGCCGTGGAGAAACATGGAACATAAGAGAGGAAGGGAGGAAATGTTAAAATGTGTTTGAGATGAAATGCCTGAGATGTATGATAGGGATTACTAGGTTGGTTAGAGTGAGAAACGAGGAGGTAAGGAGGAGAGCAGGGGTGGAAAGGGAGTTGGGAGATAGGGATTATGAGAGAGTATTGGGATGGTTAGGACACTTGGAAAGAATGAGTGAAGAAAGATTAGTAAAAGAGGTGTGGAAGGCCGAGGTGGAAGGAGTGAACATGAGGGGGCAAGCAAGGATGAGATGAATGGGTGGGATAAAAGGGACATTGAGAAAACGTGAAATGGTTATTGAGGAAGGAAGGGAGAAGACAGAAGATAGGGGTGATGTGGAGAATGGATGGTTGTGTATGGACGATACTGTGATGCAAAGAGAGGAGTGGGTGGGGGTGGGGGGATGAAGGAGTATGTCTGAGTGATATTTTGACGCAGCCCGAAGGGAATTCTCCTCGTCTTCTCTTTTTCTGCATGAAGGGACAGAGGGGAGGGGGTCGCGATTAAATGCAGCGGTGTTGCTGTGGATGTGCTGTGTCTTGCTGCATTGCTTCTGACCCAGGGCAGTGGGCAAGTTGCAGGAGGAGCTAAGAAAAGAGAGAGGGAGGGGTGGTGAATGGGAGTGGAGTACGTGGGGTTGAAATGGGTAGGAGTGGATTGTAAGAGGCCGGTAGCGAATGTAAATCAGGTTAGGAAACACTAGGGTATTAAAATGCTGAGTCAACAAGTCAAGACTCGACGCCTACTGTTTAATAACATTGAAGGTGCCGTTCTGTCTCTGTAAACACACCGACGGAGGTGACTGCTTTATAATCGCTGATGTAAACAATTCAATGTTAGCGGCCGGCCACTTGCGCGATGACGTCATGCTTTGCTTATATGCTTTTGCTTATGCAGCAATATTTCTGGAAGGACTGTAACAGCCTCTCGGATTGGAGGTAAAGGGAAAAGACACGTCCTTAAGGGTGTCACTTGTTTTGAAAAGTAAAAGACTATTGGACGAATAAAAAGTGACGTCTGAACGAAGGTGGTCTGACGTATTGGAGAGAACCTTGAAGGGGCATTCTCTGCGTGTAGTCCGTTAGTTTAACAAGCAAGAAATTCACCACCCTTTTATTAACCCAAAGGTCGAGAGAATTAGGCATGGGGCCTAATGAACTTGGATACTAGTGAGACTAAAGGAACAAAGGTATGGGGCCTACTGCTTAAGAAGGACTGGAAAACTTATAAGAAATGACGTGAGTGGAAATTACGAGACTAATAACAGTATATAGGTAGAGGTCTGACAGTGGTGGTGACAGTGGCTACAAGGGAGGTGAAAGTGGTGGCAGCGGTGGGATGAACTGAGTGTTAAACATACTCCGAAGAAACTGGTGAAAGAAACTGGTGCAAGAAAGTCTACGGGAACAAGACAACAAAAATCAAGAGTGTATTGTTTCCAAGGACGGTCGACTACGAGAGAAATCTACAAACTACAAGTAACTGCTACGATTGAAACAAGCATTCTTCAAGGTGATCATCATCTACAAGGCGGTCTTCAAGGCAGTGTGTGTGATGGAGCTGAGGAACAACGTCGCTGGCGAATGACAAGGCCGTAGAAGGACGTCAAGATAGAAGTTGACATCACGAAGTGACATCGCAAGCAGCCAGGCTAAAGCAAGGTATTAGTAATTAGTATGAGTACCGCTCAGAATTCTAACGTGTTAAGACATGAAGTCCACACCTCAAACACAAATATTCCAAAATTCACCGGAGAATCTAACACCTATGGTGTTAATAAATTCCTCAATCTAATTGATACACTCGTAGTCAGTAAAAACATTACTGATGAGAACAGGAAGATAGAAATTCTCAAAGAGAATATCGATCCGGAGCATGGAAGGGCTAGGTTTGTCATTAACTTCCAGCAAATGGAAGAAATTAATCAATATGAACCTTATAAGAAAGCTTTCATTAAACATTTTATGTCCAAATGTGATCAGGATCCTATTAGGTCATTGGTAAAAATGATTAAGGAAGTTAGGACAAGTGAAACTGACACAGAGTACTTAGCTAGATTAGATAGATGGTCAAAAGACATGAATTCTATCTTGAAGGATTCAGACTGGATAGAAAGATCTAGTGACAAAATGAAAATTTCTCAGGTAATCAAATTGATTACATTTAGCTTATTGGCAAAGAATTCTGATGACTTAACAGCAGAAAGGCTGTACAAGGATCTAAAATCAAATATAAGTTTAGGAGAAGTAGATTATCTTCTTCAAGGATACAGTGAGACCAGAACAATAAACCCATATGTAATGCCTATAAATCAACAAAGCCAATATAGGAACTCTAGAGAGTTTAAGAAAACAGAAGTAGGACATAGGCGGCATGCTAGAAGTCCATCTAGGGATACCAGAATCCTATGTTTTAATTGTAATACATGGGGACACAAAGCACAAGAATGTTTTTATGGGATTATTTGCAGAAATTGCAAATACGAGGGCCACAATGAGTATCAATGTAGGAACCCTCCATTCTGTATTTATCATAATAAAATAGGACATAGGACTCATGAATGCAGAAATTTTCGGGTACCCCCAGGGCTAAGAGGAAAACCCCCAGACACAGAATAAACAATTTCAGACCTCCCCATATATATACCGATAGGCGGTATTGTGTTAAATATGGGAATGCAAGGGAGATGAAAGAAACTGACAAACTGATAATTACTGTTGGTAAAACTTCTGTAGGACCTCTCATTGCGGGTAAAGTGTTCAATAAGCCTATTCAAATATTTATTGATACAGGGTCTGTAGTTAATGTAATTACTAGTAAAGTTTTACACCAGTTGAACCCTGGAGTGAAAATGTTGGAACCAATCCGTTACTCATTGCAAGGTGTAACTGGAAATCAGTTAAAAACATTAGGGAAGGTGGAACTAGAAGTTGCCTTATATACAAATGAACATTTGTACATCCCAGTGATAGTGGTAGAAGAGTCTGTTTTTCGAGGAGATTTATTGATAGGATTTGCAACTATGAGAAAAGAAAACATGGTAATTTGTCCTGCTGATTTAGGAATTTTAGTGAAGTCACAGTTAATCCCATTCTTAAATCAACCAGACTTAAGACCAGTGACAGGAATCAATGAGTCCTTAGATAACATTTCTATCTTAGATAGCGAGGCCGAGCGGTCCAACCCTACAGAAGGTAAAACAATTTGTGAACCCAACTCAGAAGTTCAAGAAATCCCAGAGATTACTAAGTTATCAACTACAGAAGCCTTGATAATTGCAGATTGTTGAGTAACAAGGTCGACATTGTTACATCCCATGTCAATTAATAGGGTTGAAGTGTGTTTGAAAGGAATCAATGTAGACTCTGAAATAATGACAGTCCCAGAATCAGTTAAAATTAAAGGATTGAAGTGGGACTCAGGGATTTATAAGACAAATAAGAACAGAGTAGAAGTACTAGTAATTAACACTATGAATAAGGAGACAGTTTTAAAGAAAGGTACACAAATAGGATGTATTCAGGTGTGTACTAAACCCATTAAGATTTTAAATGAGAATAGTGAGGAGATAGAATTACCAACTTCATCAATCTGTTCAGTTCAAGAAGGAATAGACTTAAGAAATAGATATAAATAATTATTACAATCAACTAATTGCCCTGAGTTGGATGAAGGTTTATTTGCTTTGCTTGTGAAACACAAAAAAGCAACTGCTTTGCCGGGGGACGCCTTAGGCAAAACAAATGTTTTAAAACATCACATTAAGTTAAAACCAGGAACACAACCTATCTACATACCAGCCTACAGAGTTCCTCACTCTAAATTAGCTGTAGTAGATAAACTGATCACTGAAATGTTATCACAGGATATTATTGAACATAGTAAAAGTGAGTGGAATTTTCCGTTGATCTTAGTACCAAAGTCAGATGGGACTATGCGCCCAGTTATTGATTACAGGGAATTGAATAAGCACACCATTTGTGATAGGTTACCATTACCCATTATCGGTGACATTTTGAGAAGTTTGTGAACTGAGAATAGATATTTTAGCACTATAGATATCAAATCAGCTTTTTGGCAAATAGAGTTGCATGAAGATTCAAGAGAGTTCACAGCATTTTCTACTTCAACAGGACATTATGAGTTCAAGAGAATGCCATTTGGGTTATGTAATAGTCCATTAACTTACATGCGATTAATGAATACTATTCTAGATGGATTGTTAGGAAACACTGCCAGTGTATTTCTAGATGACATTTTAATAGTTTCTCAGACTGCAGTGGAGCACTTTAAGAAATTAGATTTGATATTCTCAAGACTAGGAGAAGCAGGGTTAAAAGTAAAACTTGAAAAATGTAAGTTCTTGCAAGACAGTGTCATTCACTTAGGACATAAGATAGACGGACACGGACTTAGTACAGTAAATTCAAAGGTTGACGCTGTCAAGAATTTTCCAGTTCCGACCAATGTAGACAAGGTTAGGAGCTTTTTGGGATTAACAGGATATTATAGAAAATTCATTCAAAGTTATGCTGACATTGCTAATCCACTAAGTTCTTTGTTAAGAAAGGACTCAAAGTTCATATGGGGACCTGCACAACAGCAAGCTTTTGACAAATTGAAAGATAAACTCACGAGTTCACCTATTTTAATTTTTCCCGACTATGAAAAAGAATTCATTCTTTGTACTGATGCGTCTGACATAGGATTAGGAGGCATACTGATGCAAGAGAGAAATGGAACTTTGAAGCCGATAGCTTACACTTCAAGACTTTGTAATAGTGCGGAGAGAAACTACTCTATAACAGAAAGAGAAACTTTAGCAGTAATTTATTCTTTGGAAAGTTTTAGGGATATGATACTAGGGTATCCCATCAGAGTTTGGACTGATCACACAGCTATTCAGAACTTATTTAAGCATAAGAATCTTAGAGGCAGACTTGCTAGATGGTTTGCGATACTCCAGTGCTATGAAGTTCAATTTGAATATATTCCGGGTAGAAGGAATGTAGCAGATCCACTTTCTAGAAACATTAGTCAACCAATGACTGGGACTGGGTTGATTAATTTTGTTTGTAGTATAGAAGCATTAGTAAATTTAGATGAAGAAATGCTAATAAGAGAACAGAGAGATGATGAGACATGTGATTCAATAATCAAGCATTTGATGAACCCAAGAGGAGATCCTCCAAAGCTACCAAAGGGGTATAAGATAGAGGAATTTCATTTGATTAATGGAATTTTGTATAGGAAAACATTTGTAAATGGGAAAGGTATTTCTAGAGGTCAAGTAAATCAGTTGGTTATACCACAAACTCTTGTAAATGAGATATTGAAGTTACTTCATGATAGTGATTGTAGTTCACATCCTGGAAAGGATAAAACTTATAGACAAGCACAACTTAAATACTTTTGGCCAGGTATGAAGAAATCTATATATGATTATATAGAAAAGTGTGTAAAATGTGTAAAGGTGAAAGGAAATACACCAAAACCTGCTCCTATACTCACCTATCCCATTCCACAGAAACCTTGGGAAAGAGTTCACATTGACACATTAGAATTACCTATGTCAGAGAACGGCTTTAAATACCTTTTTGTTGCTATTGATTATTTTTCAAGATTCTGTATATTACAACCCATAATTAACAAGAAAGCTGAAACTATTGCTTCCATAATCTATGATCAGATAATCTGTAATTTTATTACACCTAACATCTTAGTTTCAGATAATGGGACTGAATTTAATAACAAAATCTTGGAAAATTTATGTAGTGTATTTCATATAAAGAAAGTAAATATACTCGTTAACCATCCCCAAAGTAACGGGGTAGTAGAAAGGTTAAATAAAAAGATAATTATATGTCTTAGAACCCTAATAAGTCCTCATAGTGTAACTTGGGATACTTGGATTCCTTGTGTTAAGTGTACCCTGAACAATCAAATTAATGTAGCAACTGGTGATACACCTCATTTTATAATTTTTGGGGAGGACAAAACTCTGCCATATGAAATGTTGACTGCAGATGATTATATATCAAATAGGATAAATACTCTTCAAAGTATTCACCAAAGAGTTAGGAAACATATGCAGGTGTATTCACAAGAGATGAAGGAACAACAACACAAAAAAGCTCATAAACTAGAATTGAAAATTGGAGATTTAGTAATGGTCAAACTAACTTCACCCAATAATAAACTTTCACCAAGGTACACTGGTCCATATAGGGTAATTGATTCTGCAGGTGGGAACAAATTTAGACTTAAACATTTAGAATCAAGAGAAGAATTGATAGGACATTTAGATGACATAAGGAAAATTAGCTTGCAGATCTATGAAGATAATTATAGTAATACTCTTTGTATCAATGTTGACAACACTGAAGAGTATAAGGAAAACTTTGACTGTATTCTTGATGAGTTGAATATTAATCTTGATGTATTTTACAGATGAGGGCTGCAATAATTATTATACTAAGTATAGTGAGTGCCATGGACTGGAATCCGATTCGTCCTGGAGCATTGGTACATCATCAAGGTAACCTAATCTTGGTGGATAAGGTAGTAAGAGTAGTTCTTGATTATAAAAATGTAACCAAAATTAAAGAAAATGTGGACTCCATTAATAACAGTTTAAAGGATTTAAAACAGAACATTTCCAGTAAATATACTAAGGGTAAAATTGAAAACAAAATAAAGGAAATAGAGGATAAATTGCACATCATAGGTTCAAATTTCAAAAGCAATGTTAGACAAAAGAGAAGTGCAATAGTAGTGGATTTAGGAGGTCTTGCTGGATTAGGTATTGCCAATTTTGCCTTCTTTGCTGACTTGAAATTTTCCATAAATACATTAAAGGAGAAAGTTGGAAAAATTGATGATTTACAAACAAGCATTAAAAACATTGAGGAAATGATCTCTGATATTTCAGATAACTTAGAGAATCTCAGTTTGAAACAAAGTGAACAAGAGAATACAATGCAACTTTTCTTGCTACTCAATACTATGCATTTGAAATTATCTGAGATGCAAGTTCAGTTGGAATCTTTTGTACAAGATTTAGTTATGGCAAATTCGGGTCAAGTAATTTCTTCTCTCCTTCCAATACCTCAACTTATAAAGGTAATTAAGTCAGCAAAGAAGGATTGGAACTTTGAACCTTTCTTTGAGGAAACTAATGTAGCATTATCCATTGCTTAATTCTTATCTAAATGTTACTTCAGTTATTATTGAAATCCCGTTCTCTTCCAACCTAAGATTTAACTTATTCAAATTAAAACCCTTCCCATTGAAGGTAAATGGTTCATTTTATGAAGTAGATATTCCAGTGGTGGACCCAATCAATTATATCCTTTCTGTAGACAATCTGAAGGAGAGCAGGATCTCTAATGACAAATTGAAGGAGTGTAAAAGATTTAATAGGAATCTTTACCTCTGTCATTCTTCCATTTTTGTGTTCCGCGAAGCTTTGAAAAATTCATGTGAAGCTTCTCTGGTTAGGAATGTGTCTGTTATGAACAATTGTAATTACATAAAGATTTTGTAGACCAAATCCCTCATTGTAACATACAAGATTCTCATTACTTGTTTTTCCCTAACAAGACAAAGGTTTCAATCAATTGTCCCGGGTTGAGTCCTAAATTGGATTTGGTTGAAGGTCTTGTCTCTATTCAAGATAACTGCGAATTGCATGCAGACACTATTTCCACAATTTCTAAAACCCTTAATACAATGCATTTAACCGATGACACCTACATTTCAACCTTCAACTTCACATTGGCTGAAAACTCTCCTCCTTTGAAAAATAAGAGAAGACCATTGTCAAGATCTCCCTCAAATGATCTACCCATACCAATCATCGTTATACCTTTGCTTTCAGTGTTAGTAGCAGCACTGATTGCCATTGTTGTATTCCGGAGGTTGACTCTGTCAAAACCCCTGAACCATATTCATCACATGTCTTCTTGATCGACATTCATTTACATGTATTATTCTAACATTCAGTGCTCTCAATGAATTTATAGGTATTATGTTTATGTATTATTCACCATTTATTGCATGAATGATGTATTTTGGAGGGTTGCTTATTTCTTGATAACCAATTACGCAAGGGTAGATTAGCTTATTCTAGAAATATATTAGCAAGCCCTGTAAGAGGGAAATTAGAAATTGGTCGGGACGACCAACGGTAGCTGCCGAGCCCTGTAAGAGGCCGGTAGCAAATGTAAATCAGGTTAGGAAACACTAGGGTATTAAAATGCTGAGTCAACAAGTCAAGACTCGACGCCTACTGTTTAATAACATTGAAGGTGCCGTTCTGTCTCTGTAAACACACCGACGGAGGTGACTGCTTTATAATCGCTGATGTAAACAATTCAATGTTAGCGGCCGGCCACTTGCGCGATGACGTCATGCTTTGCTTATATGCTTTTGCTTATGCAGCAATATTTCTGGAAGGACTGTAACAGCCTCTCGGATTGGAGGTAAAGGGAAAAGACACGTCCTTAAGGGTGTCATTTGTTTTGAAAAGTAAAAGACTATTGGACGAATAAAAAGTGACGTCTGAACGAAGGTGGTCTGACGTATTGGAGAGAACCTGGAAGGGGCATTCTCTGCGTGTAGTCCATTAGTTTAACAAGCAAGAAATTCACCACCCTTTTATTAACCCAAAGGTCGAGAGAATTAGGCATGGGGCCTAATGAACTTGGATACTAGTGAGACTAAAGGAACAAAGGCATGGGGCCTACTGCTTAAGAAGGACTGGAAAACTTATAAGAAATGACGTGAGTGGAAATTACGAGACTAATAACAGTATATAGGTAGAGGTCTGACAGTGGTGGTGACAGTGGCTACAAAGGAGGTGAAAGGATTTATGCCTTTGACTTTGGCTACCTCCCTTGTAAAGGTGAAAAAGCCATTGGTATATGTATGTATATACACAGAGTTGAAAACGACATAACTTTCACAGTTATTAAACTTTTTCATAAGGTTTTCCGAATTTCTTATGAATCTTCTTGCTTTAGGGGAATGAGCAGATATCAAATCATCGAATGTAGCCATGTGATATATTTTTACGTTTCGTCCTCAGTGAGAAATCATCAGACGTTTATTTGTAATAATGAAGTGACAATAGTAAAATATTATCAAAATGAAATGACACATATTTTGGCAAAGATAATATTATATACGGCGTAGGATACTTATGTAATATTGTCTTTGTCAAAATATAATTCTGATGATGTCCCCCCTGAGGATAAAACGTCAAAATATATCATATGACTACACTAGGTGATTTGATATCTGCTCATTCCCCAATGCAAGCGGATTAATAAGAACTTTGGATAATCTTATGAAAAAGTTGAAGAACTGTGAGAATGCTGTCGTTTTCAACTCTATGTGCATAAAAGAAAACCTGCTCCCTTACTTCTCCAGTATGTGTATATGTGTGTATATATATATATATATATGTATATATACATATATGCAGTATATAAATATATATATATATACTATATATATGTATATATACATATGTATATATATATATATATATATATATATATATATATACTATAATAAAGTAGTAGCTTCTGTCTCTCTGTCTGTTTGTTTGTTTGTTTGTTCACGAACTCCTCCTAGGGTTTTGGAGATAGACCCCCATAGTCAGATATATTCTGATACCCTATCACTCCAGGTACTTGGATAACTATGTTGTATTTCCAATTTTTTTAAATTTTGGCTCAGGTTAAGGATTAATTGGGTATGGTGGGGAAACACGCTATTACTGTTGTGTCCCCTTATCATGATTGGCATTTGTGACAAAAATTGATATGATTAAACAAACCATTGTATGTGTTCATAAATATTCTCTATATTTGTGAAATTAATGTTGCCACAAACTATGATAGCTTTTGTAAGGAGAAAGCATGTAAATGTAAAATGATTGTATAGTTTTACCAAATGTTTAAATTTTGGTTGCTTATTATTTACTCTTTTTTTCCGGACGGTGTTTGTTCACTCGACCAGCTTTCTCATTTTCCTCTCTAGCCCGGTCCAGATAGTGCGTGCCTCTTCCCATTTTGGTAAATGCCCGTGCGTGTCCACGTGCACTACCAGAGAATTTGAAGTCCTGTGATATCGTAGATCGTTCTTATGTTCTGTTAGTCTCCTTTCAACCCCCGCGACAAAGAGACTAACAGAACATAAGAACGATGTACGACATCGCAGGACTTCAAATACATACAGAAATAAATGAGAGGGTCGCATCATGAACATCTATGTACTTTGTGCATGACAATCACCGAAGGACATAGATGTTGATATGCCCTTCTCCAGTTTCTTGTTTAGTTTCTGTATATATGTTGTTCTTCTATTGTTCTTCCTTGTGCTCTGAAGATGCCTTGATGGACGGAAGCGTTTGATGTTCAGATCTTTTGGTTTCCCTGTGGTTTCTGAAAAGAAGAAAAAAATACGTGTGTGTGTGTGTGTGTGTGTGTGTGTATGTGTGTGTGTTTCTGTGTGTGTGTGTGTGTGTGTGTGTGTGTGTGTGTGCACGAGGGGGGAATGAAGGGTGGCTTCCCCGCCTCCTACATTAATCGACGTGCCAAACCGAGAGTATTGTGGTCACACTTTTAGTGTTGGGGGGTTTGTGGTGGTGATAGGGAGCTTGTGGTTGTTGGGGAGGTTGGGTGGTGATTTTTATTTAGCGGCTCTAGCGGTATTCGCTCGAAGAAAAAAAAAATCCTCTGGGATTGTCGTCGTCAAGCCATTTTATTCAGCTGAGGGGAACCTTGTGCTTCCAAGGATGATTTTAATCCTATTTTTGGGCTATAGAATAAATGCATTCTGGGCTTAAAAGAAAGGTCCTTTTTTGTGCATAATTGTCTGTTTTTCGAGTTTTTCTGTCTATGTATCTTTTATTCTTTTATATTTTTTCTATTCTCATTTTCTAAAAAGTTCCAGTTTCACTTTCTGTACTATTTCAATTGGAAATCTTTTTCCTGATCTGAATTGTTCTATTTCTATTCAGATTTATGCTTTATCTTTCCATGTGTCCTTGTTTGGAAAGTTTTCTAAAGCCTGTTCTTTTTTCTATTTTGTCCACTGGAAACAGAGTGGAATCCTCTTTTTGGGCTGTATTCACTGCCTCCAGGTGTCGACATCGCTCCTGGTGCGATACCATGCAGGAGGTGTCCTCCATTGAGGGGCGACTGGGCTCGACCCCCATGACTGGCGGCGCCCTCCAGAGTCCCGAGTCGCCCTCGAGGACAACCTCCAGGAGCTCATGTCTTCCTGGAGGCAGGAAGAAGGAAGTGCATCGACGGTCACCGAAGAACAGACGTCGTCCTCGTCATATTCATTGGTGCCGTGGGCCCAGCAATAGTCCTTTCCTCTTAGGCAGAAGTTACAAGGGACTTCGAGGAGGACTTCATCTATAGTGGTGGGCTCGTTATTTCTTGGTGCTTGGGCTTTTGAGAGCACCTCTTGATTAGGCTCTGGGTTCCTTGTAGACCTTCTTGAAATCGTCTTTGGACTTGGGCTTGTTGTTCTTGCTGGAGCTGGCCTGGGGGAAAGTCGCCTCCATAGGGGAACCCCCGGCCGTTGGAACCTCCTCCTTTTGACCTCTTCTTAGGATGCCTGGAACTGGGGCCTGTTCGAGGGTTTTCTCCAACAGACCCATCCTACGGAGTTCCAGCAGACATCCTCCCAGCGCAGCCGACATAATCCCACCGAACATAATCCCACCGGACATAATCTCACCAATCCACAACAGACCCACCACAGCCTAGGTACCATCTGTGACCTCTCCCAGTACCATGTATACACCATTGTGCGCCAACCTAGGCAGCAACTGTGACCTCTCCCAATACCTTATATACACCAAATTTCTGTACTTAAATTGTTAGCATTCTTTTTATGTATTAGATTCTTTTCTCGCCTGAAGATGGGTGAAAGCATCAACCGAAAGCTCGCATTATGTATTATTGTATAGTATTTTCTTAATAATTCAATATGGATCTCGGCAGCCTCGTTTTTGACCTCCCTTCT
>NC_134816.1:17560459-17565459 GCF_046742065.1 Oratosquilla oratoria
TTTATGTTGACCCAGTAGAAGGAGTGCCTAGCAGTGTTCAGTGTTTTATCTCTGCCTGAGTGACCACCCATTGCACTGTCGTGCAATATGTGTAGGACCTTGGGAACTTGGACTCTGGGAACGACAGTTACTTCCCTGTCATTAGTGGTTCTCCTTATGATTCCCTCGACCAGTTTGAGTTAGTCTATAGGGACAGGTGGTCGGGAGTGTAAGGGAGTTCTTGAAAGGAGATGCTGTTTTATTTGAGACCATGTCGGGTCATTGTCTGTTTCATCTCTAAGTTCTTGCATCGGAATGCATGTTGTTTGTGTTAGTGATGAGACGTGAGTTTGTCTGCTTAAAGAGTCAGCTACTATGTTAGCTTTTCCCGCTAGATATGTGATCTTTGGATCGAAGTCCAATAGGGTGGTTTTCCACCTAGCAATTCTGCCATGTAAGTCTTTAGAATTAAAGAGGTATAGGGGTTGGTGGTCTGTGAAGATGTTTATGTTATATCCTAGTATTAGGAATTTAAAATGTTGAGCGCCCAAATCATAGCTAATCCTTCTTTATGAGTAGTTGAGTAGTTGCTTTCAGCCTTATTTAGTACTCTACTTGCGTAGGCGATGGGGTGCTCTTTGCCGTTTTCATCCTTCTGCTGAAGGACTGCCCCTATTCCTTTAGAGGAGGCGTCGGTGTAAAGAAGGAATTCTCTCTTCATGTCAGGGAAGGCTAGGACAGGGGCTGTGGTAAGAGCATGTTTAAGGGTGTCAAAACTTTGTTGTTCCGCTTCAGACCACTTAAATGTTTCGCCTTTCCTTGTGACTTTGGTTAGAGGGGATGCAATTTCTGCAAAATTTCCAATGAAGTGTCTGTAATATGATGCTAGTCCTACGAAACTTCTAGTTTCATCTGCGTTTCTGGGGGTTGGGAAATTGTTTATGGTATCTATCTTATCTGTGGTGGTATGGATGCCTTGGCTATCTACCTTATGGCCTAGGAAGGTGAGTTCCGTCTATAGGAATTTACACTTTCCTAGTTGGATTTTCAATCCTGTGTTTTTGAGTCTTTTTAGGACAATCTCTAGTGTGTGAAGGTGGTCAGTTTGTGTGGGACTATAGATGATGAGGTCGTCTAAGTAGACGAATAATGAGATTCCTATCATGTCGCTGAAAATGCGGGTCATCAACCTTTGTTGGGTTGAGGGGGCATTCTTAAGGCCAAAGGGCATACGCTCAAAGTGGAAATGTCCCTTATCAGTGGAGAATGCAGTTACGGGTTTTGATTCCTCTGTTAGTTCCACTTGCCAGAAGGCTGACTTAAGGTCAATTGTGGAAAAAACAGAGTTCCCGTTCCCTAATGATTGTAAGACATCTTGCATGGCGGGTAGTGGGTGTGGGTCAGATTGAGTTAGGTTATTGATTTTCCTAAAGTCAACAACAGGGCGTAAAGTTCCGTCTTTCTTTGGGACTAGGAAGAGGGGACTGTTCCACGGACTTTGGGAGTGAGAAATTACGCCTTGGTGTAACATCTCGTGCACACTGTTGTTGACTTGTGTTTTCCTACTGTGGGGTATGCGGTAAGCGGGGGTGTATGAGGGGGGGGGTGTTGGGGGGAATTTGGATGTGATGTTTGATTATATCACATTTGCCTAAGGGTTCGCCTTCTAAGGCGATAGCCGATCTATTCCTTTGTAGGAGGGTCAGTAGCTTGTCATTCATCCCACCGCTGCCACCAGTATATAGGCCCCTTCCCGTATCTTCTTGGATGTACAGATACGATCTTCTGGTTTCCTTCACTTTATTGGTTAATCTTAAGAAGAGTTCACTGTAGATTTACAGACATCTTTGCACAAAGTTTCCAGTATATATAATTTTACACACAGTTCGCAGTACACTACTTACACAGAGCACGTCTATCAGACCGACCGCTCCGGGGCTAGTGCATCGACTTTTTGTTCGTCGGAAATGCCAACACAGCAAAATAGGAGGTGCTGGTAGATGTTTTAACAAGATTTTTTAATAGGAATGTTTGGTTTCCCGCAAATAAACTATCATGTTCTTAATTACTAGCTATATATTATTTACAGTATATAATATTTCTAGGGGGGAAGGGTTCATTATTATTTGGTTGTCGTGTGTTTTGTGAGTTAGAGGTTGACTGCACTTATGAGTATGTTCGTGTGTGTGTGTGTGTTGGTTGCTTCTTGGCAGTGCTGGTCGCACGGGCACGAAGTGCTGAGTCGGCAACCGCCCAGTCAGCAAGATTGAGAGGATGCGCTTGGTGACGGACAGTCGGGTGGACCAGTGAGTGAGTGAGTGAGTGGGGTGAGTGAGTGAGTGAGTGATATTACTCATCATGTATATGGTGGCGTATACATATATATACATATATATATACATTTGTACAACACTGAATGGATCCCAGTGATTAGAGATACATTTTAACAACCACAATACACCTTAATTCTAAGCCATCAACGTCGGGAGACCCAATGGAGGCCACAAGCAGAAATTGAAATGTGATAATGCCGAGGACTCGAACTTAGCTATCACATGACAAGTGACGCAGTGACTTACCAACTACGCTATCAAGAGAGATATAAGTCAAGCGCAATTTTCCTTATATTTGTATGCTCGAGTACATACACATACATGAAATTTTGCGTTCAACCCATCTTCACTATGATAGTAAAATTGGAAGTATACAAACGCGGGAAAGTATTTGTACAACACTGAGTGGGTCCCAGTGATTGGAGATACATTTTAACAACCACAATGCACTTTAATTCTAAGCCATCAACATCGGGAGACTCAGCTATCACATGACAAGTGACGCAGTGACTTACCAACTACGCTATCAAGAGAGATATAAGTCAAGCGCATTTTTCCTTATATATATTTGTATGTTCGAGACAAGGACAATGTTATTTACGGCGTAAGACACTTATGTAATATTGTCTTTGTCAAAATATCTGTCATTTCATTTTGGTAATATTTTACTATTGTAAATTCATTGTTACGGATAGTTTCTGATGATGTCCCCCTGAGGACGAAACGTCAAACTAGATCACATGGCTACATTAGGTGATTTGATATCTGCTCATTCCCCTAATGCCAGATGATTAATAAGAAGTTCGGAAAACCTTATGAAAAAAGTTTAATAAATGTGAGTTATGTCGTTTTCAACTCTGGGTATATACATACATATAACATACATATACCAATGGCTTTTCCCCCCTTACAAGGGAGGTAGCCAAAGTCAAAGGCATAAATTCTCTCCTCCCCATTTCATCCCCACGTAGTCCACTCCCATTCACCACCCCTCCCTCTCTCTTTACTTAGCTCTTCCTGCATCTTGCCCACTGCCCTGGGTCAGAAGCAATGCAGTAAGAGAGGACATCCACAGCAAGACCGCTTCATTTAATCGGCGACCCCACCTCCTCTCTGTCCCCTCATGCAGAAAAAGTGAACACGGGGAGAAATCCCTTCGGGCTGCGTCAAAATATCATTCACACATACTCCTTCATCCCCCATCCCCCACCCACTCCCCTCCATGCATCACAGTATCGTCCATTCAAAACCATCCATTCACCACTCACCCCTATCTTCTGTCTTCTCCCTTCCTTCCTCAATAGGCATTTCACGATTTCCCAATGTCCCTTTTATCCCACTCATCCATCTCATCCTTGGTTGCCCCCTCATGTTCACTCCTTCCACCTCTGCCTTCCACACCTCTTTTACTAATCTTTCTTCACTCATTCTTTCCATGTGTCCTAACCATCCCAATACTCATTCATAATCCATATCTCCCAACTCCCTTCCCACTCCTGCTCTCCTCCTTACCTCCTCGTTTCTCACTCTAACCAACCTAGTAACCCCTATCATATTTCTCAGGCATTTCATCTCAAACACATTTTAACATTTCCTCCCTTCCTCTCTTATGTTCCATGTTTCTGCACAGCCATTCCTTCATACAATTTCCTCTTAGCATCCATTCCCAAATGTCTATTTCTCATTCCACTCTTTAATCACCCAAGGCATTTACTTGCTTCTCTCAATCTACAATCTACCTCCACCTCCACTACTCCCTTTCCCGCCACATTCGAACCCAAGTATCTAAAGCTACCCACTTCCTCCAGTCTCTCTCCCTTAATACTTACTTCCAAATTGCTGCCATCCTCTCCCCTTGCACATCTAATCACCTTACTTTTACCCACATTTATCTTCAACTTCCGTCACTAACTTCCTTAATCCCTCCTCTAATCCCGCTACAAGCGCAGTGACGTCAACAAATAACAACTGGCTTATCTTCCATGTTTCTCCATTTTCTTTGACCATCTCCTATCCCCGATCCATTACCTCTTGCACCACCCCTTCCATATATAAATTGAACAGACAGGGCGACATAATACACCCCTGGCAAAGTCCCACCTCAGACCACTCACTCTCTCCATTTCCAACACAGGATCTACTACTCTCGTAAAAACTCTTGACTAATCTTACCAACTTTCCTCCTATCCCATATATCTGCAATACTTCCCACATGTCCTTTCCTGTCTACCCTTTATACATATATGTATATGGATATGTACGAGTGTGTGCGCGTGTGTGTATGCGATTCACCATAGTTTTGGATCACGTTTTGGACTCGTGATCGACAGCTATTTCCCTCCCGGAAGAGAACTCAGAGCTCATATATGACCGATCTATGGGTAATGCTGTGACTTTACACGCACACACACACCCAACTCCCCGCCCACGAGAGTTGGAGTAACGACTCGTAGTTCAGCAATACTGAAATTATTTCACTGTGTGTATGTGTGTGTGTGTGTGTGTGTGTGTGTGTGTGTGTGTGTGTGTGTGTGTGTGTGTGTGTGTGTGTGTGTGTGTGTGTGTGTGTGTGTGTGTATGTGTGTGTGTGTGTATGTGTGTGTGTGTATGTATGTGTGTGTGTGTGTGTGTGTGTGTGTGTGTGTGTGTGTGTGTATGTATGTGTGTGTGTGTGTGTGTGTGTGTGTG
>NC_134816.1:17585459-17587959 GCF_046742065.1 Oratosquilla oratoria
AAATAATATAAGAAATAGGATACATGTTTACAATTAAACAAACTTGATTTTACATAAAAATACATCTGACCTCTGATTAAGATACATTACACTAAAGAATCTAGTTCGATAATTTTAACAGGATTGAACAGACGTAAGATCTGTTGACAGATCACTAAACATTTTTGAAATATTAATCTAATTCTAAGCCCCAGATACTACAACACTCCGCGCACACCGAATAGGCAACTACAAAACCAAGTCCTAGTTAATCTGGCTCACTGCTATATCAAGGGAAAAAGGTACTAACCTCAAGACAGTAATTTTTTAATCTGATCCGGTGGAATCATTCCAGGCAGAGCCTGGCCAATCGTATAGACTCATTCACCTTCACGTGACGAGGCAATACGCTCGTAGCTCATTGGATAATACAAGGGGGTCAGGATTTATCTAGCCTGACGAGCCTACATTAAACCGGCTACTTTCCTGATTGGATCCGGTCTTTGGTCTGTTGACGCGGGAAATACAAATGAAATATTCTTACGTCACGGTCTGTGACGTAGCAGAGGCGCATGCGCAATAGACACTTGAACGATCACAATATCATTACAAAAAGCAATCACAATATTATTACAAAAAACAATCACAATATTATTACAAATGAAAACCATATATACATTAATAAATACATACAATACAAAGTAAAGAATACAATACCTTACGTTGACATAGAAAACAATCACAATATTATTACAAACGAAAACCATATATACATTAATGAATACATACAATACAAAGTAAAGAATACAATACCTTACGGTGACATAGAATTCGGTCTTAACCAAAGACGCATAGTACGAACATATGTAATATGACATAATATTTCCTCGAAAATAATAATAACAATTATATACCTGGGATACATACATCACAAATGCAACTATATATATATATATATGTATATATATATATACATATATTATATATATATATGTGTGTGTGTGTGCGTGTATATATATATATATATATATATATATTATATACATATACATACACACACACACACACGCACGCACACACACATACACACACACACACACACACACACACACACACACACACACACACACACACATACACATGCACACACACATGCATACACACTCATGCACACACACACTCACACACACACACACACACACACACACACACACACACACACACACACACACACACACACACACACACACACACACACACACACACACACACACACACACTTACACCCACACATACACACCCACCCACCCACCCATCCACACACACACACACACACACACACACACACACACACACACACACACACACACACACACACACACACACACACACACACACACACACACACACACACACACACACACACACATACACACACACACACACACACAGACACACACACACACACACGCACACACACACACACACACACACACACACACACACACACACACACCCACTCACACGTACACGCACACGCACACACACATACACACACACACACACACACACACACACACACACACACACACACACATACACACACACACACACACACACACAGACACACACACACACAGACACACACACACACACACACACACACACACATACACACACACACACACACACACACACGCACACACGCACGCACACACGCACACACACACACACACACACACACACACACACACACACACACACACACACACACACACACACACACACACACACACACACACACACACACACACACAGTCTGTATATATATATATATATATATATATATATATATATATATATATATATATATATATATATATATATATATATATATATATATATTACAAAGGATTACAAAGGTGGAGCATGCCGACAGGAAACCTTTTGGTCCATATCTAGGTTGGATGCAAAAAAATTATAATAATAATAATGAATAAATAAATAAATAAGTAAATACTATAATAATGTAAATATCAAATAAAAGACATAAACGCATATGCACAGTCAAACAACAACCAAACAGGTAAATTGTAAATAATAATAAATTGACACATAACTAATAATAAATGAAAATGAAACAGACAAATGATAACAAAACAAAAACAAATAATATAAATAAATTATAATCATTACAGCATCTTGCTGAGGTGTTTATCTAAATGATTTTTAAAGCTTCGAACTGAGCTACATTGCCGTGCCTCTGCAGGAAGTTTATTCCATTGATTAACTACACGGTTGGCAAAGTTCTTTCTACCCACTTCCAAATTGAATCTATTTCCGGACAGTTTGAGACCATTGTTTCTTGTCTGATTCTCATTCAGTATGAAATTTTTGTCAATCATGATGTCAATTCCCTTCAGAATCTTAAAGACCTCTGAGTCTACGCTCTTTTAGGGAAAACATATTCATATATTCTAGTCGATTTTCGTATGATTTATTTTTGATATTTGGAATCAGT
>NC_134816.1:17635459-17637959 GCF_046742065.1 Oratosquilla oratoria
CAAATTCAGTAAAATTGAAATAATCCATTATCAATAAATCCCGGTTGTAGACACTAGATAGTTCTTGAAATAACAGTTTGTCGTCTGGTAATTATAATATCTTTGGCCTATATATTACACCTACATTCATTTTTTGTCCATTTGTTTGGGTTAACTCAACTCACAAATTATCATATGCGTCCTGTTTCACTTTCTCTAAAACACAAGCATGGACATTGTTTTTAACGCACAACAGAACACCCCCACCTTTCTTGTGGTTTCTATCCTGATGAAAGTGTTTAAATTCCGCAATATTAAATTCAGCTTCGAACTCTTTACCATTTAACCATGTCTCAGTTATTCCTATCATATTGAGATTTCCGCTTTTGACATACGCCTGTATTTCTTGAAATTTGTTCCTAATACTACAAGCATTAAAGTACATGCTTTTAAGAAACTCGTTATTATTTCTTTTTGACACGTTTTGAGTTTCAATATCATGTCTTACATTATAATTTTGTTTTTTATTAACACCTTGCTCTATATTTTTATTTGGTCCTTCATTGACATTCAATGCCTCATTAACATTTCTCCCATCAAAATTAACATTTCCCCCATCACGGACATCTGGTCGCTCACGGTCATTCGATCTCTTTTGTACACTTTGTCCCCCTACGTCACCGCGATTCACACTGGCCTCCCGTCATTCATTGACATTCTGTCCGGCATCCCTTCCTAAAATTATATTATGTCCTCCAGTGACATTATATCCTACCGTGATATTTTTTCCTCCACTATAATTACATCCCATCGTGATCTTTTGTCTTCCACTGTCATTACATCCCATCGTGATATTTTGGCCTTCATTGACATTCTGTCCGGCATCCCTTCCTAAAATTATATTTTGTCCTCCACTGACATTATATCCTACCGTGATATTTTCTCCAGTATCATTACATCCCATCGTGATATTTTGTCCTCCATTATCATTACATCCTATCGTGATCTTTTGTCCTCCACTGTCATTACATCCCATCGTGACATTTTGTCCTTTGACATTACATCTTAATGTAACATTTCGTCCTCTACCAACATTATGTCCTAAAATTATATTTTGTCCTATACTGGCATATTGTTCTACATTAATGCTATACTCTACTCTGTTTTCCCAAGTACAATCTATTTGCCCTTCCCTTTGGGCTTCTACCCCAAAAAAGGAACTAGTTCATTACAAACTCCCACAATGAGGTTTGTAAGAACATCTTTGCCTGTGCGGGTAAGGTGGATCCCATCAGAAGCGTAAAGGTCATGGCGCCTAGAAAAGAGATACCAAGTATCAAGAAAGTGGTATCCCAATTGTGTGCACAACTGCGATATCCTGTCATTGATCCCTATGGTTTTACTATTCCAACACGAGCCTGCGTAGATCCTCGGGAGGATCCCACAGACTACATGACGGCTCCCACGTTCCTTCATCTCCTGAAGGAGGACCCTGTAATTCCGAACAAGTTCCTCTGATCTCACCCTACCTACATCGTTACTTCCCGTATGAACAATCGTAACCGTGTTCGTCCGTCCTTGCTCCCTGATGGACTGGGTACAATCGGCGATCCCACGGCCCGATTGACATACAAGCTTGCAACGTCGTTTAGTCTTTCGCTGCAGGATGTCGTCATAGCCTCATACCATGGAGTCCCCCACCACCAAGAACTGATTTTCAGCCACTTCATCCTCCAGCAGAGCAAAACGATTGGCTAGAGTAAAACGGTTGCTCCACAGGGCACACGCCTACCAAACGCGGGCTCGACAAACGGGACCCCGCGGAGCGCCACTCGCTCACGGCAGTGAGAGAAGGGGAAGAAGAGGAACGCTTTTTGGGTTGTGGGGAGGGTTCACTCTTCTCACAGATCGCACTCCTGAGAAGACGAATTTCCTCCTCACACATCCTGAGACGGTCCTCCAGGCTCACACAACCTTCACATGCCATTATATATATGTATATATGCAGACAGATCACTAAAGTAACACGTGCTCCACAAATTTTGCTGAAAACCACTAAGGAAATCAGAAGGTAACAGTAATTCCCAAGCGCTTTCGTATTATTCACATCTTCAGGGGAATAACACGAAAGCGCTCGGGATTACTGTTTCCTTCCGATTTCCTTAGTGGTTACCAGCAATATATATATATATATATATATACATATATATATATATATATATATATATGTATGTATATATATATATGTATATGTATATATATGTATATATATACATATATATATACATATAAACACATATATACATATATACATACGTATATATGTATATATATAAATATATATATATACATATATATATATATACACATACATATATATACATGTATATATATATATATATATATATATATATCACAACTAACACCACAGTCGGACGAAAGAAAAAGTTGCGTAAGCGGAACTATATATTTCGATTGCTACCTGCAATCCTCTTCAGTAGTACAAAGTGGCAGGGAGGAG
>NC_134816.1:17645459-17650459 GCF_046742065.1 Oratosquilla oratoria
TATTTACAGATTCCAACGGGTTTCTAGTAAGTTTTGTATATGTTTCACAATCTCCCAATAATGTTCCCATTTTTTTCAATGTAATCTAATTTGTTAAGAATGACAATGCAATTGCTTTTATCAGCTCTAGTAGTGTGTAACTGTTCATCTCTTTTTAACTCCAGGTAAGACTTAAAAAACCTTTTAGGGCAATTTGGAATACCATTTGCTGATAAAGAAGCATATACAAAACCCTTGCTGATGTTGATGTTTTGAGTAGAGACATCACCAAATTTTTCTAAATTGCAAAACCCTTTGGCAACGTTAACATAGTCAATTTTTATTGTATCAATATGCTTCTGTAAGATTATGCGATTAAATTCTTGAAAGTGTTTATGACACATCCTCAACAGTCGATTGTTCAAAATCGATTTAGGCACAACCTGTTCTTGTAGGCAGGTTTTCAAGAAATGAAGACGGAGTTTAGTCTTGTACGATTTGATAAGTTAAGAAAAGAACCTGAAATAAATAAGGGTTGTGTTTACTCTATTCCATGCCTTAAATGTAACAAATTATATATCGGCCAAACTGGCAAGACTTACAAACAAGGATAAATCAACACAAGTATAGTGTAAGGAGTGGGCAAAGTTCCATAGTCCTTTTTGTTCATGTAAGAGACCACAACCATCCTATTGACTGGGATAATTCTAATGAAATAATGTCTTGTAGATCTTTATTAGAAAGAAACATTATCGAATCCAGTCACATTAAGCATACCTTCGATCAAAATATTAATTTAAGTTTAGGTTTATATAAACTTGATGATTTTATTATTAAGAAAATTGTAAAAGAATGCTCCAAGTGTTACCAGGCCGGGGTGATGTAACGTCATATGACCAAATGTCCTTAAAAGTAAACACTTCTCAGCCTGGTTATGAAGCACCTTGTGTGTCCTTCCCATGTTTCCTAGCTTGTCTACTACTTTATGTATATACAGTATATATCCACCTATGTCTCTGTAACTGTGTATTCCTTGATAATGTCTTAAATAGACAAAAACGTTCCCAGTGTTTTTTTCTGCAAATTATTTTCATGTGTGCCTTGTGAATTACTGCAATATATATATATATATATATATATAATATACATATGTATGTATGTATATATATATATATACATATATATATATATATATATATATATATATATATATATATATATATATATATATATATATATATATATATGTTTTGTGTGTGTGTGTGTGTGAATGTGTGTGTGTGTGTGTGTGTGTGTGTGTGTGTGTGTGTGTGTGTGTGTGTGTGTGTGTGTGTGTGTGTGTGTGTGTGTGTGTGTGTGTGTGTGTGTGTGTGTGTGTGTGTGTGTGTGTGTGTGTGTTTGTGTGTGTGTAATATATATTGTATAATCATCAACTTTTTCATTGATCTATTTATTTCTTTGTATTATAAATTTTATCTATTTAATCCATTGTTTCTTTTCTGTTGTTTGTTTAGTTAGTTGATAATTTATTCGTGTGTATATTTAGTCATTCAATAAGATTATATTGAAAGAGTTGAGATGGTCTTACAGGTGAGACAATTTTGGGGGGAAAATGCCTAAAGACGGGAACGGCACCCGTGGATAGGGTCAAAGTCAGAAAGTATCTACAAACCTCGTATGATATTTCTTTCTTTACATAAGGGATTTTTGGTAAACCAGACAGAAACTATTTGACTACAGCGTGCAGAGAGGCGAGAGAACTGAACGAAAAAGATTGTCGACCATAGTAAATCAGGCGAAAGAAAACGTAATTGGTAAGGGAAAAAGTTAGAAAAGAAATATATATATATATATATATATATATATATATATATATATATATATATATATACATATATACATATATGCATATATATATATATATATATATATACATATATGCATATATATATATGTATATATATATATACACAAATATATATATATACATACATATATATATATATATATATATATATATATATATATATATATTTCAACGACTTTGCCTATTTATTCAAATCCTTAAAAGCAGAGTTAAGCAGTTTATCAGTTTTTAAAGTAAACTTTGTGAAAACTATATGGTAAGAGGGAATGTACAAATATGTGGGAAACTATTTAGTATAGATGTATATTCAGTGTGCATATACTTAGGGTAAAATGAAATATATTCCAAAGAATAATTAAGGAGGAAATTTGGTAAATGATAGTAAGAGGAGGGTATGATGTTCTTACTCGATAAAGAAGACTGTGTGTGGACTGAAGCGGTCAATAGTTTACTAGTCCTTAGGATGGTAAATGAAATATGACGCTATATGTGAAAGGTGGCTGAAAAGTGTAGCATGTGATGTGATATACCAATAAGAGGCTAGACGAGTGTTAAAGCATAAAAAATGTAAAAACGGCACGGCAAAGAAGAGGTCAGGAGTATATGCTTCATTGGTATTACGAGAAAGGGTTGCATTTAGAATTGATGAAGGGTATTGAGTAGGGGGGCGATAGGGAGGCAGGTGGTGTACCTCATCCGCCACCTTCGTCCTCTTACTTTTGTTTCGTACGTCACTTAAATGTTCACCACTGTCTGTCTTTAGTCACTTCCCCTTCCTTCGCTTTCACCCACCTTTCTCTTGCCACTTCTTTTTCTGTGTTAGTTCACAGATTTTAGTCAGCAGGCCCTGTGCCTACGAGTATTCCTCTTTTTCAACTTCCATACAGTGTACTTCATTCAAGGGGGAATTAAACTGGTGATGACTTTTCTTATATTTTCTTCTTCAAAATTTTACACTTGCCTCTCTCTATGTCATTCAAGGAATCCCATGAAAACACGCATTGTTAGGTCCCAGGTAAGCTCTACATTGACTTCATGATTTCTTTAGTTTAATGATCTTTAGGTTTATAATTAAGATCCTCCCCCAAGGGCGTGATCTTACAATCCTGAACCAATTGAATTTTCTCCTCCACCGTTTCTCCAATCAGATTCGTTGTTACAAGTATATATGCAATATTGTTTACTTAAGGAACCTCCAATCTCTGCATAACTTAGGTTACAAAATTTCTACCTCAGCAAAAAATATACACGTCGTAAAAGAGTATTAGGCCCCCGGCCATTTTTATTACTCATAGCGGAGAACAAAAGCATATGACTGCTCGCTTATGAACTGTGCTGTTTACAAACACCCGATCCATAAAAATGCAACCCTCACCATCTACCTCACTTTCTACTCACTTCTCTACCAGCCTTTTACGGGGTGAAGGGTGGAACTAGTCGTAGCTCAGGCCTTTGTTTTTGAAGACACGACTCGTGAGTTTTCCTGAGCAGCGGGTGCAGGAATAAACTGGCAGACAAAATACAAAGCATAATAAACAGTTCCTTGAAAGAAGGAAAAGTTCCAAAAGATTGGAAAAGAGCAAATATAGTACCTATATACAAAGGAGGAAATAAAGAGGACCCTACAAATTATAGACCAGTCTCTCTAACAAGTACAATAGCAAAAATCTGTGAAAGAATTATCAAATGTAGATGGGTAAAGTATTTAGAAAAAAAAACAACGTACTAAATCCAAGGCAGTTTGGATTCAGACAAGGACGATCATGCGTCACCAATTTAATATGTTTCTATTCAAGGCTAATAGATATAATACAAGAAAGAGATGGATGGGCTGATTGTGCATTTCTAGACCTAAAAAAAAGCTTTTGACAAAGTACCACATAAGAAGTTACTTAAGAAATTAGAAACTGAAGGAGGAATACAGGGCAAACTGCTTAAATGGATGGAAGACTTTTTGCAGGAAAGGAAAATGAGAGTAGTGATAAGAGACAAACACTCTAACTGGGATGACGTAATAAGCGGTGTTCCCCAAGGAACAGTTTTGGCCCCAATAATGTTTGCTATATATATTAATGATATGGATAAAGAAATTGAAAGTTACATGAGCTTCTTTGCAGATGACGCAAAACTGTTAAAAAAAGTGAACACGGAAGAAGATTGTGAGTCACTACAGAGTGATCTCAATAAAGTATGGGAATGGAGTAGAAAGTGGGAGATGGAGTTCAATACCAAAAAGTGTAGTATAATGGAATTTGAAAAAAGCAAAAAAAGAACAGAAGGATCATATAAATTGGGAGAAGAAGGAATAAAAAAGTAGAAAATGAGAAGGACCTGGGAGTCATTATTATGAATAATATGTCACCTGAGAAACATATAAACAAGATTTTTGGAGAAACTTATAATTTAATAAGAACAATCAAAGTGGCATTTACACACCTGGATGAAGAAATGGTGAAGAAAATATTAATCACTTTGATAAGACCAAGATTGGAATATGCAGCAACGATGTGGTCACCAAATACAAAAAAACGTATAACAAAACTTGAAAGAATACAAAGAGCAATTACAAAATTGGCACCAACACTCTCAAAACAATCATATGAAGAGAGACTAGCAAAAATTTAGCTACAGACATTAGAGCAAAGAAGAGAGAGAGGTTTCACCACCCCTTGTCACCACTGTCACCACCACTGTCGGTCCACGACCATTACACGTATATTTGACTTGTAATACCACTCGTCTCGAGGCCCCTTGCCTTCGTTACGTGAGTTTCACTAAATATTCAAGTTCCTCTTAAGCAGTAGGCCCAATGCCTTGTATTTCCTGTAGTCTCACTATTTTTTAATTTCAATAGGCCCGTGCCTAGTTCTCGTCCCTTGGGTTGATAAAAGGGTGGTGAATTTTCTTTCTTCTTTCACTGTAATTTCACCGTCTTCTTACACTCAGGATCTCTTTCTCTCGTCTCCTCTACATCGTCTCTCTAGATCGTCTGACGAGATCCCGTATCCTACGCTAAGCTACCTTCGTCTGACGTCACTATTTTTTCTAATCCAATCTTCTATGACTTCTGAAATAAATGTCACTCCTTATGGGCGTGACTTTGAATTCATGCACCAATAGTTTTTTTCTCCTTCTCCACCTTGCACCAATCCGG
>NC_134816.1:17660459-17667959 GCF_046742065.1 Oratosquilla oratoria
CCTTAAGACCTCAGCTGCTGAATCTAACAAGTTCGCAAGATTTCAGTGGATAATTGCATTGATAATTTGAAGATCACAAATTCCAAGCTCCCCTACTTTTATGGTCTTCCGAAGGTTCCCAAACCAGATATCCTTTCAGGCCTATTATTGCTAATCGAGGCCCCTGTACGAGTGAAATTTCCAAATGGCTCTCAGACCTTTTGTTGGCAACTTTTCCAACTCTCACATTAAAATTCCTTAGATTTCATTTCTACATACATACATATACCAAGGCTTTTTCCCCCTTTCAAGGGAGGTAGCCAAAAAGGGAAAGGCACAAAAACACTCCCACCCATTTCATCCCTAAATACACTCCACACCCCTCCCACCCTCCCTCTCATCTGAGCACCTCCTGGATGACGGGTCATCCCTGCACCTTGCCCACCGCCCTGGGTCAGAAGCAGTGTCGCAAGACACAGCACATCCACAGCAAGGCCGCTTCATTTAATCGGCGACCCCCCCTCTCCGTCCCCCCTTGCATATAAGGAGAGGACGGGGAGAAATCCCTTCGGGCTGCGTCAAAATTTACTCACATGTATGATTCCTCCTCATGCAATCACACATCATCCATATACAACCATTCTCCACTCACCTCTGTCTTCCGTCCTCTCCCTTCCTTCCTCAACAGACATTCCCCTCTTCCCCAAAGCCCCCTTCACCCCATCCATCCACCTCATCCTAGGACGTCCCCTCATGTTCACTCCCTCCACATCTGCCTTCCATACCTCTTTTACTAGTCTTTCTTCACTCATTCTTTCCATGTGTCCAAACCATCCTAATCCTAAAATTAAAAATGTCAAAATACAGGATGCCGAGTTACTCAGTCTTGATATAACCTCTCTCTTCACTAACATCAACCGTTTCAGGAAGGGGGCTTCCAGTCAACAAAATCATTGATTTAGTTCGCCTTTGTGTCTCTTCCAATGTATTTTCTTTCCAGGACTAATCCTTTAGATAGAAATTCGGTTGCAGCATGGGTTCTGTTTTATCTCCTGTTTTGGCCGACTTGTACATGGAGTACTTTGAATGCGCTCTGGTACCCGCCATCAAACCGCCTGAGATGATGTGGTTCCGTTATGTTGTTGATATTTTCTCAGCGTAAGATGATAGGTGGGGTTCGTTTGAGGTATTTCTGGACAAGTAGAACATATTATCCTCCAACATTAAACTCAAAACCGAATGGGAAGACGGCCAACAATTCCTTTCTAAGAAATTTTGATTAGATGGATTGATGGAGATTTATTTTTCACAGTTTATAGGAAACCTACCCATTCAGATAGTTATCTCCACTTTTTCAGTAACCATCCCGACAAGGTCAAGAAGAGTGTTGCCTCCGGCCTTTTTCTGAGAGCTTTCAGGACTTTTAGTTTTAGATTCCTGGACCAGGAGATAGACCTCATCAAAAGTCAACTTTCGAAGTTGACATACCCGTCCTCTTTCCTGGATCAAGCCCTCAGCAAGGCTAGAGCCAGCTACCATAAAACTTCAGTTCCCACCACACACCCCTCTTCCAAATATGTTTTAAAAATCCCCTATTGTAATTCCATCAATCCTCAGTAGTAGTAGTTGTACTAGTGGAAGTAGTTGTAGTAGCAGTAGTGGTAGTAGTAATAGTAGTACCAGTAGTAGTAGTAGTAGTAGTAGTAGTAGTAGTAGTAGTAGTAGTAGTAGTAGTAGTAGTAATAGTAGTAGTAGTAGTAGTAGTAGTAGTAGTAGTAGTAGTAGTAGTAGTAGTAGTAGTAGTAGTAGTAGTAGTAGTAGTAGTAGTAGTAGTAGTAGTAGTAGTAGTAGTAGTAGTAGTAGTAGTAGTAGTAGTAGTAGTAGTAGTAGTAGTAGTAGTAGTCGATGCATCAAACGCATTCAACAACTTGAATAGAGAGGCTACTATACACAACATCAAAATTAAATGCTCAATATTGGCCAGGTATGTGGAGAACACATACAGATAACCTGTAAACCTATTTGTTACCAACAAGGTTGAGAAAAAAGAAATCAAATCCGCGGAAGGCACCACTTAGGGAGACCCGGTGGCCATGGCAATGTATGTGCTCGGTCTTATGCACCGGTAGCAGAGGATACAATGAGGACACCAGGGTCAAACAGGTAGCATATGCAGATGATCTCACGGGGGCAGGAAAAGTAGCTGACTTAAAAAAGTGGTGGGATCTGGTGTTGGCACACGGCCCGGGCTTGGGTTACATTCCGAATGCAAAGAAGTCTGTCCCCATAGTGAAGCCAGAGTACTTTGACAATGCCAAAGTACTATTTGAGAACAATGAAGTGAAAGTAACAAAAGAGGGGGAAAGACATCTCAGTGCAGTGATCGGCTCAGAATCCTTTAAAAAGGAATATGTTGAAAAGAAAGTCAACGAATGGGTGGCGAAAGTTAGGCTTCTAGCCAACTTTGCAAAGACCGAAACGAAGGCGGCATATGCCGCATTCATATCTGGTGTTAAACATAAGTGGAACTACATATTAAGGACGGTACCGAACATCACCGACCTACTAAGACCCCTTGAAGAAACCATCAGAAACGAGCTAATACTGGCCATCACCAACGGACGGACAATAAACGAAGAGGAAAGAAAACTTATTGAACTTCCACCTAGAATGGGAGGGCTAGGCATCTCCAACCTGCTAAACCTTGCCGATATAGAACTCCAAAACTCCATGAAACTCACGTCCTCTTTGACAAACAACATCGTGTCACAAGATCAACGGAAGGGGACCAACATGGAGGATATCAGAGAAATTAGAAGAAACGTTTCAAAGGGAAGAGAAGAGAAGAGGAACTTCAAGCACTTCTAGCTTGGTTATCAAATTGTATAAACAGAAATATAGAAATGGCACAGGAGGTTGGGGCGTCTAATTGGCTGACAGCACTACCAACCAGGGCAAAGGGATTCACCTTAAACAAAAGAGAATTCACGGATGCCATTGCCCTGAGGTATGGATGGCCATTGGGAGGGCTGCCTAAGAGATGTTCCTGTGGTGTACAGTTTACTCCAGACCATGCGATGATATGCAAGCAGGGTGGATTCATTTGCATGAGAAAAGGCATTATACGCTGGGCTGGCTGTGGCTATGGCTTAAAATAAACAATAACTAAAAAGCAGCATTGTTTCATGAATGAGATGTAGACTGTCATTCTCACTCCTAAGATCAGCCCTCCTATGCCTGATCAGCACAGATACAAAACCTAGATTTTGAGCAGACGGTGGTTGACATTAGGATAAATGAACTTTTGTATTAGGCATTATTAAAAAATAAATAGATAAATAAAAGGGTCGTCGACCACAGTCATTGGCGGGAGAGGGACCAATGAACTGTGTCTGTGGGAGACAGATCCTGCTGCTTCCACCACAAAGTTCCACGAGGGTGGAGGTTGTTTTAAAAAAAAAAAAAAAAAAAAAAAAAAAAAAAAAAGTATTAGTAAAAACAGTAGCAGTAGAAGTAATAGTAGTAGTAGTAGTAGTAGTAATAGTAGTACAATAGTAGTAGTAGTAATAGTAGTAGTAATAGTAGTAGTATAGTAGTAGTAGTAGTAGTAGTAGTAGTAGTAGTAGTAGTAGTAGTAGTAGTAGTAGTAGTAGTAGTAGTAGTAGTAGTAGTAGTAATAGTAGTAGTAGTGGTAAAATTAGTATTAGTAGTACTTAATAGAAGTAGTAGTAAAAATAGTAGAAGTAGCAGTAGTGGTAGTAGCAGTAGTAGTATCAGTAATAGTAGTAGTAGTAGTAGTAGTACCAGTAATAGTAGCACGCGCACACGTTTTACTCAGGTACTTTTTTTAGTCACTGTAGATCTGATTGCAGAATGAGTTCCCAGAACACATGCACATGTACAAATGCATACACGCACACACACGCACACACAAATACACACACACACACACACACACACACACACACACACACACACACACACACACACACACACACACACACACACACACACGCACGCACACACACACACACACGTACGTTAGATGGACGGCGAGGATTGACGTTCTGAAGAGTGAAATTCTCGTGGATCTCAAAGGAAAGGAAGTACCTATTGTATTTACAGGGGAGGGGACTTCTCGTGGTGTAGTGGGAAAGTGAGGAAAAAGGAGAAGGAGAGGGATTACTGAGGGAAATGGAAGGAAATGAGGAAGGGGAGGACTTGGTCCAAGAACCCAGACGGCTTGTAAACAAACGACGAACCGATGATTTTGATTTTGATGATGGGACTAACAAAAATGTAAAGATTAGAAACATAGATAAGAGCAGTTCAATGGAAGGTGAGGATGATAATTTCCAAGGATTTAATGAGGGGGCGGCGGGTACCAACCTCCCCCGACTGGCAAAACTGGAGGAAAAACTTTAACAAATGACCGAACATTGGGAGATTAGGTTCTGTAGAATGTCAAAAATTGCGGAAAGGGTTGAAAGATTGGAAGAACTAGAGAAGGCGAACAAAAACTTAACTGATGAAATAGAAGAACTAAAAAGACAGTTAAAAGAAGTAAAAGAGGAGAATGAAGAATTAAAAAGGAACAATAAAGACAATAAAGAGGCAATAGCAAAAGAGGCACAAGGGTGGAGGAAGATACAGTAAAATAGTAAAGTTGCATTTACTGATATAATTAAACAGCAAATGAAAGAGCAATCTGAATACTCAGTTATCGAAGTGATGAGACAGAAGGAGAGTATTGTAAGAGACTTAGCATATAAAAAGAAATGTATAATTATATTAGGAATGGAAGAGAAACATAACCCAGATAGAACCACAAGAATCAATGAGGAAAATGAAAAAGTAAGCAGATTACTAGAATTAGTTCAGGAAGATAAACCTGAAATAATGAAACAAATTGAAGAGAAGTTTAGACTCGGAAAGTATAGTACAAATAAGACCAGACCAATTAAGATTAAATTCAGATCACAAACAACAGCAGAGAATATCTTAGCAAAAACAGGGAAGCTAGCAGCAAGTGAACAATATAAAAAGGTATGGATAAAAAGAGAAATGAATAAAGAGGAAAGAGAGAAAGAAAAAATGAAAAGGAAAGAAGCTAAAGAAAATAACGAGACCAGAACGGAGTCAGAAAAACAAGAATTCTACTGGAGAGTAGTGAATATGAAATTGAAGAAATGGACCATAACAGAGAGAAACAAAAAAGAAACAGAAAATACAATGGAATTAACAAAAAGTTAAGAGTATCCTACACAAATATAGATGGATTAATAACAGGACTAAATGAACTGAACGAGTATCTGAAGGAAAAAGGACCGGACGTAATGGGAATTGTTGAGACAAAATTAAAAGGTCCACTACCACCCAACAGCATAGGACACAATGCATATAATTATTGGATTAGAAACAGAGAGATAAAACAAGGGGGTGGAGTTATGTTCCTGACTAAGAAGGATATAAACGTGAAGAATGTCACTTATGGAAAGAACAGAGTAGAGATGATTATGATAGAAGTAGAAGACAGAGATAAGAAGAGCAGAAACTTTGTAATAAACTACGTGCCCCCAAAAACAGCCTCGTGGGAAGAGAGTGAACATAAAAGTATGTTAGAAGACACAAGAATAACACTAAACAAGGTAATGGAAGATGGAGGAAGAAAAGTTATGATGGGCGACTTTAATTGCAAAGAAATCTGCTGTGAAGAGATGACCGTAAAGGGTGGAGAAGACTCATGGGGAAATGTTCTACTTGAAATGATTATTGACCACACAATGACACAATAGATCCAAGAGAACACTAGGTATAGAAATGAAGAAGAACCATCGAGACTAGACCTAATAATCACATCAGAACCTGAAATAGTGGAAAAGATAGAATACCAGGTACCAATAAGTAAAAGTGACCACATATTGATAGAACTAGAACTAAATGAGAAAAAATACATGAAAAGAAATGAACAATATAGAAAAGGAAGATGTATGATTTTTTTTTTATAAAATAAGAGAATTCTTTCAAAATGAAAACTGGGAAAGAATACACAAAGAAGATACAACAGTAGAAGAGAAATGGAATATTTTGACAAAAATTTATAAAAAAGGAATGGAAAAGTATGTCCCAAGACAAAAAAAAAAGAAAAAGAAAAAAGGAAAGAATATGTAAAGTGCTGGTACAACAAAAGCTGTAGAGTGTTAAAAGACAAAAGAGACAAAGCTTGGATCAAATTGAAGAAAGACAAAAGACCTGAAAAATGGAAAATATATACTTGTTATAGAAATGAATATGTACAAGCATGCAGAGAGGAAAAGAGAAAATATGAAAAAGATGTCATAGAAAAATGTAAAGATCAACCAAAACTATTTTACAGATTTGTAAACAACAAACTGAAAAACAAACAAGACTTGGAGAAATTAAGACAAGGAGGAGTTGAATACACAGAGGAAATTGAAATGGCGGAAATTATGAACAAGCATTTTAAATCAGTGTTTACAAGGGAGAATATACAACCGGAAGAGATCGAATGGAAAGAGAAAGTCCCCCCTATGAAAGAAATAGAAGTAACAAAGAATGAAATAATGAAACACTTGAGTAATCTTGATGTTAGAAAATCGCATGGACCAGATGAAATAGCAAACTGGATTTTGAAAGAATGCAGAAATGAACTGGCAGACAAAATACATAGCATAATAAATAGTTCCTTGAAAGAAGGAAAAATTCCAGAAGATTGGAAAAAGCAAATATAGTACCTATATATAAAGGAGGTAATAAAGAAGACCCTACCAACTATAGACCAGTCTCTCTAACAAGTACAATAACAAAAATTTGTGAAAGAATTGTCAAAAGTAAATAGGCAAAATATTTAGAAAAAAAACCCAGCATGCTTAATCCAAGACAATTTGGATTCAGACAAGGACGATCATGCGTCACTAATTTGATATGTTTCTATTCAAGGCTAATAGATATAATACAAGAGATGGATGGGCTGATTGTGCACTTCTTGACCTAAAAAAAGCCTTTGACAAAGTACCACATAAGAAGTTGCTTAAGATATTAGAAACTGAAGGAGGAATACAGGGTAAACTGCTTAAATGGATGGAAGACTTTTTGCAAGAAAGAAAAATGAGAGTAGTGATAAGAGACAAGCACTCAAGATGGGATGACGTAATAAGCGGTGTTTCACAAGGAACAGTTCTGGCCCCAATAATGTTTGCTATATATATTAATGATATTGATGAAGAAATTGAAAGTTATATGAGCTTCTTTGCAGATGATGCAAAACTATTAAAAAAAAGTGAACACGGAAGAAGATTGTGAGTCAGTACAGAGTGATCTAAATAAAGTATGGGAATGGAGTAGGAAGTGGGAGATGGAGTTCAATACTAAAAAGTGTAGTATAATGGAATTTGGAAAAAGCAAAAACAGAATAACAGGATCATATAAATTGGGAGAAGAAGGAATAAATAAAGTAGAAAATGAGAAGGACCTGAGAGTCATTGTTATGAATAATATGTC